>NW_017618708.1:620000-1252287 GCF_001879475.1 Ipomoea nil | reverse complement strand
GAATCTCAGGTCCTCAGTTGGAAAGCTTGGGACTTCCAGGTTGGAAGGAGTTTCTGGTTCAGGATTAGATGGTGATGCTTGTGGATGTTCTGCCATAGTTGAGGATTTGAGAGAGACCAGAGGGTTATGAAGAAAAGTGTGAGAAAGGTAGGGTAAAAAGATCAAGAAGGTTTAAGAGGGTTTTATAGAACTCCGGGTATCCGGGTATGGATGGTCCATTTAGAGATGAATGGTTTAAAATTCAAAAACACTCCCGGTTCTTCTTCTCCAAAAAAGGTAACTGATCAACATGGGGGAGTGATAAGATCGTGTGCAGATCAAAAACGATCATTCCCTCATTTAATGAGGTGAGAGAAAATCAATCGAGTGCTTATGGGTGCATTAAATGCACGTCACATCATGTATCAGACAAAGTGGGAAGTGGACCACTTTTCTCGGCCACATGATCCCATTAGGATTCATCTGAACGGTTGGAAATAAAAGCTTAAAGCATTAAGCATATTTAGTCATGATTCCAAACCCGAAAGATGATAGAGATTTCATAACATCAGACTTGTAAGACAGATAAAGTCGAACAGGTCCTTTTTACATCAACAGAAATGCTTCTCCCGAGAGAATTATTACACAGAACAATGCACAACATCAAAAGTTACAATCTCTCGTGCATTTGTAGGCAGACTTCCCTTCTACACATTGCTACCCTTCTTCTTTCGTTCGTACTCAAGGTATTCCCTCTTTCGGATCTCATGAGCAAAGACTTCAGCAATGAGGGTCTCATGATCTGCTCCCAAGGTTTCTCTAGAGAGACCTCGTCTCTCCATGTCATTTAGTTCAGCCATTACCTTGGCCTTAGCAAAAGAGTACAGTGCACGATATTTTTCTTCGTGCTTTAGAAGAGGGGTAAGTTCAACAAGAGAGTAGAACTCTGAGATTTCAGGTTCTTTCTCAGATGATGAACCTTTCTCAACCGAGTTCCCGAGATCACGGTGAGACATTTTTCCAGTCTCAGATAAGCTCTCGGATGAGAGTGCCTTTCTTTTCCTCTATCCTTGAGAGGGTCCATTAAATAGAGAGACCGAACCTCTCAAAAGATGTGTCCAACTGTCTTAACCAAGACACTGTTTAGGGAATATATTCTTTTTCAAGAATTTTGTCCTTGATTCGAGATTTTTAGACAGGTGATAGATAAGACATATAAAGTCTCGATCAAAGGAAACCAGAGCCAATTAAACTTTATTATTCATAGAACCGAGAGAAGAAGGTACATAGGATAAGATACAACAGACAAAAGGTCAAATTTTCTTCCTCTCGTTTTTCTTGACTCCAGATGGTTCACCTTTGGCCTTTTTTCAAATTTCCCAGCATTTGCTTGAACCATTTCCCGGTTCGTGGGTAGTTTGAGCCAGATGAGGATTCAGGTTCTTCATCCTGATTATATTTCTCCATTAAGTCCTCTTGTGCCAGAAAAGCCATATAGTCTCGATCTGGAATCTTGGTAGGATCTTTCGAAGTCTTCTCTTCACTTTCAACAATAAAGCCCGTCATATCAAGAGACGAGTCGGAATCAGAAGGAATTTCCACTGGTGCTTGTGGACTGTTACCAGGGTAGAGGTCACCCTGTTCCTCCCTGAGACGTCTGGCACCTTCTTTCAGTTTGTGAGAATCACCTCTGGTGAAAGTTTTCTTTGGAGCCATGGTAAAGAAAAAAAGGATGAATATAATGTGAAGAATTCACCTCCTTTTATAGCAAGAAATCCACATAGCTCATGTCTGTTACCCATTAATTTCAACGTTACAATTAATGCTCATAACTGTAGTCAAGGAGTTATCAATTCCAAGCAAGACTTTGACTGTTAACTTGTTTCTTTATGAAACTCCAACTTCAATGAACTTTTAAAAGAATGTAACGTATAAAATTATGGCCCTTTTGACCAGAAAACGTATGAGTGATGAGCTTTCCTGTGATTTGGACACGTAACATATAAAGTTAGGCATAGACAAGATAAGCAGTCATTCTAAGTACGAAAGGATAGCATTTTTATTAGATCACGAGGATTCCAGGTCACGAGAGTACAGCATACAAAAGCTTAGAGAAAACGATAAGGCACGTGAAGTTCCAGACGAGTCATCTCTTCGGTCACATCAGTTAGATTTGCCTTTTTTGCATATTCATCCAACTCCTCAAGTGAGAGAGTGGGTTCGGGTGACTGAGTTAAGGGCCGAGAGTGAACCATAGTGACATCTTCAGAAGATTGTTCACTAGGTTGAGGAACTTCATAAGATGTTTGCTCATTAGAACCTTTCATCATCAGAATTCTCTCTTTAGCAAGCCGAGTGGCTTGTTCCATGCAGTATGCCTTCTTAGCCCTGGACTCGTTGACCAATTTTTCATGAGTTTCCTTGTCCTTTGGTGCTGTGTTGGGCATGGAGTAGGTTACGATGACCCTTTCCCCATCTTCTTCCAGCCTTATGATGGTGGCATTCGGAAGCTTGTTAGCTTCTTGCATATGATGTTTTAGACGTTTGGCCCTTTTTTCAACTTCGTCGCTCTTTTCCTTCCCCTTATTCATCCCTGCAATCTTTATCCTTCTCTAAGATCTTGTGAATGAGTAAAGCTCATGAAATAGAAGAATAATATATAGGCAAAAGATAACGTGCGAATCTTAACAAAATCTTTTAGATACTGACATCATATTTGCATGATAGAGTCATAAACTAAAAAGATCATGAACAAGATAACACCACAATTTGTCACCGTGGCCTAACAAAGTTGTTCAAGCTTTCTTTTTCTTGCTGCTTGCGGTGGACTTGAGAGGAGATGTTATCTTAGTGGGGGTGCCTGAGGGTGAGTAGTCAAAACTATCGCTCAGTTCCAGCACACTGTTTTCTTTGATATATCCAATGGGGTTGCCAACAGAGTAGAAGGATTCTCGTGACTCATTATCGGACGTGTCACGGAGAAGATTTCGTATGTGTTGAGCGTGTTCAAGGAACTAATTAAGCTGTTGCTCAGTCACTAGTGGCTCACTGAGAACTTCACTCTTTCCTTCTCGTGCCTCCGTAATGGTTCTTTCGCTTCCCGTACTCATTCCTGCACATGCAAAAACAAACACTAGAGTTTTCGTTAGATGAGAAATTTGTTCTCATAGTGTACCTCATTTATAAAGATCCTTGCGTGTGAGGATGGATCAAATCTTTTGATTTTCGAGAGCAAGAATCTCTGCAGATCTGATTCTCTTGGCTTTATGTCATTTCAATCATTCCGAGTTCATGCCTTAAAGAAGAGAATCTTGCTTCACTTAAGGGTTTCGTGAGTATATCTGCAAGTTGATCATCAGTATTAACATACTCAAGAGATATGTCCTTTTTCTCGACATGATCACGAATGAAGTGATACTTGATGTCAATATGCTTGGTCCGAGAGTGCAGCACAGGATTATTCATAATGGTGATTGCACTCGTATTATCGCATTTTATGCTCACTTCTCGTGCATTTATGCCATTATCTCTCAATTGGTGTCTCATCCATAAGATTTGAGCACAGCAGTTTCCAGCTGCTATGTATTCGGCTTCAGCCGTACTTGTGGCAATAGAGTTTTGCTTTTTACTAAACCAAGACACAATTCGTCATCCTAGGAACTGACAGGTTCCTGAGGTACTTTTTCGATCAATCTGACATCCAGCGAAATCAGCATCTGAGTATCCAACTAGATCAAATGATCCATCCTTCGGATACCAGAGACCGACACTATACGTTCCCTTAAGATATCTTAATATCTTTTTAGTTGCACTTAGGTGAATTTCTTTCGGCTTAGCTTGAAATCGTGCACATACACCAACAGCAAACGAAATGTCAGGTCTGCTTGCTGTCAGGTATAGGAGAGAACCAATAATACCTCAAAAGTTTGTTTGATCAACATCCTTTCCTTCATTATCAATGCCCATTCTGAGGGATGTACTCATTGGAATTTTAACCGAACTTTTTCCATCAATGCCAAATTTTCGGATTAAATCCTTGGTATATTTGGCTTGATTTATGAATATTCCATCAGGGCATTGTTTGACTTGCAAACCCAGAAAATAGTTCAGTTCACCCATCATACTCATCTCAAATTTGCCTTTCATAAGATTGGAGAACTTCTCACACAAGATTGGATTCGTGCTTCCGAAGATAATGTCATCAACGTAGATTTGTACCAAAAGAATATGGTCATTATCCTTTATACGAAAGAGTGTTTTATCAACCACTCCTTTCGTGAAGCCACAATTGATAAGAAAGTATGAGAGAGTATCATACCAGGCTCGTGGAGCTTGCTTTAAGCCATAAAGAGCCTTTTTGAAATGATATACTTTTTCAAGCTCATTATTGATTGTAAAGCCAGGTGGTTGTTCAACATACACCTCTTCTTCAAGAAGTCCATTTAGGAAAGCGCTCTTGACGTCCATTTGATAGACTTTGAAGTTCTTATAGGCTGCAAAAGCTAGAAATATGCGAATAGCTTCCAATCTGGCTACAGGGGCGAAGGTTTCATAAAAATCAATACCTTCTTCCTGGAAATATCCCTTAGCAACAAGACGAGCTTTGTTCCTAACAATGAGCCATCTTCACTCATTTTGTTTCTAAACACCCATTTAGTTCCAATGACATTTTGATGAGATGGTCTCGGAACAAGTTCCCACACCTCATTTCGTTCAAATTGATGGAGTTCTTCTTGCATGGCTATTACCCAGTCTGGGTCTTTTAGAGCTTCTTCTATGGTTTTTGGTTCCATTTGTGACAGGAAACATGCCATCATACTTTCGTGCAAGGAAGCTCTTGTTCTTACACCTTCTTGAATATTTCCAATAACCTGATCTGGTGGATGATCTTTTAACCATCGAAGGTCTGGTTCAAAAACATCTTGTTGATTTTGAGCATCCATTTCAGGAATATAAGGTAGATCAATGTAAATCATTGGTTCAGATTTTGTGATAGATGTAGGATCATTCTGTTTAATTCCAACCTTTTCTTGAAACATAGGTTCGGGTTCAGGAACCTTTAGTTGATATTTCGTGTAAGATGAGAGTATGTCTTCTTCGTCTGAGGTATTTTCGTCAACAGGTTGCTGAGGATTTTGTTTTGACTTGATTGATGTTTTACATCCTGATGGGTTCATCTCAGATTGTTCATTAAACTTGACATGAATGGATTCCTCAATTACCATTGTTCGTTTGTTTAGAACTCTGAATGCTTTGCTTACAGAGGAGTATCCCATGAATAACCCTTCATCAGCTCTTTCGTCAAACGCTCTTAGATGATTCTTTCCGTTGTTATGTATGAAGCACCTGCAACCAAAGACATGAAAATAACTGATACTAGGTGTTTTACCTTTCCATAACTCATATGGTGTCTTGTTGTGAGATTTGTTGATCAAGGATCTATTTTGTGTATAGCATGTCGTGTTTATGGCTTCAGCCCAAAATCTCTTAGGTAGTCCTGAGTAAGAGATCATTGTTCGTGCAGCTTCTTTCAAAGTTCTGTTTCTTCTTTCGGCTACTCCGTTTTGCTGAGGAGTTCGTGCTGCCGAAAGTTGGTGGAAAATCCCATTTTGCGCACAAAATTCCTTTATGACTTTGTTGACAAATTCCGTTCCCTGATCTGATCTTATTCGTATTATTTTGAGCTCATTTTCTATTTGAAGTTGTCTCAAAAGATTTGGAAGAACTGTTTCTGTTTCATTCTTCTTTTTCAAGAAAAGCACCCATGTATATCTTGTGTAGTCATCTACTATAACGAGAGTATACTTTCTTCCACTCAAACTTGCTGGATCAATTGGTCCAAAGAGGTCCATATGTAGAAGGCTTAGTGATCGAGAGTTTGCATCTGCATCTTTTGACTTGAAGGATGACTTGAATTGTTTTCCTTTTTGACATGACTCACATATTTTATCTTTTGTGTAAGATGCTTCGGGTAGCCCTCTTACGAGATTTCTCTTGGCAAGCTTGTTTATCGTCTTCAAATTCAGATGACTTAGTTTGTTGTGCCATTCTTGATTGAGATCTGCATTACTCTTGGCTACAAGGCAAACGTTAGCATTAGAAGAATTTAAAGATAATACATACATATTCTTCTTTCGTTGTCCCGTTAAAGCTGTCTTGTTATCTTTCGTGTTCACGATTTTGCATTCGTCTTTGAGAAATTCTACTTTGTATCCTTTGTCACAAAATTGACTTGTGCTTAGAAGATTGAACTTCAGTCCTTCAACATAAGAGACATCTTGAATTGTTATTCCCTTGTTGATGATGTCCCCTTTTCCACGAGTTTTGCCGCTATTTTCACCTCCAAAGATAACTTTGGGTCCATCTAATTCCTTAAAGTTGCTCAACATTGTTTTGTCACCAGTCATATGTCTTGAGCATCCACTATCAATATACCATATGACCTATTTTTCCTGCATCAAAGATTATGTGTTTTTAGGTACCCATTTAGTTTCGGGTCCTTGGGGGTTAGCAGTCAATTTTGGAACCCACATCAACCTAGAGTATCCACGACTCATCCTTGGTCCTCTATATCCATTAGATGTACGATAATCATAATGGATGCTGGCAAAGACTTTAGCATTATATTTCTTACGTTGATCTTCCTGAGGAAGATTTTCATAATGCTTGAGATGATTGGTTTGTTTACGCAGATGAACCATTTCAAATACTGCTCTTGGGAGAGGTTCTGGGTAATCAAACCAATCTCCTTCTGATGGCCTAGTCCATCCATTGCCATACCCAGATCTTTTGAAGGATCTTTCGGGTTGTCTGATTTGTTCGCTTCTTGAGATTCCTTGTGCAGGATTCTTTCGTGTGAATTTCGGACGATATTGCCTCTGGTTAACATTCGTCTTTTTATTGGATTGAGTGTTCCAGTTAGGCTGACCCTTTCTATGGCGTAGATTTTGTTTATTGCCATTTGGTCCATTCCTTTTGACATAGATTTGTCTAGGATTGCCATTACTAGATTTCTTCTTTCCAGATTCCACAATTCGTTGTACAGCCATGCCTTTCGGTTGGCTTGTTGATTGTGGTGTTTCGACATTGTTAACTACCATCATAGGCTCAGACACCTGGGTGGTTCCTTGAACAAATGCGGCCTCGAAGCTTTCGTGTGAATATGCATTCGCGGATTTGTTCAATTCGACTTGTGAAGAGGAGCTGGGGTTAAAACCAATTCCAGTTCTTTCCCCGGGCAGTCTGGATTCATTCATCATTCTATCCATTAGGTTGGATGAATTATTGAATTTATCCAAAACTTCAAGCAGTTCTTGCTCTCTCTTCTCTTTTGCTGTGCACAGCTCCTTTAGAGCGAGAACATCTTTCTCAAGCTGTTCCTTAGCAATGACTAGCACATTGTTCTCAATACGAACTTGCTTTAGTTCATTATAGCTAAGCAAGAGCCGAGAGTTCTCCTCCATGAGTTTGGAGTAAGTGCTATTTATCACATTGAACCTCCTTATCATTTCGGTGACAGATTCATTGGAGGTAAGACTTCTCACAGAACTCGATTCAGCTGAATAACAAGAGGATGAATGAGAATTTAACTCGTCTTCATCTGCCATGAGACATAGTTCGTCTGACTCTTGACTAAATAGGCACAGCAGTCCTTTCTCCTCATCAGCGCTTTCATCTTCTGAGCTAGAGCTTGAGGAGCTACTTTCGGTTGCGACTGTGTCAGAAGTTTCGTTCACTACTATTGCCTTCCTTCTTCCTTCCTTTCTGGAGTTTGATGATTCAGGTTTGTCGCTTCTTTTATATTTTTCTCCAGTCTCTTTTGAAGGACTTGTGGTAGCATTGTTATCTTGATGTTTGCTCACTAAGGGATGTGGACAGTTCGCCTTGAAGTGTCCTGGCTTTCGGCAATTATAGCACAGCAGCTGAGAGTCCATGGTTTCAGTTTTTGAGGTTTGAGGGAAGTTCTCGTGCTTCTTTCGGTGGCTCGAACGTTGTGGGTCTTGAAAGTTGTTCTTTCTCATGAATCTTTTCATTTTCCTGACAAATAGTGCATATTGTTCATCAGATAAAAAATCACAAGAGTTAGATTTTGACCTATTGGATGTTGATGCTGATTGATTTGCCATGAGAGCAATGTTTCTTGTTTCTGAATCTTCGGCATCTTTTGGTTCATGTTCGAACTCATAAGCTTTGAGATCACTGAAAATTTTGGCAGTGCTTGTTGTTTTCATGTCTCGACTATCCCTCATTGCAATAACCTTCATTTCCCATGATTTAGGTAGACCACGAAGGATCTTCAGATTCATTTCCTTCTCAGTAAGTTCTTTTCCAAGATCTAATAAATCGCCCATCAGTCTGGTGAATCTGAGTTCCATATCCATGATTGATTCGTTTGGCAGCATTTTGAAATCTTCAAATTTTTTCATAGCCATTGTCAGCTTGTTGTCCTTTTCTTGCTCGTCTCCTTCTCCCAAACTCATTAGTACATTCCACACTTCCATAGCATTCTTGCATTTTCGAACTCTGGGAAACAGGGAATCATCCAGAGAGATGTAGATAATATTTCTTGCTACATTGTCCAGATTCGCTCTTGTTCTTTCTTCTGAGGAGTACTGGTCTTTTGGCTTTAGTATCATTTGTGGAGCTCCTGCTCCCTGTGCGGCTGCTTAAGCATTTGCCATCATGATTGTGATTGGTCCGCTTGTTACGACGTCCCACATTTCATCATGAATGGAGCATAGGAGAGCCTGCATTCTTAACTTCCAGTCATCAAATTTAGCAAGACTAAATGCAAGTTGTTTGGAGCGATGAGCATGTTCCTTTTCCATTTTTTTTTTAAAAAAAAAACGTGCAAAGAAAATATGCAAGATTTTCAAGAGATTTTTGAATAGAGATCTACCAGGCAGTAAATGCAAAGCCTTTATCGATCAAGGTATAGGCTCTGATACCACTTGTTGGTCCCGATAGAATGAGATGAGAGTCTAGAGGGGGGGGCGGGTGAATAGACTCTTTTCGTTAGAAGCCCTAAACGTCACCTTTCAGTGTCTTGGCGCAGCGGATAAGATAGATTTGTTTTAGATACTTTGCACGAGTTTGTGTAATTAGACAAACTTTCGGTAAAGATAATAAAGGAATGATATGAATGCAAAAAGAAAAGCGTAAGTAAAGAGTTAGAGGGGACACGAGATTTTATAGTGGTTCAGCCAATGTTGCCTACTCCACTCTTCTTCCACAACTGTTGGAAGGATTGCACTATCACTCTTAGTACAAGTACACAAAGACCTCCTTGATCACTAAGCCGGACAGCCTTCGTAGGTTTTTCAACTCCTCGAGTTTACTCCGTCTCTATCAACTTCTTCTCCTGAGTTGAGGTTGGTAGAAATGATTTCTTGTATTCTCCAACGATGAGGTCTTGACTCTGAGATATGATTGCTTCAAACAGATATCAAGACTTCCTTGAGGTGTAAGACAAATGATTCTTCAAGTAACTTAGCACCTCAAAACTGGTTCACAAAAGCTTTTAGTAAATTGTAGACTTTTCAAGAGCTTTTGTAAGTGAGTAAGTCAAGTGATAATGAACCAGCACCTTCTTAGCTGATGAAGGTGTGTTTTTATAGGTGATGAAAATTCATCCGTTGGAGGGAGATGAAATTTTCAAAACCCTTTAACCATTGGACAAGGACCGGGGAGCTTCATGCATTAAATGCTCCATTAATGAGGTTGTACCATGTAGCCGTTGAAGGTATGGAAAGCATTAGGATTTGTCTTTTAGCTCCAGGAGATGGTACATCTTCATTTAATGCCTTTGAAAAGTGTGTCCCATAAGATGAAGTCCTTATTGTCCTAGGATGTTGTCAAAACAGACAGGTGGAACATTCTTCTCGTTGTTGAAGAGAAGTAATGCTTGATAAAGATCGTTTTTAACAAAAACTGTCCTTTCGTGCTTGTTGACAACTCCTGCTTGACTTTCGTTGTTGTTCTTCATGTCTCGTGTCTTCTTTCGCCTTGGAGACCCTAACATCTAGTCATAACTCATTTTCGTGTGTTTGTCTAGCTTAACACGAATTACAGAGGAGTTATGGCAACTCTCGTCTAGGATGAAAGCAGCGATTAAAAAGAACTAAAGGTTAGGGGTCTACTTTTCTACATTACATTGGTATCATCAAAATCCTAATACAATGTTCCTAACATTCCCAACCTGACCTCGTATTTATCATCAAGAAGGATACTGCTAGATTGAATATCCCTACAAAGCCAAGATGAAGAAAATGATTAACATTAATGAGAAATCAGAAACCAACACAGCCTACCTAGCAGAAGAGAAGAGATGGAATCCGCCGTCATTTCTAACCCACAATTTCCTACACTTTTAACTACTCCGTATTTAATTTCTGCTGCCAACAAGCTAACAATCACTTTCATCACAATCACCTTAAATAACACTTGATTGCTCCATCTCTCTATCTCTGTGCCCTATACATTATTACCCTGAAATTCAAAACATAAAAATAAGTCAGCTAACCATCTTTCCAATACTTGTTACAGGTATTATCACTGAAAAAATATATTAGGAGTTACCTTCACTTATATGCTTTAATAGCCTGCTACCATCTTCAATCATATAACCATTTTCAGGCTAACCGTGATAGAGTTCACTTCTACCACCCCTTGTTTAGCCTCCATTTCCCCGTTTTCAATAGGAGCAATAGGCTGTTTTTCAGCTGCAACTTGTTCAACTACACAGTCATTTTCCAGATTTTCTGAGGTTGGCTTCTCATTCATCACCACTTCTGCTATTTCATCTAGAAGACTCATTGCAGCCTCCTTAATGATTTCATTAGCCTCATGATTCAGTCTTTTTTCCATATCAAGTTCAAGTTTATTCTCTTTGCCATTCTATCGAGCAGTTACAGGTGCAATATCACAATCTGCTGGAGTCCTCTTAGAGACATTTTCACAATCAGTTGGAGTGCATTCTTTACCCTCTACAGGGCTATACAGCCCTTCATGGTCATTATTACAAGCAGGTTGTGAGCTAGCTTTCTCAGCCTCTCTTTTCAAAATACCAGCACCACCCCCAAACCTCCGGCAGCCTGCAAGGCTGTGTCCAAAGCATCCACAACCTGTACAATATCTCGGCAGCTTATCCACCTCTACTTTTTTCCAAAATCCACTCACAATACCTCCATCCCCAACATATTCAATCCAAATTCGATCAACAAAGGGCTTAGATGCATCAATCTCTAATTTCAATTTGGCCACACTTGGCTTTGTTTTTCTAGTCGTAGCTGCGTCCAGAGACACAACCCGACCAAGAGGCTCGCAAATTTTTGCTAGAGCATATGAATTGAATAAATGAATCGGCAAGGAGGGCAACTGAATCCATACCAGTGTCCATGGCGAATCCCTATTGGTCCTCTGCTCCAGCGTCCATCTAGCTAGCCAAAGACGATTGCCAGTTACTGCAATCTGATTTCGAAGCCACACACGTCTACAATCAGCCTCTGATGAGAATCGCAAAAGGATGCACCGTTTATCAAGCGATCCAATGTGTAACTCCCCTTCTGGCCGTAGAGTCTCGCAACTCCGTTCTTAAACGGTCCAGCGTAGGTCGTTCTCTTGCAAAGCGTCCCACCAAGGAGAATTTCTCCTCTGTTCTCACCAAATTCGTCCATTCTGAGAGCGAGAACCGCACCGATGGACTTCTATTCAACCAATCAGAGCCGGCAACGATGGAGCTTGTGTGATGGCGACGTGGACCGTGTGCGATTTTTACGATGGAGGTAGTGAAGTGGGGACGATGGTAGCTAAGAGGCTGATGAGAGCGTGGACTGGTAGTGATTGAATAATTTGGCTTTGATCGCGACAAGTTAAGGAAAAAATAATAATCAAAATTGACCAGGTATCCGCGGCACCTTTTTGAGAGGGTGCCGTGGATACCATTATTATTATTTTAATAATAAAATATTCGAGACACCTTTAGCGGGTGCCGCGGATTCTTGTATTATTATTTTAATAATATAATATCTGAGGCACCTTTTATAGCGAGTGTCGCGGATACCTTTATTATTATTTTAATAATATAATATCTGAGGCACCTTTACCCGGTTGGTGACACGGAAAGTTTTATCATTTTCTTTCTACAACACCTTCTTCCTAAAGGTGTCTCAGAAAGTAGGTCTTGTATTCTCAATTTTGTACTAGTGTAGAGTGAATAAACAAAGACACATTAGTTTTCGAGGAAGCAAACCCAGCAGAAACCAAAAAAATCATGTAACCGGGTAAACCACGCCCGCGGAGCCTGTTTAAGACCATAGAGCGACCGTTGTAGCAAACAGACATGACCCGGTTTACTCTTATCTTCATACCCAGGCGGCTGACGCATATAAACGGTCTCCCACAAATTGCCATTGAGAAACGCATTGTGAATATCAAGCTGCCGGATCACCCAGTCACGAGACACGGCAAGAGAGAGCAACAAACGGACCGTGGTGGGTTTGACCACCGGACTAAACGTATTGAAAAAATCCTGACCAGCCACTTGGTTAAACCCCTTGGCCACGAGTTTGACCTTATATCGCTCAACAGAACCATCCGCCTTACGCTTAGTCTGGAAAACCCACTTACAACCGACAATATTATTCATACCGTGAACCTCCGGAACTAGCCGTCATATGTGATTATGCAATAATGCATTAAATCCAATGTCCATCGCCTCACGCCACTGCGGAGATTTCACCGCTTGAGAAAAGCACGTTGGATCCGGATTAGAAGGCTGAGCAACCAGTGCCACATGATCCCCGGCAGCCACCCCCATACTGCGCAAGGACATAGAGTGCGACCTCGGGAGGAGCTACCGACGCCGAACCGGAGCTTTCGTGGGTGTTGTGGCAGTCGCTGCTACACTGGATGGAGCAGCAGCACGCAAAGGCATCGCCTGTTGTGAGTCAGACACGACACCAGTCTCCTGTGCTGCACGGGGAGCTGCCAAAACAGGTAGTGACGGCAAGCAAGAGGCAACACGCACAGAGACCACAAACCACGGATCAGATGCATCTCCAGAGTGCAAAACCTGCGGAGCAGAAGCAAAAACAAAAGGGAACACAGATTCATCAAATCTCACGTGTTGGCAAACAAAAACCTTATTAGTGGCAAGATTCATGCAACGATAACCACGAAAAGAGTCAGGATACCCTAAAAACACACAGGGAGCCGACCGATACTCAAGTTTATTTTATTATACGGGCGAAGTAATGGAAAACAAGGACACCAGAAGACTCTCAGAAAAGAATATGAGGGAGGAAAGCGATATAGTAAATGATACGGACTCGAATTCCCCAGAACAGACGTGGGCAATCTATTAATAAGATAGACTGCGACCTCAAAAGCATACTCCCAAAACCGAATAGGAACATAAGCCTGAGCCATTAAAGCAAGGCCGGTCT
This sequence comes from Ipomoea nil, assembly GCF_001879475.1. NCBI lineage: Eukaryota > Viridiplantae > Streptophyta > Magnoliopsida > Solanales > Convolvulaceae > Ipomoea > Ipomoea nil. The sequence continues at coordinate 1,238,863 of NW_017618708.1, read as the reverse complement.
CAACGACATGACGATTTTTTCAGAATCGCGGTCGTGGTCAGAAATAGGCAAACATGCACCATTTCCAACACGGAGAGTGTCCGGGCCAGTATACTCAGCCATAGAGGACATCACCGAGGCATCCGGGGTGGCGTGATCGTATCACCGGTGTCGGGGAACCAATCATGAGGACCCGCAGAATCAGCATCACCAGCCTGAAAAGCCATATGAGCCTGACGAGCCAGATCCTGAGCATAACGCTGAAAGCACGTATGAGCAGTGTGCCCTTGGGCATGGCACAACTAACACCGCGGAACATAAGAGCGGCCATCACCAACGCGATTCTGACCACGACCGCGGTCGCACTGCCCACGGCCACGGCCACCCCGACCATGCTGGCCACCAGACCTGCCGCCACGCTGTACAGCCATAGCCTCCGGACCAGAGGGCCCCCCAACAGCACCATCGTCCGCACAGATAAACTCGTGCGCAACCAGAAAATCCGCGAGTTCAGTAAGAGAGACCGGCTCACCTGTCGTCAGAGTCGCCGCAAGAGGCTAATACTCCGAGCGCAACCCACGGAAAACATACAAATTTTGGTCATCCAACGAAACATGGCGACCGGCCAAGGCCAAGTCCTCGACTATGACCTGCGCACGACCAAGGTAGTTGGCCACTGACTCAGTCCCTTGCCGAAGATTTTGCAACTGTCCAAGCAAACGGAGAATACTTGCGCGAGTGGTCGAACCAAGAGCACGTTCAATCGCCAGCCAAACCTGCCGAGACGTCGTCCGACCTACCACATGATGCATAACCTCCTCAGAGAGAAAGAGGAGATTAGCATCGAAAGGACTGCTTGGTCTTGCTACAACCACATCGCACAAGCTACAGACGGATCGGGCACAGCAGACTCGGCCACGGTAGCATCAGGAGAAACAGCGACAACGGGGGCGATAGAAGGACAAGGATACGTGCCATCAACGAAGCCAAGCAAACCCTGACCACTGAGAAAAGGCACCAACTGAGTCCGCCAGAACAAATAGTTCCGGGGCGTGAGTTTCACCGAAACAAAATGGTGAGCAGCAGAAAGCGAAAGATTAGCCGTAGGAGCCGTCACGCCTGGAACCGAGACAGTTCGTTCGGAAGAGACGGCGGCGTTACTGGCTTGCTGATCCATCGGGAGAAAAAAATAATAAAGAACTCGGGTCTCTTGATACCAGATGAATGTAGTTGTATATTGATGATTATAATCAGACGACAACACAAAGGATATATACAGCAAGGAAGTAAAACTAAAGTCCTAGTCTAACACACACAAGAATAGAATTCTAGTCTACCGTAAATACAAGTCCTAACAAATACAATATAACACCACCCCCACTAACAATAAAAGTTTGCATAGTATTCCAATGCTCTGAGAAGTTTATAATACAACCGCCATTTGTATACAAAGCTAAGTATCTCAAATGGACAAGATTTGCATGCACTTTTAGGTATATATTTGCATCCAAAGCTCTATATCTCATGTCTAGTACTCTTAGTAGTTTCAAGTGTGAAAATAGAGGTTTCACATCTGTATCCCAAGAATAGTAAACATGAGTTAAGTGAAAGGAATGAGATTTGTGAAAACACTCATCTTCAAACCTGAATATGTTATCATAGAAAGATGTTGATGTATGAGTTATCCAACAAGGTTTTTTTTAACTCCGTTGACATTCAAGAGATTTTCAAGTCTAGCTTCCCTCAAGCACAAATCTCGTAACAAATCATAGATCCTTATTCTCTTCATTTCCCCATTGTGACTTTGTTTGCTAACTATAACAAGACTTCTATCAACAAGATCTTGCAAGCATTCCATAGCCACTTCCTCCAAATTCACATGCTTCACAACCCTCAAAAATCCCACTGCTGTCCACAACCTAACCAACTTCCTCACGGGGATCTCATAGTCTTCCCGAAAAACTCCAAAATACAAAAGCAAGCTTTTAAGTGGTGTGGTAATTGGTTTTAATTCATATATAGTACTCTGGAAAATGCATCATTAAAATCCCCAATTATACTTTTTGCAACATTCTTCCACTTTTCCTTATCCTCCTGTGTGTTGGAGAGAAGACTAGTTACTATAGTAATAGCTAGAGGTAATCCTTCTCATTTCTTTACTATGTCTCTACCAATTTGCTCAAACATTAAAGGGAATTTAATTTTACCAAACACTTTGCAGTAGAGACTCCAACTATCATCGGCATCTAAGAAAGGCATGTTAATGGTAGAGTTACCTGAGCTAGCATATTTAGCCACCACTTTGAGCCGAGAAGTCAATAGTATACAACTTCCATTATTATCATCTGGAAAACATCTTTTAGGACTATCCCAAGCAGTAGTACTCCATATATCATCGATCACTATCAAATATCTCTGACCTTTCAAACATTATACAACCTTTCTGCTAATTGGTATTGGTCATTGCTCTGTTCATGGAGTTCATCTCTTGATGCTGCAATAACACAACCAATAAGGCACCGGAGCATTCGTTCCAAGTTATACTCTTAGGATACAGTAACCCATGCTCGCTTGTCGAAATAAGAAGTAACTGATGGATCTTCATAAAGTTTGTGTGCTAAAGTGGTCTTGCCTATTCCTCTCATGCCAACAATGGAAACAACTTGTCTCCCCTTAGTTGATTGTTGCATGAGCTTATCCAATATCGTCATGAACACCTCATGGCATCCCACCATTCTATTGTCCAAATTTGATGCACTTTTGGAAAATTTACTCACAGTAGTGTTCTTGTGTGCTAATCCTTTCACAAGCAGTAGTCCTCTTCGTCGCATCCGACCAAAGAGTGAAGCATCATCAGTGATTGTTTCATTTTGTGATGAAGCCGCCTTTGCAATTAGTGGGTATTCACTTTTGATCCTAATCATCAACTCATTCTTGAGGTAATCAGTCTGTTTTTCTGCTTCAATGAAGATTTCATGAAGCCTGAGCACGCAAGCTGTTATATGAAGACGAGTATCCTTTGCTAGATAAATGGTAGTCAACTCCATCTCAATCCTTTCTTCGGCTTTGAACAATACATCTCTCATCTCTGCCTCTACATCTTTCATCGCCCCCGCATTATCATAACAGATCTCAGATTTTTCAAGACTTTCTTGGAGGAAACCAAGATTTTGATGGAGAGAGACCATCTTTTGTTTGACTTCACCCACCTCTCTTAGCCGAGAACTCAATAGTATACTATCCCCAGCATTAGCGATTCTTTCATTTTGTGATGAACTCTCTGCAAGCTGCTTTTCACTTTTAATCATCTTCTTCTTCTTGGGGTAATATTCAGTCTGTTTTACTCCATGAAGCCTGCTGGGGAGGCAAGCCTTTATACATCTAAGATTTTCATTTCCATTTGAAGACCCAGACGCTTTGTCCACTTCCACTGCCATATCCTCAAGAATTTGCTGCAGCAAGCCAAGATTTTCATTGCCATCTCTCATCTGTGCCTCTAAATCGTGAAGAGGCAAGCGTGGTTGTGATTGCAAGAAATGTAGAGAAAGTGTTTCCATAAGTGAAGTTACAGCAGCGTAAGCCATTAGCATGCGTCTGTCGATCAGAGTACAACTAGGAAGAATTACAAAGAAATCAAAGATCTTTTGTTTTTTGGTGAATCAGTCTGGGCAAATTTGAGAAGACACTCTACAAGAAATGGCTCCAAACGCTTCCAAACTTGCAGGCCGGCGGTGACTCCAATGTAAACATGAATGAGTCCAAACAAACAATACATCATCATTCTAAAATTAGCTTCTTTCTTTCTTGTCATAATGGCAGTTTTAGTCCCTATATTATAAGATAAACCATATTGTACTTCTTAATTATCATAATTATTTATAAACTTGGCTCTTAATTACTCACAAATTAGTTAGTTTGTCGTTCAAAAATATATTAGAAACCAAAACAGTAACTTTTATATGCGACTATTTAATTGAGTGAATTCCAATTTTGGTCCTACTGTTATAGGGGCGTTTCCTATTTCAGTTCACTTTAATTTTTTTTGCCACTTTACAACCACTGTTATTGAATGTGTTCCACTTTTAGTCCACCGTTAATATTTCCGTCAAGAGGCCGTATAATCAAAGGGTATTTTGGTCTTTTTATGTTTGTCTCTTCTCTTTTAATCCAGGCGCTTTGTCCTCCTCCTCCGATATTCGAAGATGGCTCTTCGAACAACGAGAATGGGAAACAAAAGCTACATCGTTTCGTTCGTTCCAACATGGGCCGGTGAGGTTTCTTAGGTTTTAGGTTTAATGTTCTCATTTCTTTAGTCAAACATAGTCTTGGATGAGAAGAAAGGTCAAAATACCTCTAGATTACACGGCCTCTTGATGGAAATACTAACGGTGGGACTAAAAGTAATTATAATCAAAATAGTTTTATCTTGTCGATATTTGATTTATTTATTATTATTTTTTCATTGGGTTCTGTTTAAAAAATAATAAATAAATACATTAGATCTAGACAAGACAAAACCATTTTGATTATAATTACTTTAAAATATATCATTATGTTCGTGGATTATAATAAAAAAAAAACATAAATAAAGTAAAATTTGGCAATCCAGTCAACAAAAACCTGGAGTTAACCTATTAAAAATGTTAATTGCTCTTTTTTTATGGGTTCAATGGCTTATTTGGGGGTTATTTGAGTTCGGTGGCTTAATTGTTGTTTCCCAAATAGTTCAGTAGCTTATTTGTACTTTATCCCTAAAAAAAAAAAGTAATACTTTTACATCAAAATGTAAAAGTATTACATTTTCTCATATAATAAGTAACAAACATTTTATTTATGATTTAGTATTACATTTGCTAGTATAAGTTAATAGGGAAAATACCCCGGCCTTATGTACTTCTTGTGCCCAGGACCTGGTCGGATTCGAACCGCCTCGAGACACGGACCATTTCCGAACCTGAACCAACCGCAACACAGCGCTTGACCGACCCGACCTGAAGGCTAATTAACGCATTGGCTTAATGAGCCGTTGCCTTAACTTCACTATGCTCAGTCCTGACCTGATCGTCCGCCCAAGACCCCCGAGCACATATACTTTCCATATAAACATGATTCCAATAAGCAATCAGTTAGTCAGACACATCTGTACATGTGTTCGTCATCTCTCCTCAGCCGACCCGGTTAGCAAGTGCATGGAGGGCACGTGGCGCTCATGTCAACCTCTCGGCATGTGTCCCTCACTCCTACCTATAAATACCCCGCTAAACGCTTGAAGGGGGGGACCTTTTGGTACGATCTCATTTATTTACAAGAACGGGACCACAAAAATAGAGAGACAGATATAATAGAAAGAGACCTAGCTAATCTTTTTGGAATGAACAAGCTAGCTAGGATGACATTTCCATAGTGGTTGTTGCCTTGCTCATCTTGAATCCACTTTGCGGAAGCTAGTAAGGAATCCCAATATTCGTATAATTGAACTAATGCTAGTGTGATGATATCAGTAAAACCTTTAGGAATCTCTTCCCCATCATGACATTTACGTAATGATAAGCATTCAAGCATAGAGAAATGGTGACCGGTATAGTAGCATTCCAATCATGGAAATTACTATTTTCTATTACCAACCTCTTCAATGCACGGAATCCACCATCTAATGCCTCCCACTCTCCTAAACCGCACCCCAACCATGGCCACCTTTCACTTTTAGAACCTGTAGATTCGGTAGCATACCAATAAGCCTCATATATATCACTCCATGGTAGGCAGACAGGGCCGGATTTTAGGCTGTGCAAGCTGGGCTACCGCACAGGGCCCCCAATTTTAGAGGGGCCCCAAATTTTAGAGGTTCAATATTTAATTTTTACCTAGCTAGTTTAAAAATAAAAATTAAAAAGTTTTCAATTAAACTTTAAAGGTTTCATGAAGAGATGGTAAGAATGTGTATTTATTGTATTTTAACTTGGAGGTCAAAGGTTCGAAACTTGCATGTATTAGTTTTAAAAATTATGATTTTGGTAGGGCCACATTTATTTACTAGAACAGGGCCACCAAAACTTAAAATACGGCCCTGAGGCAGATAAGTACTAATTAAAGAAGTTGAGCTTCTTAAGATTTGATAGATTTTCAGAACGAAAATCATGTCACGTCGATTTTTATTTTTATTTTTTAAAATTGGAATCCTGGTAAACATATGCTTTAATTTGTACAGAACTAACAGGGCGTTTGGTTGGAGGGATTTTAAATTCCCTTCCCACTTAATTCCCACCTAATTCCAAAGGCCATTAAATTCCGTACTTTGGTTGGAGGGAATTGCAATTCCCTCATTTTCATGGAATTAAAATCCCATGTCCTCCCTGGTATTTTAATTCTTGAGAAAAAAAGATAGTGATGAGTCAAAATTATCCCTTCCTTTTTTAATCTAAAATTAATGTCTAACAACAATAATGGATATTTTTGACTTTATACTACTTATTCCCTTTCAATTCCCATGTATACCAAACATTGGAATTGAAATTCCCAGTAATTCTATTCCTATCAACCAAACACTGGAATTTAAATTCCCACTTTATTCCCAGTAATTAAACTCCCATGGAATTACAATTCCTTTCCCACATAATTCCCCCCTCCAACCAAACGCCCTATAAGGATCCAACCAACCAACCAATTAGATATATTCTGATCTCAAAGTTTCTATGAACTACAGACAAAGTTGCACTTGAAATGAAGAAAGACAAGTCATTAAAAACAGAGACTCCATATATTACAGAACTAATTAATTTCCCAGCAACATCAAATCTATACAATTAACCCAACAGAGTAGCTCAAGTGGCAAATGAGCTCTCTTTGTGGGAGAGAATTTTGGGATAACTCGAGTTCGATTCCCACAAGTGACAATTTTCTTTGGGCCAGCTTCTGTGCCTCTCGGAGCGAACTGGGTGGACCTGGACCACAATGTGGTTTACACCAAAAAAAAAAAACCTGTACAATTAAACAGATCCTCTGTACATAACTTAAAATATGAAAAAATTCGCCAATGTAACACCCTCCCCACTAACAATAGCTTGCAAAAATTCCTTAATAATGACATTTTCACCCTCCCCACTAACAATAACTTGCAAAAATTCCTTAATAATGACATTTTCTAAATGCCTCAGAGGAATCCAATGTAACACCCTCCCCACTAACAATAACTTTGCATATTCCAATGCTCAAAGAGCTTCTGTGGCTAAGGATCGGTGAAACAAAACAGTGAAAGGATTTCACTTGGCTACAAAAATGAAACAGTTCAGACTGACTTAGATGGAGAAATGATTAGTTAATTTAATTTAATTACCTCGACTTGGTGATGATAAAACTACAATTTTATTGATATGATAAAACAGGTATGAGAACATACATTATATGTGTTTGTGTATAACATATATAACAATGAATTCAAACAAGAGTGAGTACAGTGAGTGAGGGTGGGTTCCTTTGAAAACTCAAAAAATTGAGACTTGAGATGGAGAATTGAAGTTCAGCAAATCTGATCTCTTACACAGGGGAAGCACAAGCTAATCTAGCAGCATTTGAATCTCAATCTGAAGTTGGCTTTAATCTCCAGCATTTGATGATATGATAAAACTACAATTTTATTCATATGGTAAAACATACATGCATGTATGAGAACTAACATTATAACAATGAATTCAAACAAGACAGAGTGAGGGTGGATGGGTTCCTTTGAAAACTCAAAAAATTGAGACTTCTTGAGATGGAGAATTGAAGTTCAGCTCTGACCCTTCCTGCAAACTGCAATGCTATGTGAGCACCATGCATCAGATTTCTGAGAAGCTCACCAGCCCACTATGCAAAATTTGTCATGCCTTCCAACAATTTCTGCAGGCCTTCCTATATATACTTTCAAAAACTGAAAATTAAGCAATAAGCTTAATTCATTTTTCTCTGACACAAAATAAACAGTTATATGTGCTCATAAAACATACCTACTGCTATTCATTCATCACTCTCTTCCTCCTCAAGCCTACTACCATGTTTTGTAAGTCTGGAAACAATAAATTCGGTAAAAAGAAAAGGTGAACACAGTTAGATAGATAAGTAAATATGAGATACAAGTGAGAGAAAACAGATCAGATAGATGATTATCCATTGTAACCATCAGCCATGAAAAATTAAAGTAGTATGAAGTGCATGTTAAATGGTGCGAGTCGAGATATATCAGAGGGATAGAAAGAGACCCAATATTTTCGGAACGAACAAGGAGGGCATCATTTCCATAGTTGTTGTTTTGCTCTTCTTGAATCCACTTTGCAGAAGCCACAACGGAATCCCTACATCCGCTTAACTGAATCAATGCTAGAGTGGTGATATGGGCAAAACCACGAGGGATTTCTTTCAACGAATAGCACTCACTTATCTCTAAACATTCGAGCATAGGGAAATGGTCAGCCACAGCATTCCAACATACCAAATCTATTTTTTTAATTACCAACCTCTTCAATCTATGGTACCCTCCATCAGATGTCTCCCACTCTAGGCCATCACAAGCATCTATCAATTTTAGAACCTCCAGATTAGGCAACATACTAATAGCGCTCAGCTCACACCACTTCAGATTAGACTCCAAGAAGCTGAGCTTCTTAAGATTTGGTAAACTAGTTGCCCATGGGATGCTACACATATCAAGGTTGAATTTCGTCCACCTTTTGATGCTTAGTTTCTCAAGCTGCTCCAAGTGCACAAAATTATAAACCCAATCTAGACTATTTAGACTATAAAAAGAGTATCCACCATCAACTCCCAATTTTTTTAAATTCGGAATCATTGTAAACAGATCCTTTGTACATAAGTGAGAATCCAACCAAGATATATTCTCTAAGTTTCTATAAACAACCGACGAAGTTTCTAATGAACAAATTCTTCCAATGCAAAAATTCCTTAGTAGTGGCATTTTCCAAATTCCAGATTCCCCTGAAGAATACAATATAGCACCATCCCCACTAACAATCAAACTTTGCATATTCCAATGCTCAAAGAGCTTTATCTCATTAGGCATATATGTGGACAATGCTAAATATCTCAAATGAACAAGATTTGCAAACACATTTAGGTTTATAACTCCATACCAAATTCCATTTCTCATGTCTACTACTCTTAGTAGTTTCAAGTGTGAAACTAGATGTTCCACAATTGCATTACCAGAATAGTAAAAATGATGAGTAGTTAGGTGAAAGGAATGAGGTTTGTGAAAGCACTCATCTTCATACCTAACTTTATTATAGAAAGATCTTGGTGTATGGGTTATCCAACGACAAGGTCTTTTAACTCCATTGACATTCAATAGATTTTCAAGTCTAGCTTCTCTCAAGCACAAATCTCGCAACAGATCATGGATCCTTATTCTCTTCATTTCCCCATTGTAGCTATGTTTACTAACAATAACAAGACTTCTATCAACAAGATCTTGCAAGCATTCCATAGCCACTTTCTCCAAATTCACATGCTTCACAGTGCTCAAAAATCCCTCTGCCGCCCACAACCTAACCAACTCCTCCACAGAGATCTCATAATCTTCTTTAAAAATTCCAAAATATAGAAAACATGCTTTTAAGTGGTGTGGTAATTGATTGTAACTCAAATATAGTATTCTAGAACATGCATCACTAGAATCACCCATTACACTTTTTGCAACATTCTTCCACTTTTCCTCCTCCTCTTCTGTCTTGGAGAGAAGACTAGCTGCTATAGTAATAGCTAGAGGTAAACCTTTACATTTCTTCACTATGTCTCTCCCAATTTGGTCAAACACTAGAAAGAATTCAGTTTTACCAAAGACTTTGCAGTAGAGATTCCAACTTTCATTGGCATCTAAGAAAGGCATGTTAAGAGGAGAGTTACCTGAGCTTGCATATTCTGCCACCTCTCTGAGTCGAGAAGTCAATAGTATACGACTACCATTATTATCATCTGGAAAGCATCTTTGCACACTATCCCAAGCATTAGTGCTCCATATATCATCCATCACTATCAAATACCTCTGTTCCTTCAAGTGTTTACGCAGGCGTTCAGCTAATTGATCTTGGTCAGTGCTCTGTTTATGGAGTTCATCTCTTGATGCTGCAATAACACAACCAATAAGGCATCGGAGCATTTGTTCCTGGTTAAACTCTTGGGATACAGTAACCCATGCTCGTATGTCAAAATAAGAAGTAATTGACGGATGTTCATAAACTTTGTGTGCTAACATGGTCTTGCCTATTCCTCCCATGCCAACAATTGAAACAACTTGTCTCGCCTTAGTTGTTTGTTGCGTGAGCAGCTGATCCAATATCTTCTCGAACGGCTTCACACAACCGACCATTCCACCGTCAAACTTTGAAGCGTTTCTGGAAAAGTTACTCACAATATTTTTCTTGTGTACTAGATCATGCAGTGATGATCTGGCAAGCTGTAGTCCTCTTCGTCGAATCCCACCAAGGAGTGAAACCTTTGCAAGCCTAATCAACTCATTCCTGTGGTAATTAGTCTGTTTTTCTGCTTCTTTGAAGATTTCATGAAGCCTACTGAGCAGGCAAGCTGTTAGATGAAGAAGACTATCCTTTGCTAGATAAATGGTAGTCAACTCCATCTCAATCCTTTCTTCGGCTTTGAACCATACATCTCTCATCGTTGCCTCTAAATCTTTCATCGCCCCCGCAACATCATTGCCAATCTCAGATTTCTGAAGAATGTCCTGCAGCAAGCTAAGATTTTCATGGAGAGAGGCCATCTTTTGTTCGACTTCACCCACCTTTCTGACCCGATCAAGCTGCTTCTTTCCATAAAGCCTGGGGTAACGCGCTGGTGACGCTTCCAACGCCATCTCTCTAATCTGAGCCTCAACAATTTCTTCGTCCAGCAAGCTAAGATTTTCATTACCATCCCTGATCTGGTAATCAGTCTGTTTCTGTGCTTCATTGAAGATTTGATGAAGCCTGAGCAGGCAAGCTGTTACATTAAGACTATCCTTTGCTAGATAAATGGCAGTCAACTCCATCTCAATCCTTTCTTCCGCTTTGAATGATGCATCTCTGATCTGCGCCTCTAAATCTTTCATCACCCTCGCATCATGACAGGCGATCTCCATTTTCTCAAGACTTTGTTGCAGCAAGCCAAGATTTTGATGGAGAGAAACTATCTTTTGTTTGACTTCACCCACCTCCCTGAGCCTATTAGTGATTCTTTCATTTTGTGATGAACACTCTGCAAGCAGCTGCTGCTGCTTTCCACTTTTAATTAACTTCTTCTTCTTGGTGTAATCACTATGTTTTACTGATCGATTATTGAAGATTCCATGAAGCTTCATCCAACCCTTTGAAGACGCTTCGTCCAACTCTACATCTTCCATCGCCATATCCTCAAGAATTTGTTGCAGCAAGCTAAGATTTTCATTGCCATCGTCTCTGATCTGTTCCGCTAAATCTTCAAGAGGAAAGGGTGGTTGTGATTGCAAGAAATTTAGAGAAAGTGTTTCCATAAGTGAAGTTACAGCAGCGTAAGCCATTTAATTTGCGTCGGAAAATCAGAAGACTTACATAGATCGATCTGATACAATGTAAACCGGAATTCGTTGGTCAACGCCAGAGTTCAAATAAACCTAATTTTTAAATTAGCTTCTTCCTTTCTTGTCATATTTGCAATTTTAGTCCCTAAATTATAGGACAAGCACAAGTGTAGTTCTTAATTACCATAATTTATAAATTTGGCTCTTAATTAGTCCCTGAAAATGAGTTAATTTGTGGTTCAAAAATATATTAGAAATCAAAACTATAATTTTTATAAACGACTATTTTAGTCTTTGATTTTTGAAGGAACTGTTTTAGTCTTTAGAAAGACAAAAAGAGTTAGGGCTGTGCAAAATCGAAGGAATCCGACAAAACCGTCCGATCCGAAATTCGCCAAACACCATCCAACCTGAACCGTATCCGAACAGTCATTATCCGACCCGAAGGCCTAAACGACGTCAGAATAGAGGGCTCGGATAAGGTAGTGTAAAATCACATCTGACCCGCCCGAAATATATTAGGGTTTGCACACCCCTAGTACTACACGACGTCGTATTAGCTAAGTATATAAGCGTATGTTGATCAGCTCATTTACCCTAGCTCTTCATTTGCGCAGTCGCAGACCTCAGCTTCTCTAATCTCTCTACTCTCTAGACTCTTCGTCTCTTCTCTGAGACTCTGAGTTCTCTGTTCTGATCTTCTCACTTCTTAGTTCTCTTTGAGTTTATGAGACTCTAACTCAGAGTCTGATCTCTTCTCCTTTCTTGTTCTCCGATAGTCTCTCTCTGTTACTTTAGAACCCTAGTTCTAAAGTCTGAATCTCTCGAATCTCAGACATCTCCGAGACTCCGATAGTCCGATTGTCCAGTACTCCGGTGGACGGTGGTGGAAGCCCTTATCGTGGTGATTACAGAGTAGAGACCCTTGTTCTCCGGGGAATATTTAGGGGAAATCAAGTAAAGCTGAAACCCTAGTTTTTATATTTATGATTTGTTGATTTTATTCACTGCATGTTGATTTGTTTGTGTTGTATTATGAATTTGTTATATTTTTATGGTGGAAGCTGTTGTAATCGCAAACCCTATTTTTTTTTTTTTTTTTTTATGTATGATTTGTTGATTTTAGTCACTGGCTCACTGAATGTTGATTTGTTTGTGTTGTATTATGAATATCAGAATATGTTATATTTTTATGGTGGAAGCCCTTAACTGTGACTTGTGATATATTCTTATTATCTGATGTTCTGAATCTTCTGATGGTGGAAGCCCTTAACTGAAAAGTGTTGTGATTATCCAATGTTTTGTGATGTTATGTGATCTATTTTGAATTGTGATGTCCCTTGAAAAGTTAAATGCTTAAATGTGAAATGGTGGAAGCCCTTAACTGAAATCCAGATAATGATAAACTGGATAAAATTCCTGAATCTGGATTTCTTTGTGAATATGTTTGTGGAAGTATGACCCTTAAATGTTCTTAACTGTTTGTGCATAGTAAATATGTAAATGTAATATCATGAAATCTTGATAGATGATGACACAAACAAGTGTCTGAATCTGGATTTCTTTCAATTGTTTGTATGCTTGATCTGGCAATCTGTTTTTCTGTTTAACAAATAATTGTCTGAAATCTGAATATTGTTGATGCCCATCTTTATAGATGGAGAGCATCTCTGAACCTAGTTCTGGACCACAACCTTCAACTCAGGAGGGACAACCCCAAGGCACTGAGATACCTCAGCAGCCTCAGGTGACTCTTGCTATTCCAGAAAAAAAAAAAGAGAAAAGAGGTTGAGGCTATATCAAAGGTGTGGGAACAGTTTGAAAAGATATATGATAAAGACAAATTGCTGATTAAGGCCAGGGGAGGTGCCTATACTGTTCTAGGCAATTTCATTGTCAGCCAAAAAAAGATGGCACTTCCTCTTTAAGAAATCATATGGTCAGCTGTCTTAAAAATCCTAACTCCAAGAGTACAAGGCAGTCACTTCTGACCTTCAATGCTGTCTCATCCCCTACACCAGAGGGTTCTGAAGGGGTAATTGGGGCCTTAGGCACATGGGTGTTTAATCAGGAAGCCATTAGGAGGGCTTTATGTGAGATGATTATAATAGATGAGTTGCCCAATTAGGTTTGTTGAGGGGATAGGGTTTAGGAGATTTATTATAGTTGCTTGCCCTAGGTTCCAAATCCCTTATAGGTGGACAATGCGTGTCGAGGGATATTTTCCAAAGATACCTAGATGAGAGACTAGTCCTTAAACAAATTTTTAAGTGTAGCTCACAAAGAGTTAGCTTAACCACTGACACATGGATCTCTGTACAGAGGATAAACTACATGTGCATTACTGCACATTTCATTGATGATCAGTGGAAGCTCAACAAAAAAAACCATAGCCTTTGTCCATGTTTCATCTCATAGGGGAGAGTATATAACCAAGGCCTTGGAGACTTGTCTGGTTGAGTGAGGTATTAAGAATGTCTTTACTGTCACAGTTGACAATGCCTCTTCCAATGATACTGCTATGGGATTTTTTAAGAGTAAGTTGATGTCTTGGGATACCACTTCTGTAAGGTCTAAGTACATGCACATGAGGTGTATAGCCCACATTCTGAATCTGGTGGTGCAAGATGGGTTGAAGTTTGCTGATAGTTCAGTTAAAAGGGTTAGGGAAGCAGTTAGATGGGTTAGGAACTCCCCTGCAAGGCTAAAAAAATTTAGAGATCTTGCTGAACTTATTGGGGTGGAAGCCAAATCAGCTTTGCAGCTGGATGTTCCTACAAGATGGAATAGCACATATATGATGCTGAACACTGCAATCCAGTACCAGGCAGTCTTTGATGCCTATTTGGGGAATGATTCCTCATTTTCTACTGACCTTGGTACCTCTGTGCCTACTTTTATGGATTGGTTTGATGTGAAAAGCTTGGTAACTCTGCTAAAAACGTTCTATGACATGACTGTAAGAATTTCTGGTTCTCTTTATGTGACATCTAACACTTTCTTCAGTGAGATCTCTGATCTTAGTTGCATATTAGATGACATGACTGGTGGTGAACCTGGATCTGAAAAGGTAAATTTCATTCCTGTTAAAGTGTTAATTTTTTAACAAATTTGTCTATTAACAAATATTAATTCTTTGCATTGTTACAGGAAATGGGCACCCAAATGAAAACTAAGTTTCTGAAATATTCGGGGGACCCTGAAAAAATGAACTGTGTGATCTTCTTTGGAACTATTTTGGACCCTAGAGATAAAGTTAAGTACATGCCTACCCAGTTAACTCAACTTTATGGTGATGATAAAGGCAAAGCCTGTTTTGATAAGGTCCAATCTGCACTTCTTGAGCTGTACAATGATTATGCAGCCACTTACTCTGTGGATGTGAACACTGAACAAGCTGCTGTTGCCAACCTTCTCAACCTGTGACTGTGCAGCCTAGTGTTATAACTGTTGGTAGGCCACAAGGTAAGTTGAAAAGTCAATTGAAAAGGCAAAGGGGATAGAGAGTGGTGGAAGCCTTAAACAGACTGACCTGCAAAAATATTTGAGTGAGGCCATTGTGGAAGATAAGGTTGATTTTGATATCCTAAAATGGTGGAAGGTGAACTCTGATAGACTGCCAATTCTCTCTAAAATGGCAAGGGATATTCTTGCAGTTCCAATATCCACTGTGGCTTCGAAAAGTGTTTTTTCAACCAGTGGTAGAGTGTTGGATCCATTTAGGAGTTCCTTAACTCCTAAGATTGTGGAAACTTTAATTTGTACACATGATTGGTTGAGATTACCAAATCAACCTATACAGATTGAAGAAAATATTGATGATTGTGAAAGGCTTGAAAAAGGTAATAAACTACTACTTAAATACTTTCATTATTATGTATATTTTTTTATGATACTTAATATGTGTTTTTTTATTTGTAGAGTTGCCAATTGGAGTTAGGAGTGCTGGAACTTCCCTACCAACCATTGCAATAATGTTCATTCATTCTTCTCTCAGTATTATATTCAGCTGTTATTCTGTTCTCTTAGAAAATTAGATTATCATTCTGTTATGAGTTATGGCTTATGAATTCAATTATGTAAGTGCGTTTTAGTGCCTCAGCCCCTTCCACAGTTCCACTTGATTGAACATCAGGTTACTGCTTTACAGGTATAACAATATCAGTTGATTCAGTTCAGTATGTGCAGTAGTATGGGCTATGATGATGCTTCTACCTTTGTCTAAATCGAAGGACTTGGGGTTGGTATGTTGCTCAAGTTTTGGATTTTGTTCCAAAACTTTAGAAGCAATTTCCCCCAAATCTTAATGATATGAAAACACAGCAATCTGAGCCTATTTTGGATTTGTGAGCAAAAAATATTCAACTGTTATTCTTTTCAGTTTTTTTTTTTTTTTTTTTTTTTTTTTTTTTTTTTTTTGTGTGTGTTATTTAAGTTTGCACCTTAAGCAGGAAGATGATGAATGCTGATTGCTGAGTGCATGAGTTGCTGGCTTGCTGTTGCTGCATTTAGTTTTTGAATGGTTCTTTAACAGCTGATTTTTTGATAATTTGAATCTGTAAACTGTTTTTGAATTGTAACTTGCATTGTAAGTTGTAAGCTGTAAAGTTTATATAACTTGTTAGCTGTTAGGGGCATAGCATAGGACTAACTTTTAAGTTGTGAACTTGTGATTTTGAAGTTGTAAATTGTTAACTAGTAGTAGTTACTACTTAGAAGTTAACAAGTTACAACTTAATTAGTGCTGATTTACTTATTTAGTAGTTAATTTGCAGTTTTTATGAATTTTTTACTCATATCCGATTTAGTCCGAAATCCGATTTTTACATATCCGATAAGTTTAACCTTAAAAAATAAACGGATAGGGGATTAATAGCTGTAATCCGAAAACCGAACGGATTTCCATTCTCGAAATCCGAACCCGTCCGATGAACACAGCCCTAAAAAGAGTCACTTTTGTGACTATTGAAAGTCATGATAATTAACGCTATTACATAAATCAGAGTTTTTTCCCAAAATGGTCCCTCGACTATCACTTATTCTCAATTTTGCATTTCGACTTTTAATTGCACCCAATGTGGTCCCTTGACTTTTAAAAACTCCCCGAAATTGGTCCTCCGTTAGAAATTTCATCTATTGAGTGTTACAATGAAGGGCATTTTCGTCTATTCACCTATTATATGCCTAATATACTCTGAAAAATAGTCGAAGGACCATTTTGGAAATAGTCGAGGGATCATTTTGAGAAAAACTCATTTATTTCCACTTTTTAACACTATCAAATTATAATTTTTATACATTTTTTTTCTTACAAATATAAATAGTTAAAATCCACAATCAAATCTCAAAATTTTAAACGTTCTCTACAATTTTTTTCCTTTTGTCTAAACGTACAAATTTTTCCCCCATCCCTATAAAATTTTACAATAAATTTCGTAACATTCATAAATACTCATATATATATTATCATATAATCATATTAAAACTTCAAAAGACAATCAATCACTATGTATTACATTAAATATTATTTTTATAGTTAAAATAAAATTATTATTTTTTTACGTACTATGGTAAACAAGTTTAAATTTCAAATTTAAGTTTATTAACATTCATATATAAAATACAAACAAACTTCAAAATGACAAGAACTTGTAATATTGGTAAATGATGAGACTTTAGGTTTAGAATTGTTTGTTTTGTGCTAATTATTTTTGCATTTGGTTTATTTTACTTGTCCTTTAAGACATAAAATTGATAGCCATAGTTCTAGACTCTCTTTAGCATGATGTACATCTGGGTAGATAGGCATTTGGAAATGGTAGCTATGGTTTGTACTAACTTTGGAATGAAACTAATGGCCTTACAGGCTAAGTTAAGCCAACTTTTCAAAAATATTTTTTAAGATTTTGTCATTGACCGAGAAGTGACGCGTACTTCTCAGTTCGAAGAAGTGCCAGAGCATAACGATTGATTGTAAAAATAATAATTTTATTTTCAAAAGGCATAGTGACCGAGAAGTGAAGAGTACATTTTGGGTGTCTAAACTGATAAAAATAGTAATGTTATTTTCAATGGTAAAAATAATATTTAATATGATACATAGTGATTGATTGTCTATTGAAGTTTTAGTGTGTGTGTGTGAACATAAAACGTATATGAGTATTATATTTTTGAAAATTACAGAACTTATTGTAAAACTTGATAGGATTAGAGGAAAAGTTTGTATGTTTAGACAGAATGAACAAATTTGTATAGAAAGTTTAAAATTTTGAGGTTTGATTGTGGAATTTAACTATTTGTATTTGTAAAAAAAAAGTATAGAAACTCTAATTTGATAGTCTTACAAAAACGGAAATAAAAAAAATGAAATAAATAAATGAGTTTTTCTCAAAATGATCCCTCGACTATTCCCAAAATGGTCCCTTGACTATTTTTCAGAGTATATTAGGCATATAATAGGTAAATGGACGAAAATACCCTTCATTTTAACACTCAATAGACGAAATTTCTAACGGAGGACCAATTTGGGGGAGTTTTTAAAAGTCAAGGGACCACATTGGGTGCAATTAAAAGTCGAAATGCAAAATTGAGAATGAGCAATAGTCGAGGGACCATTTTGGGAAAAAACTCCATAAATCACCTACAACGTCACACATATAACGTCGGTGGTATACAAAATCGACGTCAAAATATTAAATATATTTATATTTTTTTAAAAAAAAAAACTTTTAAAATCGATTTTTGATAAAAACCGACGTCATAATTCATTTTAAATAAATAAAAAAATTAACAAACTATACAACATTGGTTGTTTGTATAACCAACGTCATATAGTATTTTAAAAAAAAAAAAATTAAATTTAGGTTAAGACGACCGAGTCAACCGACTTCATAACCTATTTATTTATTTATTTGACATCGGTTGTGGTATAACTGACGTTGTATAGATACATATTTTATTTATTTTTTAATTTAGACTATGACGTGGGTTCGATCGTAACTTTTTTAAAAAAAAAATAATAAAATTAATGCCTATAGCTGATGCTTCTACAGTTCTACTAAGCTAAAGGGTATATACAAATAAATAAGAGTACAGTTGACTAGTTGAGACTAGGTCGAGGATAGATGAATTCGAAACACAAGTTACTCAAGAAAACCATGCAAGCTAAGGTAGGTTTTGTACAGAAACTCAGCTCCAAAACTTAATTGTCTGTGTTTAAGAATTAAGAAATAAGAATGAGATAGATTAGATAATGGGGTAAAATGAGTAAACTGTGCAGTACGTGGCTAAGGATCGTTGAAACAAAACAGTCAAAACAGTTCACTTAATTGGCTACAAAAATAAAACAGTACAGTTCAGACTTATTTCAGATGGAGAAATTATTATTATTAGTTAATTTAATTTAATTAACTCGACTTGGTGATGAAAAAACTACAATTTTAATTTATTGATATGGTAAAACATACATGTATGAGAACTAACATTATATATATGTGTTTGTGTGTATAACATATATAACAATGAATTCAAACAAGAGTGAGTGAGTGAGGGTGGGTTCCTTTGAAAACTCAAAAAATTGAGACTTGAGATGGAGAATTCAAGTTCAGCTCCATCTCATCCGACCTTCTTGCAAACAGCAATAATGCTATGGCAGAATTCATGCATCAGACCATTTCAGCTCACCAGCCCACTATGCACATTCAAAATTTGTCAGATGAAGTGAGAGAATACAGATCCGATGATTATCCATTGCAACCATCAACCATAAAAAAATTCAAGTAGCTAGTATAAAGTGCATGTTAAATGGTGAGAGATATATCATAGGGATAGAAAGAGACCAAAATATTTTTGGAACGAATAAGGAGGGCATCATTTCCATAGTTGTTTTGCTCAGCTTGAATCCACTTTGCAGAAGCCAGAACGGAATCCCTACATTTGCTTAACTGAATCAATGCAAGTGTGGTGATATCAGCAAAACCACTAGGGATTTCTTTCAACCTCAAGCAATCACTTATCTCTAAAGATTCGAGCACAGGGAAATGGTCACCCACAGCATTCCAATATTGGAGACTTCTGCTTTCAATTACCAACCTCTTCAATCGACGGAACCCTCCTTCTGATAGCTCCCATTTTAGACCTTTAATTTGCAAGCATTTACCAATTTTAGAACCTCCAGATTATCTGATCTGTACAAACACACACTTCACTTCACTTCACTTCACTTGCACTTATGAAACAAAACAGACTTTAAATGAATAAATTCATTCTTTTGCCATGGCAGCAATGCTGCATCCATCAGATTTCTGAGAACGAATTGCCCGCACAGACCATTTCAGCTCAACGCTATGCACATACTAAATTTGTCATTTCTTTCAACAGTTTCTCCAAGCCTTCCTATATATATTTCCAAAAAGGGAAAGAAATAAGCTTAATTCATCCATTTTTTCTTTAATTTGAGGCAAAAAAATTAAACAAAAAAAATAACACCAAAATAAACACTAGTTATATGTGCTCATACAACATACCTACATACACTACTACAGAAAACAGCTTTAATGTCAGTTAAAATACCCCATTTAATGTCGGTTATCTTTCTACGTCGAATTTAGAGACGTAGTAAGTAAATGATACGACGTCGGTTAAACAACCGACGTCGTATATTTTTTTTAAATTAAATTAATTAACATACGACGTCGGATTTTAGGGTAAAGCCGACGTCGTATAGTATTTATTTTTTTTAAAAAAAAAAATAATTAACATACGATGTCGGCTTTTAGGGAAAGCCGACGTCGTATGTTAATTAATTTAATTTTTAAAAAATATACGACGTTGTATTGTTTTTAAAAAAAATATTATACGACGTCGGCTTTACGTTAAAAGCCGACGTCATAAATTATTTATTTATTTTTAAACAATACGACGTCAGATATTTACATTTTTTTATATTATAATTGTTTTATGGTTTCTACCCCAACCTGTATCAATTTTCAGATCCTGCGCAGCTAGCAATTTAACATTCAACATCAACTAATTCATTAAACTAATTCAAACTACTAAACATGAAACTAATATAAAGGACACAATTCAACAAAACTACTAAACATCAAGCCAATAAACATAAACTAATTTTAGACGTAAAGTATCAACTAAGAAGCGTTTTATTAACTCATTCATCAATAAGAAACTTAGACCATTTGTCTCTAACTTCATCAATCTCTTGTTAGTTGTAGGGCATGCAATCTTCCTTGTCTTTCCAAAGCCTACAAAGTTCAAAAGAAATAAAAATAATAAATAATCAAGTATTTTTAAACATTTGAAGAAAAAAGATATATTATTAAATTACTTGCCTTATCCATTCCTTTGCTTAGGTTGTTGGAAACAATTTCCAACATGAACTTCATCACATAATAACCACCCTTTTTGTATAGCACACTACGTACATTTGAATTACAATAAAATTAAAATAAATTAATAAAAAACAATAAGTTTGCATGTTTTACAAAGTGAATGAAGTACTTACCGAACATATAGTCCATTTTGGTGAACGATTTTGTTTCTTTCCACTCATCATGTTTGTTGCAGTCATACACCTATTAATATAAGACATAAAATATATATAAATACTTGACATCACTAGCTTAATGATAACTATTAATTAATTATATAAATTTACATACGTTTCCATTATATGTTTAATGTCTTCACGCGGCCCATGACCAAGTGAATCAAACCAAAAAATTTCATTTAATCGAGGACAAATCGTTATCAACATTCAATGCTCACTACAAATAAATAATTTATTAGTTTTAAGTGAATATAATATATAATAAAAATATATTATATATACGTGATTGCAGTAATTTGGGGCAAACAAATAATACCCCGAGTATTCGGGTTGTCGAACCACATGGAAGTGAGGTACTAAGCACTAGCTACTTGGTTACTCATATGGAACTAATCTGAACGAAACTTGAAGATTGGATAATTGTAGAAAATAAAAGGCATAATAAACTAATTAACAAGGTTTTGTAAGCAATAGAGCAAAGCAGGATTCTTGGGATCACAATGTCTAACCACCTAGTGCCAATTAAAGTTTGTAATATTTAGTTTGGAATTTAGACTTGTGTGAGAATGCAGAGTGGAATAGAATTACTCTCGTAATCTCTAATCCTAGTGAATTTCCACTCTCGTGGCTTAAACACTCAATAAGAACAAAGAACAACATTCAAATATTCTCAATTACTACCATCTCTCGATGCGAAACAATCTAGAATAAATTCCCCAACCAAGTTGCCTTTCTCAATGTGCAACAGTCAAGTGCAATCGTATGTGCCCTAATTTATGCCTAACTCTCGTTATGACATGAATATGGCTATGAAGCAAGTAATTTAGGCCTTTAATTACTAGCAACAACAAATTAAAACAAGATTGCAACACAAATCATAAAACCAAACATAAATATATTAAGAAATTAAAGAACTAGGCACATAGGTTCATAAACAAATTCACCCAAAAATCCCTAAGGGTTTTAGCCACTCATGGCCATAATAGCAATCAATACAGTTTTGAAAGATAAACAAACAACAATAGGAATAAGAGAAAGAGTGAAAGAATTCTCCTGAATCTTCCTAGCCAATTCTCTACTCCAAAGCTAATTGTAAATCTTCAAATTGGTCCTCTTGGTTCTTGCTCTTCGTTGCCTTCCAATACCAAAATCTGGGAAAAAAGAAGAACTCTAGGGTTGGTGGAAGATTATTCTTTTATAGAGGAAACCCAATGGACTTCTTTTAGGAAAGTTCTAAAAATTCAGCATTCCGCATTCTCGACACGTCGAGAATATGCTCGACGCGTCAAGCCTCTTGTCTGGCACGAACATTAGCTACTGGAAATTCTCGTCGCGTCGATAGGCGGGCTCGACGCGTCGAGGCTTTGATGCTTCGACTTCTTCCTCTTTTTGATCTAGTCGTGCTTGAAAATCTCCCCTTGCTTTTACACTTAACCTATAATGGTGAAAAAAATACTACCAAACACCGTAAGACATTCAAAACAAGTGTAAAACCATGTCCTAATGATAAAACAAGGGAAACACGTATTAAATAGGCAAGATTAAAGAACTTAGTTACTGAGATGATTCAAAATAGCTATAAAAACATGCACAAATGTGATAACATCAATAAGTACTTTTATTTAAAACGTAATTATTACTTACTTGAGAACATATGGGACTAAGTATACAAATTTCTTCCCAGACTGCATGGTGGCATTTATATAAGAATTCCTGTCCTCCATATTATTCATTTGTGGTTGAATCCAATATGGATCTAGGAAGCCATACATGTCTTTTGATGCCAACTCAAAACTAATGTAAATACCCCTATTAACAAACACAACCAATTATATATAGATTACCAACTATATAAATATAAAACTATTATGAATAAATAATACTAAAGAACTTATTACCTCATAAAGAACTGAACTAGAGAAACATCGATAGTCTCCATTTTTAAGAAACGCATTATATCATCACTTGCAAGGTACAAGTCATAGTCAATATTGCCCATAATACCACGAGCCACATGGACCACAAGATGGTGTTCAAGATGGCGAGCGATTGAAAAGGCCTTTTTGCATCCATCAGTCAAAGAATCTGGATCAGCTATAGTGAATTGTTGATGTACGGATTGCACACCCGATTGAAAAGTCAATTTGGTCTTTTCTTTTGACTGTGAATTATAATACAAGTAAGAATTATTATTTTAAAAAGGAAAGTACTTACTATTTTAAAATAGAAATATTTTCAGTGTACATACCGTATCAACTTCAGTACATAACTCTACCAGCTTCTTTGGCCAAGCAATAAAGTGTTGAATTGCATCACCTACAAGCTGAACCTCACTGGTGGGGATTGGTACATGTGCACTTGGATCACTAACTTCATTTACACTCACCTTCACATGATCTATATCCAGTACAACCCCATGAACATGTCCACCATTGTAAGCTATCCCATATGCCATTAGCCGTCTAATTGGATCTTCTAAGAACAATTGACATCGTGCCCCTAACTGCATTAATTTTTAATTAAGATTCATATAAAATTTTATTGAAAAATAATAATAAGATTAACTATAAACGAACACTTACAGCCGGTAAATTACTAAAAGGGTCCGGGGAACTAGCTTTGTCACTTCGAGATGGTAGCTCAGCATCCACACATACGTCATCCCCCTGCTTTGATTGTACAGATTGGTGAACAGGAGTCTGCAGAGAACTAAATTGTAGCATCATCTGAGCTATGCGTGCCTCAAATTGCTTAGTTAATCGTTGACTCAATTCCTCCTGCTGAGCAATATTTTTCTGATTTTAGTTTTCTAGCGCTAGTGCAACAGCAGCATCAAGACGTGCATCAACCAATCGTTGAACATCTTCAGGAGTCTTTTGGCGACGTTTTGCATGGACAAATACACTTTTGATGCCATGTCCTCTTCCCATGGCTCTAACACGTCCAGAATGTTTATCAGTACCCAATGCAACAGTTAATGAATCTTGTCTTCCATCCTCAACAAATTCTCCTTGAGAAATTTGGAACTCAAGAGCATCCTAACATATATAAAAATTATTCAATAATAATTACTATTACTTTAGTAAATGACAACATATTTACTTACAATTTTTTCCGCCACCAATCTAGTTGATTCAGTGCGATAATTTCCTGACTTGTCAATTCTTGCTTTCTTCCACTTTTCTGCTATACGTGGAGGACTTGGAGGACTCATTGTGTACGACGGATCTGCATCAGCACATGCTTGTTTTTCTTTCAACTTCTCATCCATCATCATCTTCTCCAACCTTTTATAACCCTCTCGAGCTAAAAGATGTGGATGAATATTCTTAGCTTGTATGTCTTGATATTTTTTTCTTTTTGTCTATATAAATACAAAATATTAATCAAACTCTTTCCATGTCCCTCATAATATGATAGAGTTTATGTTCGAAATATTGATAGAATAATAATGATACCTCATATTCTGGACCTGTATGCGACTTTACAAACTCATCCAATGTCTCTTGTTCAATGAAGTCGTATTTTTTACAAGGGTTCATACTTGCAAAACGACCATATATATACTTGTTCACCAATTTTGCTTTAAAATCTTTCCACCGATCACCCACATATTTTATCCATTCTTTCCTCATAGCAATTGTGTCGGGAATATCATAAGTATTCTGCAAAACAAAATTATTTATTAGTTAGAAATGTAATTATAGTAAGTTTATGAATAAATCTAAATCTTAAAAAATTAAAAGTTATCAGGATTTGTTTCCAAATAGTACTCTTAATAGTTGCTGGGACATTTGACCATTCATCTATTGTGATAGGAGTATGGATTCGTCCCACTAATGCAACATAAATTTTAAATGCACTGCCATCTGGCCCGTAGACAGGCTCCAATCCATCAAGCTCAATGTGGTGTTTCCCCAAAGTAGAACGCTGCAGAATGAGTTTTTGCATACGAGTGGCACCCCTCGTCTTAGAAGTAGTATTACTACTTTGAGTAGTATGAGTATCTTGTGTAGTACCATATCCTGTGTAGTACCATCACCATTTGCTGAATCCATATGCCTGTTTAGAAACAAAAATTATTAGAATACATAGAAGTATTACAATAAGAAAACTAAAAAACAAAATAAATACTTAATTAAAGCATTACATGTAATAATCAATTCTCCCATATCCCTTCATGATGATCATCTCGTGATGCATGTACTCCATCTATCTCATTATCGATAATAGCGGGCAATAAACTTGAAGAAAAGGGTGGTATTTCCTCAATATCAAAACTAACATCTTCATTCTCATCTCTAGTAATTTGTCTCTTTCCAAGAAGAACAATTGACAATTTTTTGTCACAAGGATCACTAATATAAAAGACTTGTTTTGCTTGGGATGTCATTGTGAACTATTCATTTTTGTGCCCTTCACGATTAAAATCTACAAGTGTAAATCCTAACTCATCAACTTTTACACCATGTTTATTATCTACTCATCTACATCGGAACACCGGAACCCTAAAGAAAACGTAATCAACTTCCCATATTTCTTCAATCACACCATAATATGACAACTCTGCAAACACAAGATTTGTATCTTTCGAACTACTGAAATGCATTGAATTTGCAACCAAAGTAACCCGACTGTTTTGCATAATACAGTGCTCTTTTCATCGTGAGCTTTTGTATAAAAAGAAAACCCATTAATGTCATATCCATTATACCATATGACATCCAAACCAGGACCATGTGCTAACCATGAAACAGTTTCAGAAACATTATTCTCTTCAATAACTTTATTTTTGAACCAACAAATAAAAGTTCGATTATGTTCGCCCACAATCCACATGTCTGTCCTTCTGGGATTTTGCTCTCTATTCAATGCCTTGTCTTCATCTAAATACGGTTTGACTTCACTTGTATTATGCAAGATGTACAAGTGTGCCTCCTCAACATGTTCACGAGGCATAGTCTTCACTTTGACTCCTCGAGTACCCTTCCCAGCAATTCATCCTTCATGTTGATTCTTAGAAACACCAATAGCCTCTACCCCTGCCAAATATTCTGTACAAAACTCAGTAACCTCCTCTGCAACATAGCTTTCAACTATAGATGCTTCCAACCTATATCGGTTCCTAACATAACCTTTTAATACTTTCATGTACCGTTCAAATGGGTACATCCACCTCAAATAAGCTGGACCACAATGTGTGATCTCTCTCACCAAATGCACAAGCAAATGAACCATGATATCAAAAAATGAAGGTGGAAAGTGCATCTCTAGATGACACAGTGTAACAATAATGTCAGTTTGCAATTCATCTAATTTTTCTGGATCAACAACTTTCCCACATATTGCATTGAAAAAGAAACAAAGTCTTATGATGGTATATCTCAACTTTTTAGGCAATATGCCTCTAACAGCCACTGGCAATAGTTGTTGCATTAAGACATGACAATCATGAGACTTCAACCCCACCAACTTTAAATCTTGCATATTAACAAGTCTACTGATATTTGATGAATACCATTGTGGTACCTTTACTCCACGTAAACACTCGCAAAAACTTATTTTCTCCTTTCTTGATAAAGTATGAGCAGCCAAAGGCAAATATGTTTTCTTATCCCCGCAACGTGGAGCTAATGTAGGTCGTATACACATTTCAACCAAATCCAATCTAGCATTGAGTCCATCTTTAGTCATACCTTTTATGTCTAAAAGAGTTCCAACAAGACTATCACATGCATTTTTCTCCACATGCATCACATCAATATTATGTCTCACATCTAGTGTTTTCCAATATGGAAGATCAAAGAATATAGATTTCTTTTTCCACGGACTCTTCTCATTTGTAGGTATCTCAACATTAAATTTTGACATCTTACCTCTTTGAGATTGAAGTTTTTGAGTCTTACCAAAAGTAACATTGATGCATTCAACTCGTTCATAAACTTGATTCCCAGTCAATGATTGTGGAACATCCGTATAGTCTTGTACCCCATTGAATGCCTTTTTTTAATTTTCGATAAGGGTGAAATTTATCAAGAAATCTCCGATGCCCCATGTATACAATCTTTCTACCATGAACAAGTTGATGATAACAGGTATTATCTTCACATATGGGGCATGCCTTATGACCTTTGACACTATATCCAGACAGGTTTCCATAAGCTGGAAAGTCTTTGATTGTGCAAAAAAGCATTGCATGCAACTTAAAAGTCTCCTTCTGGTATGCGTCAAACACTAACACACCTTCATCCCATAATTGCTTCAAGTCATCAATCAAAGGCGCCAAAAAAACATCTATATCATTACCTGGTTGTTTTGGCCCAGAAATCATCAAGCATAATAATATGTATTTGCATTTCATACACAACCAAGGGGGTAGATTATAAATTATCAACATAACTAGCCATGAGCTATGCTTGCTACTTAGGTTTCCGTGGGGGTTAATACCATCAGTACAAAGTCTAAGTCTAAGATTTCTCGACTCGTGGCCAAATTCAGGAAATGCATTATCAAATGTTATCCATTGAGAAGAATCAGCCGGGTGTCGAAGCTTTCCATCAGAAATTCTTTCATCTGCATGCCATGTTAAGTTCTTCGCATCGCTTGGATTTGCAAACATGCGCTTAAATCTTGGAAGAATTGGGAGATACCACAAAACTTTAGCTGGTGGACTTTTCAAACGCACTTTACCACTCTCTCTTGTTTTATAACCAGATGCCCCGCATATTGGACATGCATGTAAGTCTTTGTAATCATTCCTAAACAATATGCAATCGTTAGGGCAAGCATGTACCTTTTTGTATCCCATACCCATGGGAGACAACCTCTTTTTGGCATCATACGTACTATTGGGAAGTTCATTACCATATGGAAGCATATCATTTACTATTTTAAGTAACGCAGTAAAGCTCTTGTTGCTCCACCCATTCCTAGCTTTCAAGTTGAATAATTTTAATACAGCAGATAATCGGGTATATTTACTACACCCTGGCCATAAAGGTTGTTTTGAATCATTCAATAATTCATCCAACTCATTTGACCGATTGGTAAACTCTTCTCCAACATCGCGAAACATTTCATCCAACCGATCTTCAGACTCATCATCTTCATTGTCAATATACATGTTAGATGTTGTAGCCACATCGCTTTCACCGTGCCAAATCCATTGTGTATAATATGGATTAATCCCATTAACGATTAGATCATCATATATGTCCTCTTCACCTAACCTTTTCTGATTACAATATTTCGTACAAGGACAGAAGAACCTATTATTACTATTCGGAAGGTTATTCTTTGCAAACTATAAAAAATTTCTAACTCCATCTTCATATTCCTGACTAAGTCGATTAGCTTTCATCCACCTTTTATCCATCACAAGCCAATCTAAAATAATAATAACCCTAGTTAAACATTTGATAACACTATTTTAACAAATTTCTATAATAATTATTACAGCAACTACACAAATTCATAAAATTCAACATATATATATACAAAATAAATCCTAAATTTTCAAATATCAACACAATTCCATATCTATTTCACAAAGGGCTTATCTTTTCCATTTTATTTAGTAATTAGATTCTAAGGCAATTTATAAGTCATCTCATAAAAGAAATTGTCAAATTCTTTAGCTCAATCTTTCTTCACCTAAATAACTAAACTACTACTCTCTCAATCTCATTTATAGATAAAAATTTCTAAAAATAAAAAATATATAAACAATATTTCATAAAATTCCACATATACACACAACAATTCATAATTTACCCAATAACTTATAAAATTAAAAATATATAAAAAACTAATTATATATATATATATATATATATATATATATATATATATATATATATATATATATATATATATATATTACGTACCCCGGCAGCGGCGTCCGAGCTGTGGCGGCGAGACACGAGTGGCATCGGAGAGTAGGGGCGGCGGCGTCGACAATCGCTACTGCCGTTCGGCGACATGGCGTCCGATCTGTGGTGGCGGCGGCTGGCGACGATACACGATGGCATGGTGGTGTGGCGGTGAGGAGGTGTGGCGATGAAGATGAAGATGAAGTTTTTTTTTATTATTATTTGAATTGCAATCGGTATAGTAGCTTCAGATTACGGCTTGGAGTGTATTTAACAAATATACGACATCGGCTATATAATTAGCCGACGCTGTATGTTATTTTAATACTTTTTTTATTTATTTAAATAGCATACGACGTCGGCTAATTAATCGTATGTCATTTAAATTTATTTTTGTTTAATTTTTTTATTCAGTATACGGCTTCGGCTAATTAATTAGCCGACGCCGTATGTTATTTTAATACTTATTTTTTTTTTATTTAAATAGCATACGACATCGGCTAATTAATTAGCCGACGTCGTATGTTATTTAAATTTCATTTTTTAACTAGTTTACGACGTTGGCCGACATTGTAACTATTTTACTTTTTTTTTTTAATTTCGTTTATATATGACGTCGGTTATTTGTTATAACCGACATCATATGTATTTTTTTAAAAAAAATAAAAAATAATTTAAATATTTAACTTCAGATTTTCTAAAATCCGATCGTCGTAATGTATTTCTGTAGTAGTGATACTACTATTCATTCATGACTCTCTTCCTCCTCAAACCACTTACAGAAAAGTCAGGAAAAACAATAAATTCAGTAAGAAGAAAAGACCAACACACAACATTTAGATAGGTAAAGAAATATGAGATAGAGAAATTAAAATTGAGATAGAAGTGAGAGAAAACAGATCAGATAGATGATTTTCCATTGTAACCATCAGCCATTAAAAATTCAAGTAGCATGAAGTGCACGTTAAATGGTGAGAGATATACCAGAGGGATAGAGAGAGACCTTAATATTTTAGTAACGAACTAGGAGGGCATCATTTCCATAGTTGTTGTTTGCTCTTCCTGAATCCACTTTGCAGAAGCCACAAGGGAATCCTTACATCTGCTTAACTAAATCAATGCTAGTGTTGTGATATATATCGGCAAAACCACGAGGGATTTCTTTCAACAAATTGCACTCACTTATCTCTAAACATTCAAGCATAGGGATTTCTTTGAACAAATTACCAGGTAATCTCATAACTTAAACCAAACAAGGTAATATAACATTACCAGACTTAGATTACCTAGGTAATCTAAGATGACCCGAATCAAACGCCCCCTTAGGAGAAAAGACTTATCTAACCATCTCCACTTTCACAAATATGCCCTTTAGGAGAAAAAACTTATCTCACATATACACATTGGTAGGAACAACCATGCTCATCTCAACTAGCCAGCCACATGCATCACTTAGCATCAAACGTACATTTCCCAGTGCATGTACACGAACCGCTTTGTTCCAAGTCATTCGCCCCTCAACCGTCGACCTGTTATACCGCCACGACTCATGCTAACTGTCCCATTCAGCTAACCTCCTGCATCCGGCCCATACCAGGTCCATGTCCCCTCCAGGTATCCATGCTGCCCCTAACACAACAGCACTCCTGCAAAGTCACACTAAATCCGTGTGCCTTGCCCAATGCTCCACTAACCAGCAATTTCCACTGGCCGGCAACACGCACCATGCAACATCAAACGTTTCCTAGTGCATGTTCACGAACTACTTCGTCGTCCCGACCAGTCCGCCCATACCAACCGTGACTCATGCCAAGCCCGGCCCATACCAGCCATGACTCATGCCAAGTCCGGCCTATACCAGCTGTGACTCATGCCAAGCCCGACCCATACCAGTCGTAACTCATGCCAAGCCCGACCCATACCAGCACCTAATCCCTATATGAGACAAACTCAACAATCCAGATTAGCTAGTTTTTCTGCTTCAAGGTTTTTAGAAGGCCCTGATGTACAAACAAATCTTTTACCCTAGACTACCATAACCCAAAATTCCTTGTACCATCAAACTTTGATACCTCGAATTTTGTACTTGAACTGGTCATCTCAACAAAGCTCTGATACCAATTTGTTGAGGATTAATAAGAACAAGAAACAATAATAACGGCAAAAAGTAAAGAAGATAATATTTACGTTAGTGAAACTATTCTTTTATTCATAGTGATGGTGATAGTGGTGACACAACCCTTAGAGACACAACCAATATATTTATAAGCATCTAATCCATGTAGCATTTAGGTCTACCTATTTCACTCCTATTCCTAATGAGACAAACTCATATTCCTAATCCCTATATAAGACAAACTCAACATAAGGGTTCATTACCTAATGCTCCTGGCACTCTCGGAAGGTAACGAATCGATTTTAAGAAAAGTGTGTGCTACACATGACTCGAATTTCCTCATTCTTCTTTGTTGGGCTTACAATCTCATATTATAAAACCATTTCTCGTTTATTTATTTTTGTATTAATAAATCTTGGTTTCGTACCAAATTTTTGTTGAATTAATTTTCTAAGTTTCATACTAGTTTATGATTGGGATTATTTTTGGAAAATTATAAATTCCATTGTTTTCGAATTTTATATATATATATATATATATATATATATATATATATATATATATATATATATGTATATATATATATGGTTGAGTTCAAATGAGGACAACAATATATAGAGGACTGTGAGGACAAATAATGGGCACACAACAAATTAATACCAGGCACACAACATAATACATAATGGCACACAAGAATAAATGTAAACATCAGGTTTCGAACCCAGGCTCTATAAATTGACAAATCTAGCACGCGACATACAAACGGGGCACACGACTACATTCGACCATGCACACGACATACCGACTAATGGCATACACTGCATCTGTCCTCACAGTCCTCTATAATATACTTGTCCTCATTTGAATGTGTACACACACACACATCCCATTTTTTTTTGATATATCGACTTATTAACCACCAACAATTCCTATTTTTAAGAAACCACATGCAACACTTTCATTCTATGCTAATAACTGGTGCAAGCTAAGTGTTGTTTTTGTCAAACTCAAGTGGCTTGGGGAACATCATATCATTACTGCAAAGATCTAGTTAAAGCCCAGTCCCAAGTCTGTGAAGGAACTTAGGGCATTCCCAATAAGAGTTTTTGTTGGGTTTTGGAACATGAAAAATTGAACTAGTTTTTATATAATGGGAAAAACGATTTTTTGCTAAACATTTCTCCTAGAAAAAACATGATTTTTGCAAGGGGAGAGAAAAAAGAGAAAAAAAAAAAAAAAAAAAAAAAAAAAAAAAAAAAGCCAGAATTGTGCGTTTGAAATGCACTGTGCGGCCCCAGCGGGCGCGTGTTCCCCACGCACCCACTAGGGCGGCCACTCTGACGAATGACCGTTGTTTTCCTTTTAAAAAAAATTGTCATAATCTTTTTTTTTTTCATTTTCTTTTTTTCTTCTATTTTTCTCTCTCCTACATGGCTTCCTAAAATGTTGTGCAAAAACCAAACATTTGGAGATGCTCTTAGGGCATCCTCAATAGTGAGGTTTTTGATGTGCCAACTAGGAGAGAGAAGAAGGAAAAAGAGAGAGAGAAAAGGAAAAAGATAGAAACTGGCCCAAAAAAAAAGTGTTTGATGGCCACCAATGCAATCGTTATATCGTGGACTGCGGTGCATAATCGATTATCCACCGCACATCAAAACGGCGTCGTTTCTTTAAGTAAAGAAACGGTACACTGTTAGTGTTAATGAAGTGACACTACAATGTATCTAAACTGACACTGCCTCACGTATTATTTCTATATTATCAAATGAAACTGCAGTTATATAAAAATGATACTATAGTGTAGCCGGTGAAATGAAACTGCAGTATATATAAAATGATAAACTGAATAACATTTCACATATTTGAGTGTATATTGTACAATAAAGCTGTAATTATATCGAAATGATCATGTAGTTATGTTTTAATGAAACTATAGTGTGTATAAAATAAAATAACATTTTCACATATTTGAGTGTATAAATATTGAATGAAACTGTAGTTATATCGAAATAAAACTGTAGTTGTGTTAAACTGAAACTGCAGTGTATACAAAATGAAACTGAAGAACAGAGTTATTTTTTGCAGACTGGTGCGGAACGGCACGAAACGGATTTCGTTTCTTTCCATTAAATAAAACGACGTCGTTTTGATGCGCGGTGCATAATCAATTATGCACCGCGGTGCACGATATAATTTGCCCCACCAATGTGCATTCATCTTCTCTTTCCCTGTGCCACGGGACCCATAAAAAAATTCATCTCTTGCAGCAGGAGCTCAAATTTTCTTTTACATCCCCTTCTTTCCTCCACATCACCTATGTTACTCTCAAAAACTGTGCAAAATGCACTATCGGTGATGGCCTAAGCTAGCTTCATGGGGGGCAAACTATTATGTGGACCTCAGTCCACTTTGTAAGGTGGATCCCAATTCAAAGATACACAATTTACTTTTTAAAAATTCACAATTTGTGATGACCCTGTATTTTATTCACAAACTTTCAATATTTAGAAGCACAATTTATATTCTAGATGTTCACTATTCTAATAATAAAAATACACAATTTAGGACCAAGATCCATCTTGCAAGGTGGACCCTGATCCATAGTATAACAACTGCTTCTAGTCCACTTGTAGGTAGGTCATTTACAGGCCGGAGATCAGATTAGTAAAATATACGTTATTGGATTATTGGCAAATCTTCTACACAGTTACTTACGAAGAAGAAGAAGAAAAGAAGATGGTGATGAGAATGCATATATTCCAATGGTCTGACCCTTCTTGCATACTGCAAACTACAATATATGCTATGGCAGCCAGCATCCATCAGATTTCCAATCACCAAAACACATAATATATAATAGTATGATTTTTTTTTTTTTTTTGGTGGCTAGAAAAACGTGTAACCACTATCCCAGTGTGTGCATTAGGTAATCCCACCTTGTGATCCTAACCAGTAAAGGAGCATAATGAATTAAACTAATGAAGTAAACTAACTTAAGTTGTCCATAGCTAATTGGCTCAAACCAAGAAAGCAAATAGGCTGCTCACATTAGGATCGAAACTTGTAACCTTGTGGTTACCATGTCAATAAACTGATCAACTAGACTATGATTTTCTATTATGATTAATCTTTTTCGTTACGCTGTGGTAGTACTAGATATTTTTGAATCTGCATAGGGGCTTCAATTCTCTGTTGGCCTTTTGCACACATATCTCTCCTTACTCATACTATTACTTATCTGTACTGTGTGCATCAACCATAACTGCATTGGAACATTAACTGAAATAGACACTTATCAAATATTACACAAAAATAGTCCAAACTCCATTATGTTTAATTTGGGCATATGAGAAATACATTTCTCAACTGAGTGGAAAATTATTTTCTAATTCCTTTTAAAAAGGAAAAAATATTGGAAATGCTTTTTACAAATTATATGGTTTCGTATTCCTAAGTCAAACAAATTATTTAAATGTTTGGTTGGTTAAGGAGTTGAAAAGAAATATATAGTCAAATGCTTGGTTGGTTTAGCATATATATATATATATATATATATATATATATATATATAGTTGAGTTCATACAGGGCCGGGCCTTTTCGTGCGGTCAGTGCGGCCGCACCAATAGTTATACGAATATACGCCATTCATGTTAGGAAATGCACAATAAAAATAATGCACAAATTAGGTACGCATCACCAAAAATGCACTATTAGGTTAGAATAAAAGCACCACACAGTGTTGTGTATATATATATATATATATATATATATATATATATATATGTGCTGAATTTTTTTGGGTGTGTTTGTATGTTTTTTGGTATATTTGTGCAATTCTTTGTTGTGCTCTTCCTAACAATATTAATGTCTTTTGTTAACACTGTTGATGTATTTTGTCAAAACGGTCACACGGTCGCACGCGAAGGCGCGACCGCATTTAAACTTTTATCTATATATATATATATATATATATATATATATATATATATATATATATATATATATAAAAGCAGATATACAGATAGAGAAAAATTAAACAGATAATGACTATTCATTACAGTGCAGAGCAGCAATATTGCAACCATCATATCTACAAACTAATTCCTCAGCACCAAAATCTGTACAAACAAACTTCACTTAAGAATCAAAACAGATTTCTGAGACTTTAAATGAGTGAATAAAAATTCTTTCCGCATGCAATGGCAGCACCATCCATCAGATTTCTGAGAACAAATTGCCCGCACAGACCATTTCAGCTACCCACTATGCACATTCTCAATTTGTCATTTCTTCCAACAATTTCTCCAGGACTTCCTATATATATTTCCAAAAAGGGAAAGCAATAAGCTTAATTAATCCATTTTTCTTTAATTTCAGGCAAAAAAAAAAAAGCAAAAAAACACAGAAATAAACACTAGTTATATGTGCTCATACAACATACCTCTGTTCCTCCTCAAACCATGAAGTCTGGAAACAAAAAATTGAGTAAAAAGAAAAGGTGAACACACAATAGTTAGATAGGTAAGGAAATATAAAATAGAAAAATTTAAAAAGAGATAGAAGTGAGAGAAAACATATCAGATTGATGATTATCCATTGCAACCATCAGCCATCAAAAATTCAAGTAGCATGAAGTGCATGTTAAATGTTGAGAGATATACTAGAGGGATAGAAAAAGACCTTAATATTTTAGTAATAATAAGGAACAAGGAGGACATCATTTCCATAGTTGTTTTGCTCTTCTTGAATCCACTCTGCAGAAGTCACAAGGGAAGCCCCACAATCCCTTAACCGAATCAATGCTAGTGTGTTGATATCGGCAAAACCACGAGGAATTTCTTTCAAAAAAAAGCACTCATTTATCTCTAAACATTCGAGCATAGGGAAATGATCACCCACAGCATTCCAACATTGCAAAAATGTTTTTTCAATTACCAACCTCTTCAATCGAGGGAACCCTCCATCACATGTCTCCCACATTGGGCCTTCACAAGCATCTATCAATTTTAGAACCTCCAGATTGGGCAACATACTAATAGCGCTCAGCTCACTCCACTGCATATTACACTTCATCAAGCTGAGCTTCTTAAGATTTGGTAAACTAGTTGCCCATGGGATGCTACACATAACAAGGTTGAGATTCATCCACCATCTGATGCTTAGTTTCTCAAGCTGCTCCAAGTGGACAAAATTATTAAAACAATCTAGACTATTATCATGGCATCTACCATCAACCCCCAGTGTTTTTAAATTTGGAATCATTGTAAACAAATCCTTAGTACATAACTTAGAATCCAACCAACATATATTCTCTAAGTCTCTATAAACAACCGACGGAGTTTCTAATGAACAAATTCTTTCAATGCAAAAATTCCTTAATTGTGGCATTTTCCAAATTCTAGATGGCTCAGAGGAATGCAATATAGAACCATCTCCACTAACAATCAAACTTTGCATATTCCAATGCTCAAAGAGCTTTATCTCAGAACACTTATACGTGGACAAAGCTAAGTATCTCAAATGAACAAGATTTGCAAGCACATTTAGGTCTATAACTCCTTCCCAAATTCTGTTTCTCATGTCTAGTACTCTTAGTAGATTCATGTGTGAAAATAGACGTTTCACATTTCCATCCCAAGAATAGTAAACATAAAATAAGTGAAAGGAATGAGATTTGTGAAAGCACTCATCTTCTTCAAACCTGACTTTATTATAGAAAGATCTTGATGTATGACTTATCCAACGACAAGGTTTTTTACCTCCATTGACATTCAAGAGATTTTCAAGTCTAGCTTCTCTCAAGCACAAATCTCGCAACAGATCATGGATCATTATTTTCTTCATTTCCCCATTGTAGCTATGTTTGCTAACTATAACAAGACTTCTATCAACAAGATCTTTCAAGCATTCCATAGCCATATTCTCCAAATTCACTTGCTTCACAGTGCTCAAAAATCCCTCTGCCGCCCACAACCTAACCAACTTCTTCACAGAGATCTCATAGTCTTCTTCAAAAATTCCAAAATATAGAAAACAGGCTTTTAAGTGCTGTGGTAAGTGATTGTAACTCAAATATAGTATTCTGGAACATGCATCACTAGAATCACCCATTACACTCTTTGCAACATTCTTCCACTTTTCCTCCTCCTCTTCTATCTTGGAGAGAAGACTAGCTACTATAGTAATAGCTAGTGGTAATCCATCACATTTCTTCACTATGTCTCTACCAATTTGCTCAAACACAAGAAGGAATTCAGTTTTACCAAAAACATTGCAGTAGAGATTCCAACTTTCATCGGCATCTAAGAAAGGCATGTCAAGAGGAGAGTTACCTGAGCTAGCATATTCTGCCACCTCTCTGAGTCGAGAAGTCAATAGTATGCAGCTTCCATTATTATCATTTGGAAAGCATCTTTGCACACTATCCCAAACAGTAGTATTCCATATATCATCAATCACTATCAAATATCTTTGACTCTTCAAACTTTTATACACACTTTCTGCTAATTGGTCTTGGCGATCTCTTGATGCTGCAGTAACACAACTAAGAAGACATTTGAGCATTTGTTCTATGTTATACTCTTGGGATACAGTAACCCATGCTTGCTTGTCGAAATGAGAAGTAATTGATGGATGTTCATAAAGTTTGTGTGCTAAAGTGGTCTTGCCTATTCCTCCCATGCCAACAATTGAAACAACTTGTCTCCCCTTAGTTGTTTGTTGCGTGAGCAGCTGATCCAATATCTTCTCGAATAGCTTCTCGCATCCGACCATTCTATCGTCAAACTTTGAAGTGTTTTTGGAAAAGTTTCTCACAATAATTTGCTTGTGTACTAAATGATGCAGTGATGATCCTTTGACAAGCTGTAGTCCTCTTTGTCGGATCCGACCAAGGAGTGAAACATCAGTGAGTCTTTGGTTTTTTGATGAAGCTGTCTTTGCAAGCTGCTGGTATTCAGTTTGAAACCTAATCAACTCATTCCTGTGGTAATCAGTCTGTTTTTCTGCTTCGTTGAAGATTTGATGAAGCCTGAGCAGGCAAGCTGTTACATGAAGACTATCCTTTGCTACATAAATGGAACTCAACTCCATCTCAATCCTTTCTTCCGCTTTGAACGATGCATCTCTGATCTGCGCCTCTAAATCTTTCTTCACCCTCACCCTCGCATCATCATAGGGGATCTCAGATTTCTCAAGACTTTGTTGCAGCAAGCCCAGATTTTGATGGAGAGAAACTATCTTTTGTTTGACTTCAGTCATCTCCCTGAGCCGAGAAGTCAAAAGTATACTATCCCAAGCAAACTGCTGCTTTCCATAAAGCCTGCGGAGGAAAGCCTTCATACGAAGAAGGAGCTTCGTCCAACCCTTTGATGACGCTTCTTCGTCCACCTCTCTCTCTCTGCTCCAAGCCTCAAGAATTTCTAGCTCTAAATGGATGTCATCACGCATCCGTGCCGCCTCTAAATCTTCTTCAAGCAGCTGCGGCCTTTCAATTTTAATCAACTTCTTCTTCTTGGGGTAATAATCATTCATCGCCCCCAAATCATAATTGGCAATCTGGGATTTCTTAAGAATTTTCTGTAGCAAGCCAAGATTTTCATTGCCATCTCTAATCTGTGCCTCTAAATCTTCAAGAGGGAAGCGTGATTGTGATTGCAAGAAATGTAGAGAAAGTGTTTCCATAAGCGAAGTTACAGCAGCGTAAGCCATTTAATTTGTGTCTTTCTGTCGATCAGAGCAGAATTGAACTCAGAAGAATTGCATAGATCGATCTGATACAATGTAAACCGGAATTCGTTGGTCAACACCAGAGTTTAAATAAACATGATTTTTAAATTCGCGGCAGTTGCCTAGCTTCTTTCTTTCTTGTCATAATTGCAATTTTAGTCCCTAAATTATAGGAGAAGTGCAAGTGTAGTTCTTAATTATCATAATTTATAAATTTGATTCTTAATTAGTTCTGGAAATGATTTAATTTGTGGTTTTGAAATATATTAGAAACCAAAAGTGTAATTTTTATAAACGAGAAAGACAAAAATAGTCACTTTTGTGACTAATTGAGACACAAAATTACAAGTCATGATAATTAACATTAATACAAAAATCACCTACAACGTCGCATATATAACATCGGTTGAATACAAAACCGACGTCAAAATATTAAATAGATTTATAATTTTTTTAAAAGACTTTTAACGTCGTTGTTTTTGTAAAAATCAACGTCATAATTCATTTTAAATAAATAACAAAATTAACATCATCAAACTATACAACGTCTATTGTTTGTATAACCGACATCGTATAGTATTTTTAATTTTTTTTAAAAAAATTTAGGTTATGATGTCGGTTCCTTAAAGGAAGGATTCGACGTTTTAATGAACCAACATCGTAACCTATATATTTTTAAAAAATAATACTAATACGACGTCGATTGTGGTATAACCGACGCCATATAGTATACGTGTTTTTCTTTTAAATTTAGGCTACGATGTCGGTTCGTCATCTAACCGACGTCGTAACCTATTTTCTTTATCTTACGTATTTATATAGAATTTTTTTTTGCTATAACTTATAGCATACATAATATCAATTTATGTAAGTTAAGTAATGCTGAAATAAAAAAAAAATGTGCTAGATGAGTTAGCTAGATAGCTAATTAGATTTTTGATGCATTTTATTTATATTTACTATATATAATTGGATGGATGGAATGTTTGAGTATTTCAGATTTTATTTGTTCTTGTATTTATGAATTGCAAATTTTTTAAAATAAATATAAAAGGTAAAATTATTTACATTAAGTGAATTAAATAAACTATTTAGGAATAAAAGCATACTTATATTAATAACTTTAGAGCAGATAAGAACAATAACTCTTTAGTACAATTAAAAAATTAGATGCCTTTTTTGGTGCTTTCAAATAACGTGTAGTCGAAAAAGTTTACGCTAAATAGATTTTAATTTGAAAGGGTATGGCTTCTGACTCCCTCTCGTTTATTCCGCCACCGACGGTAGCCAATAGGTCGCCGGAGGAGCAAGATCTCCTTGAAAGAAGTACCAAGAAAACCAAAAGAGGACGCGATATGCTAGAAGGGGCCTCGGCACCAAGGCTTGACAAGCCCGTTGAGAACACAGGGGGTGTTGGTACCCCGGATTCCGGCCAGTGGAGAACACCGGCGGCAACTCCAAGTGAAGCCTGGAATAGGCGCGAAGGCAAACAACTGCTGGAAGAAGAGGAGGATTCGGAAGACGATGAAATGGAAGAAATTGAAACCAGAAATGGATATCCGGCCATCCATGTCTCTAAAGAAGAGAAAGAAAGATTGAGGCGGCCTTGGCACCGTTCTCTAATCATCCGCTTATTGGGCAGAACTGTAGGTTACTCCTTTCTGCTACAAAGGCTTCAGCGCATGTGGCGATCAGAGGCTCCATTTGAGTTAATAGCACTGAACAACGACTTTTATTTGGCCAAGTTCGAATCGATTAGGGACTACGAAGCGGCTAAATTCGGTGGACCTTAGATGGTGTTCGACCACTATCTGACCGTTCAACAATGGCGACCTAATTTTGATACAAGAATCAGCAAGATGGAGAAACTATTAGCGTGGATTCGCTTCCCTTCACTCCCAATTGAATATTTCGACAAACGATTCCTCAAGAAAATCGGGAAGACAATTGGTCGCCCCATCAAGACCGACACGACTAGCACCGCCTCCAAGGGAAAGTTTGCAAGGGTGTGCATTGAGTTTGATATTACGAAACCCCTTTTATCGAGATTTGTCCTTGATGATGTCGAATGGCCTATTGAATATGAGGGCATCCACTTGGTGTGCTTCAAATGCGGTGTTTATGGCCATCGCCAGGAGAATTGTACTGGATGTGGAGCTAGTAATACGCAAGAGTAGAATGGAGTACCATAAATACCTGCCAAAACCAATCTGATGCCTGCTGAGAGATATGGAACTTGGATGTTGGTCACAAGAAGAGACAGAAGGAACAATGCCAGGCAGTCAAATAAACAGACGAATCTTCCGGCCAGAACAACTCATAGAGCGAATTCTCTGAATGAAGGTCATACGGGTGGTATTTTGGTGGAGCAGACCATGTTCGATGCGTTGGATAGACTTGAGGAGGAGGCAAACGCCCAGGGACAGATTCCACAATCGGAATTGCCTACACTGCAATAGCACTCTGTCGAGCTACCACAGATCTGAACCAACTATCGAAAACCTCGACCCCAGAAGGAACCAATTACAGTCCAGCTTAACCAAGAGACTGCTGAGCAGAGTGCT
This sequence comes from Ipomoea nil, assembly GCF_001879475.1. Classification (NCBI taxonomy): domain Eukaryota; kingdom Viridiplantae; phylum Streptophyta; class Magnoliopsida; order Solanales; family Convolvulaceae; genus Ipomoea; species Ipomoea nil. Next base: position 1,197,497 of record NW_017618708.1, on the reverse strand, counting down.
GCGCAGCAACATTACCATTACGTAGGCCGTGGAGGGTTTCGTGGACGAGGTGGAAGGGGAGGAACTCCCAATAGAGCCGCAGCGGAAAGAGAGCACACCGTCGTTCGTGGGTCAAACGGAGGAAGGAATATTAGAAGCAGAGTAGTATTTCATAACGAGGATCATCTGGGATTCTCGCCTCATACCACAACGGATGAACAACAAAGACAGGTTTCCCCTAATCCTTTGACTCCTTTGGAAAAAGACTACAGACATAATCCTCCTGACCCCATGATTGGGGTGGAGAAAGATCATGTGCACAATCCCCCAGATTCTGGTCGGGGCAACCTTGAAATGGGTGACCCCCCAGACACCATTATGTTGGATGATTCTGAGCAGCCTGATTGCATCGCCGTAAACCGGCAGCGCCAAGGTGCGCCTATTGCCCCTCCACTATCTTAATGATAGCTCTTGTTTGGAACTGTCAGGGTGCAGCGTCTAACTCATTTAGAAGCACTCTGAAACAGCTCTTGTGTATCTATAACCCATCTGTTATTTGTCTTTTGGAGCCCAAGATATCGGGAAACCAAGCTAACAAGGTTTGTTCAAGTTTCGAGTTTGATGATTGGATCCGGGTAGAAGCGGTAGGCTACTCTGGTGGTATATGGTTACTATGGAAAAAGGTGTTAAGCGTGGAGGTAATTAGTACCCACCCTCAATTCATATCAATACAGGTGAGGGACCAAGGCTTGGATTTTTGGTTCCTTTCCATAGTTTACGGAAGCCCCAATCAGTACTTGAGAAGGCGTCTCTTCTTAGATCTCCCGGGCAGCGTTCTAAATCCTCAGTGGCCCTGGGCAATAATTGGTGATTTTAATGCGGTTACATGTCGGGAAGAGGTTAGCAACACGGAGACCTTCAACTATTCCAGAAGCTCTGACTTTAATGAGTGGATATTCAACGAGGGTCTGATAGATCTAGGCTACACGGGACCAAGATATACATGGATGAGAGGCCTCAACTCGGAGTCTTTCAAAGGAGCATGATTGGACAGGGCACTAAGCAATGTTTATTGGAGACTAAGGTTTCCAAATGCTAGTGTTCATCATTTGCCAATTGTAGGTTCAGACCACTCCCCTCTTCTCCTTAACACTGCAGGAAGTCAGGTGAATAATAAGCCAAGATCTTTTAGGTTCAACCTGGCATGGGCATCCCACCCTTCTTTCTTCTCGGTGGTGAAAGCAAACTGGAACTGCGCTACTGATCTAGATGAAAATAAAAGAAGGATGGCGGAGGTTTTGCCCAGATGGAACAAGGACACATTCGGAGATGTATTCCAAAGGAAAAAAAGTTTGCTTGCAAGGATTGAGGGTATTCAACGGAAGATCTCGCTGAATGCAAGGTCTGGTTTAATTAGACTAGATAGAAAGCTGCGGAAGGAACTGGATAATACACTCTATTAAGAGGAGTTGATTTGGTTCCAACGATCTAGAGAGGAATGGGTAACATCGGGTGATAGAAATACTCGATTCTATCACACTGCGACGTCAGTCAAAAGAAATAATGCAAGGGTAACAAGTTTAACTGATGAGAATGGCCAGATCTTTACGAAACAGAGTAAAATCCTAGAACATGTTCGCAGCTACTTCGTAGAGCTATTCTCGGTGGAAATAGGGGGGAATGCTCAATCCATACAACTGGGCTGTTTTCCGGTATTAAGTGAAGTGGAATGGACTGGTATCGACCTGCCCCTTTCCAAGGATGAAGTCAAAGCAAACTTATTCGAGATGGCACCGTGCAAAGCCCCCGGTCCGGACGGAATTTCGGCCAGCTTTTACCAGAAAACCTGGGGTATTGTAGGAGACAGCTTGTTCAATTATGTGAGCAAGTTCTTTGACGATGGTATACTGCCACCAAAATGTAATGACACTCTGATTTCTCTTATACCAAAAGTCCCTAACCCGAGCAATATTAAACAGTTCCGTCCAATTAGCCTCTACAATGTGTCTTACAAACTCATAACCAAAATCATATCTGTGAGGCTTAAAGTGATCTCAGGTAAGTTGATAGGCCCGCACCAAACCAGTTTTGTACCAGGAAGACAAATTTCAGACAATATACTTGTCTATCAAGAAGCTCTTAACTCAATGAAGAGTAAGAAAGGGAGCAAAGGTTGGATGATGATGAAAATTGACTTCGAAAAAGCATATGACAAACTTTCATGGGCTTTCATCAATGATACCCTCCAAGACATTGGTTTTAGCAACAAATGGACAAGGCGTATTATGGAGTGCATATCATCAACAAAGATGTCGATTCTATGGGATGGCCACAAATCCGAATGGTTCAAACCGGGAAGGGGAATTCGCTAGGGAGATTCTATGTCACCCTTAATCTTTGTGCTTTGTATAGAGAGACTAAGCCACATAATTCATGCTTCACTAAACAGAGGTTGCTGGAAAGGTACGAAATTAGCTAGACACGGTCCTGACATTACTCACCTTTTCTTTGCAGATGATTTAGTCCTTTTTGGCGAAGCTACGGAGCGGCAAGCTACGGAGATGAAGAGGTGCCTGGACGAGTTTTGTGCATGCTCAGGACAGAGAGTCAACTTGATGAAATCTACCACCTTTTTCTCCAGGAATGTGGATGGAAATCTAAAGCAAAACGTAGCCTCTATAGCAGGATTCCCAACTGTGTCCGACTTGGGCAACTACTTGGGGATTCCCTCTATACATGGACAACTCAAAAGCGATTCATTCGCTGCTGTTTTGGAAAGAATACAGGCGCGACTGTCAGGTTGGAGATCGAAAACACTCTCCCTAGCAGGAAGAATCACCTTAGCCCAATCGGTCCTTTCGTCAATCCCGTATTATTCAATGCAAACGATGCTTATGCCGGTAGGAGTAACAGATCATATTGAGAAGCTTATTAGGGGATTTATATGGGGTAGCAAGGAAGGAGAAAGGAAGTGTCATCTTGTCAAATGGGATGTGATAACCAGAAGCAAAGCAAGTGGAGGGCTGGGTATTCACAAACTAGAGCAGATGAACTTGGCATTCCTTGCTAAACTTGGCTAGAGACTGTTGCAAGATGAAGAGAGCCTATGGGTTAAAGTCATGAGAACCAAGTATAAGATAACAGACCCTGATCCTTCAAGATGGAAGCACAAACAAAACCAGTCCAATGCTTGGAAAGGGATACTAAAAGCTGTACCAATCTTCCAAAAGGGTATGAAGAAACAGTCGGAAATGGGAAGAACACACTCTTTTGGACCGACAAATGGGTGCATGAAAGACCTCTAATCGAAATGGCGATCAGCTCTGTACCGGCATCCGAACACAATAAAAAGGTGGCTAGCTACTGGAATTCTGAAGAAGGGTGGCAGTGGGACCAATTTGATAATTTACTGCCAGTAGAGATCCTGAACAAGATAGCTGCTTTCATGCCAAGCGAAGATCAGGAGACGCAAGACGTAATTAGCTGGAGCAAGGAAGCTTCAGGAGAATTTTCGGTCAGATTAGCTTACAGAATAGCCTTGGGTGAAGATGATCAGGTTGAACCCTCCAAATGGAATAATATTTGGAAACTTAAAGTTCCAAATAGGATTAGAACATTTATGTGGCTCGTTGCCCATGGCAGAATTATGACTAACAGTGTCAGAATGAAGAGGAAGATCACACTGGATGATAAATGTTGGCACTGTGGCGACAAAGTGGAAGATGTGGAGCATGTTCTTAGGACATGCCCTGAAGCAGTATCGGTTTGGAATGCCTTGCTGCCTAACTCACGGCTGAAATGTGCGTCGATCCCCTTTGAAAATTGGTTGGATCAAGGTATAACGGGGAAGAGGACCGGCAGACATCCACATGACACAAGCGCTCAATTTGCAGTAACGGCGTGGTGGTTATGGAGGTGGAGGAATGAAGCAGTTTTTAATAACACGAAGAATCCCCTTAATGTCAAAATCTCTTGGATAAACTCGCAGCTGGGAGACATTGACAGGGCATGACTCAACCCCAGGAGCAATCAGCTTGGAGGCAGCTGTCATGGACTAAACCATCGCAAGAATTTGTAAAGATAAATGTTGACGGATCAGTTAATCCAGCTACCAGCAGAGCAAGCTGCGAAGGTGTGGCCAGGAACCACTCCGGGGAATGGATGCATGGGTTCACTTATAGCATTGGCAATTGCTCTCCACTTGAAGTCGAGGCCTGGGCACTGCTCAAAGGAATTCAGCTGGCGGTGTCAAGGGGAATCACAAAGGCAGTATTTGAGAGCGATGCGGAAGAAGTCACAAGGTTCATGAACAGCGAAGATAGGCCTAGAATCACAGCTCACAATACATTAGAAGCCTGCAGAAAGGAGTTAAGAGCTTTGGAAACTTGGCATGTCTCTTCAATCTTTAGAGACCAGAACCAAGTTGCGGATGCATTAGCGAAGCAAGCAACACGTTTTCCCCCTGGTCTACATATTAAAATCGATCCACCTGATGAAATATTAGGCCTCTTAGAAGATGATGTCTCTGGGATACCCAAATGGCGTGAGTGTCTTGTTAGATACTAGTAAAATGTAATAGTATTTGGGTTCCCCCCTTCTATTTCAAATAAAAAAAATAAAAAATTAGATGCCTACCAAGACTATGTGGTCTAATGGTACCCGGGTTGGACAGATACTACAATGTAATAGAGTCAAGTATCATTCAAAAAAAAAAATTAGATGCCTAATATACCCTACACATACTTACATTTCTAATTATTGTAAAGCAATAACAGATATCTTTTATCCATCTTGCAGAATAATTATTTAAGAAATCCTGCAAAAAATAGTTAATAAAGCATACAATAAATATTTTAAATAAAACCAACAATTTAAGATACACCATTGATGAGTACTTTTAAAAAAAAAAAAAAAAAAACAAACGAAACTTGCATTAATGACTTAGCAAACTGGAAATACAAGCAGGTGGGACAACAGCCCACGAACTCGAGACAGTCGATGAATCAGTCGCCCGTGCTAAGCTAACACGTGAGCTACTCGATTCGCTGATCTCTTGACATGGCGAACGGACACGTTCCCAATGTCATTAGTAATTAATAGACATTGCTTGACAATCAGACCTACATAAGAATAAGGGAAAATTGTAAAAAATGTCCCTCTATAATATGTTAATTATCAATGTCACCCCTGAATTATGAGTGGTGTAAATGTTGCCCCTTAATTATCAAAACGATGCACATATAGCCCCTCCCGTAACGGATATGTGGTTCCCCGTTAGTGTACGACACCGTTAAGTCGGAGTAAATATGTAATTTAGTTGTCTTTTCCCTCTATCGATTCGAAATACCAGCGATGGACAACGGTGGGGAACCACAAGTCCGTTACGGGAGGAGCTATATGTGCACCATTTTGATAATTGAGGGGCAACATTTACACCACTCATAATTCAGGGGTGACATTGGTAATTGGTATATTATAGAGGGCCATTTTTTACAATTTTACCGAAGAATAATCTAGAAAGCCAGAATTGAAAGCAGTACAAAAATTTAAACAATCTGTTTCAATGATTATATTACTAGGTCCTACCTTTTAACCAAGTAAGTGCCTCTTTGACCACTGCTTCCGACATAAAAGGATCGCTGTCGCATTCTAGACGGCCGCTTCTGGCAGCCACGAAACAGCCACCATGACCACGGACTACTGCTCCACAGCCAACTCCATCCTCAAAAATCGCAGCGTCCACATTGCACTTGAAATAATTGTGAGGTGGCTGGTGGCGACTCCCGGCTTACTGGGTAACCCATTCCTTGTTCTCTCGTTCTGGTGCTCGAAAAAGCCTCCTTCCATGAGAGTTGCAACGCCATCACCTGTTCCCTCAACGCGTCCACAGTCCGTTCCATGTTACGCCATACCAGATCGTTGCGTGTAGTCCAGACAACCCAGAAGATGGCCGCCATTTGAACTGCTTGATCCGGACATGCCAAATCCAGCATGGAGTCCATGAAGCTTTGAATACATCGGCCTTGAAGAATGTCCACCACTCCCCACAGTCTGCAGGCCAACGTGCATTCGCAGAAGAGATGTTCCATTGTCTCCGCCAGGCTATCACAAAAACGGCAGCCTCCTCCGATCCAAATCCTTTTCGTCTTGAGGTTCTCTCTCACCGGCAACACACCACGAGCACATCTCCACAGCAGGTTTCGAATTTTGGGTGGAACCGGCAGTCGCCACAACTTTTTCCAGGCCGAGAAAGAAATATTAGACTCGATACCCGTATTCGCCTCCGTGAGTAACTTATAGCCCTGTTTGACTGTGGACAGTCCCCGGAGATCACCCTGCCACTGCCAGGAGTCGCTGAGATGCGCATAGACTGGCGTTGCGAGGATCTTGCCAATATCGTCAAACTGGAAAATGTCCTTGAGGACTTCTGTATCCCACTGTCCTTGGTCTGTTAATAGTCCGCTCACTGTTGCCTCCGCTAACTCTGCAATACGAGGCGTGCTAAGAGAAGGATTGGTAGAATTGGCCAAACATGGCCAACCCCAGATTTTTGTTTCCTTACCATTTCCGATCTGTCAAGCTGCACCTAGCTTAAGAACCTGTTGTCCTACCAAGATACTCCGCCATATGAAACTTGGATTATCCCCGATTCTTGCATCGAGAAAATCGCAAGTTGGGTAGTATTTAGCTTTCAGCAACTTACTGACAAAGGACTCTGGTTGAATCATCAGCCTCCATCCCTGTTTGGCCAGAAGTGCTACATTAAACTTGTGTAGTTTCTTGAAGCCTAGGCCTCCATGATCCTTGGGCACGCACAACCGGGCCCAATTTAACCAGTGTACCTCTCTGCTGCTCGTACTTCTCCCACCCTACCAATACCGATTGAACAATTTTTCAATAGAGTCGCAAACACTGGCAGGCAATAAGAAAACTAACATAGTAAAAATTGGGAGTGCCTGCGTAATGCTTTTAAGTAGAACCTCCTTACCGGCTTTAGAGAGAAACTTATGTTGCCAAGCCCTGATTCGTTCCCGAACCTTCTCTTCTATATAGCGAAAATTTGTCGTTTTATTACGGCCCAAAACCGAAGGAAGACCCAAGTAACGGCCGAGGTCAGAAGATTCCCAAACCCCCACACACTCGGATACCACCTGTCTTGCTTCGGCCGAAGCGTTAAAGCTGAACATGGCATTTGATTTCTCAAAATTAATCTGATGCCCTGATGCCACACTGTACTCCTCCAAACACTCCTTAACCTTTTGAACTTCATAGCGATTGGCTCTGTAAAACAAAAGGCTGTCGGCAAAGAAGAGATGCGAGATAGACGGTGCACCTCGTGCCACTCGAACGTTGTGAATAGTTCCAGCCGCTTCCGCCTGTTGTAACAATAATGACAACGCCTCCGCACAAAGGATAAAAAGGTAAGGGGATAGTGGATCCCCCTGCTGGATGCCTCTGGTGGGACAGACCGAACCCACAGCTTCCCCATTGACCTGGATGGTATACCTGACTGTAGAGACACAAAGCATCAGTAAATCAGACCACCTCTGTGCAAAGCCCAACACCGCCAACATACCCACCTAATTATAGCTTTAGTTTCTACCACTTTTTGACATTGAAAGAGACTTCTATTATGTGTCCACATGCTTTCCTAATGTTTACAAAGAGGTTGTTTTCCGTGATTAGGCCATAACCTTCTAGTATGCATAGTGGTCAAAACATCAACTCTATTATGGCTGCCTAGATGTAGTTTTGTTTAGGAAATTATTGTTAGTTCATTTATTAATTTGTTCCTTGTCATTTGCTCGGTCACATAATTCACTTTGTTCAATTCAATAAACTTAATTGGGTGTGTATTCTTTCAAGCAATCCATTTTTTATCTGCTAAAACTATCACTCTATCATAACTTAAAGAAGGCATGCATTTTCAATTAATTTCCCTTGAAAATTACACAAAAATATTTATCCTTTCAATATTCATGTCAATGAGAACCCTTGGTAATGCAGGATAAGATAGATTGTTTGGTATGCTGATATCAGTTTTGCCTCTTCCAATCCACTTCTTTTCCCATAACAAATGAGAAACACAAATAAAATGTTATTGATCTAAATATCAATGTATAAATATAAAAATTGTAGGAAGTGCATACTGTAAAATATTTACAATTCTTCATGAAATAGAGCTTTAAAATGATAATAAAGGAAAATAATGAGTTATCACCTCTTGTATCTTGATCTTTTTCTTTCCTTGTGCTTCAATGTAATGCGGATTTCACATCAAGACATGTAGTATTTATAAGTTATTTCACACCAGAATTTAGATTCAAAAAGATGTAATTATTATTATTATTATTATTATTATTATTAGCAATGCTTGCTTGTATTGTAACTTATAAAAGTAAACAACATTGATAAATGATACTAATTAATTACTTGTCAATCAATGTATATCTTTATCAGTTAAAAGTAATTATTAGCATTGAAAAATGAAAATAGTTGTAATAAATTTGAAATACTAAATTAGATTTTGAAAATGGAATATATAGTTTAAATAAGAGTAAAAGAAATTTTTAGTCCTAGACTTATAGTGGCACGAACAATTTTAGTCCTTTATAAAAAAACTAGTTTTTTACGCGCATTGCGCGATTGGGATAATGCCCAATGCTTTTTTTTTTTTTTTAAATAAGTACTTTAAAGTATATTAAGACATGATTATATTGAAATTGTTCATGCATAGATAATTGAAGGTTGAATTTGCGTATTTAAATAGGTAATTCTTCTCCCAGAGGTTGAGTCCCCAACCCCAAGGGCCCCCCACACTCCGACCCGACAGAGCATTGTGGGAAGTTGTAACGGTGACTCAATGGTTCAGCAGACAGGGCCAAATGCTGATACGCACAAGGAATCTGCCCACTTTGGACATAATTCCCGCACTGCCGCAGCCGAGGTTCAAACCTTCGTCTCTTCTCCCAAATACTACCCACTAAACCATTGAGCTAAGCCCGTGCGGGTTAAATAGGTAATTCTAAGTTTACAAATGCAAGATAATATAGTCAAGATTGATTATAATTGTCAATAAAATAATTGTATAGGTATCGTTGAAACCAAATACGGGACATAAGGGAGAACAAATAAAAATTAGGACAATATTAAATATATACTAATATTGTTTGAGGAGATTCCGACATTAGGATTTGTGGTTAAGTTCTATTAAGACTTTAATATTAGAATTAGATTAATGGTGTAGTTATAATTCTGTATTAGAATTAGACTAACGGTGAATTAACGGAAAAGTTAAATGGATAATCATATAATTAAGGATAAATTAGAAAATCTTAAAAGAAAAAATTAAAACCTGAACAATATGAACCATTCATTTGATTTAATAATTTGGCGGTCATTTTTTCTACCCAATGTTAATAATTAAATAAATTCGCTGGTCAAATCCGCTAGTATAATCCGCTAACGTTAACTGCTAACTGCTGATTGTCAAACAAGGACATTACGAGGTAGTTCTCACTTCAATTTGTTGTGTGATTTGAATACTCTCGTTGTCACAAAATCTCTCAAGTAGTTAATATGGTTGACTTTATTAATTATATTTTTTAAATTTTTTCATGGTATTAATAAAATACTTGGTAAATAAATATATAGCATTATTTTGTATTATAACTTTGATATTTAATTAGAAAAATAGTGCACAAAAAAGATAATAGATAATGTAGTGAATATAATCAATTGATGAATTTGAATGTAAAAATTTTTACATTTGAGAAAAATAAAGACAATATAACTAATGAAAATATTTCTTTTAATTAATTTATTGATAATTAATAAATTTTTTTTCACTGAATAAAGACATTGCAAGGATAATGTAGCGAATATAATCAATTAATAAATTTGAATATAAAGAATTTTTATATTCAAGAAAAATAAAGACAATATAACTAATAAAATTATTTCTCTTATTTTTTTGAATGTTACTAGCTCTATTACATTGTAGTATCTGTTCATATACTTTCTCAACCTACTGAAACACAACGAGCTAATAACGCCTCCATTGAGGCTCGAACTTACAACCTTCCAAATGGAAGTCCAACGAGCTCTATTTCTCTTATTTAATTGATTGATAATGAATAATTTTTTATTTGAATAAAGGCATTGTGGGCACATAATTCTAAATTAAAGAAATGCATATGTATTATTTTTTGTTGTAACTACTAAATTATTATTTATATAATTTAATAAGAGTAAAATAGAATACTAATTATGCCAACTTTGATTGGGATGAGGTTCGAACCTAAGACCTTTTTTTATTGAAATCAATGAGTAAGTTAACGGTGAACTAACGACAATTCTTAAAATTTTAACGGAATTAGTAACGATGTGTGGGAATTTTAGTGTAAAATTTAAATCTGATCAATCTTTTAATTAATCTGGGCCATTCATTTGATTAAAATCTGTGACCGCCATTTTTTCTACCCATTATAGGCCTAACTCTCTTGGGCTCTTATTAGTATAGTAGATAGTAGATATAGTAGATTTGTTATGTTTTGGACAAACTTATCCTGACGAGGACAATTTTAGTCCTTCGTCTAAATTCCCGCCTGTTGACCGTTTGAGGGGGGTAATTGTGTCAATTCATCCTTCCTTCTTTTGACGCCATGACTGAGGCCATACAATGCAGTAACGCAACTCTCTCTAGTGGAGTCTAAGTCAAGATCCTCTGTTTTTAGCATTCTGACGAAGCACTCCACAGCTCCACCGTCGAGCATGGCTGCGCGGCCTTCTGGGCTGGCTGCGAGATTTTAGAGAACTAGGAGAATGGGACCTGTCATGTGACCGGATTTCACCATGGCAAGTAGGGCTTGAGCGAAGCAGAGTTTCACCGTTCGGATTCTGAAAGTAGAGAGTGGAGAAGCGGAGGGAGAGATCCGAGAACGCCTATTGCCGTTTTGTTCTGATCGTCTAAGGCTAGGCTGAAGAGTGCGCCGGTGGCGTGATCCTATGATTCCGGGGAATCGATCAGCGGCGAAACGATTCCAGAACACACTAATTTCACTTTGTTTCGGTTTTCTAACGACAGATTCACTAATGCAGTGCCGCGGCGGCGTTCACCTAAACGGAGGACGTGTTCTTCTTCTCAACATTTCTGGTCAAGAAGAGGAACCCATGCCGTTTTCGATTCGACCTCCCAAGTGATCTGTCTCCGTGGTCTCAGAGCCGCCCTAATCGAAGATTGTGATGGCCTTCGGCCGGTGTACACCATCTACGCCACCGCCGTGGACCCAAAGAAAGGAGGTTTGGGCACAATTGCACCAATCGCCAACAACTTTCGCAGTGCTTCTAGATAATGCTTTAGATGAGGTATATATGTATAGCACCTTTTATTAGAACTAGCTAGCTAGCTTAGTCCTGGAATTTACTTCTTTGTTTTGATCTCCATTACATGGATCTTTGATTCTTTTACTCATATATACACACGTGGTCCAAGTCTGCAATGGAGCTACCTATGTCAATGTAGATGTGCTAAAATGTAATAAAGATGGGAATAGTATATATGTTACTGGTTGAAGGTACGTATAGTACATCATTCATTCTTTAGTTTGCGGCTGCTCCAGATCTGATCAGATCAGATTTTTTGTATTTTGCATCAATGGTTACCTATATTTGGTCTGCATGCCTGAGCATATAATGGTGGTGGAATGAATCTTGATAAAATGCGTCAATGCATGTCTCTCGGCTATTCTCAACATTTATGGTCAAAGAAGAGGAACCCATGTTGTTTTCAATTCATCGTGGGAGCCAACATTCTCGCCGGAAGCGCTTTCCCCGGCGCCTCCATGAACCCAGCAGTCTTGGTCTGGGCGCTTTCACCAAGCCGACGTCGCTTTCACCATCGTGGTCTGAGCGCTTTCATTAGCGGCAGTAGTGGGCTGGACATGGACCCATCACATTGAATGACAAAAATATAGTGCCCTTCATTTAGATGACCATCTAACATAAATATAGACAGAGGACCAAAATTATCCTCGTCAGGATAAGTCTGTCCAAAAAATATCAAAATTTTTTATGGAGAACTCAAATTGTCCAAGCCACTATAACTCTAGGACCAAAAATGTATTTTACTCTTTAAATAATTACTTAGTTGTCAAACAAATTTAAAATATATGAAACATTTCTCATGAATTTTACTGCCAAAATGACGTCATTTTGGTTTGGACAGGAAATCACAACAAATTTCATTGGCTAAATCTGGGAGCTTTATATTATCTATATACTATATTAGTAAGAGCCAAAGAGAGTTAGGCTTATAATGGGTAGAAAAAATGGCGGTCAAATTTTTTAATCAAACAAATGGCTAAGATTGATGAGATTTTAATTTTTCCTTGAGATTTTCTAATTTATCCTTAATGAAACTGATTACCCGTTAACTTTTCCATTAAATATTATTTTTTTCGTTAATTTCTATTAGTTCACTGTTAACTTACTCATTGATTTTCATAAAAAAGGTCTTACGTTTGAACTCCATCCCAATCAAAGTTGGCATAATTAGTACTCTATTTTACTCTTATTAAATTAAATTAAATAATAATTTAGTAGCTACAACAAAAAATAATACATATGCATTTCTTTAATTTAGAATTATGTGTCTACAATGCCTTTATTCAGAAAAAAAAATTAATTATCAATAAATTAAATAAGAGAAATAATTTCATTAGTTATATTGTCTTTATTTTTATCCAATATAAAAATTCTTTATATTCAAATTCATCAATTAATTATATTCACTACATTGTCCCTACAATGTCTTTATTAAAAAAAATATTCATTATCAATAAATTAATTAAGAGAAATAATTTCATTACTTATATTATCTTTATTTTTCTCCAATGTAAAAATTCTTTACATTCAAATTCATCAATTGATTATATTCACTACATTGTCTATTATCTTTTTTTGCGTATTATTTTTTTTAATTAAATATCAAATTTATAATACAAAATAATGCTATATATTTATTTACCAAGTATTTTATTAATACCATGAAAGCATTAAAAAAAATATAATTAATAAAGTCAATCATATTAACTACTTGAGCGATTTGTTGACAAAGAGAGTATTCAAATCACACAACAAATTGAAGTGAGAACTACATCGCAATGTCCTTATTTGACAATCAGTAGTTAGCGGTTAGCGTTAGCGGATTTGACCAGCGAATTATATCAACGGTTAGTAAAAAGATATTTGAAAAAATTAGCTATTTAGATTAACATGTAAAATGACCTAAGGGTATACATATTATAATAATAATAATAATAATAATAATAATAATAATAATAATAATAATAATAATAATAATAATAATAATAATAATTGTTTTAAAAAATTAAAAAATAATAATAATTTAATAAAAAAATAAAATTAAAAAAATAAAACATATGGGGAGCCAAACGTTCGGCTCCCCTTAGTTTTGCCACTTTTCCCACATTGGTGAGAAAAGTGACATGGGAGCCTTGAGGCTCCTATTAAAGGAGTCTTAAGGCTCCAATTTAAAAATTAAGTTTGCGCATCCGTTGATGGGCAAGCAGTGTGTTTTAATTTTCAAAATCCTATTTTTACAAATTTCAAAATATCCATTTTTCACTCTTCCAAAATTTTATTTCGAAAACGGTGTTTGAATTAAATATTTTAAACCAAGTTTTTAAATAAATTCGACACCGAGATTTGTTCTATTTCGAAAATCCTAAATTTCGAGTACATTTATGTACCAAGTTTTGACCCAAAAGTTAATCTGAGTGAAACCGGAGGAGATTTGAGAAACCTGAACCAAATGTGTATCTAGAAAATATTTTTGAAAAAATCTATTTTTGACCCCAAACTATTTCAAATCACCTTTTTGGACTATGATCCATGTTGCAAGGTGAACCATAAGTTTTTCTCCTTGTCTGATATTTTAAAGGTTCAAGCTAAAAGACTACTTTGCTCTCTACCAATCATTGGTAATCTTTCTAGGGTTTTGAAACCTATAAAGCCTCACTTTGTCATTGATGTTTCCTGATCTCTTCTTTGCCTCACCATCCCTTGAGCTCTGTAGAAGAAAGAAGAAGAAGACAGTAAGATTTCTCAGCTTTCACCTCAACCATTCATCTCATTTTTCCTCTAGGTTCCATCTCTTTTGCCTTCAACCTCTGAGTTCTTTCTTAAGCTTTGTTTGTATGGTTGGTTTGAGGAGTCTAGGTGGTGAAGGAGGTGCTAGCTAAGTAGAGAGGACGAGAAGGGATCCACACAAGGAAGAACAAAGAGCTGAGGTATAACCCATGGACTCCCATCTATTCTTTAACTCTGTGAATGGCTAGTTTGAGGTGCAAATGCTTAGAAATGTTAGATTATTGTTGTTGTTGAGCTATTGATGAGTTATTGTTGATATATGATGGATTTGTGAATTTTTGGGAGTGTTGTTTTGCCCTAAAATGCATGTAGGTGAAGAGAGGACCTCTGGTGCACACTCTCTAGTGCACCAGATAGCCTCACGGTACTAGCCAACGGACCTCGAGGAGGTCCGTCGACTAACACCGTGGAGTAACGGTCCCAGGGGACGGATCATGGAGTGATCCGCCGCCCAGGGCCGCCACTTGGCGGAGCCAAGTCCGCCAAGTGGCGGGGCTCCTCAAGCCCCGCCACCAAGCTCCGCCAGGCCAAAATAAGTATGTGACACCCCAAAATCCAAATCCAATTAAGAGATTAATTGAGTAATTAATCCTATTTCAATTTGTAATTTTTTTTTTTTTGAAAATTTTCTGCGGTGCTTCATTAGAAAAATGCTGAAATAATGTCTGGTGGGTGAGTATCGCAGTACATAGTATCAGGTTGCTGATAAGTCGTAGTGGCTAAAGCATGAGCTAAATAATTTTCCGATCTAGAAATATAATTAAAAGAACATGAGTGAAAATAAACGGCAATTTGCCTGCAGCTATCAATGGCATAGCCAACGTAAGAGCGAAACGCAGTGGTTGATGATGTAAGGTAGCGTTGTAGTGTCAAACAATCCGTGTAGATCTCAATATTCTGTTCACCTCGATCCTTTAGCCATGATAAAACTTCCTTACACGCCAAAGCCTCAGCCATAAGCGGTGACGTACAGGCCGGTAGCGGCGCGGTTAGTGCCGAGATATAGGCTCCATCTCCATCTAATAAAACAGCCCCTACAGTTGCATTCCCTGTCTCGTGTAGATATCCCGCATCGACCCTGCATCTTCTCACTGGCGGCACAGAGGATCCGGCGGCGTCGGCAGCACCGCGGCCGGCGGTGGGACTCGCCTGGGCAGCGTGGCGGTTTTCTGTCAGCAGCGTAGCAGTGGCAGTGGCAGCCACGGCTGGGCGGGACTGAGTCCATGCGGTCTTGGCTGCCGCTGCGGCTCTGAGTAGGGACCCCGGGCGTGGTAAAAACGCCTCCCAAACTGCACCATTTCGAGCTTTCCAAATATTGTATAGAATTGATGCTGCATATAACATTCCATCAGAATCTAAAATATTTAGAAGTTCCCCAAACCAAACATGAAAAATATCCGTGACAATATTGGGGATTGTAAGGTTGGATTGATCCCAAATGTTTCTTGCAAAATCACACAAGACTAATGCATGCATTGTATTCTCATGTGATATCTCACACATAGCACAATATGGGTTCACCTCCACCCTCTTTAAAAGCAAGTTCGTAGTTGTAGGCAAAATATCACAAATAGCTCTCCAGAGGAACATTTTCCACTTTGGTGGAATTTTTAGTCTCCATAAAGCTAACCAATTAGTAAAGGGGCCTTGATTATTCTCATAATCTCCCACCAATCGTCTGTACCCGCTTTTCACAGAATATAATCCTCTCGGGTCCCCGTACCAATACCATGCATCATTATAATCCCGGGATACAGGTACTCTCATAATTCTCTCGACATCCGTAGGTTGAAATAAATCTGATAAAATTTCATTATCCCATGTACCAGTTTGTTGATCTATTAGCCCCACTACTCTGGCCTCTTGTAACTGTATAGGCATCTCTGTTTGTATCATAGGGTCCTGGTCATCCAGTAACCATGGATGGGTCCATATAGATGTAGTTTCCCCATTCCCAATTCTTCGTCTGACCCCACTACAAATTATGCTCTTTGATGCCATTATACTCCGCCAACAAAAACTGGGATTATTTCCTACCTGCGCATCAAAGAAAGTATCCCTGGGAAAATATCGGCTTTTGTAAACACGAGCTACTAAGGAATCAGGCTTAGTGAGCATTCGCCATGCCTGTTTCCCCAACATAGCTAGATTAAATGCACGTAGGTCCTTAAAACCCAATCCACCATACTTCTTAGGAACACATAGCTTGTCCCAAGCCTTCCAGTGAACTCGGTTGTCCGTCCCAGAACCCCACCAATATCTATTCATCGTTCTTTCTATAGCCGTGCATACTGATATAGGTAGCAAAAAAACACTCATTGAGAAGGTAGGCATAGATTGTGCCACACTTTTCAACAGTATTTCTTTCCCTGCCTGAGACAATAGCCTTTTATTCCACGACCCAATTCTTTGGCGTATTTTATCCTCAATATATGCAAAAGCTGCCTTTTTATTCCTACCCACAAACGAAGGTAGACCCAAATACTTGCCAAAGTTTGGTGCCTGCTCCACCCCCAAAACTTGGGCCACACTTTCCCTATCCACATTACTCGTATTCCTGCTATAACAAATACTCGACTTGTGGTAGTTAACCACCTGTCCCGATAGATCCTCATATACAGTCAGGCATTTCTTTATCTCATTAGCCTCTTCCACATTAGCCTTAAAGAATAAAAGGCTATCGTCCGCAAAAAACAAATGAGAAATCTGAGGGGCACCTCTTGCTACCCTACATCCATGAATTAATCCCGCTCTGTTAGCCTGTTGTAGTAACAACGAGAGTCCCTCTGCACAGATAATAAACAAATATGGGGATAGCGGGTCTCCCTGTCTCAAACCACGCGTGGGTATTATTGGGTCACTCCTTGAGCCATTTATCAGAATACTATAGGAGACTGTGGTCACACATTTCATAATCAAATCAACCCATCTATCATGGAAACCCAATGCCATCATCATATTACGGAGAAAAGGCCACTCCATTCGATCATACGCCTTAGCCATATCCAGCTTAAGTGCACCCCAGCCCCTCAATCCACACTGTTTTCGATTCAGAAAGTGCCCCACTTCTGCAGCTAATAGAATATTATCTGTTAGCAATCTATTTGGGATAAAAGCACTCTGTGTCTCAGATATTATTCCTTCCATCAAAGGCTTCATTCTATTAGCCATCATTTTAGCTATTATTCTGTAAATGACATTGCTAAGTGCTATAGGGCGCAAATCAGTTACTAACTCTGGATTACTCTTTTTAGGGATCAACACAATATCTGTCTCATTCAAGCCAGACGGGAGGTCACCTGATTCAAGACAGTTTAGCACAAAACTCGCAACATCCCCTCCTACCACATCCCAGAAATGCTGATAAAAACCCGGATTCATTCCATCCGGTCCTGGTGCTTTATCCGGATACATTGCAAACAATGCATCCTTTACTTCCTCCAGATTAAATGGCCGTAATAGTGAGTCATTCTGCGCCTGTGATACCCTGGGTTCTATCCCCCCAAAAAAATCATCTCCAGTTCCCGGACCCCCAGAGCTGAAAATATTCTTAAAATAGTCCAGAATGATAGTCCAAAATAGTCCATTTGTAATTTAATTCCTTAAATTCCTGAAATTTAATAGTTAGGGACTAGTAATTGACTAGTCAACCTCAAAGTCAAAGTTGTACCTTGAGCTTTGTAAGGAGTTCCCTTGTTCCTTACACTTCCTTATGTTAGTAAGGGTATTCTTGACCTTTCACTTGTTGTTGGTAATGTAACCTAACCTAGTAAGACCACCCCCATTCTCTCCTTACACTTTTCTAAAAAAATCTAGCTCCACCCTCTCTCTAAAAGGTGAGTAGCTTTTCTTCCAAGACAAGTTGGAACCTTGCCAAAACTTCAAGAGTTGCTTCCAAGATTCAACCTTTCTTATATTTGGGCATCTAGGAGGGTAAGATCTAAGTTCATCTTGTGTTTTTGGTTTTATCTAAGGTGTCTTTTCTTAAAGATAGAATCTTTATGATCTTTTGGTATGTTCTTGAAGTGGGTTTGGAAGGTGAGCCTAGTGAGGAGCTTGTTGAGGTGTAAAGTGAAGTCTTTAGTCTACAAGAGGTAACCCATGCTCTACAAAATCTATTTTGCTTACCTATATGTGATTTCTTGGATTCTACATGTGTTTTGCTATGAAATGTGAGTGTTGATGCATGATCTTGTGAAAATGCATATCTAGAGCTTGTGTTTAGGGTTCTTTTGTGCCATTGCTTGGCATTTCCTTTGATTCAAGTCATTTTGTTGTATTTGGTGGGATTTGGCATGTTTTGGACTTGAATTTGAGTTTAGAGATGAAAATCCGCGAAGTGTTGAATTGTGGTACATGGATGTACCCGCGGGCGGAACGGCGGGTAGGCGTCCAACCCGCCGCCCACCCGCGGGGTACATTGGCCGGGCAGCCTGTACCCGCGGGCGGAACCGCGGGTAGAGGCCTACCCGTGGGCCTACCCGCGGGTACGTATTGTGGTGATGGCGGGGATTTGTTCCCCGTGATTCTTTTGACTCGATATTTGGTCTTTTGACTTCCCGTTGTTCTTTTGTGGAACTATTTGAGCATCTTCTTGATGTTTCGTATGTCTAGAACTATATGGTAGGATTCCATGTAGGTTTTGGTGTCGTGAATCGTGCTAAGTGTTCAACATTGTGTCTCGTTGAACCGTGATGAGTCTTGTGTGTTCTTCGGAACTATCTTTGGTTTACCTGTTTGATAAGCATGCTAGTTCGGTGTTTAAATGCTAGCATGTGTGTTGCTTGTACCTTCCTATTGGTTGATGATAACTTGTGTTATTCATCGTTGTTGTTGTTGGACTGTGATCCATTCCTAGATTGAGTATGGTTTCATATCTTCATTGTGATCCGTTGATTGATTCCTGTTGAGGTGTGATGTGTGTGTGGTTTTACCTGGATTGCACGATTAGTGGTATGGGACACTAGTCACCAAGGTATTGTAGTGGTCCTCGTGGTGGCCGTGACGTGATTATGGACTTGTGACCTGTGTGCCAGGTTCACGTATTTCTTGGGAGGCATGTATTGCCGTGTGTGTGTACGGTACCCTCGTGTACTATGAAATTGGTGGTTTCGTTGGCGGTCGTTGGCGGATGGGGACGACGGTCCTCGGAGGGAAAAGGTTGGACTTGGTTGTACAGGGGTCCTGGAGGTAATGGTTGGAAGAAGATACAAGGTTGGGGGTAGCCATAAGGTTGGAACCGGGCATAAGGAAGGCATATCAACTCGTGATGGGTGATGTCACGAGGGCTTGTGTAGCCGTTGTTGTGTGTTCTCTTCTTGTGACGTGTGTAGTCACAAGGGCATGTGTTGCCATCGATCTTGTCGTTATCGATTGTGTTGTGGTTATCCTTTGTGGTTTTGGGATGTGTTCCCGTATCCTTGGTTGAGAGTGTTGAGTCTGGCGTTGACTATTGCTCTTGGTTTTGTACATATATACTTATGTATTCCGTTTCGAAAATGGTTTTACAACCTATATCTTATCTATGTATGTTATTTCACAAGTATTGGTGGGTTACCAGCATTATTCGTTGACCGGGCGTCGTCCCATGTTTTATTGTGTTCTTTTAGGTGATGTCTAGGCGAGTGCGTAGTCTAGTGCTTGCTAGTGTAGCTTCTCCCGTTTGTTTTATGGCCTGTGTGCCGGTTTAGTTGTAGACTTTTGAGACTATGGATTAGTTGTAAACAATGCAGATTTTGCCGTAGCGTTCATCCTTGTTGTTGAACGTGGCATAACACCCCGTGACTTAGATTTTATGTTTATCTAAGTTATCTTTTAATCTTCCGCTGTGTTTGTTGTTTAGTTCAGTTATCTGCTTGTTTAAGGCTTTTAAATAGCTTGTTTTAGGGGGTGTTACAAAGTATCTGGTCGGGCCCTCTGTGGCTCAGCTACATGTCGATCGGACCGGGACTCGTGGGCCCTTGAGGCTCGGACACTCGGGTACGTTACGACGCACTAGTAGAAGTTAATTTCGTTGAATTTGAAGTTGAAATGCTTGTTTTACTGTAGAAGTTGTGCTAAGAATCATTCTTGTTGTTTACTGTAATTTGTTTATAATGAAGAAAAAAATAGAAGTTGTTGAGTTTAGCTATTTGAATGAGAAGCATGATCATTATTTGATAGTTTTGAGTGAAAAGCATGTCTAAGTACTTATTGTGATTTATTGAGAAGCTTTGCCAAGAATGTGACAAGTTGACATATCTAGTGCATAATTTCATAGTTTACAGTAAAGAGAATTACTAAAGTATGAAGTTTATTTTGAGTTGAAAAGCATGATCAATACTTGTTAAGTGTTTGATAAGAAAATTTGCAAAATATTGACTTTTAAGCATGAAGTAGCACTTTGTTTCCTTGATTCATAGTGAAAGAGAAATTGAGATTACTTTTACAGTAAAAGAGCATGCTTATTGCTTAGCATTTCATGATTTTAATGTGCATCATTGACTCTAAGTAAGCCTAAGTATTCTTTTAAAACCTATATCTATTTTGAAAAATCATTATCTAGTTGCATTGAGAAGATTGCATGATATTTGATTTCCAATTTATAAGAAAGAGAAGTTGATAAGAATTATGTGCATGAGCTTGCATAAGTAAAATTTGTTGCATATGAAAAGAAATTGCATGAGAAAGAAGTGGCATAAGATATATATAATAATCTATCTGTTGTGAGGAAAATAGTATTTTGGAGGACCGTTAGTACTATGTCCTTTCGGAAGAAAAGAGAAAGAAAGAAGTTTGAGAAAAGGAAGAAACGGTCAATGAGAACCGAAAGAGATATATAAAAGTGACTTGATCGATATTCCCGAGTAAGAAACGGTCATAGAGGACCGACGGATATTTAGAAGTAACGAGATCAATATTCTCGATTTACTAGGTTGGATACTACCCGCCAGGCTTGGAATCCCGGTCAGGGGGTGTGCACACTAAAAGTACGATACCTGATTCCACAGAGAAAGAAAGAAAGAAAGAAAGAAAGAAAGAAAGAAAGAAAGATTAAGAACTAAGAGAGTGATTCTGTGGGCAAGTTGAGTATTAAGCCAGCTAGATTGCTGAGCCTGTATAGGTCCATTCACGAGTTGTGAAGGTCCTACCTCCCCCACGAGTTAGAGGTTCCGTTGATACGGATGTGGCGGATGCACGAGATTGCACCATACGCTAGGGCTTCGCTACGACGGAGTACCTGCCTCGCACAAGAAGAGAAACGTGAAATATGAGAAAGATTGAGAAAGAAGAGAAAAGCGAGTCAATGTGACTCAACAGAAAGTAAGAAAGAAAGAAAGAAAGAAAGCGAGTCAAGAGACTCAACAGAAACCTTAGCAGAAACCTCCACATAAAAAGTATTTCTTTTTACTTAAGAGTGAGAGTATATATATATATATATATATATATATATATATATATATATATATATATATATATATATATATATATATAAAGTATCATGATTATCTTGTTGCATGATTTACATGTTTTGCATGTTGAGCATTAAAGAATAATGATATGTATAGCACTTTGTTGTTGATTATGACTTACATGAGTTGCTTTTAGCACGTACTGAGAAGTAAAGCTTTATTGTTGCTTAAGAGTTGGCATGAAAACATGAGCTTATTTGTTAAGTATTAGTTAATTCTTTATCTATTAGCGTGTTTGTGCGTAAAGCTTAATTGACTAAAGTTGGCTATCGATTGTCAGTATGAGATTGCTTGTTGAGTTATTTAGTATCTTTTATCTATCAGTTGAGCATGGGTTTACTTTTGAGCTATGTTTAAAGATATTTGTTGAAGCATGAGATACGTGTTAAGTTGAGTACTTAAGAAAGCATGCCTATTTGATAATTAGGTTGCAAGCATATAGAACTTTCTGTTGAATATGATTTAAGTTATTGTTGAAGTGATTCGAAGTATTTGATTTAAGTGTGAATGCCAAATGTTTTCCAAAAGTATATCTATATTACTTTACAGGGTTGAGCGGCGTTATACTTAGCATTCGTGCTAACATGTTGCATGTTTTCTATTTACTTGTTTGTTAACCCATTTCAGGTGGGCCCGGTGTTTGAGCGTGATCGAGATAGATTAACGCGCAGCTTAGAGTTGCAAGATGTTAGTCTAGACTCTGTTTTAGTGATAGATGTTTAAAACTCAGTTGTTTAGATGTTTGGTAGATTGATGAGCTTGACTCTAGACAGTACTTTCCTAGCATGTGCAGTCATCGTGTGGGGTGACTGTGCCACACCTCTTTCGGGATTAGTTTTAAATTATTAATCGTATCTTTGCCTTATTTAGTTATATTTTAAGTTAAGTATTCGAGAATTTGGATTAAGAAAAGTTGGGTGTTACACAGTGAGCCAAGGAAACTGGGTCTTGTTATTCAACGAGTCAAAATGACTCTACGCTAAGTGAAAATATTGTAAATTGCAATGTTTGTATTTTCAATGGTTTGGAACAAATTGTTGCTTCAAACTGTTGAATAACCAAACACTTTCTTTAGCATTTTGATCTTTGGGTTACATCATATTTACCAATCGTAAATTTTTAAATTTTTACTACATCTAAATTCCTTAAATTAGGAATTTCTTTATCCATAATAATTTATTCAACAATAATGGTTGAACTAAATGAACACTGAGCAAAACACCTAAAGGACTGGTACCGTTGATTCATTCATTGATCTTGTATATATGTGTATTCATTAAATATATTAGATTACTATTTAAAAAATGTTTAGTAACAATTATAATGAATCTCCTATATTACATTGTATTCATATACTATGAGTTACATATTTAAATATGAACTTCTCATATATATAATTATAAACATTGGATAGAAAAAATGACCGTCAAATTATTAAATCAAATTAATGGTTCAGATTTTAATTTTTTCTTGAGACTTCCTTAATTTATCCTACTTCAATTAATCTAATACGCAAATTCAACATTCAATTCCAATATAATTCGGCCTTGATATACTTCTGACTGCCTCCACTGAGGCTCGAACTCAAAACCTTCCATATGGGATTCGAACCCGGAAAATTATATCGTGCACCACGCTGCACATAGCAATGTGCGCCCAGACACAAAACGCGCACGTTTCATGCTGAACTCACTCCATCCATCTGAATAAACCAAACCTCATTATGTGTATTCATTTAAAATTTTATGTGTATTGTGTTATGAGTATAAGTGTATTCAGTTAAGAGTTTATGTGTATTATGTTAACCAAACCCCATTATGTGTATTCAGTTAAAAGTTTATGTGTATTGTGTTATGAATTTATGTGAATTCAGTTAAGAGTTTATGTGTATTCAGTTAAGAGTTTATGTGTATTATGTTATGAGTTTATGTGTATTATGTTATAGTTTATGTGTATTATGTTACGAGTTTATGTGTATTATGTATTATGTTAGATTATGTGTATTTAGTTATGAGTTTATGTGTATTCGAAACAGAGATTTTTTTTTAACAACTTAACAAAACGACGTCGTTTTGGGTGGCGCGGGGCGCACATTGCTGTGCGCGCCTTGGTGCACGGTATAACGATTTGTACAACCCGGGTGCCATCTGAGTACAAGGTGCTTGGCTGCCTTGATATACTTTAAAGTACTTATTTAAAAAAAAAAAAAAACATTGGGCATTATCTTAATCGCGCGTAAAAAAATTCGTATATATATAAAGATTATAGCACAAACATAAGTGTAGTTCATAATTATCATAATTTATAAATTCGGGTCTTAATCCTATCATATCCTATCCTACTCAATAATAAAGCAAAAGGCTTTTTTTTGGATCATGGGGGACGGGGGAAACCCGGGGTTCCTCAAGAGCTAGTGCTCTCTCTAACTCTGCGATCACAAGTCATACGACTCAAATCCATAAGATGAGCCTCCTCGCTGTAGGATGGGCACGAACTGAAAGTTGCCCATTCCTCCTGTAGAAGGGCCCCAATGTTGGCTAGGGAATCAGCAACTCTGTTCTGCTCACGATAAACCGCACAAATAGAGATCTTCCAACAAAAAGGCTTTTGATAAAAAAATAAAAATAAATAAAAAAAAATAAAAAAAAAAACCACGAAGAAATGCTAACTTTAATTTCTCTCCTATTCAACATTATGTCATTTTTTATGCCTTAAATAAAAAAATCTAATTAAAAATATAGAGTTTGACCGATGAAATTGATGTAATTTTCCTCCAATGTATCATGACATGACCGGGAAAGTCAAAGAAACAAAAAAAATGAAGATTAGGGTTTATTATTATTGTTTTTTTGGTATATCTGGAGCCTCCTAGGCAATGTATATCCTACACCATGTCGCGCGTTGCACTGTGCGCCCAGATATAAAACGACGTCGTTTTAATTTATTTTTTTTTTTTTGAAATTTCCCGCCCCAGTGTATGGCAATTAATTTTTTTTTTTTTTTTTTAAAAACCCATGTTCAAAAACGTACATAATGTTATACTAGAATACACATAATTATATACGTGAATGTACATAATTATATAACAAAATATACATACTCTTTTTAAAAGATAATATACATAATCTAACATAATACATAATAAACATAAACTTTTAACATAATACACATCAACTCTTAACATAATACATACAAATTTTCTGATTCGGATTTACATAATTGTATAAAAAATATGTACATAATTGTATAAAAAAATGTACATAACTGTATGAACAAATATACATAATTGTGTGAACAAATATACATAACCACAACAACTTTCTATCGCGCCTCCCAAAACGATTTCAAAACGACGTCGTTTTGAGAGGCGCGCGTCGCACAATACTACGCGCGCCGTAGTGTAGGGTATAACGATTGAGCCTCCTAGGAGAGACTATCTAATCCTTAAATTAGGCTTATTCCTGGCATCAGAGTTGAGCTGATTGTCTAACTCGACTGGAGCAATATCCAAAATAATGAGTGTCCTCCAGTCAACGGTTTGACCCAAGTTAGCAAGCCAATCAACACACTGGGTCCCCTTTCTAGCAATATAGGAAATCCAAAACCTGTGAAATCTTTGGCAAGAACAAAACAATCTTTAATCAAAGTCACGGTTGTCTCGTCCCGGTTGTCCTCCCTATTCATGATGGCTACCAACGCTGCTGAATCCATTTCCACCCAAACTTTGTTGAGTCCTCCTCTCAATTCAAACAGAGAGGTATAGTAGACCTTCCCTTAGGCCTCACAGTTCAACTGAGAAGCTATTGTGAGGCGAACCTTAGTAGTTAGTAGCAAAACCCTTAACCCAACTGCCTCTCTCGGATGAGGCCCCCAGCACTGGCCAGACCTGTATCAGCTTGACCCAAACCGGGATGGGAGGAAGCCAACTGACCCAAGTCCATTGGCTATATATTCTGGATCCCACTATGCTTCACGATGAACATCTTTGCCTCATTAGCAAGGACTAAGGAGGTGTGCCGACTGCACCACATGTTGTTCCATTCCTTGCCTTCCGATCCATAGCATCCACAGAATGTAAAGAAACGTGGAATTCCAAGGAGATCCGTCGACCATCATATCGTATAGTAGCAGCTTTGCTTTGATAGTTGGATTTAATCCAATCTTTCATCGGCGTGTAAAGAACCAGCTCCGTTCCACCGTGCAACTTAGCAATCTCCCAGCAGTCAGTTGCAAATGGACATTCCCGGAAGAGATGATCGAGAAGCAGACTCCTCATCGACTCCGATCCGCATCTTGAGCAAGAATCGTGGTTCGTCAACTAACTTACGCCTTTTCCTTTCAATTCCGCGTTTGTACGTGAAGGTCGTTTTGACTTTTTCCACACAGCTAAGCTTCCAAACCCAAGTTCAGTTATCGTCCACCGTTGTGTTGCCTGCAATCAGAGAGTAAGCAGAACTCACCCAAAACATACCTGAAGTTCAATCGCCTCTTCGACGGGGATGGATGGTATAGCTCGTATTTTATTGATGAAGTCATCTGGCAGTACGTCGTGCATGGGCTCCAAATCCCAGTTGCGCCCCTTCGAAATGAACTCACTAACCTTTTTGTTGTAAACATTGTCTGGGATATATGTCTATCTATCCCCATTTCTAGTCCAAGTGGTTTATGCTGAGTGTCACCGTGACTCGTGACTTCACTCTACTCAGGGCGCATATATCATAGGAATGTCCAAATCAAGTGATGATTTCAACACCACTGTAAAGATATATTTCAAAGAGCTACAACTTCTATGACAAAAACAAAGTCCAAATCTAACATCTACAAGGTGAAAATTGACCTAGAAACCAAAACTACTAAGCAGAGTGGACGATTACGGTCCCAGTCATGGTGTGAGTGTCACCGTGGCCTCTGATCTGGAACTTGGGAGCTATGCTAAAAACTCACGATGGGTGTCACTTTTACTACTATAATGACCTAAATCATTTTCAATAATTAAAAGCATAATTAAAATATTATGTCTTGTTCTAAATAATCAAAATAAGATTAATTAAACAAAAAAAATAAAGAAAAAAAAAACTTAATCTATATTTGTTTTAAAAAATACAATAAAATGATTTTCAAAATTTCTTATTTATAATAGAGTTAATTCCACCTGAGGTCTCTTGTCTTTGGTGGCAATTCTAAATTTAGTCTCAGACTATCGTTTTTTCCATTTAACATACTAGACTATTAGTTTTGGACATTTTTAGTTATTTTCATGACTTTTCCTATTTTAAGCAAGTGAATTTTTGTCTATTCGTATTTTTCTTTTGTTATTTTTCCTATTTCAACCGGTTTAATTAGGGGTGTAAATGAGCCGAGCTGCTCACGAGTCGCTCGTGAGCGGCTCGGTCAACGCTCGGCTCGAACTCGGTCAAAATCGAGCTCGGCTCGAGCTCGAGCAGCTCGTGGATTAAACGAGCACGAGCCGAGCTTAGGTATTGTAGGCTCGTGGCTCGACGAGCAGTTAGCGAGCCTTATAATATATTATATAATATATAATATATAATATAATTATATTATATTTAGTATATAAAAATAGTAATTAGGGGAGGGAAATTAAAATACTTTAATAATTATGTATGGATAAAAATAATAAAACAAAGTAGTTTAAATTTTAAATCAAACGGGTCAAATTCGAGATCAAAATTGAGCTCAAATTCGAGTCTAAACTCGAGCTCGAATTCGAGCCTGAACTCGAGCTCAGGTTATGGCTCGAATTCGAGCTCGAGTTTGAACAATCGAGCTGCTCGAGCTCGAGCTCGAGCTCGAGCATCAGTTCACAAGCTCGAACGAACTCGAGCTCGAGCTCGAGCAGTGCTATCATTAACGAGCACGAGCATGAGCCTACCCAAGCTCGGGCTCGGCTCGGCTCGTTTGCACCCCTAGGTTTAATTGGTTTAAGACGTTAATAAAAATCGGTTGAAAATATGGTTACTAATAATCAGAGGTTATCTAAAATTCTAAACCAATTAGTTCGGGTGAAATCGAAAAAATAACAAAAGAAAAATATGAAAAGATAAAATTGTCCTTACTAAAAATAGAAAAAGTCATGAGAATGACTAAAAGTGTCCAAAAACTAATAGTCTGGGATGTTAAATGCCAAAAACGATAGTTTGAGACTAAATTTGGAATTGCCAACAAAGACAAGAGACCTTTGGTGAAATTAACTCTTTATAATATTTGATGTTCAACTTTGAATGCTATGTATATAGTCTAGCAAATTAATTGACCAAAGTTCATGTTAAATTTTATATTGTATATTTTTAACACACTCTAACATATTCAATTCATAGTATATGTTCAACAATTATACCAATTATGCAGCCTTAAATCTCTAGGTCATCTGACCATCCAAAAGAGGTGCCTACAATTCAGCGAGGGGATTAGTCACTGTGTTCCACGGTGGAAACCCGAGATATACCCAAAAAATAAAAAAAGAACAACAATTATACAAACTATGATTAGGATGGGGTACGGTTCGGACCAAAGACCTTCCTTATGAAAATCATTAAGTAAGTTAAGAATAATAAAATAGTTAATGGAATATCCCGTTACTAAAATTTATACTGACGGAATGCGGGGTATAGTAAATAATATAATAGAGGGTAAAGTAAGAAAAAAAAATTACTAAAATCAAAATAATATGAACCATTAATTTTATCAAACAATTGGACCAATATTTATTAGTTCCCGTTATAGGCCTAACTTTATTGCTTCTTATTAGATTTGTGTGTGTGTGTGTATTGGAGGGGGGGGGGGGGGAATGGTTAATGTCCAATATTTATACTTAAATAAATATTTAAAAGTATATTAATGCAATATTATATAGGCGAAGTTCATACATAGGCATGGTTGCAGTAGGCGCTGGGCGCTAGTCGGGCGCCCGGGCAGCGCCTAGCGCCTAAGCGGCCTAGTCGGCGCCTAGGCGGAATCTAGGAGGCGCTAGGCGGTCGCGAAAAAAATAGTAGCAGACTTGCAATTTGACAATTTTAATGAGTCTGTTTTCAACATTCAATCAAATAACACATCCAAATAAATGAAATAATGACAATACATAAGTCATAACATCAAAAGAATATTAAAAAAATAAAAACTCAAATGAAATACCCAAATACTTCAATCATCCAAAGATTGAAAGTATCAAACTAGTCTACGAGTGTATATATGTCATATTATATGTATTTGTCATATAAATGGAAAAAATTAGCAAGGTCGAGTTGGTCAGGTTAACTCGACAGAAATTGACGAGTTAACTCGGCGTAATCGGACGAGTTAGGCGCTAGGCGGCTGAATTAGGCGCTAGGCGGGCGCCTAGGCGGCCGGTCTCCTAGGCGGGAGCCTAGGGCGGAAATCGCCACGGCCTATGGGCGCCCAGCGCCTAGGCGCCGATTACTCGGTGCCTAGGCGGGATTTTTACAACCCTAACATAGGTAATTGAATGTCAAATTTGTTTATTTAAATATGTAACTTAAAGTATATGAATGCAAGATAATATAGGAAATTCATTATAATTGTCACTAAAATAAATGTTTGCAACTTTGTAAAATCAAAAAAATACTTAGTCTAAAAACGATAGTCTAAATAAATACTATTTTTTGTTTGAATTTTTCTAAGTGTTCTATTGCCTTACATTGACAGTTTTAATAATGAGTTTTAAATGTAGTTACGTAAGATAATGATATAACTAACATTTACATATTATTATCAACATAAAAACATACCAGTCCGTTAGGTGTTCTGCTCAGGGTTCATTTGGTTCAACCATTATTGTTGAATGAGTTATTGTGGATAAAGAAATTCATAGTTTAAGAAATAAGATTATAAAGTAGTAAAAATTTGAACATTTTAAATATAATGTAGTCTAAAGATATTACGAGTAGGGGTGTCAATGCGGGCCGGCCGCCCCACTGCGGGCTTTTTTTTCTATGGGTTTTTGCGGGCTAGCCCGCGAAACCCGCGGGTTGGGAACTACCAAGCCCTAACCCGCCCCACTCGGGCTTGCGGGCCCCACAGGCTGGCCCGCGGGCTTACGATAAATTAATAAAAAAATAAAGTCAACTATATATATAATATATAATATAATAATGGAAATAAAAGCATTCAATATTCTAAAAGTTCACACTTCACAATCTATCAATTCACAAATCCATAATCATAAAAATTCAAAACACATCAAAGTCCAACATCATTAATAAAATATAGTGTCTTAAAATCCAAACATAACAAATAACAACAATATTGTCTTCAATTCAATCCACTCTTCAAGTCTTTAAATTAGTGTCTAAGTAATGATAGTGACCTCTGAAAATTCGGATAGAACTGGGACAATTTCTTCAACACCATTAATCTCATCATCATCTATACATTAACATCATTTCAAATAATCAAAACATAATAAGCATAATAATTGAATCATAAGGAAATAAAAAAATTTGAATCAAAAATCAAATTTACCATGATCTGGGGGTTCAAAACCGCGTATCCAATTGCGAGCACAAAGCAATGCTTGAACGTTTGAAGGAAGCATACAATTTCGGTATTTGTTCAACACACGACCTCCTATACTAAAAGTTGATTCCGATGCCACAGTAGTGATAGGAATACTTAATATATCGCATGCCATGTAAGATAACTCACCGAAGCGATGCCTATTTTCCTTCCAATAGTTCAAGATATCCATATCAGCAAACATCTTCATGTCCTTCTGTGGTTCATCCAAATACAAATCCAATGTTGATTTTCCATTATCAACATCATCTTGGTTACAATATTGAACAAACTCCTATATCATTTATAAGTATAAAAATATTAAAAAGTGTTATAACAATATATAATAAAAGAATAACAAAGATGACATAAACATAAAAACTTACCTCAATCATTTCATCACTGGTTTCTTCTATTATTGCATTTTCACATGGAGGAGTGGATAAAGTTGAAGAACTAGGGGGCACGGTCATAGTCTTGCTTTTATATGCTTCAAAGAGCATATACAACTTGCTTTTCACATAATCCGACTTTTGCTTGCAAGTATTTGGATCCAATTTTTTGAAGCAAAAGTCCAAAAGTTTAAATTTCATCCTTGGATCAAACACCACTCCCATAGCAAGAATAACACTATATTGTTCCCAATATTTTTCAAACTTCAGTCTCATGCTACTAGCCATGTTTCTAAGAACCACATCTTCATTATTCAAATTTCTTTTCAACAAAAGCTCAATTTTCCAAACTTGCATGAAATATAAGTTGGAAGTAGGATAAGTTGAACCCGAAATCAATTTTGTAATTTCATTAAAAGGCATAAAAAATTCACAAATCTTTTCACCCCTAGCCCACTCCTCATTTGAAGGACAATGTTTATAATTTGTGTCAAACAAGTGAAGACTACTAAAAGCACGTCGGTACTTAATAGCACTATCAAGCATCTTATAAGTTGAGTTCCATTTAGTGGGCACATCCGTTGACAAACCAACTTTAAGTTGAAGACCAACTGTCTCAACACATTCTTCAAACACTTTCATCCTCCCCTCTGACCCTTTAACATATTTCACACTATCTCGAATTTTATTCAAAGCATCACCCATCACTTTCAACCCATCTTGCACGATAAGATTCAATATATGTGCAGAACATCTCACATGAAAAAATTCTCCATTACACAGCAAATCATTTTGCAAACAAAGTTGTCTTTTCAAGATATTTTGCATACTATCGTTAGCAGAAGCATTATCCAAAGTAAGAGAAAACAGTTTTTTCTCTATTCCCCACTCTTCAAACAATCTAGAAGCTTCTTAGCTAACTGAATACCCGTATGTGGGGGAGGCATAGCACAAAAGGATAATATCTTATTGTTTAACTTTCAATTATTATCAATATAATGAGCAGTCAAACAAATATACCCCTCAACTGTGCATGCTGTTCAAAGATCAGAAGTCAAACAAATTCTACTAGGAATTCTTTTCAAGATATTCTTCAGTTTCTCTTTTTCTCTATCATAAAACTTATAAACATCTGCTGTTGTTGTATTCCTACTTATGAATTTGTAATCAGAATTCAAATACTTGTGCAACTCTCTAATTCTCTTATATTCAACAAAAGTATACGACAAGTCATGTTCAATGATACTCATACTTATCATCTCACGAACCACATTATGATCAATTTTTTTGGCACACAACTTTCCTTCATGATCAATTAACATAGAACTCACATCATTATATTTAGGCTTTACTTTGCAAGAAGCTAAATGACGGGATAGGGTAGATGTTCCATATTTGTGTGCCCCCGTCACATAATCCTTATGACAATACTTGCATTTAGCCATTTGTTTATTGTTACTATGAATTATATCAAAATGATTCCACACATCTGAAGTAAGTCATCTTTTCGTACCTCTTTCTTGTGTTTCTAAATTTTCAGTTTGTTTTGAAGGTTGATGTGAATCTGGTCTGTCCCCCACATTCGGCATATTAACTTCACAATCAACATTAATATTAGTGTTTGGAGAACATTGTTGTTGAGATGATAATGTATCCATCTCCCTGACATTAAAATAACAAAATATATTTAGTTTAAACTATAACAAAATATATATAATACAAAGAAAAGTTTTCAGACTTAATGAACCAATGCAGTGTGTGTAAAAACTGTGTTTAGAGACAAATCAGACAATATTTTAAATTCTAATTAGCAACTAGCAATGTAGTTCTATTGCTTATTAGCCATTCAATGAAGAATAAGAGATTTGTAATTAAAAATTTGAATGTCAGTGAATTATGTTTCATAATTTTTAAATTCTTTTTCATTCATCTTCGGCTTCTTTGTTGTTTCACTATTAATTTTTAAATAATGGAATAAATTAGAATTAATCAGTAATCAGCCTAATTAGCAACTACTCAACTAGAAAATAGATGTAGATGTATTAAATCTTTATTTAAATTTATACCTTGAGTAGAGGAGAATAGGAGACGGTGGCCGGAGACGCGTGGAGGAGTAGAGCAGTGGAGAAGTGCCGTCTTGGCTGCGTGGTGGGCTAGTGCGGTGGTGCCTAGTGGCGTCAGGCGTGCCAACGTGGTGAACTGAAGGCGAGACTGCGAGAGAACTGAAACTGTGAAAGAAATAAAGAATTAGGGCTTTACCGAGCAGAGAGAAAGAGACGGCCAGAGAGAAGTTTGACTAGTTGGCATAGGTTTTAATTTATAGATATTAATATTAATCATATTAGTATTAGTATTATAATTAGTTAGTATTATAATATAATAATAATAATAATAATATATATATCTATAAATTTTTTTAAAAAAAGGGTCTGGCCCGCTACCCGCGCGGGCTTCGACCCGCCGTGGGCCAGGCCCGTTAGGCCCGCATTTTTGTGGGTCACTTTTCTTACCGCCCTAACCTGTCCCACCGTGGGCGGGTGCGGGCCAACCCGCGGGTTTCGACCCACTTTGACACCCCTAATTACGAGGTAGTTTCTCACTTCAATTTGTTAGGTTAGTTGAATACTGTCTTTGTCAACAAATCTCCAAAGTAGTAATATGATTGGTTTCAAATTTTTTTTTATTTATTTTTTCATGGTATTAATAAAATACTTGGTAAATAAATACTCCGTATATAACATTACCAAAAAAAATTATAACTTTGATATTTAATTACAAGATAGTGTAAAAAGAAGGTAATGGACAATGTAATGAATATCAATTGATGAATTTGAATATAAAGAATCTTTACATACATTGGAGAAAATAAAGACAATATAATTAATGAAATTATTTCTCTTATTTAATTTATTGATAATTGATAATGAATAATTTTTTTTTTAAATAAATTGATTGTAGACACATAATTTTAAATTAAAGCATTTCATATTTATCATTTTTTTTAGTTAGCTACTAATTTATTTAATTTAATAAGAATAAAATAGAGTGTGGAACTTAATTATGCCAACTTTGATTAGAATGGGGTTCAAACCTAAGACATTTATTATTGAAATGAATAAGTTAACAGAGAATATAATTTTTAACGGAAAAGTTAACGGTGTGTGGGTATTTAAAGCGAAGAAAATCATATAATTAATGATAAATTTTGAAATCTCAAAGAAAAAATTAAAATCTGAGCAATCTGAATCATTCATTTTGTTTAATAATTTGACCGTCATTTTTTCTACCCATATATATATATATTGGTAGGGAATATCCCGACCGACATAGCTTCACCACGACCGAGGAGCCTTTGTCTTTTCCTCTTTGTCTTTGCAGGTAACAGGTCGGGCTCCTTGAGAAGAACCCGGTCGGCCCCCGACCGGGAGTTGCCCGAGCGACGGTGTCGACCGCCGAGCGGTAGCCCTTTGGCGAGAGAGCTGACGAAAGACACGTGGCGATTCTCTACGACGACAGACAGGGCACCCGGGAGGGCGACACGTGGTGGCTACGTGGAGGGCATGCCGAACGGCTGGAATCCTGTCCCCGGCATAGCGGCTATAAATACCCCCAGTAGCTACAGTGGGAGGGACTTTTGGACGATCGATAGGTTGTTGTTAGAGAATCCCGACCGCAGTCAGTCGGTACTCAGAGCAACCAAGTAGATTGTACTTAGGGCCTTTACCGTGATCAATAAAGATATTTACTTGCTTTGATTGGTCTCGTGTTGTTATATATTGCTTACGTATAATTAGCAGTATCATTTTGGCGCCGTCTGTGGGGACCCGTGCAAGAAGCCAACGTCTTGACGAGCACCCGATCAGTATATCGACATGTATCCGTGGGCACACAACAACTTTGCCGACGACCAGGCGGATGCGGCGAGCTCCTCCGACCACTATGCTACCCAACAGCAGGGTCAGACAATGGACCTCAACCTCAACCTCTCACCACCGCATCCATCAAATGCATACCCGGCCGCCCAGCAGCCGGTGAATTACATACAACCGGGATACCCAACACCCGGTCTGCCATACCAACACCAGCCGATGATGTATCCCGCCCAGTATCCATACCCGGTCCCACCCCCACCGTATGGGTATTGGCCAGGCCAACCGATGTGCTACACTCCCCCGGTTGGTTATCCACCATATACGCCAGCTTATACAGCTCCAGCCGCCGCCCCTCCAGTACAACCGACCGCACAAGTAGAGCCGCAGCGTCAGTCCGCATCCCGGGCTCGACGCTCGGCTCATTCGCGGTTGGGGTCGGGGGGTGCTGATGCGATGGAGGCACCAGCTCAGGCCATTCAAGCGGAGGACCCTGAAGAAGTTGCCCGAGCGGTAGCTTTTGATCGTCTTCGACCGGAGATGCGCCAGCGTTTGGGACCCCAGGACCCGAACCACGGGCAAGAAGACCCCAGGACCCTAACGGGGTCGGCGTGGTCCGTGGCGATGTCCAATCCGCCCGGAAGTGTTACACCCGAGCGGTCAATAGGCGTGACTCCGGTCCATCTTCCCGGGTGAACACCATAGCCAAAGAGGAGGCTAAGGATCGGAAGGAACAGCCTGAGCCTTCTGAGAAAATTGAAGAAGTTCCCATGTCCGAGGACCGCCCGGACAGGAAGATAAAGATTGGTCGAGCCCTCACCCCCGAGATCCGAGCGGAAGTTCTGGCCGTGCTCTGGGAGTATGCTGATATCTTCGCGTGGGGGCCGGAAGATATGCCCGGGATTGATCGTTCGGTCATCTGTCATAAGCTAGCCGTCGATCCCGCAGCAAAGCCGGTCGTGCAGAAGACACGGCACCTTTCCTCCGATCGCCGCGAGTTTGTTAGAGAAGAAGTCAAAAAGATGGCGGCGATCGAGCACATCCGTCCGGTAGTCTATCCCGAGTGGGTGGCAAATATCGTTCTTGTTCCTAAGCCCCCAGCATGGCGGATGTGTATCGATTTTACGGACCTCAACAAGGCCTGTCCGCTCGACCCGTATCCTCTACCGAGCATTCACCAGATGGTCGACGAGACGGCCGGGGCCGAATTAATGAGCTTCATGGATGCTTTTAAGGGGTACCATCAGATCATGATGCACCATGAAGACGAGAGCAAGACAGCCTTCGTGACCCCGGATGGGCTGTATTGTTACCGAGTGATGCCGTTCGGTCTCCGGAACGCAGGAGCCACCTACCAGAGGATGGTCAACATGCTCTTTGCCGATCTATTAGGCCGAACGATGGAAGCCTACATCGATGACATGCTGGTCAAGAGTCGGGACCGATCCGACCACACTCGGGACCTTCGGGAGTGCTTCCAGATCATGAGGAAGTACCAGTTGCGGCTGAACCCGACCAAGTGCACGTTCGCGGTTCAGACCGGCAAGTTCCTCGGCTATATGATGACCAAGAGAGGAATCGAGCCTAACCCGGCCAAAGTAAAAGCGATTCTGGACATGCAGCCACCTTCCACCGTTCGGGAAGTCCAGCAATTGACCGGTCGGTTGGCAGCCCTCAGCCGGTTTCTCTCCAAGCTAGCCGAGCGCGGTTTACCTTTCTTCAAGGTATTGCGGAAGGTTAATGGATTCGTCTGGGACGAAGAATGCCGAGCGGCTTTTGATGAGCTGAAGGAATATCTCATGTCACCGATCGTGCTCTCAAAGCCCGAGCTCGGAGAAGAGCTAGACGTGTACCTCGCCGTCTCCGATCGCGCAGTAAGCGCAGTGTTGTGCCGAACCGATCCGGAAGGGGTCCAGCGACCGGTGTACTATGTAAGCCACGCGCTACATGGTCCCGAGCTCCGGTACTCCCGGCTAGAGAAGGTCGTCTACGCCTTATACATTGCCGCGAAGAAGTTGGCTCCCTATTTCCAAGGTCGAGCAATTCGCGTGTTGACCGATCAGCCGATCGGGCCAATCCTCCGAACTGCTTCATCATCAGGTCGCCTAGTCAAATGGGCGTTAATGCTGACCCAGTACGCGATCGAATACCGACCGAGACCGGCTATTAAAGGTCAAGCTCTTGCGGACTTCTTGGTTGAGTGCACCGCCCGGGATACCCAGCCTCCTGAGGTCGCGGATCCCGAGGCTGAGTGGTGGTCGCTGGCTACAGATGGGTCAAGTAGCAAGAAAGGGGCAGGAGGAGGAGTGGTGGTCACGAGCCCGGAAGGATTCAATGTCTACTTTGCTCTCATGTACCAGTTCCACCCGACCAACAACGAAGCCGAGTACGAAGCATTCGTTAACGGCTTACAGTGCGCTCGGGACTTGGGGGCTGAGTACATCCGGGCTCAAACTGATTCCGCCCTCGTGGTTGGCCAAGTTCTCGGAGATTATGAAATCAATGGTGAGCGTTTGCAGTTATACCGAGACCTTGCCATAGAGAAGCTTGCTCAGTTCCGGGGGTATACCATCCGGCACATACCCCGATTGGATAACGCCGATGCAGATATCTTATCCAAATTAGCTCAAGATGCCCCGGAACACATGTCAAAGATAGCTCGGATTTTGGTGATCCCGAGGCACAGTATTCACCGGCTACCGGTCAATCCCATCCAACCGGTAGATGACAATTGGATCACCGATCTGAAGGAGTACCTCGAGCACGGTCGCCTCCCAGACGATCCACAGCGTGCTCGGAAGGCAAAGCTCAGAGCCCCAAGGTTCCAAGTCTTGGACGGTCGCCTATATCGGCGATCGTATGGAGGCCCCCTCATGCGTTGCTTGACCGCATTTGAGGCCGATATAGTCATGAAGGAACTGCACTCGGGAATTTGCTCTTCGCATCAAGGAGGCCGATCCCTGGCCCGTCGTATTATGCTGATCGGGTACTATTGGCCGTCCCTCCAACTAGACTGTGAAAAGTTAGCTCGGGAGTGTGAGACGTGCCAACTGTACGCCCGGATGCCTGGACGACCGGCAACCTTCTATCAGCCAGTCACGACCGCAATTCCTTTCGCTAGGTGGGGAGTAGACATCTTGGGCCCCTTCCCTCAGCTCTCTGGTCGGAGAAAGTTCGTGATCGTCACCATCGATTACTTCTCCAAGTGGATAGAAGCCGAGCCTCTAGCTACGATCACCTCTCAGCAATGTGCTCGCTTCCTTTGGCGCAATGTGGTTTCCCGCTTTGGTGTGCCCGTGCATCTCATCAGCGACAACGGCCGCCAATTCATAAGCCAATATTTCCAGAATTTCTTGGCCACGATCGGGACGACTCACGTCCGGTCGTTGGTGGCTTACCCGCAGGGAAACGGTCAAGTGGAAAATGCAAACTGGACGATTTTGGAAGGTCTGAAAAAGAAGTTACACTCGGCTGGTCGTAGTTGGGCCGATGAGTTGCCATATGTCTTATGGACTTATCGGACGACCCCGAGAGAAGCTACTTTGGAGACCCCTTTCGCCCTGGTTTATGGAGCAGAAGCCCGACTCCCGATCGAGGCTTGGATCCCGACCGATCGAGAGAGAACCTACAATGCCGAGGAGAATGAACATGCTATGGCGGTGGATCTCGATGCGGTCGAAGAAAAAAGAGAGCTAGCCGCTCGGCGTATGGCTGAGTACCAGAAGCGTGTTAAGAGTTCGAAAGACGTTCGAGTCAACCCTCGTTACTTTCAGGTCGGAGACTACGTTCTACGACGAAGGGAGGCCAGTCAACCTCTAGAGGGCGGAAAGCTAGCTCAGAATTGGGAGGGGCCATATATCATCAGTGCGATCATACGGCCGGGTACATACCGACTGGAGACGACAACCGGTCGGGTAATCGAGGGGACTTGGAATTCCGAGCACCTCGTTATGTTTAGGCATTAGGCCTCTTTTTTGTAATCTTTGGACGAAGAGGGGGCTTGACCTGCGTGTAGGTCCCGGTCGTCGTTTGTAATTAAATTCCTATGTTTGTAAATATTTACTTAACCGCCTGCGAGCGGGAAGGATTAATGTATATACGATCGGTGATTGCTCGACCGTTTGCATACGGCGGCCTGATCGGTTATTTTCTATACCTTCAATGCATGCAGAATCAATTTATCTTCAAGCTACACCGACCGGGCGAGTCTATCGACCGGTCAGATGCGCTCCACATCGGCGGACATTCGAGTCACGCCATCGATCGGGGAAGCCAGGAGCACTCAGCATAATTCCCCGATCCGTCCAACTTCTGTCCACTATTGCACCCACTCGTGCCTCGAGGGCACAATGGTGTGGGGGCTGGGATAAATGAAGTGTTGATAGGCCCATATCGCTCGGTATATCCTGACCGTGGGGCTTACTTTCTTTCCAGAAAAATTCGTCAAGACCTGGAGACCGGGTAAACTTGGTCGAGTAGGTCAATATTATGACGAATTTACTTTCAAAATTTCTGACAAAGGCCTGGAGATCGGCTAAACCCGATCCGGTTGGGCGTTGAGCGGGTCGAGTAATGCAAGACCAGGCCAAAAGGCCGCGAGGTCGAGCATTAAGGATCAGCATTTACTCGACCAAAGATAAAAATGCGAAAAGAAAGAACGAACAGCATGAGTTCAACAAAGGAGAAATTTTATTGATCATCAAAAGGTGCCCGGTACAAATTCGGGACCGGGCTCCCGATTAGTGGTCCTTTACAAAAAAGAAGGAGAAGAAAAGAAGCCTACTCTACTTCTTCGTTTCCCGAGCTCCAGCAGCCGTCTCCTTCCCGCTCGGGGTAGCCGCAGATGTTCCACCGGGCTCAGCCGCTTTTTCTTTCGGAGCAAAGGGAGAGGGGCCAGGGTCAACTAGGTCGGGAGGAAGGGCAGACAGTACGAGTTGGAGGTCGTCGCCTTCGAGGGCTTCCCCCAACCGTTTCTGGGCCTTTTCTAACATCTTCCTTTGGCCGGCCTTGAAGGCCCACCGACCAAAGGAGAGAATCAGGTCCTCCCCGACCTTGGTCCTCCGAGCAGCTGTGAGGAAGGCCGAGCCGATCTGATCGTCCTTAAAAGCCGAATGGGCCAGCTCCTCCGGGTTCTCCAGGCGGGTCTTCAGTTCCTTGTTCTCGCCGATCGCCCGCTGGGCGACCTTCTCCGCAAGGGCCCGGTCTTCCTCGCTCTTCTTCAAGGCCTTTTGAGCCTTCTCGAGCTCGGCTTGGAGCTCTTTAACCTCCAGAAGGCGACGGGCGGCCGTCTTCTTGTGGTGGTCGGCCTCCTCGGCCAGCATGGCCCGACCCTGTAGTAGTTGGGCCGCTCGGGAGATCTGCAAAGGCAAAAACAGTCGGGTTAGCCCGGTCGAAGGCACTTGCACAAAAAGATGAAAGATGGATAGCTAAAGAAGGCTTACCTCGGCCAGATCATAGCCGATCCTCTCGGCTACCTGTGTGGGGGTCATCTTCCCCAGATCTTCTTTGGCCCGCCCCGCATTGCCAATTCGGGCCAATATGGACGAGGCGTCCCTTTCTCGCCCGGCCGAAGGGCTCGGGCTGCGTTGCTCTCGGCGGCGTTTCATGCCGCCCACCTCCCTCACGCCCTGCTCGGGCACCTTCTCTTTTCCCCGGGCAACTTCTACCCGGGCGACCAAGACATCGGACGGCTCGACGATAAAGCCCTCGCCCGTCGTCACGGTCGAGGTGCTTAGGGGTCGGGCCAAGGGGATCTCCTTTTCCCCGGCTGGCTTGGCTTTCGCCTTCTTCTTGCCGCCCAGGGAGATCTTGGTGGGCGGGGGAAGGGAAGTGTCTTCATCACCGAATTCGGCCATAGCTGCAAACAAAGAGATCAAGTTAGTGTGATCGAGGCATAAAGTTAAGTCGGGAGGGTTAGCTCGAGTTAAAACCTTTCTTCGTTCGCCTCGACGGTTTGGCGACCGTCACGCCCATCGGCACGGGCAGGTATTTCTCCTGTAGCTCGTACGTAGGGGGCGGGAGCTCGGCTGCTTCAAGACTTTCAGCCGTCCGGAAGATTGTGTACTCGTGCAGCTCGCTCGAGATCCGACTGACCGTCTCCCTGAGCGCTTGCGTCTCGACCGGCACCACTTGTTTCCGAAAATGGGTGCTCCAAGCGCGGTCAACCGGGAGGATCCAGGGGTCGTATTTGAGGGAGAAAATCCTATTCTTCCAACCCCTGTTGTTCCCGGGCAGGCCTCTGATTGCGCACATGTCGGCTCGGGACTGTAGCATCAAGAACCCGCCCCCATAGCTGCCCGGGAGGACTTTGACCTGGTAGATGAAGTTGAACAACTCCATCATACAGGCGGCTTCATGCCGAGCGCATATCTGCGGAAAGCAGGCGATGATCCGGTGCGCATTGGGGCAAATCTGAGCCGGGACGACCCGGTAGTAGGCCAAGAAGGCGTTTAGGAGGGGGGTGAAGGGAATGGCGATCGGGGCCATCAGGGAGTCGTAATGCATCCCGATCCATTTGCCCCGATGCCGATCGATGATATTCCCTAGCTTCCGGCTCGTATCGAATTCCACCCGACCTGCGAGCCTTTCAGCAATCCTAGCCGCTTCGCCTGTGGTCAATCGGCTCATTTGTTGTTCGACATTCTCGCTGTTCAAGAATTCGAACTCCGCTGCGGCTGGTGCGGCCGGCCCGGCCGTGTTTTCCTCGGCTTGCTCGGGGGTGTTTTCCCGGTCGCTTCCTCGAGCAACGGCTTCCGGGTGGTCCCCAACCACCCGGGTTGGCGTTTCCTTAGCGCCTTCGGTCGGAGACCCTTGTCTCCCCGACGTGGTTCCTTCTTCTTCTTCCTCTTCGCCGGAGCTCCCCGATCCGCTTGAGCTAGAGCTCGACGACCCGGATGAGCTGGACGACGTGTCTTGTGCGGCGGCCTGCTCGGGGGCTGGCGCCGGTCGGTAGATAGCTTCGGGGGAGTAGGACATGATGTCCACCTCCTCGTCGCTAAGATGCTCGACCTCTTCGTCATAATCCGCGATTGAGGCATTCTGACTGTCAGAGTCCATCATTTTCGATCTACCTAAAGGTCGGTCGGGGTTAGTAGAGGACTTAGAGTGTCTGGGACAGTTAGCTGACCTAGAAGTTCTACCTAAAATGGAAGCATAAAGAAAAGAGAAGGGTTGAGAACTTACCGAGTGAGGGAACTTCGCGGATGAAAGCTTGAAAGTCCTTGCTCGACTGCCTTGCAAAGGTGCTCTGCTCGGGATTCTCTGAGGGTACCGATTGAAGCAAAAGAGTGAGGAAAGTTCAAGTGAGGGCCTCAAGGGCCTATTTATAGGAGGGCATTTAGGCGGGAAAAGAGCCCACTTGCGCGACACGACCAGCGCTGATTCCGAGGCAACGGTTGCAGTCGCAGAGGCCGGCAGTGGCCGACACGTGGCGGAGAAGGGAATGACAGCTGGCCGGTCGGTTTAGCGGCCGGCGGTTGGGTTTCTTCATCCCGGCCCATTCTTTCCCGGACGATCAAAAAGGCCCGGGCTGGGGGGCTCTTGGTAGGGAATATCCCGACCGACATAGCTTCACCACGACCGAGGAGCCTTTGTCTTTTCCTCTTTGTCTTTGCAGGTAACAGGTCGGGCTCCTTGAGAAGAACCCGGTCGGCCCCCGACCGGAGTTGCCCGAGCGACGGTGTCGACCGCCGAGCGGTAGCCCTTTGGCGAGAGAGCTGACGAAAGACACGTGGCGATTCTCTACGACGACAGACAGGGCACCCGGGAGGGCGACACGTGGTGGCTACGTGGAGGGCATGCCGAACGGCTGGAATCCTGTCCCCGGCATAGCGGCTATAAATACCCCCAGTAGCTACAGTGGGAGGGACTTTTGGACGATCGATAGGTTGTTGTTAGAGAATCCCGACCGCAGTCAGTCGGTACTCAGAGCAACCAAGTAGATTGTACTTAGGGCCTTTACCGTGATCAATAAAGATATTTACTTGCTTTGATTGATCTCGTGTTGTTATATATTGCTTACGTATAATTAGCAGTATCATATATATATATATATATATATATATATATATATATATATATATATATATATATATATATATATATATATAGGGTCACACTCCTGTGCGAATAGGCGCCCAGGAGAGAAATGCGAATGCATGCTGATGTTATCACATTTGTGCATGTTTTTATAGCTATTTTGATTCATCTCAATAACAAAGTTATTTAATCGTGCTTATTTAATACTTGTTTTCCTTGCTTTCTCGTTAGATTATGGTTTTACACTTGTTTTGAATGTCTTACGGTGTTTGGTAGTATTTTTTTACCATTACAGGCTAAGTGTAAAAGCAAATAGAGAATTTCAAGCACGAATGGATCAAAAAGAGGAAGAAGTCGAAGCATCAGAGCCTCAACGCGTCGAGATCGTGGAATGCTGAATTTTTGGAAACTTCCTAAATTAATCTCATTGGGTTGCTACTATAAAAGGATCATCTTCCATCAACCCTAAAGTTCTTATTTTCCCAGATTTTGGCATTTGGAAGGCAATCAAGAGCAAAGCACAAAGAGGACCAATTTGAAGATTTACAACTAGCTTTGGAGTAGAGAACTGGCTAGAAAGATTCGGAAGAATTCTTTCACTCTTTCTCTTATTCCTTTTGTTATTTGTTTATCTTTAAACATTGTATTGATTGTTATTATAGCCATGAGTGGCTAAAGCCCTTAGTGATTTTTGAGTGAATTTGTTTATGAACCTATGTGCCTAGTTTGTTAATTTCTTAATATATTTATGTTTGGTTTTATGATCTGTGTTGCAATCTTGTTTTAACCTGTTGTTGTTGGTAATTAAAGGCCTAAATTACTTGCTTCATAGCCATGTTCATGTCATAACGAGAGTTAGGCATAAACTAGGGGCACACACGATTGCACCTAATGGTTGGACCTTGAGAAAGAGGAATTTATTAGGAGAATTTTATTCTAGATTGTTGCGCATCGAGAGATGGTAGTAATTAGGAATAATTGAATGCTGATCTTCGATCTTATCGGGTGTTTAAGCCACGAGAGTGGAAATTCACTAGGGGTAGAGATTACGAGATTAATTCTGTTCCACCTTGCATTCCCACACAAATCTTAATTCCAAACTAAATATTACAAACGTTAATTGGCACTAGGTGATTAAACATTGTGATCCCAAGAATCCTGTTTTGCTCTATTGTTTACAAAACCTTGTTATTTATTTTATTCTGCTTGTTATTTTTCTATAATTATCCAACCTTCAAGTTTCGTTCAGATTAGTTCCATATGAGTAACCTAGTAGCTAGTGCTTAGTACCCCATCTCCCTGTGGTTCGACAACCCGAATACTCCGGGTATTATTTGTTTACCCCAAATTACCGCAATCACATGCTAGCCATCCACGTGTCCAGATCAACGAATTAGATGTAATTTAAAAAAACGACGTGGTGGCAAATTTTCGTAAATAACATTAACTTTGGTGCATGTAAATATGTTATAAGTGCAAGTAGTTGGTGCACCTTTGCAAGTAAAAAGTGCAGGTAAATTCACTTAGAAGTGCACCTACTTTCACCTATAAGTGCAAGTAATTTTACCTTGTTAACATTCGTTCAC
Source organism: Ipomoea nil (assembly GCF_001879475.1). Lineage (NCBI taxonomy): Eukaryota > Viridiplantae > Streptophyta > Magnoliopsida > Solanales > Convolvulaceae > Ipomoea > Ipomoea nil. The sequence continues at coordinate 1,153,482 of NW_017618708.1, read as the reverse complement.
CTAGGTGCAACTACTTATAACTATAGATGCACCTAGTTATAACGTCAGGTGCACTTAGTATTGATGCTCAGTGTAAATTTTACTTGTACATATAATACATTTTACATGCATTTGTAATACATTTTACTTGCATGTAATTTTGTCTTGTTAACATTCATTGATCGGGTGCACCTACTTTCACCTACAAGTGCACCTATTTTCACTTACACATGCATGTAATTTTGCCTTGTTAACATTCATTGATCGGGTGCACTTACTTTCACCTAGGTCACTAGGTGCACCTAGTTATAACTATAAGTGCACCTAGATCTGAACACGTGGCGCGCACTGAGTTATTCGCATTTCGCTCCTGGACGCGGCATTCGCACCTAAACGCAACTATATATATATATATATATATATATATATATATATATATATATATATATATATATATATATATATATATATATATATAGTTGTGTTATTTGTTGGTTATTGTTTATGAACATAAATTACTTTTTTGTTCACGAACAAAGTGCGATCATGAATATGTGCATGTGTTTGGTTATTAAGCGTCCATGAACGTGCACGAACATGTTCGTGATGGTGTTCACAAACGTTATCGAACATTTTGTGAACTTGTTCATTAACGAACAAGTTCGCAAACGTCAACGAACACTAATGAACGCTTTATAAACGAACGCGGACACTCTAAAAATATGAACAAACAAACACGAACAACCTCCGTTCTTTATGTTCAGTTCTTTGACAACCTTGCATTATGTAACTGCGGATAATTGTTTATGTACCTAGAAACAAATTGAATACACATTACATGGTAATTACAGACACATAACATAATAACTACAGACACATAAATTGTTAACTGTTCCAGGAAGATTATTTTTGGACCAGGGTCCACAATGCAAGGTAAATTCTGGTCCATGGTATAATTTGCCATATACTTCAAGACTAAAAAACGAAAGAAGTCCCACAAGGTCACGAGTTTGAATTCTTGCCCCCTTGTTTTGAGCCGATCAGTTAAGAATAACCTAAGTTGGTTTACTTCCTTATAGTTCTTTACTAGTTAGGGTCACAATGCGGAATTTACCTCCACCTAAAAGATTTGTGGGGATTCCCTCGTCATCCAAAAGAAAGAAGCCATTTTCCCTATACATAGATTTATTCAATCGTTATATCGTGCACCAGGTCGGGGCGCACAATGCATTGTGCGCCCTAAAAATTTCTCGGTTTCGTATGTACAAAATTGTATAGTGGAATACACATAAACTCCTAACATAATACACATAATCTAAGATAATATATAATACACATAAACTCTTAACATAATACACATAAGTAGAGGTGTGCAAAACCGACGGGTCAACCCAAACCGATCGGCCAAAACGACGTTTCTAGACCGAACCGGCATCTGACTTCATTAAACTAAACCAAGCCATCCATTTTAGAGGTTTAGCAAAATCGAGTAGGGTCTAAGGATTATCCACCCGAACCGCCCGAATACCCGATGAAGCCTAGGGTTACATCTGCTTTGCACTACATGGCGTCGTGTCCATTTTTTATGTATATGAACATTTCTACGCTCTGTCATTTAGGGTTTCTCATTTCACTCTGAGACGCAACGCAGTCTTCACTCTTCACTCTCTCATTCTCTCTCGACTCTCAGTTATTGCCCTAGAATTTCTCAGATCTCACTTCTCAGTTATGAGTTTTCCCGTTCTATGTGTTCTGAGTAGTGAGTTCTATCAATCTTTGAGAGTTTAATACTCTAAATCTCCGAATAAGATAATCCAGTGGAAGCGTTTTCTTTCTCTATTTCTGTCTTGAGTTCTCACTTCTCTAAGTTCTCTCTATGACTATGCGTCTGTGACTTCGTCTCTGAGTTCTCCTAAGTCTCAATCTCTGAAACTCTAATAGTCCCGTGGAGCCGTTCTGGTGTTTTGATAAGTGCTTATTTGTCTATATTTCCCCCATTTCACTAAGTCATTTTGCTTATAGATCATTCTAAATTTCTTGAGATTATGATTAAATTGTGTTATTTTACCGGGAGTTTTGTTTGGAAACAAATTAAAGATGAGTATTTTCATGCATTTTGGTAGATATTAGAGTCAAATTGAGCGTTTTGGATGCATTAGGAGTCCATGGGAGCAAATGAGAAGCTAAGAGGATGGACAAAACACTTCCAAGGGAGCCTAAGAGTGGTGTATTCAATGGTCTTAGTCATTTGGGAAAACCAAAACAAAAGAGGAGCAAAAGATCAAGACATTGCAATTTGCGCTCATTTTGAACACTGTTTGGTAATTTGACCATATCTCGGCCTAGTAAAGTACAAATGAAGTGATTCTTACGCCATTAGAAATAAGAATCGAAGAGCTACAACTTTCATGAAGACTATAGTTCCTAATTCTGACGTCTTGAATGCCAAAGGACACGGTCGTGTCTGTGGCTGTGTAATTTCTGTGCAATTCCAGTAGCCACTGCACATTTTAGACACGGCCACGGACATGGCCATGTCCCTGGCCATGTCACCTCTACTCTGCATTTATTTAAACCCAAATAGGCTTAGATTTAGGTTCCACAACATATTTAAAGCTTGTAATCAAGGATTCAACACTTGGATTCCAAGATTTTCCATCCATTTCATTAGAGAAGTTTTCTTTCCCTTATCTCTTTTCTTTTGCAATGTTTATACTTTACATTGATGTTTTTGTTTTATTTATGCTATTTAATCATGTGTAGTTAGTTTTTGGACTTGAGTTAGGGTTGTATTACATATCTTGATGCTTAGTTTGTGATTATTGTAAAAAGGGGAAGAACACTAACCTTGGGTTCTTGAGTTTATGAAGGATTTGTGCTTATATTTTGTTAATTCTTGGTGTACAACATTCATTAGCATGTTTTGGAGGATATATTTTTTGCTACAATGAGAATTGGATCAAGGATTCAAGCCACTCCTTGCATAAACCCGATTTCTTCCCATGAAAATAGGAAAAATTGGGGGTTATTGATGCTTTGTGTTCTTGAAGTACTTGGAGTTGATTCACCACGAGAGTGGGGCAATTCCTTGTTCTAATCCTTGTCAGTTTGCTCACGTGTGAGACGTTTAGACTAGGGTTCATACGTCCATCCCCTCTATCCTTTGGTTGTGTGATTTCCCATAATCCTTTATGGATTTAGAAGATAATGCTCCCTAGCTTGAGTCCTACTTTTTTTTTTTTTTTTGTGTTTATATCTTGTTAATATGTGTTTGTGTTATTTTCTTTAGTTACCATAGTCTTAACCTCGTTATGAATTGCTTAGCTTCTTGTTGATTTCCTTATGCTAGTGCCTAGTTTCTTGTGATTATATACTACGTGCCATAACCCCCAATGCCTTGAGGACAACATAAAACACCCTTACACTCACCATCACTGTTTTTGCTACAACCAAAAAATTATCGCCGCTTTCGGGGATTGACAATTTGGTGATTCTATGTGATTGCTTCTTTTGCAAGCATAGAGTTTAGGGAATCTTAGGAGACTAAGTTTTGTTTTTATGTGCTTATTTTTCTTGTCAAGTTTACATCATTTTGTTTGATTGAAAGAGATTTTGCAAGATGGACCAATGAGGATATTATAACTCTCAATCTTATGTGGGCTATTGTTGGACAATTTTAATATTTATGTCCTCGCAAGTGCACGAGTCACTGTAGTAATATGGTGCAATAGCAAGGGTCGAACCCAAGAGGAATTGATAGTATGCAATTTAATAACTAAACTTAAATAAATGACTTGATAATGTAAAGTACTAGAATCAAATGCTAAAAAGATAACGATCAATAAAACTCAGGAAGTTTAAGCAATAAAATTAAATCAGAAAGCATAATAACAAATAGATTAAACTAAAGGACAATTCAACATGAATTAAACTAAAGAGAAACGTAGTGAAAAATAAGACAAGAAAGATAATAAATCACCATGAATACAAAGCAAAACAATAATGGAATAAAAGCTAGGAACATGAATTAATTAGCCAAAACATTATGATCAATAATAAATGAACAATAAAACTAAAACTGAGCATTAATCAATGTTATCAAGCTTTGTAATAATGTAATTAAATCTAGGCTCTACCGTAGCAATACTTTAACAAGAAAACAATTTGAATTTAAGATATATGCCACTAACAATTAAACAATTAGAAATTAAGGAATTAAATTGAAAAGAACCATGAAGAAAGTTGCTGCCGAATTAAAATTAAGTCTTGAGGAATTGATTTTGAAAATAACTTGCATTAATAATGATTAGATATTCATAATCAAAGGAGCAAACATACTTACTAGCCAAGCACAATTCGAACAAGAACTTTAACACTCAAATGAAAGCTTAATACAGTAACACATTAAGAGAATTAAAAACTATCAAAGAAATTTGTACGCTGAGCAAATTAAGCTGCGCCAAAGGGATTTTTGATGAACAAATTAATTCGCAGGAGCTTCGTGCCGACCAGAAATACTGATCTGCCGCCAACCAAGAAATTGAAGATGCCGGTCGGAAAATTGAAACGATTGCCGCCTCCGGAATTGGTCCGGAGTGAATCTGTTGTGAGAACGATGATCCATCCCTCCATTTATACTCCTCAACACCAACCTTTCTTCCTAGATTTCAATATGAAATTGAGCAATCATCGGAGATTCTTCCACTCTTCGCTATTCAACAGGATCGTCCATCGCCGCTCGCTTCAATCGGATCGCAGACCGAGTTTATTAAACAATGCCGTCCAGATGTCTGATTCACGATCCTCTTCTTTCGCCCATCGCCGCTGGTTTCTCTCTTTGCCTTAAAAAAATTTATTTCATAGGCTAATAATAATAATAATAATAATAATAATAATAATAATAATAATAATAATAATAATAATAATAATAATAATAATAATAATAATAATAATAATAATAATAGTAGTAATAATAATAAAACTTATTAGACACCATATATAACTAATCTACATTTATTAAACTCCTACTCAACATGTACTACTAAAATTAATAATATTATAATTAAATTAGAATCAATGAATTATTAAACTGACAGAATTCAAATAATAGACAAATTTAATAATTAAAACAACCTAAAATTGAATAACTATCAAGGCTACTAATAATAACAATAATAAATAAAAATAAATATAAAATTAATTAATTATTGCAAATTAACTATAAAAAGATTATTAAAAATAACAACAAAAATAATATTTATCAGCTATGGAGACTACATGCCTCAACAAGGATACTACAATGCCCCATCCATTAATCCATGTACAACTCAAGACCCTCCTCCAAATAGCTACCATGATGCTCAATTTTAAGATCCTTACCCACCACAATCCTACCAAGACTTACCTTGTCATTCCCAACCTCCATACCATAATCCCTATCCTCAACAATACCGAGAACCCTAATATTCTTTTTATGATCAATACCCACAATGTTCACAAGACTCAATCCACCTCAACATCCTTTCCCACCACAAGATCACTCTCCAAATCAATACCCTTCACCAATTCATTACATGCCATACCTCCAAGACACTCAACCCTCGTATGAGCATCAACAGCATTCACCAAGTGTGGGGAACTATGGGATAGATAAGGAGGTGTTGAAACCACAATCAAACCAACCATTTGATGATCGAGGAGTCAAGGGCTATGATGATTAACTTGAGGGAATCTAATGAACTTGTTACAAGTTGAAATGGATAATCTTATAGCTCAAAGACAAATCTTGGCAACTCAAGAGCCTATTAAAAATTCATTTCCTTATGAAGAGGTTCTACATGAGTTGTTTATGCCAAGTGAGGGAGGTGATGAAAAGGAGGGTGAGGATGAAGATAATGATGATGAGGAAGTGGATGAGGAAATTGAGATGGAACCTTAAATTAGGAAGAAGGTGTGAAGTTGCAAGGGAATGGTGATAAGGAGCAACTTGGAGATGGTCCAATTGAAGAATTCTCAAGGAAGACAAAATTGATGAAATATCTGGCACAAATGAGATATTTCATTCAATGGATAACACTACTTTGGGTGAGAACTTTAGAAGAGTGTGGGAATTGGGAGGATTTGAAGGCCTTGAGAGTGTTGGCCCACATTGGCCTATATTTGAATCAAAGGATACGTACTTTTTATTGGTGCATGAGAAAGACCCAAGACTCTCCTTACTCAAGAAAAGGAAGGCCAAAAAGAGAAGAGAATAAGAGAGCAAGGAGTTAATCAATCTCATCTATATTTTCAAGATGATTTATTTGTGAAGAAATCCATGTTGGATATATGGGTCAAAAATGGATTTGAAGATGAGAGAAACATGAAGTTTCATGTAGAGAAATGTCAACTCTTGACCTTTGGAGTGGTGAATTTGAGCTCAAAAGAATTTATTGATGGCCACAACTTGTAGAAATACCTAAAAGAGGAGGTTGATAGAAAGATGTGAATCTTTCTCCTCCAATCCATTGATGGTTGATTTTGAGAGGTTTAGTCGAGCTAGCGACGTTAAACTTAGCGCTTCATGGGAGGCACTCCATGTTATTTTTCATTTTGTTGCATTTTATTTTCCTCTTTATTTTTCTTTACACTTTGATTTTTGATATATCATGCTTTCACTTGTGCTTTCAGGTATAAATTCTCTTGACTCTAGGAATGACACTAAGGAGTATGTTCAATTCCAAGAAGGCTTCATGATGATTCTTTGGCACAAAAAGATTCATTAGGGGAGTCTCATTTACATTCTCTACTTTCTTTAATTGTGTATAGTGTTTTACTTGGTGTAGATAGTAAAGATTGTGCTCCTTGTGCTTATTGTGATATCATTCCCCCCTTGTTCTTTGTTGTCTTTCACATTGAGGACGATGTAATTTCTAAGTGTGGGGGGAGGAAAAAAATTTTGAAAATTTTGAAAATTATGTGCATAGTGTTTGGTAAATTGTTTTTCCTTTCTTGAAGTTGTGATTACTCCCTCTTTGTTGGTTGGTGGTTTGTTTTGGTGGAACTTGTTGCAATTCAACTTATGATTGATGAGTCAATGTATAACACATGATTGATCTATTCTCTTGCCAATATCATTGTTAACCTCTTAATAATTGAATAAATTCTTGATCTTGTGTGTTATGCATTGCTAGTGAAGGCTTATGTGAGATTTCGGTCATGGTTGTTTTGCTGAACTTGCCTCATTACTCCCTAAGTGAAATCTAAGATTTGCATGTTTTGAAATGACTTAGGCCATTTTTGTTTAGCCCAAAGCTTTTAAGCCTACCATTTACACATGTGTTTACCCCTAGTTGTCCTTGTTGAGCCTTTTGTGTTTGTTTAATAAGTGCTAAGCACTTGCCCCTTTATTGTGATTGTTTTTCCTTGTGTTAACCCTCATCACTTAGCCCTCACCCCTTAGCCAAAATGTTTCCCTCCACCCTTGAGAGAGTAGATCATTTATTCTTTATCTTGGAAGAGATCTTTATTGGAGCTTGTTTTGTTTGTAATCCACTTGATAATTTTGTCTAAGTGTGGGGGTCTTAGTTCATTGAATAAGTTTGTTTGTTGATTTGATAAAGAAAAAATGAAAAAAAAAAAAAAAAAAAAAAGAATGATGAGAAAATTGAAGAAAAAAAGTGTTGAAAAGTGTGATGAATTGAGAAAAATGAAAAGAAAAGGAAGAAGAGTAAAAGATTGAAGTTTGATTCTATTTTGTGTTGAAAGTTGTACTCAACCCCCACTTCTTTAGAATGTTGCTTTGTGTCAATTATAAATTGCTCCTTTGTTTTTACTTTTTAGTTGTCATATCTCTTCTAGCTCCAATTGTGAATAAATGTGAAATTCTCTCATTTGTTTTATTCCTATATCCATGCTTTCTTAACCATCCACATTTAGCCCCGTTACAAGCCAAATAAAAGTCCTACTTGATCTTAGCATGCAATCTTAGAGTTGAGCGAGTGGGAGTATGAAGGGCAACATTATGAAATCTCATTCAAAGCCAAGTTTTGCATAATTTTGGTGATAGGTTATTGGCTTGAGAATAGAACTTGTGTGGAACGCTAAGATGATTCTTGAAGCAAGTTGATTTGTGGTTTGATAGGTTATGCAAAATGGGAGTATGATCAGATTCTTTGCTAGGATGACAATCTATTTCTTGCCTTTGCTTGACGACAAGCAAATGTTTAAGCGTGGAGGAGGGGGGGGGGGGAGTTGATAAGTGCTTATTTGTCTATATTTTTCCCCGTTCACTAAGCCATTTTGCCTATAGATCATTCCAAATTTTATAAGATTATGATTAAATTGTGTTATTTTGCAAGGAGTTTTGTTTGGAAACAAATTAAAGATGAGTATTTTCATGCATTTTGGTGGATATTAGAGTCGAATGGAGCGTTTTGGATGCATTAGGAGTCCATGGGAGCCAAGGAGAAGCTAAGAGGATGGACAAAATACTTCCAATTGAGCCTAAGAGTGGTGTATTCAATGGTCTTAGTCATTTGGGCAAACCAAAACAAAAGAGGAGCAAACGATCAAGACATTGCAATTTTCGCTCATTCCGACCAGTGTTCGGTAATATGACCATATCTATGCCTATGAATGTCCAAATGAAGTGATTCTTACGCCATTGGAAAGAAGACTTGAAGAGCTACAACTTTCATGAAGACCATAGTTCCAAACTCTGAAATTTTGAAGGCCAAAAGACACGACCAAGTGCACGGACGTGTCTGTAGCCGTGTAATTTTTGTGCAATTCCAGTAGCCACTGCCCATTTTGGACACGGTCACGAACATGGTCATGTCACCTTTGCTTTGAAATTATTTAAACCCGATTTCAGTATTTTCAACTCGATTTTTGGACCTTGTTCCAACCTTAGACATTCTCTACGCATTTCTTTCATATTTTAGGCTCAGAATAGGCTTAGATTTAGGTTTCACAACATATTTCAAGCTTGTAATCAAAGATTCAACACTTGGATTCCAAGATTTTCCATCCATTTCATTAGAGAAGTTTTCTCTCCCTTATCTCTTTTCTTTTGCAATGTTTATACTTTACATTTATGTTTTTGTGTTCTTTATGCTATTTAGTCATGTGTAGTTAGTTTTTGGACTTGAGTTAGGGTTGTATTACATATATTGATGCTTAGTTTGTGATTATTGTAAAAAGGGGAAGAACACTAACCTAGGGTTCTTGAGTTTATGAAGGATTTTTGTTTATATTTTGTTAATGCTTGGTGTACAACATTCATTAGCATGTTTTGAATGATATATTTTTTGCTACAATGAGAATTAGGTCAAGGATTCGAGCAACTCCTTGCATAAACCCGATTTCTTCCTATGAAAATAGAGAAAATTAGGGGTTATTGATGCTTTGTGTTCTTGAAGTACTTGGAGTTGATTCACCACGAGAGTTGGGCAATTCCTTGTTCTAATCCTTGTCAATTTGCTCACGTGAGTAACATTTAGACTAGGATTCCTACGTCCATCCCCTCTATCCCTTGGTTGTGTGATTTCCCCTAATCCTTTATGCATCTAGAAGGTAATGCTCCCTAGCTTGAGTCCTACTTCTTTGTTTTGTGTTTATGTCTTGTTAATATGTAGTGTCTATGTTATTTTCTTTAGTTACCATAGCCTCAACTTTGTTATGATTTGCTTAGCTTCTTGTTGATTTCCTTATGCTAGTTCCTAGTTACTACGTGGCATAACCCAAATCCCCTAAGGACGACATAAAACACCCGAGCTCACATATAATTTTTGCTATGTCATGTTCTCTCTAAGTCAGTGAGTCTCTTAAGTCTTTAGTCTTGACTCTATGTGAGTCTGTGGTGGAAACCTGAACCTTTGTTGAGTTGTTAACTGGCTCACTGGTGGACGCCTAGACAGTGCTCTCAAACTGGTGGTGACATGTGATGGTGGTTTGTTTGCAGATTGCTTGATGCCTGAAGGCCCTTGTTCTCTATGGAAATTGTGTGAGAAAAGAAGTAAATCGTGAACCGTAGTTATTTTAATTTTTGATTTATTCATTATAATGTGAATTATGTGATATAATCTGAGATTCTGGGTTGTGATTCTTGTGAACTTATGATAATGTGATATATTATGAAGCATAGTCCTACTGAAGATCTTATTTATGTACTTGTATACACTGCGAGTATGTGAAATACTAAAAATCTGAAAAATGTTTTGGTGGAAGCACTGAATGATGATCTTTGATCTCTGTTTTCTTTCTTGTTTGTGGATTGATCGAGGACCCTTAAAATCTCAAATATAATGATTAGAGGATATAATGATATATATTGCCTTTGAAATGTGGAAGCTGATTGTGTGAATACATGATAAGTGCCTAACTGCCTATTTGTTGTCCATATGATGAGCATTCAGAGATGAGAGACCTTTGTTGTCTTTGATAGTTTGATGAATGCCTGATGGAATTTTGCTGCACTTCTTAGTGCTACACTATTAAGTGTTACATGTTTATATGTGTATGAGTGGCTGTCAAGTGTGATTCTGTGAAAATTATGTGAAGGCTGACTGTTAAGTGTTAACTGTATGAGATTATGTATTATGTTTCCCATCTCCTACTATGTGTACTGATAATGTTCCACACCATTTTAGATGGAGCCTAGTACTAGCTCTGAACCTACTAATTCTTCTACTCAAGGAGCAATAGTGGTGGAAGCCCAAATTGTTGACAAAAATACTCAACAGAATGTGCTCCCAACTGCTGAAGTTCCTACAAAGAAAAGGAAACAGGTTGATGCCAGATCAAGAGTTTGGGATCATTTTCAAAGGATTTCTAATAGTAATGGTGTTACTATACAAGCAAAGTGTATCTATTGTGCAAAGTTATATCAATGTGAATTAAAAAAACATGGTACTTCATCTTTAAGGAACCACATGCTTAGTTGTATGAAGAACCCTCACTCCAAAGATACTAGGCAGTCCCTTCTGACATTCCAAGCTGTTGCTAGCAGTGATGCATCTGAACCAACTGTGGGAGAGTTGGGGACATGGGTATTTAATCAGAAAACCATTAGGAGAGCCCTGGTAGAAATGATTATAATAGATGAACTTCCCTTTATATTTGTTGAGGGGCAAGGGTTTAAGAGGTTCATTTTAGTGGCTTGTCCTATGTTTAAAATTCCATCTAGGTGGACAATCAATAGGGACATCCATGTCATTTATGAAGAAGAAAAACTGAAGTTAAAGTGCTTGTTTAGGGGAAACACTCAAAGAGTCAGTATTACAACTGACTCTTGGACATCTATTTAAAAGATAAATTACATGGTAGTAACTGCACATTTTATAGATGAGGAGTGGAAGCTGCATAAGAAAATTATCTCTTTTGTCCCTGTTACATCACATAAGGGTGAGTGCATTGCAAAAGCACTTGAAAGTTGTTTGCTAGAGTGGGGGCTAAGGAATGTGTTTACTGTGACAGTAGATAACGCTTCATCAAATGATACTGCACTTGATTTTTTAAAAATGAAAGTGTTGTCTTGGGGATCATCTAGTGTGAAGAGTAAGTATCTTCACATGAGATGCATTATCTATATTCTGAACTTAGTGGTACATGATGGTCTAAAAGAATGTGATACTGTTGTAAAGAGGGTTAGGGAGGTTGTTAGATATGTCATAAACTCACCTGCTAGATTGAAGAAATTTAGGGGTTTGGCAGAGTTAATTGGAATTGAGCAAAAATCATCCTTGTGTCTTAATGTGCCAACAAGGTGGAATTCCATCTATTTGATGTTACAATCTACTTTGATATACCAGAAAGTGTTTGAAGAGTGTGAATACAGTGATAACTCTTTTAAATCTGATATGAGTGATTCTATTCCTAATTCTCTGGATTGGGAGTCTGTGAACAACTTGATTGAATTGTTGAAATGTTTCTATGATATAATCATCATAATTTCAGGGTCCTTATATATATATGTGACAGCTAACACCTTTTTCTCTGAAATATTTGATCTGTACTGTGTCTTCAATGGAATGGTGGAAGCTGATGGGGATGTGAAACTAATGGGGGCTAACATGAAAGCAAAATTTGAAAAATATTGGAGTGATAATTGACAAAATGAATTATATGATCTTCTTTGCAAACATTTTAGACCCCAGGGACAAGTTAGAATATATGTCAACTCAATTAATTCATATGTATGGTGAGGTGAAAGGAAAAGATTACCTTGAGAAATTGTTGGCTGCTTTGAATGAATTGTTGGATGATTATGTTGTGAGTTATATTCCTACTGTTGTCCCAGCTACTGGTTTTGGTTCTGTAACTTCTGTTAGTGAGTCTGTTTTTGCCCCTGTTGGGAGGCCACAACATCTGTTGAAGTCCCAAATTAAGAAACAAAGAATGGAAAGTGGTGAGAGGAAAAAAAAAAACTAAGTTGGAATATTATTTGACTGAGGCAATAGCTGAAGAGGAAGGTTCATTTGATATACTCAGATGGTGGAAAGTCAATTCTGAAAGATTTCCTATCCTTTCTAAGCTTGGTAGGGATATCTTAGCTATACTTATCTCAACTGTTGCCTCTGAGTTTGCCTTTAGTACATCTGAGAGGGTTTTAGATCTTTTTAGGAGTTCTTTAACTCCTAAAATTATGGAAGCCTTGGTATGTACTCACGATTGGCTTAGGCTGCCAAATACCCCCATTTCAATTGAGGAAAATCTAGAATAATTAGAACGATTTGAGAAAGGTAAATTAATGTATGAATTCAATCTTTCAATTTAAGTTTATTTCATTCAACTAAATTTCTAACAATCTTCTACTTATTTGATTTATTGCAGAATTTAGTGTTGATGGTGGAAGTACATCTGGTGGGAGGACTGGTAGTTCTACACTTTCAACAATTCCTGTAATTGTTTTCTCCAATCTCTCTAATCTCTATACTTTATATGATATCTTAATATCTTAATCTTATATTCAAGTATTCAACTGACTTTATATTCTGATGTTGTAACTTCAAAGTCAAACTTATAAGTTGTTGCCCTTGATGAGTTTTTGGCCTCTAACCACTGCTCTGAAATCTTGTAAATTAGTAATGGTTCTGTTTAGACTTTAGAGGCTTGGTAGCTTACTAACTTGTAAGTTGGTAAAGTTGCTGCCTTTTGAGTTTTAGATATATTATGGCAATGATGAATCTTCTACCAATGATTTGAAATATGGATTAAGCTGGTATGTTGCTGAATGTTCATGGTGACATTGAAGCAATTTGCCCTTAATCATACATTGATATGGACAAAAATGCTTACTGAGCCAACTTCATTATCTCATATTATCATGTGTTAAGTAATTATTATTGTTGATTGTTTCCTTTACTAATTTTCACTAAGTTTTAACATGGAGAAGAATAGCAGTCTATATAACTCTAGGAGTATTTTAGAGTAGGGTCAGGAATTCAGGATGACTTTTTCATGATATCTACAATTCTGCATGCTGGAATGCTCGATTGAATTGTGCAAATCTCCATGTGGATCCTCAATTCTATATTTTTGTGAAGTACAAACTGTAAATCATTCTTTTTGGATTTTTGGTATGACATTTTGTGATTTTTGTCATGTGAATAAGTAAATTGTAATGTCACTAATGTGTACAATGTACTTGTGTACACTAGTTTTAGGGGGTGTATTCAATCATGACTTTTGTAGAGTTTTAAAGACTTTTAAAATGATAGATTTTAATAAACTTTGATTGACTTTCATAGAGTCGTTCAAAACTTTTTAAAACTTTATAAGACTCTATAAAAGTCTATATAAAAAACATTCATAGACTTTTATCAACTTTATATATATATATATATATATATATATATATATATATATATATATATATATATATATATTCCTAGGCATCACGCAAAGAACTATTATTTGCAATAACAATTTGAGAATGCGAACAACAACAAGGTGTTACTGTTTGTAACCCCAAATTATTGTTGCGAACAGTAATTCGATATTCGTAGTAACTTGTTAAAAAAAAAAGAAAAAAATATATATTACGAATATTATAAACATAAAAAGAATAAAAATTATGAAACATATACTAAAATTTGATTTGTTCATGTATTTAGGGAGAATTATAGAAAGTTAGGGATAAAAAATTCATAGAAAAAATAAAAATCAATATAAACAAGCAATAATGAAGTAAAATAATATTATTTCAAATTTTTCGAGGAAGGTTGTAAAGTTTAGGAGAGAGAGAAACATTGGTAGAGTTTAGGTATGAGGAAAATATAGGATAATGAAAAATTTTTTTTTTATTAAATTTAGATAGGTTTATAAAGTTTAAATTGGGAGAAAAAATAGAGTTTAAATAGAGAGAGAAAACATTCAAAGTTGTTAGAAAGAAAATTTTGAAATCTGGGGGTTGATGGTTGGATTTCAACTATTTATATTTGAGAAGAAAAAGTCTACAAAAGTCTTAAAATTAAAAAGTTTACAAAAGTTCATAACTTTTTGAATACCACGTGACTTTTAAAGACTCTCTAAAAGTCTTAATTGAATACCACACAACTTTTAAAGACTCTTTAAAAATTTTGATTGAATACCGCCTGACTTTTAAAGACTCTCTAAAAGTATGAATTGAATACCCCTAAACTTTTAAAGTTCATAAAAGTCTTTAAAACTCTATGAAAGTCATGATTGAATACACCCCTATTAGAATTTAGCTTTAGTTTTTAATTGAATTTACTTTAAATTTTCAAATTTTTTTTTTCTTATTTCTATTTTGCCTAATCCGAACATTAGTCGGATATCCGACTAATCCGACCAAAATTGAAAGATTTAATAAATAATAAGTAAGGATCGGTTTTAATTTCATCAAACCGAAATTCGTGCGAATTAGCCAATTGCCCACCCGAACCGTCCGATGTACAGTCTTACACATAACTTTTAACATAATACATATAAGCTCTTAACATAATACACATAAACAAAAAACAATAAAAATAAAACTATAACAGAATTGGATGGACAGAATAGTGTCTGTCGCATCAACACTCTCAATTTATAGAAACAACATCGTTTTGGGTCAGGACGCACAATGCATTATGCGCCCTGGTGCATGATATAATTTGTTAGATTTATTTATCTATCATTGGATTGTGTTGGACCAAAACTCTAAAGTCCAACAACTCATCATTGTCATGAGTTCAAGCCCAGCCATTTCTTCAGTTCGAGCCCGCGGCCCACCTAGGGTAAATTCAGGTGTACTTTCAGACTTTCATGGTGGACATGGTGGCACTGGTGTGTGGAGACCGCTGAGATTTCACCTTCCTCCCTGTTCAGCTACAGAGTCTCCGTCGGCAAGTCCAGTCTGGACCTTGGAAGAACCCATTCGAAGCGTCCTTCTCCAGTTTGAATGTCGTAATTGTGTTTCCTTAGTCCCTCTACAATCGCGTCTGCCGTAACGCCCTCCGTCACCGACGGGAGCTCCGGCGAATTTCCGGATGTGTGCTACTGTGCGTCGCGTGCATTGTGCGTTTAAGGCCTGTCACCAAAGCTCACTTCTTTCCATATCAAACACATCTCCTCTGTACATTCTTTCCCTTCTCTACAAATCCCGAGTTTCACATTTCGCCTCCTTCTCTTCTGACAGCTCAGTTTACTGCTCAACATCGCATTTTTCTGATAGAAATTTTGATTCTCTTCAACAGTTTTCCCCTTTCAAAAATTTGTCAATCACTGAAAATTATACTGTAATTACTTCAAATGAGAGGCGTAGAATCCTTGTAGGGTTATCGAAAATAATCAAACAAGAAAATGCGTATCTTTTGAATGCATTTTCTAGTCAGTTTTGCCCATACTATCTTGCAGAAATTATGAAATCATTCGATAACCGGGGAGTTGCAGTTTCATTCTTCAAATATGTATTTCAAGATTACTCCGAGGGTATGGTGCAATCAGGCTGCATTGCTGCGCATCTATTGGCTGCTATGCAACTGAGATTGATGGCACAGGATGTGCTTTCTTGGATAATTAGGAGGATTGGGAAATCCAGGAGTGATGAAGTTGTGGAATTCATGTGGAGAGAGCATAATTTATATGAGTCAGATTATTCAGTACTTGATTCATTAATGCGGGCATTTTTGAGCGCAGAAATGATTCCTGGAGCTTTGAAGATTTTGAGTATGATGAGGGAGGCTGGAGCACAGCCAAGTTTGTCAGCAGTAAGCATTCTGTTTAAATTATTGCTTAGGTTCAGAGATTACGGTAGTGTGTGGAAGTTATTTCGTGATATGTTGCATAAAGGGCCTTGTCCTAACCTTTATGTATATAATGTGATGATTCTTGGGTTTTGTAAAAGTGGGTGTCTTCAAATTGGAGAGAGTTTGTTACATTTAATGAGAAAGTTTGGATGTGAACCAGATGCCATAACTTACAACATTTTGATAAATGCTTACTGTATGAAGGGTTGGACTTCTGATGCATTTAATTGGTTGCATTTGATGATTAAACACGGGTGTAATCCTAGCAGCATTACTTTTGGTACCATTGTCAATGCTTTGTGTAAGGAGGGCAACATTATTGAAGCAAGGAAAATCTTTGATGGAATGCAAGAAATTGGTGTCTCTGCAAACACTGAAATATATAATGCCTTGATGGATGGCTATGTTAAAGCAAGGGAAATTGATCAAGCAAATGCCCTTTTTGAAGAAATGATAAAGAAAGGAGTTGTTCCAGATGGTATAACTGTCAACACTTTGGTGGCAGGGTACTACAAGTATAGGAGGGAAGAGCATGCAGACAGACTGTTAAGAGATCTAATTATGATGGAACTAATTCCAGATTGTTCATTAACTGATGTATACATTGCTGGATTGTGTTGGGCTGAAAGGTTGGATGAGGCTGTAGAACTGTTGCATACTATGCTTGAAAGGGGAATACCTCTTAGTGTAATTGCATTTAATTCCATTATTGCTGCTTATAGCAGAGTGGGATTAGAAGACAATGCATTTGAGATTTATAATATTATGGTAAAATTTGGTCAAACACCTTCAGCTTCCACATGCGCTAGTCTACTTATGTGCTTGTGTACCACAGGGAGGCTGCATGAAGCTAAGGAACTAATGACCAAGATGATTGCAATGGACTTCCCTATTAGCAGAATCTCCTTCACTGTTCTGTTAGATGGGTATTTCAAGAAAGGGGACACAGCTGGAGCTCAAATTCTGTGGGAAGAGATGGCAAGGATGGGTATGGCTCCTGATGCTGTTGCTTTTTCTGCATTCATTGATGGACTATGTAAAACAGGGTTTGTTGAAGAAGCATATAATGCATTTCTGGAAATGACAAGGAAGGGACTTGTGCCAAATAATTTTGTATACAACTCTCTAATTGCTGGTTTTTCTAACAGTGGAAAACTGAATGAAGCTCAGATATTGGAGAAGGAGATGAAACAGAGGGGTCTTTTCCCAGATGCCTTTACAATTAACATCATTATTAAAGGGTTATGTATGCAGGGGAGGATGCAATCAGCCATAGACACTTACATTGAGATGCAACAAAGTGGAGTAAAACCAGATATTGTTACTTACAATACTTTGATTGATGGATTTATCAAAGCATTTGACATGGCTAATGCTGATAACTTAGTGAATAAATTGTTTGCTAGTGGATGGGAACCAGATATTACTACCTACAACATAAGGCTTCATGGTTTTTGTACTAGTAGGAAGATCAATCGAGCTGTCATGATGTTGGATGAACTTGTCTCAGCTGGGTTAGTTCCAAATACAGTTACATACAACACTATGATGAGTGGTGCTTGCAACGATATACTGGACCGTGCTATGATTTTGGCTGCAAAGTTGCTTAAGATGGCATTTATCCCTAATATTGTCACCGCTAACTTACTACTATCTCAACTTTGCAAGCAAGGGCTCCCACAGAGAGCTTTGATGTGGGGCCAGAAGTTGAGCCAGATTGGTATAGAGTTTGATGAAATAACATATAAAATATTGGATAGAGCATTTTTTGAGATACAAGATTATACTGATTGTACTAAAGGAATGACAGAAAAGAGTCTATTCCTAGACATTCTCATGTACATTACTTGTGACTATTTGTATAGAAACAGGGCCAATTATGATAGAAGTGATTATAGTTTTGAGATAGTTGATGGACCTGGCGGGTCCTTAAAGCTGGTGAATAGGGTAAGTTTGTAATAATATGGAAAGTCTGAGAATCAATGGTGTGGAAATTTGTTGAGATCCATCCAGAAAATTGCTATGGATCTAAAGCAAAAAGGGGGATATGTCCTTGGAGAAGGAAGGTGCAGTCTCCACACCAGTGTCAACTTTGATCATCAGAGGTATTTTCTATAATTCCTGTATACAAATGTTTTTTTTCTTGTTCTTGATTTACAACTATTGTTCTTAAAGTGTTTGCAATTTTTAAGTTAGATTTGATTTTTCCCAGTTTGGCCCTTGAGCAGGCTCTACAAGTGTAGTATTGATTGAAGCTGTGATGCTGATGGTGGAAGTTCTCCAAACTGGCACAATTTTGAGCTGGTAAGTGTCCTTGTGAATATTTATCTTCCGTTGCGATGAATATGCATGTGATATTTGTGAGATCTTTCATGACTTTTTTATGTTTCAACTTTCAAATACTAGCATCATGTTGACATTGCAATACTGGTTGAAGTGGTTTTCAGCAATTGCCGCATTATTCATCACAAGAGAAGATAATGGTCCGACTCTATGTTGCACAAAAACCCTTAAGGATTAGCGTTTTCATGTTTTGAAAAGATTTCCTCTACATTTACGGAAACTTCATAAAATGTTTCAAAGCCATTTCCCTAATTTTAAAAATTCTTAAAATGCTTTTTTCTGGAAAGAAACTAGTCAACCATTCATATTTATGCATATTTAAAGAAAAAATATTTGTAAACACACTGATATTTTTTTATATTTGTACTTTCCTGATTCCTCACCTGTTCAGTGTCTTGTGATTCCTATTTTCTTGTTTCCCGTATCTGTGCAACATAGATCTGACTTTATGTTCTTAGGCAGTTATCCTTCTTTTGCTGTTTGAAACAACTTCATCTCAAATGATGTGAAGGCATATATTCATCAACAGCGTTGAAGTGTTGAACTGCTGAAGCTTCTTGTAAAATATCTTTTAAAATTTAAATAAAGTATCCATTATTACCTAGTAGACCATGCAAGTTATATTATTGAATGGTAGATAGGATGTGGTCAGATCATTAGGACTTTGTGGCATAATTACAGTGATTCTACATTCCCTTTACATATCCAATTAACCAATGCATTTATATGATGTTGTTACTTGTTAGTGCAGGCATTTGGTTTGTTTAATTTTATAATATGCAATATTATTTTTCATGTAATCTGTGGACAAAGTTTGTAGTGTGACATTGGTAATGTTGTTCTGAACTATGTTCTAGCATTCTCAGTGGTCATATAGATAGAAAGGTAGAATAATTTTTGCAGATGACTTGGAAGCTTTTCTTCTTTGAAATTCTTTTTCCAGGGTGTGGGGTGTTAATTGGTGAGTCGCCTGATATTTTAAAGATTGTATAAAAAGTTTTATTGCCCTTTATCACCATACTTGATTTTTCTCAATGTAAAAGTTCATATGTTTGTGTTTATTCCATGGACAATGTTCCCTTTATTACATTATTAAACTTTTCCTGTCTTTCCAAAAACAAAAGGGGGCTTCCATGACTAGAATGGCTAGGAACATGATGTATAAGATGCTGTAAGGTTTTTACATTTTCCATTCATCCTTCTTACTTCTTGCGATCAAAATCCTTAATTGCTGTGAATAATTTCTTCTAGGAAATGAGACTAGTTACCCCAAGTAAAGGAGTACTTGCTGCAAACATCATTGGCCGGGATCATGTGCCTGTGCTGAACTTTATCACAGAGGAGCAGTTATTGAAATTTATAGAATGAGCCAAAGATGCAAAGACCCTGACATGCAAGTGATATGAAAATAACGTTTCTAAACTTAAATTTCAAATTTCATTTCTTTTATATAAAACTCTGAACTGAGAGAGAGATTATAATCGTTAATTCTCTTTCTGATGTACTCAGGTGGATGATTTTGATGCTTTCAAGGAGAGAATGCTGGGATCCATAGAGAAGAAGCCAGTCCCTTATTGAAGAGCTTTTTGCTGACAACTCCGGTGCTGGTATTGTTCTAGGATTGCTTCCACTTGCATCTTCATGGGAGCTTCTTTAGTGTGGAACTGAAGTAAGAAGAAGACTACAAAAGAGGAAGACCAATGGGAACTAGTACACTTCCTCTCCCCTAACACTGCAACTTCGGTACTGCCAGAAAATTTGTGACAACCGATTAATTTGAGGTGGTGCCATCGTTAGACCTCCACCTGTCAATAAGTGTAAGACTACTAAAACCAGCTGCATATGGAGCTTACAGGACTATAAGATGGATACGGTGAAGTGGCAGGCAGCAGAGTAAACCCAGGTGGCGGTGATGGAGAAAGTGTACACAGAGCGATAGAAGGGAGCTGACAAGGGGAGAGATAGAGATGGCCCACTCAGGCGCGTGCTATGTTGGAAGTTGAAAACGCCCAGAGACTGCATGTCTAGTTTCCAAATATACATGGTATTCACTATGTTTTTGTCAGGGAATCTCTATTCATCAAATTATTAAACAGCAGAAATGTTATGTTCTATTGATGAAATGTTTCAAAGGTTACATTAACACAACCGGCGTACACAAATTTTTGGTCCCCACATAAACAAAAACTAATACTTATGATTTTGCTCATACGTGGTAATGACTCAATCTTGCAGCTTATATCCTATTGTAAACTATGAACAACCACCAACCTAACTAACACCCTCTTGTCTGGGCATAGACATTAATCCAGCCATGTGAGGAGGGGTGGTGCTATGTTGAGGCTGTTGGCTGTTCGTTGGTGAGTCTTTGGAGATGACCATACGGGGATTAACTTTTCATTACTCCAGGTATCCATTTTCTTTTCTGACAATTATTCCCTGTCTCTGATCTGTCTTCTGATAGTGTTACTAAACGTATGAACAATTTTTCTTTTGGTTTCGATACTTGTCACTGCAATGTATGATCTGTGCCAACTTGAATACTTATGCTTAAACTTGTTTTGCTTTGCTATTGTTCTAAAGATTGTGATATTCCTGCACCCGAGGCAGGACAATCCAGTCTGGCGTGACAATAGCTAATTAGATACACAATTGTTGCCCCTCCATTACCTACTACTGCTAATGGTCTGCTCCACTTGTGAGTGTCTGAGTGCAATAAGCATAATCCATTGTTGAATGTGGTGCAGGTACTTTTCAACTTACAACTGCCATGAGAAAACGTCCAACACTGCTATTCCAAATTTATTGTTGTATTGCATGTGTATGTATGTATGTGTGTGCCCGCGTGCGCGTGTTGTAATTTTCTAACGACATTGTTGTTTTTGTAACATGTTTCAACTACTACCTTTTCCATGCACAATGTTGTATGGCATAATACACACACTTGTACTAGAGAAAGGGATATGGATATTAGGTCTTGCATTAATACTCTCCTTGCAAAAGGGATTTTAGATAAATCCTTGGGATTAAAAAAGAAAAAAAAAAACAAGAATCACAATTTGTTTGGACTAATTTCACATTTGTTATAATGGTTTTGCCATTTTTTAGTCATTGACCTAAAAATTGGTATTTTTAGTTCTCTGGTTTTAGTTTACTGTTCAATTTCGATAACTCTTTATTATTATTGAGACAAAAGGAAGTGTTTGGTAAATAGTTGTTAGTTGATTACATGCAAAATGACTTTTTAGTTGATCACATGCAAAAATGATTTTTTCAAAAAGTTTATCGAAAAAATTGTTTTGAGCAATTTTTTTGTAAAGTGTTTTGGAGCAATAAGATATTACAAACAGGTCTAAAAATGATACTTTATATTGGTTGTTGTTTAATTTAGTTAGATAGTCAATAGTAGTCAAATAAGTTAAAATTGACTGATAAATTAATTATGTTACCGATAGGACAAATGATGCTTTTCCAAGCTACATTTCTAATTTAGCTTATCTTTTGACTAGTTTTTTACGCGCATTGCGCGGTTGGGAAAATGCCCAATGTTTTTCTTAATTAAGTATTTTAAAGTATATTAAGGAAAGATTATATTGAAATTGGTTATGCATAGATAATTGAATGTTGAATTTGTGTATTTAAATTGGTAATTCTAAGTTTACAAATGCAAGATAATATAGTTTATAATTGTCAATAAAATAATTGAATGGGTATGGTTGAAATCAAATACGGGACATAAGAGAGAACAAATAAAAATTAAAGCATAAAATATTAAATATATACTAATATTGTTTGAGGAGATTCCGACAGTAGGATTTGTGGTTAGAGTTCTATTAAGACTTTAATATTAGAAGAGTAAATACCCAAAATGGTCCTTCGACTATAGCTAAATTCACAAATTGGTCATCGACTTTCAATTTCAACCAATTAAGTCTTTAACTTTGCAATTTTGACACGATTTGGTCCTCCATCTATTTGACCATTTGTTGACCGCGATCTTTGAGGATATATATGTAGTTTCACGTGCAAAGCTCAAGAGAATGCTCTTGGAGGTGACATCGTTGTTTCGGAGGGGGAAGTGTTTCTCCGCTTGCTGCTTGGGGATCACAAGCCGGTTTAGCTTAGAGAACGCTCTTGGAGGTGACAACGTCGTTTCGGAGGGGGGAAGTGCTTCTCCGCTTGCTGCTTGGGGATCTTGAGCCGATTCAGCTTGCCTACATCGCTTGGAGTCACGGCTTTCTCGAAGAGCCACTCCAGGGACTTCGGCGATCTATCTATCAAAAGCTATAATCTCTCCGGCATGGGGTGCAGCGCCGGCATTGGATTCAAATGTAACAGTGCGGTCTAGAAATGCAACCGGAACCTTAAAAAACCAACGATGGATCATGAAATTACATATATATCCTAAAAAAATGCAGTCAACAAACGGTCAAATAGACAAATGACCAAATTGTGTTAAAATTGCAAAGTTAAGGACTTAAT
This sequence comes from Ipomoea nil, assembly GCF_001879475.1. Lineage (NCBI taxonomy): Eukaryota > Viridiplantae > Streptophyta > Magnoliopsida > Solanales > Convolvulaceae > Ipomoea > Ipomoea nil. The sequence continues at coordinate 1,130,446 of NW_017618708.1, read as the reverse complement.
TGGTTGATATAAAACTCGAGGACCAATTTGTGAATTTAACTATAGTCGAGGGACTATTTTGGGTATTTACTCATATTAGAATTAGATTAATGTTGTAGTTATAATTCTATATTAGACTTTACTATTAGAATTAGACTAACGGTGAATTAACGGTACTTAATGGAAAAGTTAACGGTTTGGATAATCATATAATTAAGGAAAATTAGATAATCTCAAGGAAAAATTAAAATCTGAACAATCTGAACTATTCATTTTATTTAATAATTTGACGGTCATTTTTTCTACCCAATGTTTATAATTAAATAAATATTTGAAAGTATATCAATCCAAGATTATACATGAGAAGTTCAACATAAGTAATTTAATGTTTAATTTGTTTGTTTAAATATGTAATTCATAGTATATGAATACAATGTAATATAGGAGATTCATTATAATTGTTACTAATTTGTTTTTAAATAGTAACAAGTATTTTTGTTGCAAAGGGTTCTAATATATTTAATGAATGCACATATATACAAGATCAATGAATGAATCAACAGTACCAGTCCTTTAGGTGTTTTGCTAAGTGTTCATTTAGTTCAACTATTATTGTTGAATAAATTATTATAGATAAAGAAATTCATAATTTAAGAAATTTAGATGTAGTAAAAATTTAAAAATTTTAATTATAATGTAACCCAAATATATTGGACGATTGAAAATACGATGTAACCCAAAGATCAAAATACTAAAGAAAGTGTTTTGGTTATTCAACAGTTTGAAGCAACAATTTGTTTCAAACCACAGAAAATATAAACATTGCAATTTACAATATTTTCACTTAGCATTTTTAAGAATGATTTTCCTAAAACACATCTGTATTTTTAAAAAAATTATTATTATTAAAACAATTATTATTATTATTATTATTATTATTATTATTATTATTATTATTATTATTATTATTATTATTATTATTATTATTGTTATACCCTTAGGTGCTAATTTTCTTAAATATCTTCTTACCAATCATTGATATAATTCGCTTGTCAAATCCGCTAATGCTAACCGCTAACTGCTGATTGTCAAACAATGACATTGCGAGGTAGTTTCTCACTTCAATTTGTTGTGTGATTTGAATACTCTCTTTGTCAACAAATCGAAAAAGTGAAACTATGTAGTGAATATAAAAAATATATATCACTATTTTGTATTATAACTTTGATATTTAATTAAAAAATAGTACATAAAAAAGATAATAGACAATGTAGTGAATGTAATCAATTGATGAATTTGAATGTAAAGAATTTTTACATTGGAGAAAAATAAAGACAATATAACTAATGGAATTATTTCTCTTAATTAATTTATTGATAATGAATAATTTTTTTAATAAAGACATTGTAGGGACAATGTAGCGAATATAATCAATTGATGAATTTGAATTTTGAATGTAGAGAATTTTTATATTGGAGAAAAATAAAGACAATATAACTAATGAAATTATTTGTCTTATTTAATTTATTGTTAATGAATAATTTGTTGTGAATAAAGACATTGTAGACACATAATTCTAAATAGAGTACTAATTAATTATGCCAACTTTGATTGGGATGAGGTTCGAACCTAAGACCTTTCTTATTGAAATCAATGAGTAAGTTAATGGTGAACTACCAGAAACTAACGGAAAAGATAATATTTAACGGAAAAGTTAACGGATAATCATATTCATTAAGGATAAATTAGGAAATCTCAAGGAAAAATTAAAATCGGATCAATCTGAGCCATTCATTTGATTAAAAAATTTGACCGCCATTTTTTCTTCCCATTATAGGCCTAACTCTCTTGGGCTCTTATTAGTGTACTAGTTTTTTACGCGCATTGCGCGATTGGGATAATGCCCAATGCATTTTTTTAAATAAGTATATTAAGGCAGGATTATATTGAAATTGTTCATGCATAGATAATTGAAGGTTGAATTTGCGTATTTAAATAGGTAATTCTTCTCCCAACGGTTGAGTCCCCAACCCCAAGGGCCCCCCACACTCTGACCCGACAGAGCATTGTAGGAAGTTGTAAATCACGGTGACTCAATGGTTCAGCAGACAGGGCCAAATGCTGATACGCACAAGGAATCTGCCCACTTTGGACATAATTCCCGCACTGCCGCTGCCGAGGTTCAAACCTTGGTCTCTTCTCCCAAATACTACTCACTAAACCATTGAGCTAAGCCCGTGCGGGTTAAATAGGTAATTCTAAGTTTACAAATGCAAGATAATATAGTCAAGATTGATTATAATTGTCAATAAAATAATTGTATAGGTATGGTTGAAACCAATACGGGACATAAGGGAAAACAAATAAAAATTCGGGCATAAAATATTAAATATATACTAATATTGTTTGAGGAGATTCCGACATTAGGATTTGTGGTTAAGTTCTATTAAGACTTAGCTTTAATATTAGAATTAGATTAATGGTGTAGTTATAATTCTATATTAGACTTTAATATTAGAATTAGACTAACGGTGAATTAGCGGAAAAGTTAAATGGATAATCATATAATTAAGGATAAATTATAAAATCTTAAAAGAAAAAAATTAAAACCTGAACAATATGAACCATTCATTTGATTTAATAATTTGGCGGTCATTTTTTCTACCCAATGTTAATAATTAAATAAATTCGCTGGTCAAATCCGCTAGTATAATCCGCTAACGCTAACCGCTAACTGCTGATTGTCAAACAAGGACATTGCGAGGTAGTTCTCACTTCAATTTGTTGTGTGATTTGAATACTTTCTTTGTCACAAAATCTCTCAAGTAGTTAATATGGTTGGCTTTATTAATTATATATTTTTTTAATTTTTTCATGGTATTAATAAAATACTTGGTAAATAAATATATAGCATTATTTTGTATTATAACTTTGATATTTAATTAGAAAAATAGTGCACAAAAAAGATAATAGATAATGTAGTGAATATAATCAATTGATGAATTTGAATGTAAAAATTTTTACATTTGAGAAAAATAAAGACAATATAACTAATGAAAATATTTCTTTTAATTAATTTATTGATAATTAATAATTTTTTTTCCACTGAATAAAGACATTGTAAGGATAGTGTAGCGAATATAATCAATTAATAAATTTGAACATAAATAATTTTTATATTGAAGAAAAATAAAGACAATATAACTAATAAAATTATTTCTCTTATTTAATTTATTGATAATGAATATTTTTTTTTTTTGAATAAAGACATTGTGGACACATAATTCTAAATTAAAGAAATGCATATGTATTATTTTTCGTTGTAACTACTAAATTATTATTTATATAATTTAATAAGAGTAAAATAGAGTACTAATTATGCCAACTTTGATTGGGATGAGGTTCGAACCTAAGACCTTTTTTTATTAAAATCAATTAGTAAGTTAACGGTGAACTAACGATAATTCTTAAAATTTTAACGGAATTAGTAACGGTGTGTGGGTATTTTAGGAAATTTTAGAGTAAAATAGAGTACTAATTATGCCAACTTTGATTGGGATGAGGTTCGAACCTAAGACCTTTTTTTATTAAAATCAATTAGTAAGTTAACGGTGAACTAACGGTAATTCTTAAAATTTTAACGGAATTAGTAACGGTGTGTGGGTATTTTAGGAAATTTTAGTGTAAAATTTAAATCTGAATAATCTTTTAATCAATCTGAGCCATACATTTGATTAAAATCTGTAACCGCCATTTTTTCTACCCATTATAGGCCTAACTCTCTTGGGCTCTTATTAGTGTAGTAGATATATATATATATATATATATATATATATATATATATATATATATATATATATATATATATATATATATATATATATATATATATATATATATATATAGTAGATATGAGAAAATTCATTCAAAACAAATGGAATAATTTCAAGCTATATTTCTCTTTCATTTCAAAAATTCATCATCGGAATCAATTTCTTATAGTGACTAAAAGTGATAAAATCATTAAAAACACAAAATGTTAGAATTAATCATAAATTAAATTGTCATTTTGTGAACCAAAAACAAGCTTTAACGATTCAAGTTCAACAAGTTCAATGAGAGCATTCTTCTCTTCGGCTGGTGCATAGGAAAGTAACTATGGCTTTCTCTCTGCTAAGATATGCAATTTTATGCATATAATGTATCATGCAATTGCTAGTCGATCTGAAATTACGAGATACATTGTAAATTAGATTCGTTTAATACTATTTCACCATTTCGATTGAGTGTGTGTATATATATTTAGAATCAACTTCAAATAAGAAAACATTTAGACTAATATCATTTGTCCATCTAGGATGATTAATGACTAAAAATTAAGAAAAAAAAAATGAGAAAACGTGGTGACATTACTATAATTATGATGGTGTATTTGAAAACGTTTGATAGTGCATATGTGGATAACTAATAGTGCAACATGTGAGTACACTGTTGTACTGTCAAGCTTTTTGAAATGCAGCGTTGTATTCACGGAAATGTCACTGTTTTTTTTTTTTTTTTTTTTTTTCCTTAATTTCTAGCCCTTCATCACTTTAGATGGACGATGAGATTAAACATTTTCAAATGAAGCGTCGTAATCACGGTAATGCCATTGTATTTTTCCTTAGTTTCTAGCCATTGATCATCTTAGATGAACGAATGATATTAGTCTTCACGTTCTCATAAGACTGTATGAGTACACTGTTGTACTGTTAAGCTTTTTGAAATGCAGCATCGTATTCACAGAAATGTCACTGTTTTTTTTTTCTTAAGAGAAAATTTCAATTTTGGTCCACTGACTATTGGAGTTGTGTTAATTGCAACACTTGACTTTCAAAAATGCTAATTTAGTACCTTGACTATGCAATTTCTATCAATTTTGGTCACGCCGGCCAAATTGTCGGTCAAATCTCACCGGAAAAATTTAATAAGCCAAATAATAAGGGTATTTTAGTCATTTTACCCATTTTCTTTCTTCTCCGATGGGAACCTCCATTTCCGGCGACCGGCGACGTTCTTCTCCACCTGTTCGGCCTGCTGAGTTTGAATAAAAATGGCGTCATGTTCCACCTGTTCGGCCTGCCAAGGGATGGCAATGATTTAGATCTAGTGGGGGAATCAACTTAGATCTAGGCAAGGATTTAGATCTAGATCGGGTTCCCAATAAGAGGGGGCATTAATATACAGACCCTGTGAGAGATTGGCAATGCCCTCTTGTAAGTAAATTGATTGATTGAAGTGATGAAATGGGATTGCACCATTCCCTCCGGAGAGTGGTGTGGATGAGCCTGATGCAGCAAGAGGACTTGATATTGGTGACGGGAACATCCTTCCATTTAGGTGTTGAGGTGACCTTGGATGTAAAAGAGGGCTCCCAATTGGATGAGAACCTCCATTTCCGGCACCGACGACTTCTCCAATTCTCTTAAAACGGCCGGAAAAGAGAAAATAAATCAATATTCCTTATTACTTCTCCCTCTAAAACACTCTGACTTCTCCAAATCCCCAGCTTCCACAAAATTGAAACAACATAGCTCTCATCTAAAAGACTCATAAAGCTCGCCACCATAGCGCCATGGAAGCGAGAACAAATCTCCAGCTCAAACCAGAGCCGCCATCTCCACCGACCCTCTTTCGGTGTGGTTAAAGCAAATGAATCATCATTGAACATCAGCCAGAAAGAAAATTAATGGTCTAACAATTACATTTAAAAAAAATGTGAAACCTACGAGAAAACGCAAGAATCCACGAAAAATGAATACGATCTGCGTGTCCATAGGTATCAGTAAAACAGATTTGATTTCGCATCGTTTCGTATCTCCTCTGCTACTACTGGTCTGAATCAGAGAAGAACGTCGTTGGTCGCCGGAAATGGAGGTTCCTATCGGAGAAGAAAGAAAATGGGTAAAATGACTAAATACCCTCATTATTTGACCTATTAAATTTTTCCGGTGAAATTTGGCCGGCGTGACCAAAATTGATAGAAATTGCATAATTATGGTACTAAATTAGCATTTTTGAAAGTCAAGTGTTGCAATTAACACAATGTGCGTGAGTTTTCTGTTCTGCTTCTTTCTGAGCTCGTAATTCTGAACTACTCACGCACATTAAGCTCAAATCTCACGCATATTAAGCACAATACTCAGGCACATTAAGTACAAAACTCACGCATATTAACATTACGCACATTAAGTACAAATCTCAAGCACATTAATCACAACACTCACGCACATTAAGTATAAACCTCACGCACATTAATCTACCGCACAACCGCACGGGAAGGCACAAATGCACCTGATCCCTTCCATATATATATATATATATATATATATATATATATATATATATATATATATATATATATATATATATATATATATATATATATATATATATATATATATATATAAAATTAGGTTCTGGTGCAGTTGGTAGCCCCAGGTGCTGTAGGGTTAAATCTGAGCCATTGATCTTGATTACAAGGTTCAGGATTACCAAAATAATAATAACAAAAAAACGAGGTGGAAATTTGATAATTTTTACATCTAAGTCAAATTTAAGGTGCGCACGTGAGATTTGTGCTTAAGGTGCGTGGGTTTTATGTTTAATGTGCGTGAGTTTGTGTTTAATGTGTGTGAGTTTTGTGCTTAATGTGAGTAGTTGTTAAAACATAAAGTGCGTGAGTTTTGTGCTTAAGGTGCGTGAGATTTGTGCTTAAGGTGCGTGTGTTTTGTGCTTAATGTGCGTGAGCTTGTGCTTAAGGTGCGTGAGTTTTGTGCTTATTGTGAGTAGTTGGTAAAACTTAAAGTGCGTGATTTTTGTGGTTAAGGTGCGTGAGATTTGTGTTTAAGGTGCGTAAGTTTTGAGCTTTATGTGAGTGAGTTTGTGCTTAATGTGAGCCATTTTAAAATTTTAAGTGTGTGGGTTTTGTGCCTAATGTGTTTTGTTCTGTGCTTAAGGTGCGTGGACTATGTACTTAAGGTGAGTGATTTGTGGTCTTAAAGTGCTTTGTTTGTGTGCTTAAGGTGCGTGGTGATTTGTGTACTTAAGGTGCGCCATTTTAGTGCTTAAGGTGCATGTGTCCAACCGCACGAGAAACCATTCCCGCACCTGAACCCTTCTATATATATATATATATATATATATATATATATATATATATATATATATATATATATATATATATATATATATATATATATATATATATATATATATATATATATATATATATATATATATATATAGAGAGAGAGAGAGAGAGAGAGAGAGAGAGAAAAAATTAGGTTCTGGTGCGATTGGCAGGCCCAGCTGCGGTTGTGCGGTTAAATTTGAGCCATTGAACTTGCTTAAATCAACGTCTAAGATTACCAAAATTTAACAAAAAAAAAAAAAGAAAAAAAAAACATGGCGGCAATTTGGTAATTTTTGCATCTAGGTAAATTTAAGGTGCTTGGGTTTGGGCTTAATGTGCGTGAGTTTTATGCTTAATGTGTGTGTGGTTTGTGCTTAAGGTGCCTGTGGTTTGTGCTTAAGGTGCGTGGGGTTTGTGTTTAAGGTGTGTGGGTTGTGTGCCTAACGTGAGTAGTTGTTGAAACTTAAGGTGCCTGAGGTTTGTGCTTAAGGTGCGTGGGGTTTGTACTTAAGGTGCGTGGAGTTAGTGCTTAATGTGCGTGAGTTTTGCTCTTAAAGTGCGTGTGTTGTGTGCTTAAGGTGCGTAATTCGTATGCTTAAGGTGCGTCAGTGTTATAAACTAAGATGCGCGAAGTTAATACTTATGTGCGCCATTTTAATGCTTACGGTGCGTCTAACCTCACAACCGCACGGGAAGCCATTCCTGCACCTAAGCCCTTCCCTACATTTTCCCATATAAGTAATAAATATTTTATTTCTGATTTAGTATTACATTTGCTAGTATAAGTATTATATTTCATCTTGATTCGACCCATCTCACAGACAAAGATCCGTGAGACGGTCTTACACATATTTTTGCCTTATTGTACTATTATTTTCTATGCGCGATGCGCAAAAAATATGCTCAATATTAGTACTCTATATTAAAAAATCTTAGATTTATTTATATTTAAAATATTTATATTATTGTATAATAATAATAATAATAATAATAATAATAATAATAATAATAATAATAATAATAATAGTAACAATAATAATAATAATTATTATTATTATTATGGAAACTATTTTAATAAATTTGATATTTATATTTTAGGATAGTACTCCTATATATAATATCTATATATATATATATATATATATATATGAATATATTATTACCATTGAAGAAGATAAGAAAATATATGGTGGATGTATGTGCATTATAACAATAGTTTGAAAAGATAATGTAAGTTATGCGATATAGATATTTTTTACCAAAATATTGTATCGTATAACTTTAAAAGCATAATTTATATATATATATATATATATATATATATATATAAAGTAACGAAAAAAATAGATATAAATAAATGGTAAAACTTTTATTCACACTTATTAGTTTTACTTTTAGATTAGATTCACTTTAAAAAAATAAAAAATTACTTAGATCAGACACAGTATGACCTCTTTTAATTTAAACTTGAAGTGAATTGGTCAATTCACAAGTGGAATTTATTGCTTTAGTGATTGTTAATAAATTCTTAACTAAAACAAAACAAATTTAATAAAAAAAAGTTACACAATTTAACTCATAAATTATTGAATTGTTAAAGCAATTGCTACTGGTTTTCATGATTACTAATGAAGAAAAGCCAAAATTTTACTAATTAAAATGCTAGTCAAACAAAAAACACAAAAGTAGGCCTCCTTGTCAATATAAATACTTAATAATTAGATAAAAAGTGATTTTACAACTCATAATACCCACTTTTATGATAATTAAAAACACTACTTGAGGACAATTCCTTAATGATTAGATGTGCAAGGTTTTGTGTATGTTTCCTTTTTAATATTTTAAAACAGATAACAAAATTAGACATTAGACATTTTTTTATGAGTACGATTCAAGTTGAATCTGGATTAGCTGATTGATAACATTAGCTGATTGTAGAAAGATAATTATTGATTAACTGTTAGCTGATTACATGCAAAATTACTTTCTAAATAAAACTAATTGAAAAAACTACTTTGAACAGTTTTGAATTTTAGTGTTTTGAAGCAATAAGCTGTTACAAAAAGTTAATTAATCAAACATTTATATTGAATGTTTAACTAAGTCAAATAGCTAATAGTAGTTAAATAAGTTAAAAATTAATTGATAAGCTAACTATGTTACCAAGAAGGCGTAAAAGTACATATGATTTCCACCTAACAAAGACTGAATAAAGTGAGCTTGGATTTCATGGATCCATCAAATAAACTTTGCCAGCTTAAAGTTTAAACCCCTTTTTTCCCTTTCGGCAAAGCATACCCTCACGCTGCCTGCAGCACACATATGTATATTTTGATTTGGAGAACTTTTTGTTTACATTATATATATTTTCGAAAAATTAATTAAAAGAAAAAATATTTCTCATTACATATTTCAAAAGCAACTGGCCAAGTGCATGCTTTGACGTTGTCTGATAATTACTGCCAGTTTGAGTCTCCATAGAACTGTCACGTTCAACCAGCGAAAAAGAATACTAGATTTTACATGGTTCATCAATAATTTTTTTATGTTTACATTTGTGTTTGTCTTTCCCGAAAGGTTAAACCGAGGATTCGAACTCGAGACATTTGACTAATTAAGTTAAAAAAATTTCTTTATGGGTTCTTATGTATTTTAAGAGTTACATGAATGAAATAGAATGGTGTCCGGCCTTCACTAGTCTCCGCTCAACAATTCCCCTCTCAATACCTGTCTCTGGCGAATCAAATGCTTACCACTACGTCAAAAGTTATAGCTAGTAACGAATGCACAATTTTATTTTCTTATATTGCTACATTTTCGAGATGCATGGTGCTAGGCATTCGCCTAACAATCCCCTAGCCACTGGACCATGTTGTACTCGACCCTTCACCGGCCTCCACCTAATAGGCGATTTTATATTTTTCTTAAAAAAAAAAAAAAGAAATTAAGAGAGCATAGAGAATATAATAACAACAAATATTAAGATAACAAACAAGAACATAATATTTACATGATAACCTAATTGCTCTTAAGAAAAACTTGTGTGGAGAAAGGAAACTAATTATACTTATGTAGTAGGTTAGACGATGGAATGACTTAGCATTAGGGGCATTTATGGAGGTTGTAAGATCATTCACTTAGTCAGGGATGGAGCCAGAAATTCGGTTGAGGAGGATGAAGAAGTACAGATGGATTTAGAAAATTTTTTCAATAAAGGCGAAACATTAAAACAAAAGAGATAATTTTTAAAAAAATAAATAAATTACCTAAGAAATATAGAATACTGTTGGATATGGGAGAAAAATAAAACACATCGAAACTTTATAAAAATATTCATAACAAAATATGAAACATAATTAATTTGATAAAATAATTTGAATAGAAAACACATTATAAATTATATATGTGTGTGTATTAAATATTAAAAAAACTATTAAAAACGTGACTGTGTTGAAGCCATAGGAGAAGGAGTCAAAAAAAAAAAAAAGTAAAACTACATGATGCCAAAGGATTTAAATCCTTGACCTTTACTATTACCAAACATGTGTTCTGCCAACTAATCTAATTCATTTCTTGTAACATTTAATTGTTTTTTTATACTAATACTAAAACTTATACTATATATACATATATACATACAAAGATTATATATGGGGTGGGGTGGGGGTGGGGTGAGGGGGCAACTGCCCCCTGTCCCCTTTGGCTCCGTCCCTGCACTTAGTCAACCATGGATATATGATTTAGGAAAATAATAGATGTACTTCCATCAGTTCCATGGAATATAACTCCCGTAATGTGTTTAAATTTTATTAGAATGAGAGAATGAAGAATAAAAATTATGTTTCACATCTTTTTCTGAATCAATCAAAGCATGACACGTCAACAGAGAAAGTAAAAAGTGGAGTTAAATCGGGAGCCCATGTATCATGTATGAGGTATGACTACTTATGATTTATTCAACTTTTTAACTTTTGAGTTGAATTTAATTTCTTTTGTGAACTGTGTAAATTTTTATTTATTTATTTTGTATTCTAGTCATGTCGTGACACTTTTACTAGTCATTAAATCGAGTACATTAATAATTACAATAAACCTTAAGACCTCATCATCAACCGACCAAACCTCGTCTTTCCTGTAAAACCTATTCGGGTTTAATTGGTCCATCCATATCAAGAACAAAATAAGAATAAAATGACCGGACCCATATTAAAAATTTAACAGTCTTCATCATATGCACATTGAATTAGCATGTGATAATGCATAAATTTATGGCACCTAAACATTAGGTTACCGGCAAGAAAGCCAAAAGCAAATGGAGCAGACACTGTGTGTGGATACCCTCCATGATTTCAAACATAAGAACAATAAATTTGTTTAGTACAACTGTACAAGCAAAAAGCTGTCTAGTGTTCTACTTGATCAATCAATGTATAGTAGTGTGCTACCCTCACCACCTTTTAAATTAATTTTAACTTTAAAGTTGCTAACACTATAATATGGGATGTGTACCTTTCCATCCACAAAGGAGATATTCATGCATCTCCCAATCATGCACCAACTTGTTGTTCTCAACAAGTTGGAATTCACAACAAGCCATTTTAATTTCTTCACATTATCATAAATAAATATTAAATAATAAATGTATATTCTATTAATGGTGTTGGGCGGGGGCTTGGTGAGCTAAGTTCAACATCCTGCAATTGAAACGTGCGTTAGATGCTATATATGCAACAATGTATAAAGTTGTGTCTTTACTACTAGTTATACAGTTACGTTTGTCTTAATGGTAAGTACTTAACTTGGTCCTCACAATTACCATTAACTAAAATATCACGAATTCAAATCTAGCTCGCAATTATTATTGGTCATCAAAATATTTACATGTGTTTATATTATTAAAATGAGACAATGCAACCCCAACCAAGTTGGTCGGACAGTTAAACTGATAATCACAAGTTCCAAGTTCGGCTCTCCGTGGGAGTTGCAATCAACTATGAGCAACTTAAGCTGATTTAACTCACACCCAAACACACTTTTGAGTAGCGGCAGATGGTTTTCCGTAATTGAAAAAAAAAATTAGGCAACTCAAATGTGTGTCTAGAGGAGGAGGGAGGAGGATTTAATTTGTTAGGAATAAATATAAAACAATAAAACATTGTAACAGAGTCAATGGTACTAAAAAAACAATAATTAGCGAGGTGAACTAATTAAATTCTTTATTAAAGGCTCTTACGGTTCATATATTTCAATTTGATTAATCTTTTAAAACATATTTGTTAAAAATTTTAAATATTCATTCTTGAAATAACTTAAATGCATAGTTTTATATATAATATATAATTCTTACTGTCGAAATTAAACGAACTTAGAACTTAGAAGTATTAAATTTAATCAAATTTACTAACAAAACACTCCGTAGACAAACAAAATATATAAGACAAATTGATGAGTAACACACTTCATATTGTGATAGAACTTTTCTCAATCTTTGATTTTGACATTCCTTTCATTTTTATTATATTTCTTTTTGGTATCCAAACTACATAATAATATGCATTGATTTATTATACAAATCCAATTGTGAATATTTTTGTTTAAATTTAAGTCAATGAATAATCTTGTGTTAAATTGATAAATTTTCACTTGAGAAAATGATGATTTTAATATAATCTTTGTCTTTTAGCATACTATATAATCATATGTTTTAGTCCTATATTAAATGTGACTATTTTTTTTTTAATCTTGTATTTTAAAATGAATTGTAGGCGACAAGCTAATGAGTCTAGAATCACTTGAACCATTCGAGATTTACATGCTTCATGGACTTCTGGGCAGATTTATGATGGTTCAGGATATAGACTGAGGAAGACGGAAATCTGAGTTATTAAAAAAAATAAAATAAAATTGTAATGTACACTTGTCAAGTAGTGTAATTTGTGGGGCTCTGGCAATGGCTAGCTTTCCCTAAAGTCATGGGTTGTCAGCAGCAATAACACATAAAACGTCCATCATCTTTTCTATTCTTCATTATTGTTTCCCTTTTAAACCAAACAAGGATTAAAAGAAATAATAAATCTTTCATAAACTTATCCCAAACAAGGACAAGAGAGGCAAGAAAAAGAGGGGTAGGGGGGTTATGAGGTCCAACCCCATTTGTTGTTGTAGCATTGAAGGATGGACTATGGAGTCTCTTTCTTATTCACATTTTTGTTTTCTTAATCAATTATCTCATTTTCTTATTTTTATTTAATTTTGATGTTATAATGTGCTTGCTATATATAAGGATAATAGAATTAGGTTTTGAAGATAAGGTATGAGTAGATGTCTATTTTATTTGTCAACCACAAATTTGTTCACTAAAAACTTTAATTTAAATCTAAAATATATAGCAAAAGACATTTGATTTCTATTTGTATTAGTAAAAAAGATTTAGGGGTGTTTGGTAAATAGCTGTAGCTGATAGTTATTAGCTAATTGAGTTAGTGCGTTTGACTAGTTGATAACATTAGCTAATTGTAAAAAGAAGTTTGGTAAATTAGCTGTTAGCTGATAGCTGATTACATACAAAATGACTTTCTCAGAAAGTTTATAAAAAAAGATGCTTTGAGCAGCTTTTGAATTTTAGTGTTTCGGAGCAATAATTTGTTACAAAAAACTAACTAATCAAAAACTCATATCAATTATTTAATCAAGTTAAACAGCTAATAGTGATTAAATTATAATTAATTAATAAGCTAACTATTTTACCAAACATAGCCTTAAAGAATTGGTTGCTTTCAACATACCGTTTTACTGTGTTAGTGTTCTATTTAATTTTTTTTTTTATTTGTTGATCTATGCTAGGGAAAAGAGTGATTTTGGTCACCAATAAAAAGAATCTCGAGATGCCTTTCAAGGTTTTGTTTAATTACAATAAAAGTAATTAATATTAAATTATAAAATTATAACGGAAAAAAAAAATGCACACACACATCTAAGGGTTCTATTGGTCCAAGGACCAAAATGATCCAAATTATATCATGGACTAGAGTACATGTTGCATGGTAGACTTTTGTCCAAAATGTCGTCGTTTTATATTAATTGTCAAGTTTAATAATGGTGGTCCTTGGTAAGTAAAAATGTTTAGAGAAGGAGGTGGGAAAGGGTTGAATAGATATTTTTTTTTTTGAAATGATTGAATAGACTTTTTTAAAAAACATTTTCGTGAAAAGAATTTTAGAGATTAAAATGTTAAGAAAAACTTCGAGAGCTTTGAGCGATGATGATGCTGGGAGCCCAAATTTGCATGTTATTAACAAAGGGTGCTAGTTTGGTCACCGAGCTCGTCGTCCCTCCTCATGTATCCAAAAAATGCAAAGAAAAGATTTAACTTGCCTTAAAACAGTTTTTAGTGTGCTTGAAAGTGTAAGTGTGTGTAAATTTAAACTCAATAGAAATTAAATACAGTAGGGATAGAAAAATTGAGGCGAATAGTTTTATAGCAGTTTGGAAACTCCCTAGTCCACTCTTTTCCTTAACACAAGAGGTTTCACTAGTAGCAACCCAATACAAGTGAATTGGTAGCCTTTCACACTCGTTGCATACCAAGCCAACAAGGTTACATGATGATAATGAAGGAGTTTGTTACAGTATTGAATTATATCTCTGAAGATATAATACATGTAAATGTCCTATACATAGGCTATTGTGTAGTCAAGACTAAATGTAACCATATACATTCCTAACATATCTAACACACCCCCTCAAGCACAAGGTTGGAGGGAGACAACATTGAGCTTGTCCCGTAGAACCCCAAAACGCAGTGCTGGCAATGGCTTCGTAAAAATATCTGCCAGTTGATCCTTCGTAAACACAAAGTTGACTTGGAAATCCCCGGAAGCAACTTTGTCACGCACAAAGTGATAGTCGATTTAGCCATGTTTGGTCCTAGCATGGAATATAGGATTGGCACACAGATAGGTGGCACCAAGATTGTCGCACCAGAGTGTGGCCGGGCGACCAGAGTGCAGGCCCAGTTCACGTAAAAATGACACAATCCACGTAACCTCAGCCGAAACGTCTGCTAACCCCTTGTACTCAACCTCAGTCGAGGACCGAGCTATGGTGCACTGTTTGCGAGAAACCCAAGAAACCAAATTGACTCCAAGGAACACTGCGCATCCGCTAGTGGACTTACAGTCAACTGGACACCCAGCCCAATCGGAGTCCGAAAAAGCATGGATATCAGAAGATGTTGAAGATGACAGACGGAGACCGTAGTCCATCGTGCCATTAACATACTGCAGACTCATTTTAGGAGACCCCAATGTTCTACTATCGAAGCATGCATAAACTGGGCATAGGCGATTCACTGCATAAGAGAGATCAGGGCGAGTGATAGTCAAATATTGGAGTGCCCCAGCCAAGCGCCGGTACTATGTCGGATTATCAAATGGTTCATCTGTAGGAATGACAGCTTGCGTTACTGATGCTGGTATTGCAAGTGGTTTGCAGTCAGTCATACCGGCCCGATTCAACAGATCACCCATATAGCGGCGCAATGATAAAACTAGTCTCCCGTCAATAGATAGGGTCTCAATGCCGAGAAAGAAGGTCGGCATGCCAAGGTCTCTAATCTTGAATGCAGATGATAAACACTGCAGCATCGTGTTAATTAATGAAGGATTGTCACCCATCATAATGATGTCGTCCACATAGACCAATAAAAACACTTGGGCGGTGCCGGCCGAGGAGTGTAACAGAAACACATCAGTCTTAGAAGCAACGAAATCTGTAGAAAGCAAAGAATCATGAAGCCGTTTGAAATAAGCCTGTGGTGCCTGATTCAGACCATACAGAGAGCGCTGGAGGTGACACACATGATCTGGATGGCCTGGATCCTCACATCCTGGTGGCTGTCGCATGAACACGGTTTCAGCCAAGTGCCTTCTGCTTGGTGCGGTACACCCACTTGCACCCAATTAGGGCTATTAACGAAACGAACATAAACGAACGGAGGTTGTTCGTGTTCGTTTGTTAAGAATTTTGGAGTGTTCGTGTTCGTTTGTTAAGGATTTTTGAAAATTCTGTTCATGTTCGTTTATTAAGCGTTCATTAGTGTTCGTTAACGTTCGCGAACACGTTCACGAACGTGTTCATTTACATTAACAAACATGTTCGCGAACATGTTCACGAACGTGTTCGTTAACGTTAACAAACATATTCGTTAACAAGCATGTTCACGAACATGTTGGTTTACGTTCATGAACACGTTCGTGAACCTTTAATAACCAAACACCTGCACATGTTCATATCACAATTCGTTCGTGAACAACAAATAATCTACGTTCAAGAATAATCAATGTTCATGATCACAATATAATCTATGTATATATATGTTTGTGATCGAACATATTCGTGAACATTATTAAACGAACACTAAATGAGGTTGTTCACGAACATTATTAAACGAACACAAATGAGTTTGTTCACGAACATTATTAAACGAACACAAACGAGCTTGTTCACGACCTCTTAGCAAACGAGTATACAATTGTCCAAGCTTTGTTCGTTTATTAACCGAGCTCGAAATTTTGTTTGTTAATGGTTCGTTTACCTTAACAAACGAACATAAACGAATGCTTACCGAACACGAACACGAGTAGTTTGCCGAAAGCTCTATTAGCTAACACCCCTACACCCAATTATATTCATGCTTGGCTTAGTTGGAACAAGCTTCCAGGTATTGTTATGTAGAAGGGTATTGAACTCCTGGTCCATGGCATCATGCCACTATGGGTGACCAACGGCCTGGGTGTAGCAGGTGGGGTCCACAACATCACTAGACGCAGTGAGTGCGTGGAATTGTTCACTAGTGCCCCAAGTCATGTGTCGAAGGCGCTTAACGTGAGCTCGCTGTTGTGGCTCACCAGAGCCACGCCTCTTGGATGCATGAACACCCTCTATAGCCAACGGGGCAACATCCTCTATAGCTCGCGGGGCGTAGTCGGGGACTAGTAATTGACTAGTCAACCCCAAAGTCAAGGTTGTACCTTAAGCTTTGTTAGGAGTTCCCTTGTTCCCTTACACCTCTTTATGTTAGTAAGGGTATTCATGACTTTTCACCTTGTGTTAGTAATGCAAGCTAACCTAGTAGACACTCCTCATTTCTCTCCTTACACTTTCCAAACTTTAGCTCTATGGAAAGCCAAACATCCCGGGCGGTGGAGCAGCCTACAGCGAGGTACATGACCTCCTCGGAGAGCGACGAGATCAACAGTAAAGATGGACTGGTCCTGTTGGACCCAGACGGCGAAGGCGGGATTCACGGTGGTGGACGTCGCCTCATTAGATGCACTACCGGGGCGGTGGTGGACGCAGTAAGCACTGTCGGCGGGCATGGTATCTCGCCATCAACGTACCCCAAGAGTCCTTGGCCACGAAGGAAGGGGATGAGCTGGCTGCGCCAGAAGAGATAGTTTTGTGTCGTCAATTTCATCGACACAAAGTGGTGCGCGGAGGAGAGGTGGTTGGGGGTGGTCGCCGGAGCAGGCACATCGGTGTTGCTAACCATGCGCTCGGATGAATTAGTGGTCATCGATGAATAGGGAGAGAAATGAGGGAAAACCTATCGTAATCTGATACCAAATGAAGGAGTTTGTTACAGTATTGAATTATCCCTCTAAATTTTACAATAATACAAGTATATAAATGTCCTATACAATAGGTTATTATGTAGTCAAGACTAAATGTAACCACATACATTCCTAACATATCTAACAATGATGAATTCTTTCTTTAGAAATTCTTAACTTTCGACAATGAGCTACGCGTTCTTCTCTGCTTGTCTTCTTTGCCAAGGATCATCCACCAAGTCGCTTTGAGACAAGATCGGTAAACCATATAACAAGAAATTTTAGTCTTAGAGACTATTTGGACAGAACCTTAGATGATTCTTTGAAGTATTTGTGTGCTAGAGAACATCTGAATATACTTGTAATTTACTCGTCTTAACTTCTTGACCTTCTTCACACTTTAGGAGGGACCCTATTTATAAATCAAATGAACTAGGGAAAATTTGAATGTTTGAAATATTTCCATTGGTGCCTTCTAAGATGGTAGGTGTCCAAAATTTGTTATCTCTTCATTTTCCTCAACAGACTATTGACCTTCAGGTAAAACCCATTTTCTTTTAGGTGAAAGGAATGTCTTTGATTGGTGTAGGTCCAAAAAGCATGTTTGCTCATTTTTAGAAGATAACTGTAGTTAGGAGTCCTTGAAAAAAGTGTCCAACATCTCTTTTCAGAAAAGGAGATAAAATTCCCTGTAATGACTCTACTGAAAGCAAGGTTGCAAAAATTGCTAGGCGCCCTCTAGGCGCCTGGGGACCGCCTAGGCGGGCGCCTAGAGCGATTAATCGGCGCCTTGAGCGCCTAGGCGGGCGCCTAGGGCGCCTAAGTTGCCGACCGCCTAGCGCCTAGGCGCCGATTAATCAGCGCCTAGGCGCGATTTTTGCAACACTGACTGAAAGTACATTTGCCGATAAACCTAGGATATGTCGCATAAAAAGGTTTATTGAGTCAAGTCATAGTCAAATGATAAAGACATCTACCAAAAGGCCTTACCACTTGAATTGCTAGGTCTTATATTAACTTAAACTCCAATGGATTTAGGATATGTTGATTAGGTCTACTAATGAGGTTTATCGCTAGGGTCTATCGATCATAAGGGCATGATCTACTGGAACCCAAATGAAAGATCTACAAGATAAAGTATGTCGATAGTATTCACTATCAGTAATAAGCTTCTAACATCAATGTCTTCCCGTCTAGATCTTTTGATTACAAGACCTAGCAATGACTAAGTCCTAGTTTTGGTCTATACAAAGTCCAGTCTAAGAGACTATTTACAAAGAAAAAAAAAAAAAGAAAATTTTGGAGAGCTAAGTCCTTAAAATACATTAAATTAAAAATTGAAAAAATTTGAATGCATAGGGTGCACGATGGAAGGTTGGTTTTAGTGGTGAGAAATTTGCGGTAGAAGTAAAGGACAACTTAGCTTGATCAAAGAGAAATTTGAAGATACAAACTTGCAATGGAAGATCTTGAATTAAAATATGAAATCTCAAAAAATTCTTAACTAAATCTAGAACAATTGCAGATAAGAAGGATGTTTGAGAGGTTTCTCTCCAAGGAAATCCTAGAGAGACAATAAATGGATAATTATTTAAAAATAACATATTAGCTTAATTTATACCCCCAATTTGTGCCAAAATGAACAAGTTTTCAACATACTGGATGCACACTCACAATCGATCAAGCTCATGACCTTGATGTTAATTTTGAGCCATGGGTTAAACTCGTGGCTTCTAGACCTCATGATGGACCTAATGGTTGTGAGGTCGTTCATGAGCTCCTAACCTAGATTGTGGATGTTTAATGTCACGTTGATGCTCACAGTCGTGAGCATCAACGTGAGTCTAACCATTTGCAAGTTGGTTCAGCACCTCTCGACGTGAGTGTAAAAACCAAGCCTCTAATTCCCGACCTCACGCTAGTACTCTATCGTGAGTATAAGCGTGAGCTCAGGGTTTATAGAGTTCCCTAACTGGCTCATGACGACACTCACCGTGAGTGTCCTTCTTCTTCATTGTTCCTTATACGTCTCTCCACTTGCCCTGTGCCCTTATACCTTAACCTAAGTTGTTAATCGTGGCCTTTTTATCCTCAAAATGTGCTATTCTTTGAATGTTCTCATGCTTTCCCTTTCTTCCTTACCTAAAACCAAAAACCATTCAATTAGCAACATTTTCTATCCAATTCTCATTAAGGTTCAATCAAAATGGGGCTAAAAGAACTGTAAAACCAAGCGAAAATATTACTTATCGCACAACTGTGGTGCTGCCACTCTCAACCAAGCTCAACCACACATGGACAAGCCCAACTACTGCATCACGGTATGTAGTGGGGTACCCGACAAGTCTTGGCATGGCTCCAAAGCCTCATATGACCTCCGACTAAGTCCCTTGCTATCTTTCCCGACCATACCATTGTCACTCTTAGCCAAACTCGAGCATGCATGCCTAAACGTAGCCGTGTCTATGACAACCCAAAATGTTATTTTATAAATTCGGTTTTTAAGAAATTCCAAAATAGCCATTTTCACTCTATAAAAATTTTTGCGATGAAATCAATGTTTGAATAAATTATTTTGAACCACTTTTAAATAAATTCAACACCGACACTCATTTTAAATCTAAAATCCTAAATCCTCGGGTACATTGCGTACCTAGTTTTTGATCCGAAAGTCAATCTGAGTGAAACCGGGAGAAATCTGAGAAACCTAAACTAAGTGGTTGTCTAGAAAGTATTTTTGGAAAAACGCATTTTTACCCCAAAACTATTTTAAAACCATGATTCTAGACCTTGGTCCATGATGCTTGGTGAACCACTAGACTCCACATTCCCTTGTCTGATATTTTAAGGAATCAAACCAAATTATTATTTTGCCATCAACCAATCATTGATGATCTAGCTAGGGTTTTGCACCCATATAAATAGAACCATTCCACCTTGTTTCTCCTGATCTTCTTCATTTGCTTCTTCACCTTTGAGCTCTGTTGAAAGAAAGAAGCAAACACAGTAAGTTTTAGCATTCATCTCCTCCATTCATTTTCCATCCTAAGGTTTCCTCTTCTCTTAGCATTCAATCTCTGAGTTTTGTTAGGCTTGGCTTGTATTGTTGTTTGAGGTGTCTAGGTGGTGAATGGAGTGATGTATGAGTAGAGTAGAGGCTGGAATCCACACAAGGAAGGAGAACAAGAAGAAAAGGCAACAAAGGTATAACCCCATTGACTCCCATCTTAAGTTAGGCTCTGTGAAGCCATTGTTTTATAGATAGAAATGAGTAGGAATGCTAGATTCTTGAAGTTTTTGAGCTATTAAGTGATCTATTACTTGTCTATAATGTGTTTTTAATGTTTTGGAGGTGTTGGATTTGTCTGAGGTTGATTTACAGATGAAAAGAGATCATCTGGTGCACAGGCAGTGTGCACCAGATAAGGAAACGGCCCAACAAGGGGACCGTTGGCTAGAGTCGTGGCCAGCAGGGCCTAGGGAACGGCCCTAGGAGAGGGCCGTTGCCTAGAGTCGGCAAGCTAGTGGCTTGAGGGGGCGGGCATTGTTGAGCCCCGCCCCCTGGTTCATGAGTTTCTCTTGTGCAGTGGCCAGGCCCATGTGCCTCAGCTACGTGTCGTTTCGGACCAGGTGTCACGGGCCCTTGTGGCTCGATACCTCGGAGCCGTCTTGACGCACGTTTTGGCTTTGATTTCGTTGAATTTGGATTAGAAATGAGCATGTTATGGTAGAATTTGTGATGAAATGCTTCATAGTAATGTTGTTTGAGTTCTCTGTTTTTGGGAATTGCTTGGTTTTACCTTCCTGATGTTATTTAAGTACTTGAATAGAGAAGCATGAACACTTTGTGAATGAGATATTTTAGAGAAGCATGACTAGAATGTGTTTTATGTTCAATGGAAATTATAGTCTCTTATTATTGTGAAAGTATACAGAGTTTGATATGTTGCAAACCAAGCATGATTGTGTGTTCTTGAGAGATCATTGTGATATATAGATTTGAAGCATGTTGTACAGTCATTTACATTCTAAGCATATCATGTTTTTGATAAGAGCATGAATGACCAACGTGAGCCTAAGTATTATTTTCCAAAATTCATGAGCATGTGGTATATCATTACCTTGTTGCATTGAGAAGTTGTTGAGATGTGACATGCATAAGTTTGGTGCATGTGAGAGAGAGATATATATATATTATCTGTATCAGTGAGGTTTTGGAGGACCCGTTGGGACTATGTCCTTTCGGAGTAAAAGAGAAAGTAACGGACATTGCAATCCGACATATTTATCATGTAACGCGGCGTATTCCCACGTTACGAGGTAGGAGACTTCTTGCCGGGCTTGGAATCCTGGTTAGGGGGTGTGCACACTAAAAGTACGATACCTGATTCCACAGAGAAAGTAAGCAAGAAAGAAAGATAAAGAACCAAGAGAGTTGTTCTGTGGGCGGGTTGAGTATGTGGCCGGATAGATTGCCGAGTCGGTTAGGTCCATTCACAATTCGTGAAGACCTACCTCCCCACGAGTTAGAGGTTCCGTTGTTACGGATGTGGTGGATGCACGAGATTGCACCGTACGCTAGGGTTTCGCTGCGGCAGAGTACCTGCCTCGCACAAGAAGAGAAACGAGAAGTATGAGAAAGTTTAAGCAAGAAAGAAATCGAGTCAAGAGACTCAAGAGAAAGAAAGCGAGTCATTGTGACTCTAAGAAACCTCCACAGAAAAGTATTTTATTTACAAATGAGTGTATAGATATACTTATAGTATTGCACGAGATTGCATTTGAGTATAGTATTGCATGATGAGAATGTTTGCACTAGATTGCATAATGAGAATGACTAACCGAGATTGTATATTGAGCTTGATTGCTTAGTTGTATTTTGATGTCTATATATCTAGTTTGCAAGATGAGAACTTGAAAGCATGAAGATAATTTCGTATTGATTGATAGTATGCAATTACTTGATAGCATGAGTTCGTTATGATGGGTCTTGTTATGAGAAATGTGTGTTGGAATGATTATGTTGATGAGTTATTTACCGTTGAAGCATGTCTGTTGATATTATAAGTTGCAAGCATATAGAAAGCCTGTGATGTATCTTAAAGTTGTCTAAGTGTTGAGATTGCTTGATTAGAGTTTGTGATCAAATATTTTTCCAAAGTATATATCGTAGTACTCTACAGGGTTGAGTGTGGTTATACTTAGTTTCGTGCTAACGGGTGTTTTCCTACTTGTTTACTTGTTGTTTTGCAAAACCCCTTTCAGGTGGGCCCAACGTTTGAGAGTTGATCGAGTTAGACTAGCTTAGTAGATCTAGTAGTCTTTTATTATTATTATTATTATGAGATAAATAATAATAATAAATTTTGCTTATTTATTGTAAAATAGTGGACAAATTAAATGTATATTTAAATAACATAATAACAATTTTTTTAAATATGAAGAATCATTATTATATCATTTAAGAGTAAATTAACATTGTTTTGGGGTGAACACACATTACTTTGTGAAAAAACTCAAATCATTTTGGAGAAATTTTGATAAAATACGCGGAAGTTTAAATAAAGGACACAATTTCAGTTTTGTAGATATATAGAACTTTTGAATGAATTAGTTTTAAAAAATCAGGTATAATTTTAGGGAAAATCTACATTGTTTTAAATTAAATATGTATGGATATATCAAGAAGTCTAAACACGTCATTTTGTGATAAATATGAACGATTTTTTACATGCATTGTTCTAGACTAAATTCACATTGTCCAAACATGCGTTGCTTCAATCTAAATTCGCTTCGTTTTATTACATTTTTTTTTTAGTGAAATAAGATTGTTATTCCTCAAATTTCATGAACAAACTTGTTGAGTAATTGAGTTGTTGTCAGCTAATAGTAGTATATCTAATATAGCGTTTATTCTAGTTTCAAGTAGAGGCTGTAAAAGGACAGGTCTAGAAAATTTTGCACAAAAAACATTAATAACAGACAGAGACGTACACTTATGTGAGAGTTGGACGGGAACATGTTGCATGGGTCGTGACTGATACATCTCTCTACTTAATTTCGCACTTTGGTTAGTCCAAAAGCAAGTTGCCAAAATATTTGTAAATATTGTCACCTGTGGGTTTACCAATATTTTTCTTCATCTTTCATCATCAATCTCTCTATCACTTGTCTGCATGCCATGCCCCCTCCCTCCTCCTCGGTTCATTCCCTACTCTATTGTTATACTATGCACCGGATTCACCTTACATTATGGATTATGATTTAAAAATTATATGTATTCAGACTGCAGTTAACATATTATATGTCTCCAGTTAATAAATTATGTATTTGTAAATAAATTGAAGTCACATAATATGTTAAACTGCATATTTTATGTCTGAACGAAATTAACATATTATGTGTTTCTAGTAGTTAAAATATTATGTGCCTCTAATTTTATTATTATTATTTTTTTGGTACAATGGAGGAGGCGAAAATCCCTACTAAGGAATTCTCTGGGGTTGCGCCCACAACATTAGCTCGTAAGAGATCCAACAGGTAATCTGGAAGATCCTCAAACTAAGAATGGACATTCCCAAACACTAGATTGACGGATGTTGGCCAGGTTATCAGCACATTTATTCCCCTTCTCCCAGACTTGAGAAAGTCGCAAAATGTCAAATCCCTCAACGAGTTTCCTGCAATCATTAATAAAGGGATCTAAGTTCACATTCGTCATCGCATCTTTTCAAGGATCTTAACAATCGCCTCTGAGTCTAGCTCAATCACTATGTTATTTATAGATATATAATATGTTAACTATAAATACGTAATAATCTAAATGTTATTTTAGATAAGGTAAGGTGGATTAGGGTGAATGGCATATATACTTTACCTTCCCTACTGGGGGGTGGCACGTGTTAGGGAGATTTGCTGCACCAGAAATCATCGTAATCCACATGATGTTGGATCACAAAGCCCTCTTAAGTTTGTAGTATAGAAAAAACATGTGGGGCCCACTGGTAAAAGAATCCAAGCAGTAGATTCACTTGCTACGCACCCAAATCATCATCACCCTCCATCCCTCCCTCCATCATGGGTTAGGCTTTAAAAGTTTGAAAATTTGCTCACAGGAGAGGACCTTGTCAGAGAGTGTGTTCATATTTCTGTCACACGTTTTTACTGATGGTAAAAGATAAATAAATAAATAAACCACCACTCCTAGTAGCAAGTAATACAAAAAGATACATGTAGTAGAACTCAGAAGTTTGTTGGTCAGAAATTTGAAGGGATAAATCTAGTATTTTGTTGTCGATATATATATATATATATATATATATATATATATATATATATATATATCAATGACACTAATTGCTACATAAGTATAAAGAGTTAAAATACAAAAAAATAAAAATAAAAATAAAAATAAGAAAGTACATATAATATAATTTGAAGTTTGTTGGACAGAAATTTGAAGAGCTAAATAAATCTAGTATTATGTTGCTAGTGTACTGTGTGCATTCAAAGCGTGACACTAACTACTTGTTAGGATCAAACGCTTTTCACTACGCCAAAAGCTATACCTAATAGCGAATGCACAACTTTATATGCTTATTATATTCTCACATTTTTTAGAGGCATAATGTCGGACTTGACTCTTCAAGCCATCGCGCAACAATTCTCTAGTCATTGAGTGCTGAACTTGACTTTTCATCGACCTCCGTTCAACACTATTGTATAAGTATAAAATTAAAAATTATATCTTGGTTAATAACAATTAATACTTTTGTGGTGTAATTGTTCTCTCCTCTCTCTTTGCAGCCCCCTTGCACGTGCCAAGGCTGAGAGGTTGGTGTGGGCTTTGATAATCAAGAGGGGAGAAAAGTGGTATCTTTTTGGTACTAGAGGGCCGGCATCGTAGGCCTACCATAAAGTTTGCCTTCAAAAAAGCCCCTCCCATATCAACCAATCCAGTCCATCTTACCACGTGCATATGTAATTATTATCACCTTATTCCCCATTCCATTTTATTTTATTATATACATATATATTATATTCACTCAATATTATAGGTCACAAACAAACAAGTGCATGCAAAGTTTTCAAATAATTTAAATTGAAAATATTTTTTTCTTTTAGTACTACTGATCAAAGTTCAATCCTGTGACCTTCCCTCAAGGAGAATCACAGAAGTACCATCTGAGCATACAAGATGCTTGGCAAGTGAAAACCCTTATTAACCACTTATGAATTAAAAACAAAACATTACGGCCCTGTTTGGTAAAAAATTGGCCTATAGGTCAATTTTGGCCTATTTGACCACTATTAATTGTTTGATTTAGTTTAAATATCAATATAAATGTTTGGTTAATTAGCTTTTTGCAACTTCAAAAGGCTAAAATTCCAAAAACTACTCCAAACAACTTTTTCAATTAGCTTTTTGAAAAAAGAAATTATACCAAACAGCTATCAGCTAACAGCTAATTTACCAAACACTTTTCTACAATCAGCTAATGTTATCAACTATTTATACCATCTAATTAACACAATCAGCAAACAGCTAACAGCAATTTTACCAAACAGGGCCTACTTAATTTTATGGATATGGCGATTACAGGTGAAGTGGCTGAAATTATCATGAATTAATAAAGAATTTACATATCTAATAAAAATATGATACGTTAAAGAATGGTAATTGTAGAGGTTTCTAGCATTATCTATAAAATTAATAGTTGTTTATAAGTTTTTGCTTTACTAGCAGCCGCAGGGTGCCTAGTTCAAATCCTACTAAGAATAAGAAGGAAAAAAAAAAGTGTATAGCACTAGTGTACAACTGTACAAGCATTATATTTGGGGGCCTATAGACTAAATAAGGCACATCCCGTAAGTTATCTCATCCATTAGTCTCCAGAGCAGAGCGTTAACCCATTGAGCGGCTCTTAAGTTTGGAGTTCAAACTTAAAAAATTAATAGTCTATGAATTTTCACTAAGTGCAAAGTATATTAATACATTTATTAGTTTCAATTTGACCTAAGAATTGTATTAATTATATTTTATAATAGTTACTCTACGTTTGGATTACACGTTCTTTAATTTTACTCTCAGTCTCCTAATAATATATTACGTGACCAACTATTTTCATTTTGTCTCTTAATCGATATATTGCTTGACTAATTATTTTCTTTAGGTTTTGTTTGTTTTTTTTGTTTGTTTTTTTTGTTTTTGTTTTTTTTTTTGTTTGTTTTGTTTTGTGTTTTTTTTTTTTTCTTTGTGCTATTCAATTAATGCAGATTACATGGCGGAAGTATATATATTCGTGAAAGTATATATATATACTCGAAAGTATAATTATTACTAAAAAAGGAATTCAATGACATTATGCAATAAAAGGAATTGACAAACGTTAAATGAAGTGATAGGTACTGAATGAAGGGTTGCGATCAAATTAAGTTGTTATTGGAAAAAAAACATTATGTAATTATTAGCTAATACCAAGTCTGATATTTTAAGGATTTATTTACTAAAATTTAAAAAATGTAAAATTTTAAAATATTTTATAATATTATAGTCATCATATCGCAAAAGAAAATATGCAACACGATCTTTTTTCATCATCACTTTCAACCTGCTCTGGTACGCATTTCAACGTGGCAAAAATTCATACGTAGTTTAAATGTAACTTGACTAATTAGAATATCAATTTTCAAAATATAAAACAATTTTCAACATCACACGTAAATAAAAAATTATAATTAGTAGTGAATGTACAAATTTTAAGATGATACCAGCTTAAGTCCTTTGACTATTGTGATTTCTTTGTAAAAGTTCTTTAAATTAATTTTTGCCTAAATTTAGTCCCTTAACTACAAAAATATTACCTAAAATCATCCACGGTTAGTTTCACGTTAAATTAATGTTTCAATAAAATGAAATTAAACTTAACTCTCTAAGCCGTTGCTCAACATCAATATTATTTGACATTCAGCAAATAATTTTCTTACTAATATAATAATTAAATAAATTTTGTAAACTAAAGTTACTGACATATGAATTAAGTATAGTAATTTTCCTTCTCCTTCATGAATTGTTTGGATATGTTGGTTAAAAAAGAAACTTAATATAACATAACCAATCATCTCTCCAAGACATGCATTAATCATATATTGAACTCTATAAATAATGTAAAAATATTATTCAAAAAGTTTTCCACAAGCAAAATTTAATAATCCTATGTTTACTCAATGTTAAATGACAAATTTTTTTATGACATCTATTACGAGTTGAGTCAGGAAAGTTTGAGCCTTATGATATATATATGGGCTTAGTAATATTATTTTTTACAAATTAACTATCTATTATAATTTTGCTATAAAATATTACGTAGTATATATAAAGTATTGACTATATATGCAATTCTGCTATGTGATGACACTTCATTATTTCTTGCAAATTATTTATTATAGTTTTTCTATAAAGTACTACATTTATGCTATTAAGTATTTTATATAAAGCTTAAAGTATTAATGATATCTGCAATTCTGTTATGATATTACTTAGAGTGTGTTTGGTTCATGCATGAGTTTAGCTATCAGAAATGGGAATCAAAGTCATTGTTATTGTTTGGTTGACAGGTTTATAGAGCACTATTATGAGATTTGATTACCCCCTTAATTAGAAAATCATTCCCTAATAAAATAAGGGTTTCATTCCATTATCCCCCTCCTAATTGGTAATTTGATTTTTAAGTTTGGATTAATGTTTTTAGATTTTTGTTTTTATTTATTTATTTTTTGTTCATATTGGTGCTTTGGATGTCTTTATATTAGAATAAATTGTCTTGATTTTTTGTTCTTGTATTTTTTAAATATTTATTCCCATTATAGGATCATACATAACCAAACAACAATATTGGTAATCATTCCAACTCCACCCTACTACCAAACATGCAAAATACTTTCACCAAAATCCATTACCATTACTAAGTATTTGATTCCCATTCTGATTCCGATTTCCATGTGCGAACCAAACACACCATTAATTAGTCTATGCAAAATGTGTATTACATTTATGCTCTAAACTATTATGTATAAGGCTTAAAGTATTTATTATATATGCAAATTTGTTATGTTATTACTTTATTTCCTGCAAATTAAATTGTTTATTACATTTTTGCTAGTACTACATTTATGCTATAAAGTATTATATATAAGGCTTGATTATATTTCAATTCTGCTATGTTATTACTTTATTTCTTGCAAATTGTATATTTGAGCTTTTTTTTTTTTTTTTTTTTTTTTTTTTTTTTTTTTAAGTACTACATTATTGATAATATATGCAATTTTGTTATGCTATTACTTTATTTTTTACAAATTGTTTATTACGATTTTGGTATAAAGTACGCACTACATTTGTAATATAAAGTATTATATATAAGTCTTAAAGATTTGATTATATCTACACTTTTGTTACAATTCATTTTTATTAGATCCGATCCGTCTCACAGATTGAGATCCATATTCGAACTCATAACCTGCTCTAATACTAATTGTCAAGATGAAACACGTACTTACCACTACTCCAAAAGGTATACCTAGTATCATGTTACGAGTCTAAATAGATTATAACAGATAAGAAACCTTTCGAGCAGGTTTTTAGATCCTAACCGTATTCGAGTCAAGACAAACTTTAAATTTACACTTTGATCGAGCTTGTGAGAGCTCCAAGAACAATATAAAAATAACAAGAACATAAATAACAACAATATATATATATATATATATATATATATATATATATATATATATATATATATATATATGTCTCTCTAGGGTTTATAGTCATATACAATATACCTATTTAATTTATACTAAAGTACTAATACATGTATCCAAAATTATCCTAGCTATACAACGCAATACAAGTCATTAGATGATTTTCCCTAATCATTTCTCATCTAATTACGCACTGTAATTGATTATTTTATTTTAGACTTTCCACTAATTAAAGCACCAATTATTTCCTTCCTTTTATGCATATCATGGTGAAGACGCAACTTTATTTTCTTATATTTGTGTAGTAGTTACCGCTACATTATTTCGATGGCAGAATGCTAGACTGGCTCACCAACTTCTAAGTTTCCGTCCGTTCAACAGTTGCCCACATGTCACATGTTGCTCAACTTATATTTTTAGTCGAGATAGGAATACATCTTTCAAATAATTTTATAACAATAACAATATGCTAGGCTTATAGGCGAAAAAAATCCAAAATTTATAATTTGTGGCAATTATATATATTCACAACTTTAAAATCTCACAATTTGTTTTTTTTTTTTGTTTTTTTTTTAATAATATTATTAGATATTTGGCTTATGTGGTAGGTAATATGAATGTTGAGGGTGTAATTTTTGCAAATAATAATAATAATAATAATAATAATAATAATAATAATAATAATAATAATAATAATAATAATAATAATAATAATAATAATAATAATAATAATAAATAAAAAAAATAAAAAAACTTGAATTTCAATTAGATATAATTGTTACAAATCGCAAATATTTGATATTAAATTGCAAATTGAAATATTAAACTTTGGAAACAGACTATAAAGAATTGAGTTTATTATTATTTTAATTATTATTATTATTATTATTATTATTATTATTATTATTATTGTTATTATTATTATTGTTATTATTATTATTGTTATTATTATTATTATTATTATTATTATTATTATTATTATTATTATTATTATTATTATTATTATTATTATTATTATTATTGATGGAATTAATTAAACCGGGGGTCCGACTTAACTAACCCGAATAAGAATACGGATAACAAATAAGTAGTACGAACGTTATAGCAAAGGCCGTGAGACCGTAGATTGTATTAAATGCCGTAGAATTGGCTATTACAATAGTATTTCAGGACAGAGTATGTAAGATCAGTAGATGGTGTCTTAATGAGACAAGGTGGGGTTTTTTATACAACCCCCACCCCTAACCGCTACCCCCTAAGGCAGGGGGTGGTTAGATCCGGGTTGACCGCGCCCGGTCTCGCGACCGGGCCGCGCTGCGGAGGCCAGGCCGAGCCCATGTGGAGGTCGGCCCGGCCTCCAACGTGGCCTATGCGGGGGCCACGTGGCGAGGCCTCGGCCGGGGCGGGTACGTGGCGCCGCCCCGGGACCCGTTCTTGCTTTGCGCCCTAGGGTCGGTTCGGGTCGGTTCCTAATATATCCGTCATCCGTCCCCCACTCTCCGAGTTGCGAGTAATCGTCAGTGAAGGAGAATAGATGCTTCGACCGACCTCCCCAAAATGCCGACCCCGAGGTGTCCGCGTCCCAGCGCTATAGGTGCCGTCCAAGTGCACTTCTTGTGATAATGATGAAAAACTCCATCCGGAACATGACTCCTTCATTTGCTAGGACACATACACAGTAGAGTCCTCTTAGGTTTTGATCATCTTGTCCAAGTCAACCAATCATATCCATCTTTTCACATTTCCCCCCCTCTTTTTTGCATTTTGCATTTCAAACTCCACCTCTTCCTATCTCCCCCTCTTCTATATAAACCCCCTCTCCCCTTTCATAATACACTTTCCACCACTCCAACATCACACTCCTCCCCCAAACTTCGGCGAGCTCCCCACCGGAATCCGGCAACATTCCGGCGCGACCCCACTCCGGCCGACCCCCCAGCTGTCTTCCGTCGCCGAGCCCCCGGCCCGAGCGTGGTACGCCCCTTCTCCTCCCCCCCCCCTCCCCCCCTTTTTTTTTTTTTTTTTTTTTTTTTTTGTGAGTTCCGCCGTACTGCTCCGCGCCGGCGCCGGCGTGACGAGCTCCGCCGTGCTGCTCCTCCACGGCGCCGGCGCGGTGGCGTCGCACAGCTGCTGCCACGGGCTGCCTGCCGAGGTGCGGCCTGCGCGCCTCCGTGGCCCTCTGGCTGGCCCTTCGGGCACAGGCCACGCCGGGCCAACCCCGGCAGCAACCGCCCCCCTCTGCCGGGGTCGCGCCGCCCTCCGGCGCCGGGGTCGCGCTGACCTCCGGCGTTGATCGCTGGGGTCGGGCCGACCTCACACGCTGAGGCCGTGCCGACCCCGGGGTCGGCCGACCTCGCACGCCGTCCCGCCGCGACGAGGTCGGGCCGACCTCGACCTCGGCCTAGGGCCGAGGTCCTCCACCGCCTTTGTTTTTTTTTTTACACACCCCGTCCTTATACCCCTTCTCTTTTATCTCGTAGGTTTAGTTGGTGCATGTACACTTCTTCCGGTTCCTTGGACGATTTTTTGGATTCCGTAGACACCCACATCCTTCCCATGGATGACACTAGCGACCCCCCACTCCTTTTCCCGCTCATTCCCCCTCTGGGGAGGTCACCATGCCATACGAGGGTTCGTTGGACGCCCATCCTCCCGTATAGAGGACCCGGAGGGCGCAAAGCAAGAACGGGTCCTGGGGCGGCACCACGTACCCGCCCCGGCCGAGGCCTCGCCACGTGGCCCCCGCACAGGCCATGTTGGAGGCCGGGCCGACCTCCACATGGGCTCGGCCCGAGCCCGAGCCCATGACGGGCTCGGCCTGGCCTCCGCAGCGCGGCCCTGTCGCGAGACTGGGCGCGGTTTACCCGGATCTAACCACCCCCCGCCTTAGGCGGTGGCGGTTAGGGGTGGAGGTTGTATAAAAACCCCCCACCTTGTCTCGTTAAGACACGATCTACTGTTCTTACATACTCTGTCCTGAAATACTATTGTAATAGCCAATTCTACGGCATTTAATACAATCTAGGGTCTCACAGCCTTTGCTATAACGTTCGTACTACTTATTTTATCCGTATTCTTATCCGGGTTAGTTAAGTCGGACCCCCGATTTAATTAATTCCATCAATTATCATCATCATCATTATTATTATTATTATTATTATTATTATTATTATTATTATTATTATTATTATTAACTAATAAGCCTAATATATAATGAGTCAAAGATATATATCCAATAGAAGAACCCAATCAAATAATGTAGAACTAAGGGTTATTAATTATATGTACAGGCTTCAGGAAAATCCCTAGGTACTATACACACATATATATATAGGAGCAGTTTATATTTGTCTGTCTTTGTCCTGTGCATGTGTAGACTTGTATGTAACATTATATTATTGTCGTGAATATGTTTTGGAGTTTTAGTAGGATGAAGGATTAGGTATAACATGTCAGTTATATCTCCTTTCAATTATTTCAGTATAAAAATAAATAAATTATTTTCACATTTTAATTTATAGGTGCTTTTACACAATTTTAGCTTTATCAATACCTTTAGAACTTTGACATTTTTAGTTATTAGACAATGAATGATTAATTGTACTTTTGGTTTATAAGATAGGCAGAAATTGAATAATTAAATTAGTCTCTTAATTATAAAAGTGAGTTAATGTTACACCTAATTATGCATGTTGGGCTGACGTTAGTTTGGAGGGTCAAGTTTAATATCATGTCATTTAAAATGTATGTTGTGCTAGCTTCTATGTAAGTATAAAGAAATTCAAAAATAACTAGTGATATGATGACAATAGGGTGGGCAAGGATGAAGACGAGGACGAGGACGAGGACGTGGAATATACTTTATGACCCCTCCCATTTCTACTAGGAACGACATAAAATTTTTTCTATTCTTGTCCTAGAGGAAAATTTTCGGGTCTAACCCCGATCAATTCTATAGTTAAAAAAGAATATATTTAATTATTAAATTCTTAATATAAACTAACAAATTCAAATATTAGTCTAGTACTGAAGTGTTTAATTCTTTATATATATATATATATATATATATATATATATATATATATATATATACACTGGCGACAAGCTAGACAAGACAGAAAGGTAGGGGTATTCCCGTCCTCATCTCCATTCTCCGAATTTTGGTTCTCATTTGTGTTCTTGTTGGAGTAGGGACCGGGAATCCCCGTAGGGTCGGAGAAATATTGCATCTCTCTTCATTTTTATTAAAATAAAATTCCAATTTAATCGACAAAATTAAAAATTTAGTTTGAAGAATCAATTGGATTATGTGTATTAGCTTTAGAAGGTTTATTTAGTCAAACCTAAAAGTTTTATCTCTCTGTAAAGGGCTATCTACTTAAGATATAATAGTGAAATTAAATAATTATTTATGTAAAGTGTATAGAGGGGGTAAGAAGTGAGTTAAATCATTAACAAAAGCACTTTATATGGCTAAGGCTGAAATCAGCTGGTTTTGCATGCACTTAGTCAACTCTTTAAATATTATTATTTCAAATCTGCTGGTTAATTATATTAATTGCCTCTTTGCATATTAATTAATTGGCTCATTCTCTCTCACCCTCTCTCTCTCTCTCTCTCTCTCTCTCTCTCTCTCTATATATATATATATATATATATATATATATATATATATATATATATATATATATATATATATATATATATGTGTGTGTGTGTGTGTGTGTGTGTGTGTGTATTCAAATGAGGACAAGTATATTATAGAGGACTGTGAGGACAGATGTAGTGTGTGCCATAAGCCGGTATGTCGTGTGCATGGCTGAATGTAGTCGTGTGCCACAGTTTGTATGTCGCGTGCTAGATTTGTTAATTTATAGAGTCTGGGTTCAAAACCTGATGTTTACATTTATTCTTATGTGTCATTATGTATTAAGTTGTGTGCTTGATATTAATTTGTTGTGTGCCCATTATCAGGGCCGGATTTTAGGCTGTGCAAGCTGGGCTACCGCACAGGGCCCCCAATTTTAGAGGGGCCCCAAATTTTATAGGTCCAATATTTAATTTTTACCTAGCTAGTTTAGAAATAAAAATTAAGAGTTTTCAATTAAACTTAAAAGGTTCTATGAAGAGATGGTAAAAATGTATATTTATTGTATTTTAACTTGGAGGTCAAAGGTTCGAAACTTGCATGTATTGATTTTAAAAATTGTGATTTTGGTAGGGCCACATTTATTTACCAGAACAGGGCCACCAAAATTTAAAATACGGCCCTGCCATTATTTATCCTCACAGTCCTCTATATATTGTTGTCCTCATTTGAACTCAACCCTCTATATATATATATATATATATATATATATATATATATATATATATATATATATATATATATATATATATATATATATATATATATATATATATATATATATATGGGTGATCACATGTGGTTATGCTGCTATGTGTGGTCATATTGTCAATTATAGGTCATTAGATTAGATAAATCCAATGAATCATATTAATCAAGATTCTTCCAGTATTTTCGCGCACATTCTCCTACCCAGCGAACTGCAAGGCTAAACTCGTCATAAAGCACCGGAATAGGGAAAATCACATTGTTGTGTGTTTTATTACACTATTGGTGCATGTTGTCAACACTATTGGTGTATTTTGGATCCCGGCCGCTATAAATGGCCACTGTAATTACCATAACACGGGAATACACTATTGGCGTGTTTCACTATGGTGTGTTTTATTACACTATTGGTGCATGTTGTCAACACTGTTGGTATATTCTGGAACTCGTCCGCTATAAATGGCCACTGTAATTACCCTTAACACCCCCACTTACCAAAACGCGCGAAAATCCTCAGAATTACCACTTTCTTTAGATTAAACTGATTCGACGACACAGATATGACCAAACCGCCACACCTAATGACTTGACCACATATGAGCGCTCTTCTATATATATATATATATATATATATATATATATATATATATATATATATATATATATATATATATATATATATATATATATATATATATATATGGGCGCGCTCAGGTGAGAATGCCCGTCCAGGATTGAAATAAGAACTATTTACAGTCGTCCACGTGTCCAGATCAACGAATCAGATGTAATTTAAAAAAAACGACGCGGTGACATTTTCGCAAATAACTCGAACTTTGGTGCAAGTAAATGTGGTATAAGTGCAAGTAGTTGGTTCAACGTTGCAAGTAAAAAGTACATGTAAAATCACTTACAAGTGCACCTATTTTTACTTACAAGTGTAAGTAATTTACCTTGTAACATTTGTGCACCTTAGGTGCAACTAATTATAACATTAAGTGCACCTAGTTATAATGTTAGGTGCACTTAATATTGATGTTCAGTGTAAATTTTACTTGCACCTGTAATACATTTTACATGCACTTGTAATACATTTTACTTGCACTGAGGTACATTATATGAAACTGCTTCTTGCACTTGTAATATATTTTACTTGCACTTTGATGTTCAATTATTTACGAAAATGCCACCGTATTTTTTTAAAAAATTAGTGTTTTTCATCCGTTAAATTTGGACACGTGAACGAATGGCATGCGTTCTCATTTGGCGGTCAATTTGCACCTGAACGCGATCCCCTCTCTCTCTCTCTCTATATATATGTGTGTGTGTGTGTGTGTGTGTGTGTGTGTGTGTGTGTGTGTGTGTGTGTGTGTGTGTGATTAGGGTAAATCAGTCTTATTAGAAGCTACGCATTCCTAGCCTATACAGAATGTTGTGTATTCCTATATCGAATTACATGTATCGATAACTCTCTGGTTGTGCATTCAAACACCGCCAGAAAATTTAACGATGGACGACATCCCGATGTCCTATGATGTACTGGTGTTGAGAGCAAAAGAAGAAGACACGCTATAATCGAGAGGGAGATGTCAAACATCAATTTTAGGTTAAAAATATGGGTAATTTTGTCTCAAGATTATATATATTTTTCTTCTAAAACTTATGAAATTTAAATACCAAGGGGTACATAGAATTCTAATTCCATGAAAATGAGGGCATGAAATTTCTAGGTTTGTGCATCGGACGGGTTTGAGCGGTTAGGATATTAAAACCGTCCACCCGTTCGGATCTCGGTTTGTATTTTATTAACCCAATTCATATAAATTAATTTAAAAATGGTGGATATTATCAATATCGGGTTCAGATGGATTTAATCGGATATTTAGATATGTTGGGGTTGAATTAAATAATTTAAAAATTAATAAATTTAATTAAATACTAAGCGCAAACTTTCAACTTACAAGTTACAACTTTCAACCTACAACTTGATCCGTTAATTCTTAAAGGCAATTAACTAACAACTTAATACTTAACACTTACAAAATTAATGACACAAAATACACAATTTACATTTTTTACATTTCACATTTCAGAAAGCAACATAAGGACATAACTAAATAAGTCTATGAACTATAAAGTCAAATAATCAGCATTACAAGAAATTATGATGAGATAGACTGCAACTTCATTACGTTTTCAAAAAACTCATCTATTCTTCTTTCTGTTAGAATATAAACACTTAAATATAAGAGATATTAAGATATAATATTAGGAAGTAAAATTGTAAAAAGTATAAATATTCAACAGTTAAAGGCTCAGGATTTTATTTTTATTTTTATTTTTATTTTTTTTCATATCAGAATAAGATTGAGGGTAAATTGCTACATGAATAGTGAAGCCTAGATTGAGATACTAGTGAAAACCTTCTTGTGTTAAGAAAAATAGTACAGTAATTAAGAAATTCACGAACCACTATAAAAATACTATCACAATTCCTCTATCTCTTAGATGATCAACTCATTTACTTTATTACTCATTTGAATTCAAATACAATCCTTTTGTTGCTAATACGTACTTTAATTTGATGTTATTAATCTTTTAAAAAGTTTATAAAAGTTTATCAACCTCCTTCTCAGTGTTGAAAAAGACGCTAGGCGCCTGATTTTTTTTTTTTTTTTTTTTAAAGGTTATTCGCCAAAATGACGTCGTTTTGACGACGAATAACCTTTAAAAAAAAAAAAAAAACTGGAGTTCGGCCGCCTAGACCGCTCAGGCGAGCGCTGGTCACGGAGGATGCAGATTCCGACGTTCCTAGACACTATCGGGCGCCACCCAATGCCTATGTGCGATTTTTGCAACAATGCTCCTACTAAACTTCTACTTATCCAAGACCAACAATCTTATACCAATTGATGTATGAATTAGATTAAAATTACCAAGGTCATGCACGGATGATTTGAATTAAGGTAATTTATTATTTTTATTTGTAAACAATATTAAGGAATATGTTGAGAAAAATTAGAGGAAAAAAATTAAATTTGAAAAGGAAAGAAGAGTAAGCATGTTGACCCACAAAAGCAATCTTGCAAGTCCACTTCACTCCTCATATTTGTAATTATATTTTTGGTGCTTTCCGTACGTCAAGATTAACCCATGCAAGTAGGTAATGGGTGTCTCTGATCTCCCCACTATCCAAACCTTCCATGTGAAGTGTAAGTGTGTCTGTGTGGGATAATCTTATTTTGAAATCAATCCAAAAAGAAAGAAAAAAATCCCATCATTTCTATCTCAATTCTAATCAAATTAATACCATTAAATTTTTTTTTTTTTTTTTTTTTTTAAAAAATCTACCATTAAAGACATTGTGATTGAGTAATATAACACTGCCCCATGTCCCGGCCCGACAGAGCATCTAGAAGGATATAAATCATGATAACTAAGCTGAATACAGAGGCTAGACCTTTACTTACTGCACAAGGAGCCCCCCTCACTTTGATAGGTTGCTCTCACACTTGCGGGTGAGACTCAATCCTGAGTTATTGTTCTCAAATTAAACTTCACCGATGTGACCAACTGAACTGCCCATGTGGGTTTAAATATGAAATCATAACAACACTATAGGCAGCACAAAGTAAGAGTTTAAAAAAAATAATAATAATAATTAAACCCTAGTCCCGCCATTAGGATCTTGTGGAGGAAGTAAATTATAGGATTTTAACTCGGAATTATATTATCAACATACATAATTTAAGTTTAATCTTCAACTTCTCAAATATGCCAACCACACAAAAAAATAAAAATAAAAAAATAAAAAAATTGTAAAGCCTAACATATTTTATCCATGTTATACCTAATTTCTTATTTTATTTTATTAAAATGTACTCATATATTAGAGGGGAAAATATATTGGTATTAATCATTACTGTACTGCATGTAATAATTTATTGAATATATATTGTTATTTTATATATAATAAAGTTTTTGGTGTATGTATCTCTCAGTTAAGGGGTACTAGCACCCACCCACCCACCCACCCTTCCCCACCCTACCCCAATCCAAAACTTCAAAAGTCGTTTTCCCATTGTTGCATCTGCTTCATCATCTTCTGTTGCTGCTGTTTTTGCTTCCATTCACTCATTAACTCCATACCCCCCACCACCCCCCACCCCCACCTCCTCCCCTAAAAGTTTAAGTCCTTTTTAGGGCTTCTCAAACAATTATTGACAGATTTCATCATAATTTATTTTTCTGGTTTATATATATTGGCAAAAAAAGAAATTGGATTTCTATTTAATTTGTGTCCTCTCCTCCATAGACCAAACCAGCATCAGCTTGCTAGTGGAGTACTAGTGTAGTGCTTCAAGAAAGAAGAATAACAAAAGCTCTCTCTCTCTCTCTCTATGATCTCTCTCTCTCTCTCTTATCCCATTCCTTCAAAGTGGAAAGCACTATACAGCTATATCTAAGGTACTTCTCTCACACTCATTGCTTCATGTATTATTAGCTCTGGTTCTTTCATGAAATAGTAAAGCTTTCTTTTTGGAGATGATTCACTTATATATGCTTTGCATTCATTTTTGGATAGGGTTAGGTATTTGTGGAGATTAAGGATATTGTCAAACAAATTTCAAGATTCATGTGGATTTCTTCACAAAAATACTAGATAATTAACTCATAGGATTCAATACTTAAGTTATGTAGTAGTTGATCCTACTATACCTAAGTTTCGAGGTTAAGATTTATATCAGTTAAATCGAGTTCTTTTTTCTTTTCTTTTTTAATTCTATAAATTTGTCAGCATAAAAGCTTTAAGCTACTGATCTCTACATTTGTGATCGATGTTTTTCTTGGCGAATTAAGGTGGATCATATAATCGTATAAGAATAGAGTATTTGAAGAGTCGAAGTTCAATTTTGTTAATAACCAGAGGTGTATCATAATGCAATGTGGATTTCAAATCTGTTTGTAGTGGATTTGTGAATATATACAATCCCATCAAAATCACCTTCAAATCCTTTGAAAATAAGAATATCCCTTTTGCCATCCTGCAGCCTGTGTCTTTGTGGTTTAGATTTTAACAAATTTCATATTATTCCTTTTACTTGATATATGAATGAAATCTACAAATTAATTTAAAGGCAACATTATAGAATTAAAAGGTTGATGTTAATTTCTTGTGCTTATGTTTTTCATCACAACATTTTACATTCTTAACTTTTTTGGTATGTCAGAAAAGATTTTATATTCTTAATACTACTTTAACAAGTATGCTTATCCCACATGGGAGGTCATGGATGGGTTCGAGTCTCAATGAGACAATATAAACTCTTTGTGCTTCAATAGGTTGAAAAATTATATATGAACAGATATTACATTCTAAGAGAGTAAAATTAAAGTACGCTTATCCCCTGCATATAATTTAATGAAAATTTGAAATTTCCTTTTTTTCTTGTTTTACCCTTTCTTGTTTAGAGTGGTTTTAAAATTTTAACCTAATAATTGACTAACAAATTCTAGAAATGAATTCATGAAAAATATGGTATAATCTTTTTTCTATAATTTTTATTTTATTTTATATTGAGTGCAGAATGTTGCTTCTTTATTTTGCATGATTTTGGTAAAATATGGCTTTGTTTTGATAAGGGTGTAATCTTTTTTTCTTTTTTGTTTATCTCCATAAACTTTGGATGTACTAAAATGACAAAACAATGATAAGTTTGAGAGGAAAGTTCATCTTTATACTTTCAAATCAAAAGCAACTTATTGCATGTGTTTGTAGGTGCAACTAATTAATCATGATCAGTTAGCTTACCCCTAACTTCCATTAATAAGATACTAATTAGTGTGATTCTCTAACAGTGTCTCAAATGATTTTTTTTTTCAAATATTAGTAATTATATATTCATTAATTTTGTCTAGATAAGTAGGTTAATATTCAATTCCTATTATTAAGGTTGTTTTAGCAATTAATTAATAGTTGACCATGGACTAATATATTCTACATTTTGGTTGCAAAGTATATATACATGCTAGTCTTGGGTACGGTATTCTCTGTCTCAAATTTATGTCGTATTCGTAGTTTGTCTGAGGAAAATCTTAGTATTTTAAATATGTCATTCTTGAAAATTTAATTAATTGATCAAGTTAACAAGGAGAAGTACAATAAAATAGAGAAAATATTAATTAGTCCATACAAATTGCTTGTCCTAGCTTGTACAGATTTGGATACACATGCATTTTTAAAGTTTCAATCAAACATGGCCTAAATTCCTAGCAACCTAGTTATCAGCTAAGATATCAACCATGTATGAGACTAATTAGTAACAATGAGAAACAATACTGTTGTTTTAATTAAATTTGAATGTCACACAATATCATTTTTTTTAATACTGTTTGTTACAATATAACATCTATTCATAGTTACTTTCTCAATCTACTGAAATATAAAGAGTCAATACTCAATATCCCCCTTACCGGGGCCGGAATAAAATCTATGATCTCCAAAATCTCATGATCTCCCATTTAAGAGAGTCACTTCATAGAGCATAAGGTACATAGAGAAAAAGTATTGCCTATATATAATTATATACCTTCGATCACACAATTCTAAGATCATATCAAACACATATAAGTCAATGTCAAAGTTAATATTGTGTTGTGTGTTTAATCTAATTAAGAATTATTAGTTAAATAAAGTAACGATTCAGATATACGATAATATTATATGAAGTAATATTTATATGAGTTGATAATTATTGGTATAATTTTTTATATACTATATAATTTTTTGAACTTTGAGCTTTGATTGAGCCCATTGTTTAATTTTGAATGTTTATAGTTATAAAAGTAAATCTTCGTTTCACGTAAGATGTGTTATATTTTTAAAATTAAATTGTAATATTTTTTTATGTACTTATTAAAAATATTTGTTGGGCTATGACTTGGAGATCAGAGTCGAGTCCATCATTATACTATCCGGTCAGGAACGTTATGCTGTGCAACGGTGTGCATCATGCATGGTGCACACGGTTACAAAAACGACGTCGTTTTGATGTTCGGTTTTAAAAAAGAAAAATTCAGTTTCAATTGTCGTCAACGGTGTTATGTTGTGCATAATTTGAACTATATAGTTCATTCATTCTGGATATATAGTTCATTCATTCTGGGTATATATTTCATTCATTCTGGATATATAGTTCATTCATTCTGGATATATAGTTCAAATTATACACAACATAACGCCGTTAACGGCAATCGAAACTGATTTTTTTTTTTTTAAAAGTCGGACGCGTCGTTTTTAATCAAAATGGCGCCGTTTTTGCAACCGTGTGCACCATGCATGGTGCACACGGTTGCACGGCATAATTTGCGATTCGGTCGTGACATTGACTGTTACACAAGTATAAAACAAATAATGTTGCGCATTCACTACTAGCTATACCTTTTGGCGTAGCAGTAAATGCTTGATCCTACAACTTGTATAAAGTCATGAGTTTGAGTCACATTATAATTATTATATTAATTAAAAAAAATTATTACACACACAATCTCACACACTACTGGAAATTTCTGATCACTCAAGTCGAAATCCTTGTTCTGAAAAAATCTTTAGTGCGATTACTTTCTAGTAGTGACATTAGACTTATGATAGTTACAATAAGTTTATTTTGCATGAATATATCACTATTTTAACAAGTAGACCCTAATTTTGCATTGCTCTAAACAGCCCATCTATCCACAATGGAAGATCAACACCAAAGGGAGTTACACTTCCTCCCCACCACTACTCAACCCACCGCTGCCGCAGCTTCGACGTCCAACACTCAATCCTGGCCGTCCGACTCGGCGGTTCAAAAATCCCGGCCGTCCACCACCGACGCATTCGAGGGCCCCTCATTAGACCTGCAGTTGTCCATAAGCGTTAGACCGTTGAAACCTCCTCCCGACCGGGCGTACAAGGACGCGGCGAAATTCGACGCCGGGTACGTGGAGGCGCTGAGGTGGCAGGCGGCGGAGCAAATCCGGCTGGCGGCGATGGAGAAGGCGTACGCGGAGCGCGTGAGGGAGCTGACGAGGAGGGAGATCGAGATGGCGCAGTCGGAATTCGCGCGTGCGCGGAGCATGTGGGAAAGAGCGCGTGAGGAAGTCAAGAAGGCTGAGCAGCTTAAAGAGAGAGCGACGAGGAGGATCGATTCTACGTGCATGGAAATTACTTGCCATTCTTGCTGCCAAAAATTCCGACCAAGTTCATAAACTAAGAAATTTATAAAATAAAATAAAAAAAGTTAAAAAGTAAAAATGGAGAAACTAAATATTGAAAATAATAAGTCTGAAAAATGAATTTTCTATTTATTTCCTGTTATAGTTTTTTGGAGAATAATGGTCTGAGTGTTTAATTTGGTCCGTCTTTTTTATTATATTTAAGTGATGAATTGTTTTAAATTTTCTCGAGAGTATATATGATGGGAGACGACGGAAACGGGAATCATACATAAGTTTAGTATGTGAAAAAGAGCATATATAGCTTACCACCAAGCTGAATCCCATCTAATTTATAAATTGTACACTAGCTATATGAAAAGTTTAAACTAATTTTACCATTTTTTTTTGGTCAGTTCTTGAAAATAACAGAAGTGGGTGATTTATTATTTATACTTAATTGCTTCATTTTCCTTTTTTATTTTGAGTTTAAATATCCCATCATTCTTTTATTTATTTATTTATTTTTACATAATATGTATTCATTTAATCTCAGCTCTTTTTACTATGGTTTCATGTAATATACAATCATATCTAGGAATGACAATTTATTCTTGACCTCACGGGGATTTCCGAGGATGGGAACAAACAATCCAAAATTCAAAGAAGGGAATGAGAAATGGTACGTAGATACCCCATCCCGCCATATATTTTGGTGATGTTAAGAAGAATCAAAGACGTAATACTAGATTAATATTTATTTTTGGTAGTTTAAATTAATAATTTAATATTTAAATTTTTCTACTTTTTTTTTTTGACCCATTAAATTTTTCTACTTAAATATTAGAAATTATATTAAACTGCTAATTTGACTATAGGGTTGATCGGGGAGGGGGGTGTGGATTTCTTGTTCCCGAAAATTCCATGCGGGGACAAGGATGGAGAAATTTTTCTATTCCTCAATGGGGATGGAGAGCAACGGGGGACATAGGGATGAGGATGGGGCGTCTGCTTGTCTTTCCTGCTCCGTTGCGATCCCTAAATTCATATGTATTTGTAGAACATTTAGTACCCCATGACTTTATACTATTAAAAATTAAAAGGAGTAGAAAAATGGATAAATATAACAAGACTACTACTTGTAGCATGTTAGTATTGCAGCTACTAACACCTTCTAAAATCATATTAATTAAGGTTAACAAATAAATGATATAATAATTGGGTAACCAGCCCAAAGACCAAAAATTTTCA
This sequence comes from Ipomoea nil, assembly GCF_001879475.1. NCBI lineage: Eukaryota > Viridiplantae > Streptophyta > Magnoliopsida > Solanales > Convolvulaceae > Ipomoea > Ipomoea nil. Next base: position 1,086,117 of record NW_017618708.1, on the reverse strand, counting down.
TGTAGTTGAGTTAGTGTTATAGAACAAATGGGGGTTAGGGATAGCCTAGGCCTGCCAATTGTATATAATGTTGTTTATGTATATATACTGCATATGTAAAATTATTATTGTATCCTCCCAAAAAAAATTTGTCTTAAAAATATAAATATTAAATTAATTCAAAAAAATCTTAAAACCGAAATGTTCATGTTATTAGTTATAAAAAAAAATAAATAAAGTTGTGTCTATGTTATTAATTATAACTTTTGACATAGTAATAACGTTTTGATTTGCAGTTTAGATATAACTTTTGACATTTATATATGCTATAATTTTAAACCGTCAATTTATTATTATTATTTATTATTTTTTTTTGGTTCCACATTGATTGAGTTTGGTATTATTGTTGGGTTGATAAGGTATCTTTTGGAACCCAATCATGCATGCATATCTCTCTTTTTCATCATGCAGATAATTTTTTTTTTTTTTTTTTTTTTTTTTTTTTTTACAGATGCCATTTTGCCAACTCAAGTATCTTTCTACTGTTTGGAACATGGTATGACACACACATATAGGTATTTAAAGGTGAGATCTTATGTACATATAGGATAATGGAAACCCAATATATAGAAATATAGAATCATGCAGTCAACTAATGATCACTGCATACATCTCTATCTTTTGATGATCATGCAGATCAGAGCAATATATATGTATTATTGGGTTTGCAGCTTTGCTTTAATTTGTTTTTTTACAGGTACCAATTTCCATACCATTGTTGGGTTGGGCTCGGAGAGGTAGCTGATCGAGTTCAGAAATCTTACCATCTGGCACTGATTGCTACGAAAGTATACAGAAATAAAGTTACGTTTTCGATCGCTACAAGTTATAACTTTTGGCGCAGTGGTAAACTCTTGAACCTACATGAACAAAGGAATTTCTACCTTCATCACCATCATTCATCATTCTTCATCATCATCATATGCATGATGACTTTCCCCTTTGTTCAGAGGTAGGATAAGTTTGACCAATAATAATGGGATCTTGGTAAGGCTAAGATTGTTTCTCAGACATATAAGCACTGCTCTGTTCCTTGCTTCTTCCCCAACACAAATCACCCCTTTCTGTTTGTCCTCTTCTTTTCTCGTTTGATTCTGTCCACAACTGTCTGTGTACCATAAATGTTGACCAAGTTCTTGTCACCGAATCTTTAATTATCAAAACAATACAAAAATGCAAGTTCCTTCGATCTTCACCTATTGTATGATTTTTATCATACGACAGATAAGGTTTTTATGTTAATCTTTCTCTATATATATAAGATTGTTTGATGGTCCTCTATTTGTTGAGTTAAGGTAATGCATAGATGTGATAGTAGCATTTTCGTTAATTGTTTTTAAAATATTCCTTAATTAATTGGTTTTGTAATGGATGTTGTAATAAACATCGCTAGGTGCTCATTAGATGTTCGGTGGGAACTAGCCTAGCAAGACGCCGTCTAGGCTTCTTTTAAAAAAATTAAAACTTAATAATAATTTTATTAGGGTTATGATATTTTTAAGTGCGTGGGGGTGAGGGGTTAAAGTAGAAAAATACTTACAACACATTTGGTTCACAGAATGAATTTTGAGATAATAAGAATGCTATTCCATAAGGAATGGAATAGGCAAGGAATATAATATGAATTCTATTCTATTGTTTGGTTCGCGAAAGGAATAGACTTTAGGAATTATATTACAGTGTTTGGTTGGTTTAAGGAATAGAATGAAATATGTTTCAAAAGACATAAATACCTTTATAAAAATATGTGGTGGTGTTGGTGTTGGTGGCGGTGGCGGTGGTAGCAATGGCGGCGGTGGTAGCAATGGCGGCGGTGGTTGTGGTGGCGGTGGTGGCAGTGGAGGTGGTGGTGGCGGCGGTGGTAGCAGTGTCAGCGGTGGTTGTGGTGGCAGTGGCGGTGGCGATGGTGGTGGTGGTGGCGGTGGTGGGGTGGTGGTGGAGACGGCGGCAGTGGTGGCGGTGGTAGGGTATTTTTGGTATTATAGTACTAAAGCTATTCCCAAATACTTGGAAATAGTTAATACCAGGGGGTCCCCTAGGAATGGCTATTCCCCCTGCAAAGAGAATAGCTCATTTCCGGGAACGCTATTACCTTGAATAAAATGACAAAACAAACAATGGAATATGTCTATTCCCGGGAACGGTATTCCATTCTCAACCTATTCCATGAACCAAACACGCCATTAAGGTTAAAAGTAAATATTGAAAATTAAAGCTTGTTGGGTGTCAGTCGGATTAGACGAGTTTAGCCCCTGCTCGATTCGAGACGTGACGTTGTGGCTTACCATGGAGGGATGTACTTAAATTGTTAATGTCCACCCAGTTATCACCAATTAGTTTTAAGTAGGATATGAAAATCAAATTGCCAAATAACTTTGTGGTTAAACGTACTTGATTTACCGCAGTCAAGGGATGAGTGACCGATCCATCAGGCATGTTGGTGATCAAATATTGCGGCAGGTGCTGGGAGGGAGGATTTTTGAGCGTCGACCGGATTACACGAGTTCAGCCCCTGCTCGATCCTGAATTGAATGCAAGAATGCTAACTTGTTCCGACTCAATTTTCAATCCTGAATTGAATGCAAGAATGCTAACTTGTTCTGACTCAATTTTAATTAATTAAATCGTCTGGATTATAACCTGTGTCAAACTTTGTATGAATTGAAGCAGATTTATGAAAATAATATAGAGCAGAATAATAAAAAGAACCAAACGAGAGATGATACCGCAGTTCGGAAAACTTCTCATACATCTACGGGACCACACAAAGGTGAAACCCAACTCTACTAAATGATCACCAAGTTGCTGAACCAATTTTCCAAACAAGACTATGGTCTAATCGTTGAAACCAAACTCGTTCTTCATCATCTCCTAGAGTTGGTTGAAAGACTTGAATCGCTTCAATCTCAAGATTAAGCCGAGTCACTGTTCACCCACCCAAAGACGTCACAACGTCTCAATGAAGTTTAACAGCCCTTCATTGAAATTCTTGAACACTGATTAGAATAATTCCAAATTAGAGCAATATAATATGCAACAGATTAGACCACCAATATAAAATAGTCTTTGTAGACATTGTTGATTAGCTTTGTCCTTCACGCCTCTTTATATAGTGGAACAATCGAACTCTTGATCAAAGTCTTAAAATAAGTTGTGTAAGAATTCCTTGAATTAAGGTGAGACATTCCGTTCAAATTGGCTATCTGACAACTTTGTACTCTTAACGAAATCCTGTTAGAAGATCCGCCTAAGCTGAATTACGCAATGTCCCAAGCACAGCAACTTCTGAGGCAACAACGGAAGTTAGACTAGAAACACAAAACACAACTAACCGATCTAATATTGTTTGTTAAATAATTAGCCAATTAAAGATATATAAAATGTGTAACATTTGTACACTTATCGTTAATGTCCACCTACTTATCACTAATTGGTTTTAAGTAGGATATGACAACCAGATAGCCAATGAATTTGTGGTTAAGCTAGCGTGTTTGATTTACAACAGTCATGGGATGAGTGACCCACTGGGTAGTAAGCATAGTGCAGCGTTGAGATCCAACAAAAACAATCACGGGATGGGTGACCCACCGAGAAGTAAAGCATATAGTGCTGAGATCCAACAATGCTAAAAGTCAACAATTTGAAAAGAAAAAGTAAATACTTTAGTGACGATTCACGCACGGCAGAGACAAAAAAATCATGTTCGGTGTCAAAATTATATTAAAAAATTAAAATTTCATTCAGCATTGATCATACATGATATCATTATATATATATATATATATATATATATATATATATATATATATATATATATAGGAAGGGGGATACCCAAGAGTACAAACTCAAGCTATTGGTGCCACATAGCGATACCATCTAAATCATCATGAAGAATGTTCAAAATCTCGTCCGGTGGATTATATAGGATATGCAGGCCTTTCGGGAAATTCTTGGCTCTGCGTGCTATAGCGTCAACCAAGCGATTCTGCTCACGAACAACTAAGGATAACCTCCATGTATTGATTGAGTTTATTTCCCGCATGCAAGCCAACAGTAGGTTGCGGAGCACATTGTTGTTAACTTGGGTGCTGTTGAAGCTTTCATATAGATCCTTGGAATCGGTTTCGAAAGTAACATTCATAAAGCCCAGGTATTTTGCTAGTAGGATGCCCTTTAATAGAGCCCAAGTCTCGATGTAACACCCCTGAATTTGAAGATATTTAAAACTTATAAAATAAATGCGAACCTAATATTTAAATCCCAAACAGAGCATAAACCATCCATAAGAGTCGGGGTGCTATGCCACACCTAGGTTTGAGAACCTGGATGCACAGGCTAAACTAACTATGCATAGTCAATCCATAAATCGATATTCAATTACAATCCAAGGCACGCAGGCCATCTACTATGCTAGAACTAATTAAGCTAAGTACAAGGTCCTGACTAGCGCGCTCCGTAGCTAATGCTCATCACCTGAAAAACATTCGGTGTAACAACCGTCAGCGAATAATGCTGGTAACTCACTCCAACGCGTTAAGTACAGTGTAGGTAGATATAAGAAAATCATTTTGAAACTGGAATACATATATACCTACGAGACTCTAGTTTAAATCAAAGATCAAAACTCAAGATACATTAACAGACTCCACTGTATAGAATAATCATAAAGACTAACATGCGTCCTAATAACACGTTGCGAGACACAATAGACAGATAAGCATATAAATAGCAATTAGAGGCAATAAAGGCATTCAATACAATCAGTTAGCAAGTAATCAACAAGGCACACAATCCATCTTCCAACCTTATACCAAGTTCCAACCTTGTAGCTCCCCTCCATCCTTATATCAGTTCCAACCTATACCTCCAGGCCACCCTTATATCGCCTCCCCTTATTCCTCTGGGCAACTACATGCCCCCACAAACAAACCACCTATCAACCACCAACATATCAAGATGGTGCCGCAGGTGCCTTCACATGATCCGCACCTCTAGTGCCAATATCAAGGGGTCCGCGCATATATATAGCTCTGACATGACACCGCAGCACTTATAACCTGACCCATGCTCAACGGCAAGCAGGTCTAAGGTGGGTTTGTGCCTTTAGCACAGTAACCGCTAGGCATGTACCTTTAGTACAATTCAATGACCAAGCACAAGTGGTGCCAACCGCCAACAATTCATTTCCACCAATCACAATCTCATCATCATCATCATCATTCACACCGGACATTGCGTAATGACCACGATACTCATCACCATTCAATCAAGCAACACATAATCAATCAATAACAAACAAGACATAACAACAATGACACGTATTGCACATAAATTCCTAGAACGGTATTCAAAACATCAAACGAGACTCATACACGACAAACGGGGTATAACGGGACACAGAGAAACAACAAACGGGGGAAAACATCACGAACCACAACCCCTTTCCAGCGGGTAGGTGGCGGGTGGCCACCCACCGGCGGCCACTCGCCATTCCAGCGGGTGGCCGGCGGGCAGACCACCGCCCCCCCGGCTGCCCGCTGGAACAGCGCTCCCGGGCAGCGGGCACCCCTACCCCCATCTACCCCCCACTGATTCACAGGAAACTTTTGGTCCCGGGATCTCTCGTGGTACCCGAAATCATGTCCAGACACATTCAAACACATAACGACAACACCACGTATTCAATTAACGGGATTAAATCAAGAATCATACCAAATACGTTCTAACACGATTCCTAGACATGCCAAGACTCAATCATTAATCATATAATGGTTCAGGAGCATCCGAAACCTCAAGAACATCAAAAAATCTATATGCAAAGTCCTAAATACAAGCCTTAGGCTAGACTCAACACCCGATCATGCATAAACCCACCAAAATATACCAAGAACATCATAATGTGAAATTCACGATATAAACCCTAGGGCTCTAGACATAATTAAAATACGAGATCATACCTATAATCAATCACAATATCAAGAACATCAAGGTTATCAAATAAACACAATATAAATCTTAAGCAAGGGCTCTATCAAGACTCAATCACAGAATTACACATACGATTATCAAATGAGCCAATAAATAAGATATAGCAAGGAAAATAGGTTTTTTTCGAGACATGGGTTACCTTTTAGCCCTAATCAATATCCTTGGCTACTAAGGTTCTTCTCTAAGATTTCCTTCCAATGGATTCCTCTACGTTTGGTGGCGGGGAATTCCTTTGCTAGGTTTCCCTCGGGAATATCTTGCGTGGTAGAATTAACTGTGGTAGGGTTTCTAAATGCTTCCTAAGTCCCTATATATAGATTTAGGAGTCCTAACTAGAATTTGAATGGTAAAGGCCCACTTTTCCTATTCCTTATATAATTGAGGACTTGGTTATTAAGGATAAGGGTCCATGATCCATTGTGGACAACACTAATTAATTAATTGGGGTTCTAGTCTAATTAAATCCTTTTTAATTATATGTTAACGGAATTAATTTCATAATTAGTCCGGATGCGGAGGCCGTAACACGGGTGTTACACTCGGCTTCAAGTGGGGAGCAACAACCAATGCTATATGAAAAACCTGCCATCCAACAACCTTTGTTATCTCTGATCACTCCATCGCATCCTGCCTTGCCATTTTAGAGATCAACGGAGCCATCTAGATTCATCTTCACAGTGCCCTCAGGTGGTGTTGACCAGCGCAAGTTCGACCATGAGTCCCAGAAGGCGACATCTCGAGAGGTCTTGGAACCTGAAAAAGCTTTGGCGGCCTGTTCATCCTGAGATTTGATCCATGCAACCTTGAATGTGATGGATTTCTCCAAATTGTTGAAGATCCTATCGTTTCTCCATCTCCAAATCCACCATAGAGCGATAGCAAAGAGAGCTCCTTCATTGCATGGATGGTTGCCAGTGTGGCTACCTTTGATACCCAACTGAAGCCAGTCATTGAAGGGAAGGTGTGGAGTTGTTGAAAGAGTTGGAAGGACCTGCTTCCAGACCTCGGCTACCACTGGGAAAATGCGAAAAACATGCTGGATGTCTTCCACATCGGTCACACATAAAGAACACTTGTCGCAGCTTGCGAGACCGCGCTTAACTCTGTTACTATTGGTAAGAATTTTGCCATGAACCACCAACCAGATGAAAGTGCAGACCTTATTTGGAACTTTTAGTTTCCATATATTGTTCCATTTGGTAGCTTGGACCATGTCTGTTAGTCCTAAAGCCACATCATATGCTGAGCTAACAGATAGATTACCTAAAAGTTCATATCTCCAGCCAAAAGAATCGTTGTCCTCATCCTCATTAGTAATAACAATGGCGGATAGTCTCTCCAAGCTTTCAACCGGCAAGAGGCTATCTAGTTAGTCCATCAACTAACCATGATTGGGGCCCCAATAGCTAGAGACTGGTATATACAACTCGGGGAGGGGCAGTGCCTCAGACAAATGAGCTCTTAGTGGAACATCCTCCAACCATTTATCGAGCCAGAACAGAGTCTTCTTGCCATTCCTAACAACTCTCTTGATTCCACTTTGAAGTATGTGATGGGAACTAAGAATACCTCTCCAAGTATGCGACATGTTCCTCTTTAGCTGCCATAAGGCGCAATCAACATACGAGATTGAGTATTTGGACTTGAGTAGACGCACCCATAGACTATTCTCATCCTGAAGAATCCTCTAACCAAGTTTTGCTAAGAAGGCTTGATTCATCTGCTTCAACTTTCGAATACCAAGCCCGCCTCTTTGCTTGCTCAGTGTGACTGTATCCCAATTTACCAGGTGAACCTTCCTTGAGCCTTCCGAACTCCCCCACAAGAAGCAACGAATCTGTTTCTCAATGGCGTCCAGAATTCCAACTGGGGCAATGTTTGCATGGAATAGTATGGTATCATGGACAGAACAGATTGAGCTAGTATGTGGCGGCCAGCAAGGGAGAGAGTTTTGGATCTCCAGCCTGTTAGTCTGCTCTGGACTCTCTCCAATATGCCAGAGAAAGACTGCTCTTTTAGTCTGCCTTGAATCGATGGCACCCCCAAGTATCTGCTGGGATCCTCCACTCTCGAAAAGCCGATTGTACTGGTGATAGACTCCTAGATGTGGGGAGGAGTATTCTTGGAAAAGAACACAGATGATTTTTGGATGTTAATACTCTGGCCAGAGATGGACCAGAACACGTCCAAACATGCCTTCATTTCAGTTGCTTGCTAGATCGTTGCTGCACTGAATAAAACCATGTCATCCACGAAGAAGATGTTGGTTATGCTGGGGCCATCCCTTGTAAGCTTGACACCATTCCAGCTACCTGAATTGATAAAAGAGTTAATGAGATGGCTCAGTTTTTCAGTACACAAAGCAAAGAGGAGGGGTGATATGGTATCTCCCTGGCGAATTCCTCTCCCCGGGTGAAACCAGTCCGAGCGCACTTGATGGACAATTTTAATAAATGTCCTCGCAAGTGCACGAATCACTGTAGTAATAGGGTGCAATAGCAAGGGTCGAACCCACAAGGAATTGATACAATGCAATTTAATAACCTAGACTTAAAAGAAATAATTGGCTTGATAATTTAAAGTACTAGAATAAAATGATCAACTCAAATGCACAATAAGTAAATTAAAATTCAAGAAATTAATTAAATGTATGACTAGGAATCAAGAAATTGGATAGCAATCCGGATAGAAAAACTTAGGAATATGAATAAAAAACCATTACTAGTTCTGCATTTTAAGTCTAATATTGTCAACCAATTAAATAAATCAGTACATAATATTAATGATAAACAATTCACTTCCTTAGCATTAGACAATAGTATTTTGTTATATGATCAATAATTAAAATCAATAACTAAAATGAACATCAACAAAGCTTAGGATTTTGGGAATTGATTAATTAAAAAGTGCACACAATTTGGAAAATGGGAATTGAAAACTAAAGCAAAGAGTTCTGTATTTAAAGGGAAGCAGTATTACTAGCATATTACTTAAACCTTAAGCATGGTAATTAGAATGACACTTAAACTCTAAGTACGGCAAAACAATGTTGGAAAAAATAGCTTAAAATGGCATGTTAAGTGGCTATTTTGTGGTACAATTATCAGTGGGGTCCACTTCCGATTTGGGTCGGGTTAAAGTGGATTCGGATTCTTCGTAGTGAGACGAAGAGATCGATATATTGTACGCTCAAAACGGATAATGGGTGAATGAGATATTGATTCTCAAAGTAAACCCATTTGAGTTGGAAAATGAAGGGAAAAAGTGAGCTTTTGTCCCACATTGCTTTGGAATGAAGATTTTCCCCCCTTATATACAAGATCTCTTTTGAAGGTTGTAGAATTGTATAGCATAGAGGCTCTCTCGCGCGGGGGGGGGGGGGGGGGGGGGGGTGTGCAAATCAAATTCCAACTAGCAGAGATTGAAAAAGGCTTGATTCAAGCCCGAGCTCGTGTGCGCCGGCACCTGGGGGCACTAATGTCGTCCGGAAATTGGCTGGCCTTGCGGGCATAAGTTATGCCAAACTTCGGTATCATTTTACAACTGGTATAGCCACTTGGTTCGGGTTCGGCCAGAACCGAACTGAGAGCACACCTACTCTCGTGCTACAAGAGAGCACGAGAGGTTGTGGTGCGCCGAGAGCACAACTCTCGTGCAACAGCCACCTACTCTCGTGCTACAAGAGAGCACGAGAGGTTGTGGTGCACCGAGAGCACAACTCTCGTGCAACAGAGTCCACGAAAGGTGCAAGGGCCGAAACTGGATGAGGTCGAAAGTTGAGACCGAACCCTGTACGCTAACGGTCAGGAACCCGAAAGTTCTGACTGTTGAGGGGATTGAATTCATCTGTTACGGAATTAATTGTCTATTAATTCCAATTTTGAATTCTGAATTCAATTCCCAGGTAGTGGCCTGCTGTTATAGCTGTTGGAAGGCAGCTTTAATGTCATTTTTAATTGCCATAATAAAGGCTATTGGCTCCTTCAACCCTATATAAGAGAGGGTAGAGGCAGTAGAGTTTTTTACACACAGAAACATAGAACACGAAAGTTCATTTTTTCAGCTTCAAAACCTCTCTGCTTCTACTCTTTCTTGGCCTACTGTGTTCATAACCACGTCTTGCTCGCCGGATTCTTTGTTTGAATGCTCAAACACTGAATCATAGCAAGTTTTATCCTGGGAAGCCTAGGCCACAACGCTCCTAGCATCTTTGGGAGGTGGCAAATAAGGTTTTAAGGAAAGAGTGCTCACTCGACTCTTGCAAAAACCCAACACCAAACACTAGCCAAATTTCTTCAACTTTTTCTTCCCTTCTTTCCAGAAAATAACAATCTTATTTTTGATTATTATTTGTGTTTTTCTACCAACGGTACCAACAAGCTTAAAACCTTATTTATTTGTTTTCCCGTTGGTGGTCTTCTCCGAATTTCCTTGAAGAAAATGGAGCATCCCGTACTGCCAATTGATGGGGAGGATAATGTTGTTGCAGACAACAATGGAAGAAACGACAACAATAACGTCGTTGCGGATAACAGTGGAGGGAATGGCAACAATGTTTCTAATTCCCAAGCTACACCAGTGAACGTTGGTTCACAAGATGGTGGGAGCACTGAGGGATATATTCCAATGTCTCGGGTACCTTCGGTACCGAGTGGTTCGGCTGAAAAGCCGGAGAAGTTCACCGGTGTTGGTTCGAACTTCAAGAGGTGGCAACAGAAGATGTTGTTCTACCTAGCAACTCTCGGCCTGGCAAGGTTCTTGTCCGAGAGTGTTCCCAAGTTGAAGGAACAAGATGCACAATCCGTGATGACGGTTGGCTATTGGAAGGATTCGGACTTCCTTTGCCGAAACTACATCCTGAATGGATTGTGTGACACGCTATATGATGTATATCGAAAGATAAGCACATCAAAAGCGTTGTGGGAAGCTTTGGATCATAAATACCGAAGTGAGGATGCCGGCTTAAAGAAATTTGTAGTTGGCCGATTCCTCGACTTCAAAATGGTTGATTCAAAGACCGTGCTAAGTCAGGTAGAAGATTTGCAATTAATCTTTGATGAGATCCGTGACGAGGGCATGGTGCTAAGTGAAGCCTTCCAAGTGGGATCTGTGATCCATTTGTTGCCTCCAGGTTGGAAGGACTTCAAGAACTACCTTAAGCATAAGCGAAAGGAGATGAATCTGGTGGACCTGATCCAGCGACTCAGGATTGAGGAAGGGAACAGGACGAATGATAGGAAGGCTCCTATCGTTGTTGGCGCTAAGGCCAACGTTGTGGAGCACGGTAAGAGCTCCAAGAGGAACAAGAAGGACAAGCGAAAGCTAGGTCCGAAAGGTGGCGTTACCAAGAACAAGTTTCCTGGTGAATGCTACAATTGTGGCAAGCATGGCCACAGAGCATCTGAATGCAAGGCTCCAAGGAAGAAGAACAAGAGTTCTGAAGCCAATGTTGTTGGAGATAGCAGTCAGAAGGAGGTCGAGATTAACCTTTCGGCTATGGTGACCGAAGTGAACCTCGTGGGTTCAAACCCTCGTGAGTGGTTCATTGATACCGGTGCAACCAGACACTTGTGTTGCAACCGAGAGATGTTCAACACCTTTGAGACCGTTGGTGGTGAAAAGGTGTGGATGGGAAACTCTGCTCAGTCTGCTGTGGAAGGCATGGGCAAGGGGGTTCTGAAGATGACTTCCGGGAAGGAACTAACGTTGAACAACGTGCTGTATGTTCCTGAGCTGAGGAAGAATCTTGTGTCTGGCTCTCTGTTGAACAAGCATGGCTTTCGCATGGTGTTCGAGTCAGACAAAGTAGTTTTGTCCAAGTTAGGGATGTTTGTTGGTAAAGGATATGTAACTGATGGGCTCTTTAAGCTCAATGTAATTCCTGTTATCAATAAAAGCAAAGTTAATTCTGTTTACTTGCTTGAGTCTTCCAGTTTGTGGCATGGTAGACTAGGTCATGTTAATTTTAATTCTATGCGTAGATTAATTAGCATGGACCATATTCCTAACTTTCAAATTGACACAAATAACAAGTGTGAAATTTGTGTTGAGGCAAAACTAACGAAAGTACCTTTCAAGTCGGTTGAAAGGGAAACTGAACCACTAGAATTAATCCATAGTGATTTGTGCGATTTTAGATCGATACAAACGAGAGGTGGTAATAAGTATTTTATCACATTTATCGACGATAACGCACGATACTGCTATGTGTATTTGCTTAAGAGCAAAGACGAAGCCGTTGATAAATTCGTTCTTTATAAGAATGAAGTGGAAAACCAACTTAATCGGAGAATTAAGAAGGTTAGAAGCGATCGAGGTGGTGAGTACGAAGCACCTATTGGTGACTTCTGTGCGAGTGTAGGGATAATACACGAGCGTACTGCACCTTACTCACCTCAATCGAACGGTGTTGCCGAACGAAAGAATCGTACATTGAAAGATATGATGAATGCGATGCTTATAAGTTCGGGCCTACCTCAAGATGCTTGGGGTGAGGCGATTTTGACAAGTAACTACCTTTTGAATAAGGTACCCCGAAAGAAGCTCGATAAGACTCCTTATGAGCTGTGGAACGGTAGGAAACCTTCCTACCAGTACCTGAAAGTGTGGGGGTGTCTTGCCAAAGTTTTGGTGCCAACACCTAAGAAAGTAAAGATAGGTCCTAAGACGGTGGACTGTATCTTTATTGGCTATGCACATAATAGTAGTGCTTATCGGTTCTTAGTACACGAGTCCAATAATCCGGATGTACATGAGAACACGATAATAGAATCAAGGAATGCATATTTCTTTGAAAATATATTTCCTTGTAGGTCCAACGAGGGACCAAGTACGTCAAAACGAACGTTTGGCGAAACTATGGATAATGATAGTGGGGAATCCGAGAGAGAACCCGAGCTCGAGCCGAGACGCAGTAAGCGGGCAAGAATTGGAAAATCATTCGGTCCTGATTTTCTAACTTACTTGTTAAAGTACGATTCGGGTACTCTAACTAGTTTATTAGAAAATGAACCCGATTTTCTATCTTGTTTGATAGAGAACGAGCCTCGAACGTATGTAGAAGCCATGACTTCTACGGAAGGACCAATGTGGAAAGAGGCTATAAAAAGTGAAGTGGATTCTATTCTACAGAATCACACTTGGGAACTGGTTGATCTTCCTCCGGGTAGTAAACCCTTAGGATCCAAGTGGGTCTTTAAAAGGAAGATGAAACCGGACGGTTCCATCGAGAAGTATAAGGCTAGGCTTGTAATCAAGGGTTACAGGCAACGCGAGGGCCTCGATTACTTCGACATGTATTCTCCCGTGACGAGAATAAACTCCATTAGAATGATACTTGCTATAGCCGCGTTGCGGAACTTGGAAGTTCATCAAATGGATGTGAAAACCGCTTTCCTAAATGGCGAATTAGATGAGGAGATCTATATGGAACAACCCGAAGGGTTCGTGGTTCCGGGCCAAGAAAGGAAAGTGTGTAAGTTAGTTAAATCGCTCTATGGTTTAAAACAAGCGCCTAAGCAGTGGCACGAGAAGTTTGACCATGCGATGTTAACTAACGGGTTTAAAATAAACGAAAGTGACAAATGTGTCTACGTTAAGGAAACGATAGACGGCTACGTCATTCTTTGTTTATATGTCGATGATATTCTCATCGTTGGTAGTAATGATCGGATGTTCAAGTCTACCAAAAACATGTTAAATGCGAGATTTGACATGAAGGATATGGGTTTGGCTGATTTGATCCTCGGGATTAGAATCATTAGAAGACCTGATGGTCTCGTGTTGAGCCAATCACATTATATTGACAAAATCCTTGAGAAATTTAACAAGGATGATAGTCAAGTGGCTAGGACACCATTTGATACAAATATTCATCTAACCAAGAACCACGGAGAAGGTATTTTACAAGTGGAATATGCTCGGGTTATTGGTAGTTTGATGTATCTTATGAGTTGTACTAGGCCGGATATTGCCTATGCGGTTAGTAAACTCAGTAGATATACGAGTAACCCCGGTGCTATGCACTGGAAGGCAATAGTAAAGGTTATGAGATACTTGAGGTATACTCGTGATCTTGGACTGCACTACGGGAGATATCCCGCTGTACTTGAAGGGTATAGCGATGCGAATTGGATATCTGATATTAAGGACTCTAAGTCCACGAGTGGCTATGTGTTTACACTAGCCGATGCAGCCGTTGCGTGGAAATCCTCTAAGCAAACTGTGATAGCTAGATCCACGATGGAATCTGAGCTGATAGCCTTGGACAAAGGTTGTGAAGAGGCTGAATGGCTACGCCATTTTATAGAGGATATTCCTAATTGGGAAAGACCGGTACCTCCAATATGTGTGCATTGCGATAGTCAAGCCACAATCGGGAGAGTACAGAGTCATATGTATAATGGTAAGTCTAGACATGTGCGTCGTAGACATAATACCATTAGACAACTACTCACAACTGGAGTTGTCTCGATTGACAACGTAAAGTCAAAAGACAATATAGCGGATCCGCTGACCAAAGGGTTAGGAAGAGAAGTTGTGGAGAAGTTGACACAAGGAATGGGTCTACTGCCCTTGGACTAAAAAAGTTCTATAGTGGATACCCAACCTAGCTGGCACCTAGGTACAATGGGACAACTAAATTATGGAACGGAGCGCGTCACTGTGGGGGTCTCGGACTCCCTATCACTCCTCGTTAAAACAGTGACTCCTGCAAGAGGCTAGCATGTTAATGCTTTAATGATTCTTGAGTATGCGGGATACTCGAGAAAGAATCACCTATGTTAGAGAGAAGTGAGAGTCGCTTCAAAGGAGAATTGTTGGGCACAATTCTTTAGAAACTCTCGCAGAACCAGGAACGGTGACCCACGACCAAAACGGGCACACTCATGAGAGCAAGAGCATGGTTGGGAGATTCCTGTGTGAGATATGTCATCGTCTACACAAACGGCAGTCGGTTCAAAGACATCGCGTTCTACCGTACAGCCAGTAGAGTAAACATGTCTTTACGAGGGAAGGTTCAAAGGGTATAGTGACTCCCTACCTATCCTATGCAGGGATCGACCTTTTGAACACAGTTGTTTCCGATTTCAAAATACCCCGAAAATCAATTTTTCATTCATGTGGGGGATTGTTGGAAAAAATAGCTTAAAATGGCATAAAATGGCATGTTAAGTGGCTATTTTGTGGTACAATTATCAGTGGGGTCCACTTCCGATTTGGGTCGGGTTAAAGTGGATTCGGATTCTTCGTAGTGAGACGAAGAGATCGATATATTGTACACTCAAAACGAATAATGGGTGAATGAGATATTGATTCTCAAAGTAGACCCATTTGAGTTGGAAAATGAAGGGAAAAAGTGAGCTTTTGTCCCACATTGCTTTGGAATGAAGATTTTCCCCCCTTGTATACAAGAGCTCTTTTGAAGCTTGTAGAATTGTATAGCATAGAGGCTCTCTCGCGGGGGGGGGGGGGGGGGGGGGGTGGGTTCAAATCAAATTCCAACTAGCAGAGATTGAAAAAGGCTTGATTCAAGCCCGAGCTCGTGTGCGCCGGCACCTGGGGGCACGAATGTCGTCCGGAAATTGGCTGGCCTTGCGAGCTAAGTTATGCCAAACTTCGGTATCATTTTCCAACTGGTATAGCCACTTGGTTCGGGTTCGGCCAGAACCGAACCGAGAGCACAACTCTCGTGCAACACCCACCTACTCTCGTGCTACAAGAGAGCACGAGAGGTTGTGGTGCACCGAGAGCACAACTCTCGTGCAACAGAGTCCACGAAAGGTGTAAGGGCCGAAACTGGATGAGGTCGAAAGTTGAGACCGAACCCTGTACGCTAACGGTCAGGAACCCGAAAGTTCTGACTGTTGAGGGGATTGAATTCATCTGTTACGGAATTAATTATCTATTAATTCCAATTTTGAATTCTGAATTCAATTCCCAGGTAGTGGCCTGCTGTTATAGCTGTTGGAAGGCAGCTTTAATGTCATTTTTAATTGCCATAATAAAGGCTATTGGCTCCTTCAACCCTATATAAGAGAGGGTAGAGGCAGTAGAGTTTTACACACAGAAACATAGAACACGAAAGTTCGTTTTTTCAGCTTCAAAACCTCTCTGCTTCTACTCTTTCTTGGCCTACTGTGTTCATAACCACGTCTTGCTCGCCGGATTCTTTGTTTGAATGCTCAAACACTGAATCATAGCAAGTTTTATCCTGGGAAGCCTAGGCCACAACGCTCCTAGCATCTTTGGGAGGTGGCAAATAAGGTTTTAAGGAAAGAGTGCTCACTCGACTCTTGCAAAAACCCAACACCAAACACTAGCCAAATTTCTTCAACTTTTTCTTCCCTTCTTTCCAGAAAATAATAATCTTATTTTTGATTATTATTTGTGTTTTTCTACCAACGGTACCAACAAACAATTCATACTCTTGGAAGTAAGAGATTTACAATCACAAATACAGGGACACTGCAAAGCAAATTAAGACAAAGAAAAGTGGAACCAGAGATTATGCGCGCTGCCAAACCAAACAATTACGTTGTTGCTGACCAAGAAAACCGCCAACGTCACCGAACGGGGAAGAAGCTACGAGCCCCGAACTTGCCACCGGAAAACCCAGCCGTACCGACCGGAATTGCTCCGGTGTGAATTGATGATCTCCTCCATCGATTTTGCACCCATCTTATACCCCTCGGCCTCAACATTCTTTTGGCGCTATGATTCACGATCCGCATGATTCGCTCCAACTCTGCGCAAAAAGACCGCTTCTCTGACCTCTGCGTCGTTTGCGATAGCCGAAGAAGGCTCTACGTTCGGATCTCTTTTCTCGTTCATTAGTTGACTGGTTGATTTGCACTACTGTATGCCACACAAAAGCTACGACCAATAATAATGATTATTCAAATAAATAAAACACATTTAAAAGCTAATTAAATTAGAGACCAATTATAATTAGTCTATGTTTATTAAAACTCCTATTGACCAAATACTACTAAAACTATTATTATTAAATTATATTAGGAATTAGGAATTACTGGGTTGACATAATTTAAATAACAAACAAATTTTATAATAAAAACAACCTAAAATTAAACAATATTAATAAAAACTACTTATAGCCATAATAAATAAAAATAGATAAAATTAATCAATTATTGTAAATTAATTATAAAAAGACTATTTAAAATAGCAGTCAAAATAATGTTTATCAAATTTCCCCACACTTATTTCTTTGCTTGTCCTCAAGCAAAATCATTATTAAAGAGAAAGAAAAGAAATTAAAAATCAAACCAAGTATTAGATTGAGCTTTTACCCGAATGGTCTTTCAAATTTATTGAACAATGTAGAGTTAGTGCCAACTCAAAGAATGTATAAAACATTTCACTAGAAACTAAAAACTTTAACAACTAAAATAAATATAAAACTTGTGCTCGTGTGCTGACACCCCTTATCTGAACTATACAAAAACTCAATAAACAAATATGAAAATTTCACCAAATTCAACCTAAACCAAATTCAGAAATATTCTATCACTGTGCAGGTGCAAAACATGAAGGAAATAAGGATCAAGGCATTTATTAAAATTGAATTGCAATTGCTCGTCTTTTCCAAAGTTTACTCATTATTTTTCTATTTTGACTTTTTCCAAAGAGAACTTCCCCAAAAACCTCGCCATTTTACGCCAGACTTGTTTGGGTTTTCAATTTTGTGTGTACTCATAAACCAGACCACAACACTTATTGATTTATTTATTACACATGTGTTTAGGTGGCTGATTCAGCGGAGTAGAATCTATTATTTATTGCAAACAAAATAAATAAATAAATAAAACACTCTCATTTATTTTTTTTAAAATAACTTTTTTTATTAAATCTTTTTTTTTTTTCACTTCACTTATGCCATAAAGCTGATCCTTGAACCAACACACTACACCACAATTTATAGCACTCAAGAATTATTAAAGAATTTGAAAAAGGTAATATAAAGTGAAACCAACATATAAACTATTAAAGAAAATGTACAGAACATATAAGGGCATAGTGATTTCAAAGACATTTAGTTTTTTTTTTTTTTTTTGTTTTTGTTTTTTTTTTTTTGTTTTTTGTTTTTTTTTTTTTTGTTTTTGACTAAGTTATTCAAAATATAAAGAAATTAACAACTAGTCACATGCAATTTACACACTAAGAGTGACAAAAACATACATTATTTCTATCAACGAATATTTAAAAGACTCATAAGGGTAAAACTCAAACTAATGCTAGAATTTTAAAATAAAAAGGTTTTAAAAAATGAACATAAGAAAATTAAAAAGTTTGAAATTAAAAAAAGTTAAGAAAATATACATAAGAAAATTAAAAAGTTTAAAATTTTTTTAATTTTTTGTGATTTGTGGGTAAAACCTCTTCCCCACACTTATTTTCAACATTGTTCCCAATGTTGTGACAGGAAAGAAAAAATGACAAAGAGAGTCCTCCTTTATTAGATTTTTTATTTGTGTAATTCTCATTTAGCCCTGCAATTTTAGAATCAGATTTATCAACGTCATTCAAAAGATTTTCTTTTTGAAGTTTATCAAACTCCAACTGATTTTTCTGTGCAAGATCCAACACGATAACTGCAAAAACTTGATTAGAGCTATTAGGAAAATGCATAGATTGTTGGTCCCGATAGAGTGTAGTGAGAGTCTAGGGGGGGGGGGGGGGTGAATAGACTCTTTCGTGTTTTTTACCCCAAAAATCACCTTTCGGTGTTTTGGCGCAGCGGATATGTCAGATTCGATTATTTGCTTTGCACGAGTTTTCGTTTAAAAGAGAACTTTCGGTAATGATGATAAGGACAATATGATGCAGAAATGAAATGCGTAAGTAAAGAGATAAAGAGACAAGAGTTTTTATAGTGGTTCGGCTAACGTTGCCTACTCCACTCTTCTTCCACAACTTATGGAAGGATTGCACTATCACTCGTTAGTACAATTACACAAAGACTTCCTTGATCACTAAGCCGGACAACCTTCGTAGGTTTTTCAACTCCTCGAGTTTACTCCGCCTCTATCAACTTCTTCTTCAGAGCTGAGGTTGGTAGAAAATGATTTCTGATTTCTCCAACTTGATGAAGTTTTGATTGTGTGAGATGATTTCTTCGTACAAATGGCAAGACTTCCTTAAGGTGTAAGATGATGATCAATGGACTTCTTCAAATATCTTAGTACCTTAACACTGGTTCACAAAAGTTTGAGAGAACTGAGAGCGTTTAAGAGCTTTTGCAAGTGTATAGATCGAGTGAAAGTTGAACCAGCACCTTCTAAGTTGATGAAGGTGGGTTTATATAGGTGATGAAAATTCATCCGTTGGAGGGAGATGAAATTTCGAACCTTTTATCCAGTGGATAAGGACCGGGGAGCTTCATGCATTAAATGCTCCATTAATGAGGTTGTACCATGTAGCCGTTGAAGGTATGGAGAGCATTAGGGTTTTTGTCCTTTAGCTCCAGGAGATGGTACATCTTCATTTAATGCTCCTTGGTAAACATGTCGCACAAGTTGAGGTCCTTATATTCCTAGGATGTTGTCAAGTCAGACAGATAAAACATTCTTCTCGTTGTTGAAGACAAAGAGTGCTTGGTGAGAATCGTCTTTAATACATTTGTCCTTTCAAGGTAGTTGACAACTCCTGATTAATTCTCGTTGCTGTTCATCACGCCTTGTGTCTTCTTTCGTCTTGGAGACCCTATCATCTAGACATAACTCATTTTCGTGTGTTTGTCTAGCTTAACACGAATTACAGGAGAGTTATGACAACTCTCGTCTAGGACGAAAGTAGCAATCGAGAAAGTAAATAGTTAGGGGTCTACTTTCTACATTACATTGGTATCATCAAAATCCTAATACAAGGTTCCTAACAATTTCCCCCTTTTTGATGATGCCAAAACCTATACTCTTCTTATAAGGCTAATAAAAGTTCCATAAAGAATTTTTCTATTATAAAGCAGCCATACTCGAGAGTGTACAAGTCTTTTCTAGGATGAAAGCATTAATAAATAAGACAAGGACAGATAACTCAGACAAGTGACACGAGATGTGTGACAATGAGAGTTTCATATTAAGATGGTGCAAATTACAAAAGACAGAACGAAAGGATATCTTACATTTCCAAGAGATTTGACTTCTGTTATTCAGCTTCCTTGTGTTCACGGTCATCCCTTTCCTTTTGTTGTTTGAGCATTCTGGTGAAGTCGATTTCTTCATTAATCCTTTGTCTGAAGATCTTTATTGGATTCGTCTTGACAAGGTCTTCATGTTTTCCTTTGATGTTCAAACCTGTGTAGTTGTTGTAGGCTTCACGAATGTTACTTCCTTCCACTATACCAGCTTTCCACCACGAAATCAGTTCAAACGAATTCATTCCTTCTTGATAACTCTTTCTAGACTCAGTGTGCACTTTGAAAGCTGCATTGTGAATAACACCTTGTGGAGAGTCTTTGGTTACATTTGAGAGATCTTCAATAAGCTTCTTTATGCTTTCTCTTTCTTTTGATTCATCTTCTCTTCTTTTGACTTCCTCTTCATGTTTCTTCCATAGCTCTTTGTTTTCTCTTTTGATCCTTTCGTTTTGAGTGCTTATATGATTTTGCCTTGTATGATTGTCCTTTGTCTTGAGCCAGATAGGAACGTTGCAACCCTCAAAGCGTTTACCACTTCCTTCTTCATAGGTTACAAAGTCCACAAAGTTTCCTATGCCATCCATAGTTATTTTGTTGTTCTTCATGCATCTCTGCCTTAGTTTTGTCTGTTCTCTCTTGGAGAGGCCTGTGAAGATGTACTTGGCTTCAGAGCCAAAGGATTGGCGAGGCTTGAGTGATCTGGATTGATATCGACCATGGTATCTTGGTTTTGAGGAATGGTGACCACGAGACCTAGATGGTGGATGGGACGGATTTGTGTTTCTTCGGCCAGAGTCTCTTGGTGTCCGAGAAGGAGAATGTCGACCTTTTGGAGTTTCCCTTGGAGACCGATCTCTCGTGTTTTCTCTCGGATGATCATCATCCTTATCCTTGTCGTCATTGTTTCTCTTTTCCCCCTTTTTGGCATCATCGGCACAGGTGGTAGGAGGAATAGTGGAAAGCTTATTTACCGCAGCCAAGATGTCCTGGGTATATCCAAGAATCTGAAGAACATATTCACCCAGTTGGTAAGAATTATCTTGTGACGTGTCTATCTTCATGCATGCCAAATCAATGCGCTCTTTGAGACTAAAATGAGAGTGTTTGAGTTCGTGTTGCTGCCGTGCAACTTTGTTAATAGAGGTATGAAGCTCATTGAGTGTCTTTGCAATTCGCTCATGGAACTTGTGATCTGATTGAGTTTGTTGAGGCGGTTGAGGTTGCTCTGGATGTGGAGGCCGAGATTGAGATTGGGCAGCCATTAGGTGATCTACCTTCTTGCATAAGTCATCTAGCACTTGTGTGTCCATTTGCCGAAGAACTAAATATTGCAAATGAATGGTTTCGGCTGTATGAACGGTTTCCCGCATGTGGTTCATGATAGTCCGTGGGGACTCTGGAGTTGATTCTTCTTCAATGTGGGTTGGCGATGTGTCTGATTGTTCATCTTGAGGTGGTGCTTCCCTTTTTCAACCACTTGCTGAGCTCAGGAGAATAGGTGAGGCTTCCATTTTTCCCTCAGTTGCTTCTTCACGCTTGATTGGAGTCTCGTCCATGGGTGGAATATGTGGTACAATTGCACGAGACATATCTTCGGGATGTTCATTTGAGATCTGTTGAGCTTGGTGTGAAGCTTCGTTCGTGTCATCACTGTCAGAGGGCAACTTTCTAAGTGGAGATCTTTGGGGAAAGGTATCATAATCAGGACCGATCAATATTGGATCACTGTCATAGGCCGGGTCATCTCCTTGAAATCTTGCATTGTCCAGATTATCATCGTTGTCATCGTCATCATCATCATCATGCTCATCATCTGCATCTTCGACATCATCGTCATCATTATCTTCATCTTCCTCATTACTTTCGTCTTCCTCAATTTCTCGTCCATGCTCATCTTTTGAGCCACTGACATTGCAGTTTGGATCATTCTGGTGTTCTTTCTCTAAAGTGGTTTTGACTTTCGATAGCAGCAAGGCGTCTCGGAGTTGCTTCATTTCTTCTTCAAAAGCTGGATCCAACGGTGGTTTTTTAAGTTCAATGCAGATTGGAGCTTTGTCTTTTCCTAGAGTGCGATTGGTCATCTTGTAGGAGAACACTCGTCTTATTTCTTCAAGACGAAGTGCTTTGTAGGCATCATCTGTACCAACCCACTTTAGGGCAAATTGTTCTTCGTCTTGCATGGCTTCAAAAGTTTCAATGAATGTACTTAAGGGAGATGTGCGCCACTTTTGCCACTGCAAGACTCGTTGATAATCACTTTCAATAGATTCTCGGAGCACTTGATCTGGTGATGGTGGGGGAACAATTGCTTTGGGAGCTGGTGGTGGTACTTTCGGAATATCTGGAGTTGCTATTGGCACCACAGCTGTCTCGTCTACCAACCCAGGTTCTTGTGTCAGAATTACCTGCGCTGCATTGGTAGGTTCTTGTGGCTGAGACGAAACATCAATCATTGCATCAGTCACTTCTTTCGTCTTTTCTGGCGAACCAGGTTCTTGTGGAAGATTTAAGCGACTGGCCTCCATTTCTACATCAGCAGGTTCTTGTGTCAACCCTTGAGGAAGTTGCTCTGCCAAAGTAGGTTCTTGTGGATGGGGAACAGGAGGGGAGATGTAACCAAGTTCTGGTACTTGATGATCAGAAGGTCTGTCTGGTGAGACAACTTTTGGTTGATCTTCCCCCTGAGGAGGTGCTTCTCTCGTGTTTACTACTTTCGGTGTAGCATCTTTCTTCGGGGAATGCCTTGTCTTGACAGGAGAACGAAAGTGACCCTTTCTGCCGAGTTTTGACAGAATCAGATTATCTTCTTCGGATGAGTCTTTCACAACAATTGTCTTCGGTGGTGGAGTAGGTGGGGTTGGATCTTTCTGCACTTGAGGAGATTTTGGAGCGGTTTGCAATGGTTGTTCATCATCATTTCCCTTCATCTTTTCCCGAGAGGAGCGTTTTTCTTTCCTTTGTCGTTTTGGCTTGGGTTGATCATCTTCGGATGCCTTTGGCGTTCTTGACTTTCGTTTGCCTTTAACCAGCTCAATGGGAATTCCCAGCTCCAATGCTTTCTGCTTGTCATAACCAGATGGTTTCTGCTTCATGTGACAAGCTTTCTGTCATGGCCGTATGCCTGGCCACATTAGGACTCCTTTAGTGACAAGAAGATGGCTTACCATAAAACCATACCCTAGCTTTTTGGCGATGTCTCCTGGACTTTTCCTGTGGTAGGTGATGGTGTGAACGAGATTGTTGAAGATAATCTTCGACCAGTCAACCTTAAGCTCGTTTAGAAAGGTATCCAGCATCTTTAGTTTCTCCTTTGTCACATCATCGGTGCCTGAAATCTTATGATCAACAATCTTGTTGAAGATGTTAACGGTAAATTCATAATCCAGCTTGAACCACTTCTTCTTTAATGGCCATGTGATTTCTGTCTTTGAAGGGGCTTGTTTGTTTTTGATAGAATCATAGAACTCTTCTGGATCGTAATAGTAATATGTAAGATTGGACTTGTAAGATTCATCCCTCTGTGGAAACCCATACGTGGTTCGAATATCTTCCGAGGTGAGAACCACTAGATGATTGTGGACTCTGGAAGAGATGGTTAGGGAGTCGATGGATATGGATGCATTCATGTAGAATTGCGTTACATCGATGGGATACCATATGGTATAGAGATGTGTAATGAACCTGTACAAACCGGATTCCATGAGTAACCGAACGATATCTTCGCCAAATTTTCGATCCAACACGTACTCGAGAAATCCATGGGCATCCCACATGCTGCCTCCAACAATAAACGGAACTCTGGATTCAATAAATCGCATGTTTTCGGTTGGAAAACTTGGGATTTCCAAGGTAGAAGGGTTTTCTGGTTCCTTTTCAGATGATGTAGCTTGTGTATTTTCTGCCATTGTAGAGCGTCTGAGAGAGTAAGGTTAGTAGCTTTGTTTGGGAGAAGATGAAAAAGACACGGTATGATGCGAAGAAGATTCAAGTAGGGTTTTATGTGGTTCTGGGTAACTAAATATGGGTAACCCATGTGAAGGTGGGTTAGTGGAATTTCAAAAGATTAACCGCCTCCTCTTCTGCATATGGTAACTGATAAGAGCATGGGGGAGTGATAAGATCGTGTGCAGATCAAATTTGATCATTCCATATTTAATGCGGAGAGAGAAAAGCACTCGAGTATCCCTGGGTGCATTTAATGCACGTCAATTCATGTGTCAGTCATGGTGGGGTAGTGGACCAAATTTCTCGGCCACACGATCCCCATGATGAAAAGATCTGACGATTCAAATGAGACAGAGGCAAATGAGTCTTATCAAGCACGGTTCTAACCCGAAGGAGGACTAATTTGTCATAATGCTAGATTTGTAAGACAAATAAAGTCAAACAAATCTCTTGTCATTTTAAGAGAATACATTTCCCGAGAGATTCTCCTTTCGAGCGATCTTACAAAGATCCTTTCGGATTTCATTATCAGTAAGAGAATCCATAGGACAGAGAACCGCTTGTCTTTAAGGATGTGTCCCGAATAGGGATGGCAATTGAACCCGTCCCCGACGGGGAAAACCGACCCCCGCCCCGACGGGGGCGGGTTCGGGGATTTTTTTCGGGGATCGGGGGCGGGGATGGGGGAAGTTTTCCAATCCCCGTCGGGGACGGGGACGGGGATGGCATTCCCCGCCCCGTCCCCGTCCCCGATCCCCGATCCCCGCCCCGTCCCCGAATACCCGACTAAAAATAGACTTAAGTATTTATATATAGTATAATCTATAATATTAAAAAATTAAAAATATTAAAAGTGTTGATTAAAAGTTAAAAGTTAAAACTACCGTTGACTTCTACAGTTCTACAACTCCTCTACCACTCTTCCGCGTTCCAACTTCCACGAACTGTTCTCCTTCTACAACTCCTCTCGCCATTTGCCATTATACAGAATTACAGAGCTCGCAATCGCCATTCGCAATCTTCATTCGCCATTCGCATCCCTATATACAGTCGCTCGGGACGCCTCCTCGCCCCATCGCCGCCTTGCCGGACGATTTTGTAGAAGGTCAAATTCCGCACGATTTCATGTTTTTCTTATTCATGAAACTAAAATCCCTCATTATTGGCTTTGTTTGGTAGAGCTTATTTTAAAGTTTATAGCTTATTTGATATTTAATTTGTATACTGACTAAATTAATTTACTTCGTAGAAATTATATGCATAGTAAAGGTTTAATATAATTTGGGGTACTATATACGGAAGTTCTTTAATTCTTTGCATTGTTTCCCTGATGAACAAAGAAGACATCAGCATGGAATTGGTGTACAGTACAGTTTGCTACTTACATATAATCAATTTTTTTAGACTAATGATATTGTTAAGTGTTAAACAATGATAAGAACTTTATGAAAGAAATTAAGTGTTAAACTGAGAATATTAAAATCCTTATCTAATGTTCAAGTTTTAAATTGGTTGAAAACACCACTTACAAGTCGACTTCTATGGAATGATCACCTTCAGATAATTTTGATTTCTCACGTAGTCATATTAATTAGTAAACAGCATCAGAAAAAGATTAATAACAAGAAATCTAACAATATCACTAGTCTAAAAAAATTGATTATATATTAACTTTTAACAGAACTACAATATCAAGATTAATAACAAGAAATCTAACAATATCACTAGTCTAATTTAATCTTTTAATTAGTTTATTCTTTAGTTTAATTAGTTTAATCTTTTCATTAGTTTAATTAATTTATTTCTTCTATTGTTCATATATTATTACTTATTAGAATGGAAGGTGATGATTCTTACATAGGCGCCTGTGACTCATTTACTCCAACGCCTATGAGTTCACCGGTAGAGTACCCTAATTCATCTCCCGTGGATTCACGTAGTCCTAGTGCTAAGAATGAAGAAGTATAAATTCAAGAAACTCAAACAACTACCCAAACTGTTGAAGGTGAGCTTGTATATTTTTGTAGTTATTAAATTTACATTTTGTTTATGTTATTATTTTGATTTTGCACTTGGTTTATTTATTTATTTATTTTGTTTGTTTTAACCGTTGAAGGTGAGCCTAAAGTTGGTGAGAAAAGATTAAGGTCGATTGTTTGGGATCATTTTACAAAGATTAAAGTTGATGGCATATTCAAGGCAGAATGTAATTATTGTAAGAAGCTACTTGGGGGAGAGAGTAAAAATGGTACAAAACATTTGCATGATCATAACAAGATTTGTAGAATGAGGCCTCACCAACACCTTAGGCAACAAACACTGACCTTAAATAAAGACAAGGATGGGAAATTGAATGTAAACAGTTACACATTTGATCCCATAGCTACTAGACAGGCACTTGCTCGTATGATTGTTAAGCATGAGTATTCACTTAATATGGTTGAGCATTCCGGTTTTAGGGAGTTCATGGGTTTTGCTCAACCTTTGATGAAGCTTCCTAGTCGGAACACAATTAGAGCGGATATTATAAAGATTTATGAGGCTCAAAAGACCACACTTATTGAGTCTATGAATAGAAGCTCTAGTAGGGTTGCATTGACTATAGATATGTGGACTGCAGATTATCAAAAGAAGGGATACATGGCTATTACAGCACATTTTGTCGATTACAATTGGAGTCTACATAATGTCGTTTTGAGGTATGTGCACTTTATGAAATTATTTATCTTGCAATTTTTGTATACAAGTTGACTACTTATTGTGCAATTTGTGAAATTATTTATTGTGTATTTATGTTAGATTTATTGTGTGTTTATGTTAGGTTTATTTTTGTCGAGCCTCCACATACATCATTGACTCTTTCACAAGAAATGTTGAAATGTATTTTGGATTGGAATCTTGAGAGAAAGTTGTCTGCAATAACCATTGATAATTCTTCAACTAATGATGCTTTAATTAGGCATGTTTTGTCCAAGCTTAACCGTAAACATCTTATATTTGGTGGGAAATTTTTTCATGTGCGTTGTTGTGCTCATATCTTGAATTTGATAGTGCAAGATGGGTTAAAAGTTATGGAGGATGGATTGGAAAGAGTTAGAGATAGTGTTACTTTTTTGTTATCTTCACCAAAAAGACAAAAACTCTTTAAAGAAAGTGCAACACATTTATGTATAGAAAACTCAAAACAGTTAGTTAGCGATTGTAAGACTCGATGGAATTCTACTTATTTGATGCTTTCTGTTGCATTGCAATACAAAGATGTTTTTTACCGTTTGGGACAACAAGAGTCTTCATTTCTTTGTGCACCATCGGAACAAGATCGGGAGTTAGCTGAGAACATTTGTGATAAACTGAAAGTGTTTTATAAAGCATCAAATGCATTTTCTGGTAGAAAATATCCAACTTCCAATGTTTTTTTCCTATTGATGTCTGAGATTAAGGTTAATTTGAGCAATTGGGTTGAGTCAACTGATTTGGTCATAGCAAATATGGCTAAGAGAATGAGTGCAAAGTTTGATAAATACTGGGAAGAGGTGCATGGAATTCTAGCTGTAGCTAATGTTCTTGATCCAAGATATAAGTTAGGAGTTGTTCAATTCTTCTTTCAAACATTTTATGGAGATAAAGTTGCATCGGAAATTGAGAGGGTTAAGACATATTTATATGATTTGTGTCGTGAATATGAGTGTTCTTCAACATCAACACCTGCAAGTAAACGCGTCCAAGTGGATGAGACCATGACTCAAGGTGACCCAGTTAGGGATAAGTTGAAAAACTTTATGGAGGTTTCTCACACGGGTGCGAGTGAGACATCAGTGTTGGATTTGTATTTAGAGACTAAGAGGTCACCATTTGATGATGATTTGGATGTTTAATCATGGTGGCAAGTTGAAGGGAAGAAATATCCAACTTTGAGTAAGGTTGCCAAGGATGTATTAGCTATTCCAGTTTCTACCGTTACTTCAGAATCCGCTTTCAGTACTAGTGGTAGATTGGTGTCACCTCATCGTAGTAGACTCCATCCAAATATTGTGGAGGCATTAATGTGTTCTCAAAGTTGGTTGCTTGAAAGTAAGAAATTTTATTTAAACAAATTATTTTTAATTGATTATTCATTACTTTACGTCTTTACCATACTAAAATAATATAGGTGATAGCACTGTGGAGGATTATGAAATTAATGAAGATTTACTCCTTCCTCATCAATTAGAAGCAGGTGCTTAGAGGTATTTATTAAATTATACTGTTTAAAAGTTTAACTAAATATATATATATATCATTATAATTATATTATTCAAATTCTTATTATTTTTCAGGTTATTGAAGAAGTGTTGAGCAGTGAGGACTGAGGACCACTACGACACTATTATTATTTTAGTAATTTGAAGTTTATTTTGTTTTGTTATGTACTAATGTACTTATGTAATAAGTAATATGTGTAGACTTTGGACTTTGGAGGAGTTTGAAACAATTTGAAGTGTTTAAACATTTTATGATTATTATTTATGTTTGAAAATTGAAAGTTGGAACTTTGAAAATTGTAAGTTGGATATTTGTAGGAATTTTAGAGTTTGAATATTTTAATTTTATTAATCTTTGTATTTTGAATTTGGACATTGTTTAAGGATTAACTATATAAAATTTTGATAGTATTAGTCTTTATTTTTTTTATTAAAAAAATTATCTTTTTTTAAAGTAGGCATAAATAAAAACGGGGCGGGGATTCCCCGTCCCCGAAAAATCCCCGCAGGTACGGGGATGGGGAATAATTCCCCATCCCCGTCGGGGAACGGGGCGGGGACGGGGGGTGGGGAAAGAATTCGGGGGCGGGGGCGGGGACCCCATTCCCCGCCCCCGCCCCGCCCCGTTGCCATCCCTAGTCCCGAATGAATTCATTTTCAATAGGTTATCTTTGATTCGGGACATTCTCAGATAGATGTGAATGAGACAAGTAAAGTTTCGTTCATTTCTTTTAATAAAAACAAAGAGACAAGATTTTATTATGCATAAAAGTGACACATCATAAAATACATAATCCGAAGGATTAGTTTTTCTTTCTCTCAATTTTCTTGACCTCAGATGCTTCAGCTTTTGCCTTCTTCAGATCTCCCCACATACGCTTGTACCATTTTCCGGTACGAGGATAGTTGGAACCCGAAGATGATTCAGGTTCTTCCCCCTTAGCCTTTCCCTCATTTATGTCCTCTTGCTTCAGATAGGTCATGTAGTCCGGATCGTAGTACTTGCTGGGATCCTCAGAGGTTGCCTGTGGAGGGTCAGTTCCTTTTGAATAGTTTTCTTCCTGAGGTTCTTCAACAATGAACCCAGCCATATCATCATACAAGGATGATTCCTCAGTATCAGATGAGATTTCCAACGGTGCTTGAAGGTTATTGCCTGGATACAAGTCTCCTTGCTCTTGTCTTATTTGCCTTGCGATTTCTCGGAGCTTGCTGGAATCTCCCCTTGTGAAGGGCTTTTTGGGAGCCATTTGTGAGGATGAGAATGGTAGAGAATCGCAAGACATAATTCCCTTTTTTAGGCAGATTGAGATGAGATAACGTTGTGAAACTGCTTCTCAGCATTCAATGCAGTAATCAATGACCATGTATTTCGTCAACCGACCATTAATGGTGTAGAAGACTTTGAATGGGCATTTTCAAGAATGTCATAATTTCAGAGTCAGAGATATAATTTCAAGATGTATGAATGTCAGGTGGTCAGAGATTTATGACAGAAAACCTTCATTAATTCATAGACAAATCACGAAACATGAATGAACAGAAACATATAGCTAGAGAATAATATTTAAGCACAGGACACGAGAGATTTCATTTCTTTCCCTTTCCTTTCGTTGTCAATATCCATTCTAAGAGATGTGCTCATAGGAATTTTAACAGATGCTTTCCCATCAATGCCAAATTTTCGAATTAGATCCTTAGTGTATTTGGCTTGACTTATAAAGATTCCATCTGAGCATTGCTTTACTTGCAATCCCAGAAAGTAGTTGAGTTCTCCCATCATGCTCATTTCAAACTTGCCTTGCATGAGTGTTGAGAACTTTTCACATAGCTCAGGGTTCGTGCTCCCGAAAATAATGTCATCAACATAAATTTATACAAGTAGAATGTGATCATTGTCTTTGATACGAAAGAGTGTTTTGTCCACGGGTCCTTTCATAAAACCACAATTTATGCGAAAATGTGAGAGTGTATCATACCAAGCCCGTGGAGCTTGTTTTAATCCATAAAGGGCCTTTTTGAGATGATAGACCTTTTCATCCTCATTATCAATTGCAAAGCCAGGTGGTTGCTCAACATATACTTCCTCTTCTAGAAGTCCATTTAAGAAGGCACTCTTGACATCCATTTGATAGACTCTGAAGTTTTTATGGGCTGCAAAGGCCAAAAATATTCGTATGGCCTCCAGTCTGGCTACGGGGGTGAAGGTTTCATCAAAATCAATTCCTTCTTCTTGACAATACCCCTTAGCAACAAGACGAGCTTTGTTCCTAACAATGAGCCCATCTTCACTCATTTTGTTCTTGAAGACCCATTTTGTTCCTATGACATTCTGATGGGTTGGTCTTGACACAAGTTCCCATACTTCATTACGTTCAAACTGATGGAGCTCTTCTTGCATGGCTATTACCCAGTCAGGATCACTTAGGGCTTCTTCTATGGATTTTGGTTCCATTTGAGATAAGAAGCATGCCATCATGCTTTTGTGTAAGGAGGCTCTTGTTCGTACACCTTCTTGAACATTTCCTATTACTTGATCAGGTGGGTGATCTCTTAACCACCTAAGATCAGGTTCGAATGTATTCTGTTGATTTTGAACATCCATTTCAGGAATATATGGTAGATCAATATAGATCATTGGTTCAGATGTTGTGGTGCTGACAGGATTGTTTTGTTGAGTTGTGACCTTTTCTTGAGTTGTAGGTTCGGGTTCAGAAACTTTTAGCTGATATTTTGTGTAGGATGATAGTATATCTTCTTCGTTCGAAATTTCTTCATCAACATGTTGCCGAGGGTTTTGACCCGAATTACTTGGCGTTTTGATGTCGGATGGGTTTTTCTCAGATTGTTCATCAAATTTAACATGAATGGATTCCTCAATTACCATCGTTCGCTTATTTAGAACTCTGAAAGCTTTGCTTACTGAGGAATATCCCATGAACAGTCCTTCATCAGCTCTTTCGTCAAAGGTCCTTAAATGACTCTTTCCGTTGTTATGTATGAAACACCTGCAACCAAAGACATGAAAATAACCAATACTAGGTATTTTACCTTTTCATAGTTCATATGGTGTTTTGTTGTGAGATTTGTTAATCAAGGATCTGTTTTGTGTGTAGCATGCCGTATTTACAGCTTCGGCCCAAAATCTCTTTGGTAGACCTGAATACGAGATCATTGTTCGTGCAGCTTCTTTCAAGGTTCTGTTTCTCCTTTCGGCCACTCCGTTTTGCTGAGGGGTTCGTGCTGCCGAGAGTTGATAAAAGATTCCATTTTGCGCACAAAAATCTTTTATGACTTTATTGACAAATTCAGTTCCTTGGTCTGATCTTATTCGAATGATTTTGACCTCCTTTTCTGTTTGAAGTTGTCTTAAGAGATTTGGAAGAACTGTTTCTGTTTCGTTCTTCTTTTTCAAGAAAGTCACCCAAGTATATCTCGTGTAGTCATCTACTATAACAAGAGTATACTTTCTTCCACTCAAACTTGCTGGATCAACCGGTCCAAAGAGATCCATATGTAGAAGACTTAGAGAACGAGAGTTTGCCTCCACATCTTTTGACTTAAAGGATGACTTGAATTGTTTTCCCTTTTGACATGCCTCACATATTTTATCTTTCGTTTATGTTTCTTCGGGCAGACCTCTTACGAGATTTCTTTTGGCGAGCTTGTTGATTGTCTTTAGGTTCAGATGGCTAAGTTTATTGTGCCATTCTTGACTAAGATTTGCATTGCTTTTGGCCACAAAACAAACATTAGTGTTAGAAGAAATTAACGATATTACGTACATGTTCTTCTTTCGTTGTCCAGTTAAAGCTGTCTCGCCATTCTTCGTGTTCACGATTTTACACCCTTCCTTGGAAAATTCAACTTTATATCCTTTGTCACAGAATTGACTCGTGCTTAGAAGGTTGAACTTTAGCCCTTCAACATAAGACACATCTTGTATTGTTATTCCCTTTTTGATAATGTCCCCATTTCCACGAGTTTTGCCACTGTTTTCTCCTCCAAAGATAACTTTAGGTCCATCTACTTCTACGAAGTTGCTCAGCATTGTTTTATCACCAGTCATATGTCTTGAGCATCCACTGTCAACATACCATATGACTTGTTTTTCCTGCAGCAAAGATTATATGTTTTTAGGTACCCCTTGAATTTCGGGTCCTTGAGGGTTAGCTGTCAACTTTGGAACCCACATCAACCTAGAGTGTCCACGACTCATCCTTGGTCCTCTATACCCATTAGATGTGCGATAATCATAATGTATGCTGGCAAAGACTTTAGCATTATATCTTTTGCGAAGATATTCCTGAGGAGGATTTTCATAATGCTTGAGATGATTGGTTTGTTTACGCAGATGAATCCTTTGTAGTTCTACTTTAGACAGAGGTTCTGGGTAATCATACCAATCTTCTTCTTATGGCCCAGTCCATCCATTGCCATACCCAGATCTTATGAAGGATCTTTCGGGTTGTCTGATTTGTCCATTTTTTTGGTTTCCTTGATCAGGATTCTCTTGTATTGTTTTAGGATGATATTGCCTCTGGTCAACATTCGGCCTTTTCCTTGATTGAATATTCTTAGCAGGCTGACCTTTCTTATGGTGTAGATTCTGTCTATTTCCATTTGGTCCATTCCTTTTGACATATTTTTGACTAGGATTGCCTTTGTAAGATTTTTCATTTCGAGGATCCACAATTCGTTGTACAGCCTTTCCTTTCGGAAAGCTTGTTGATTGTGGTATGGCATCGTTGTTAACTTTCGTCATTGGCTCAGACACCTGGGTTGGTCCTTGAACAAATGCAGCTTGAAAGCCTTCGTGTGAATATGCATTCGTGGATTTGTTCAAGCAGGTATGTGAGGAGGAGCTGGGGTTAAAACCAATTCCCGTTCTTTCCCCGGGCAGTCTGGAGTCATTTATCATTCGATCCATTAGATTGGATGAATTATTGAATTTGTCCAAGACTTCAAGCAATTCTTGCTCTCTCCTTTCTCTTGTTGTGCACTGCTCCTTCAGAGTGAGAACATTTTTCTCAAGTTGCTCCTTAGCAATGGCTAGCTTAATGTTCTCAGTTCAAACTTGCCTTAGCGCATTGTAGCTAATCATGAGCCGAGAGTTCTCCTCCTTAAGTTTGGAGTATGTGCTATTTATCACTTTGAACCTCCTCATCATTTCGGTAACTGATTCATTGGAGGTTTGACTCCTTACAGAACTTGACTCAGCTGAATAACAAGAAGATGAATGAGAGTTTACCTCGTCTTCGTCAGCCATAAGGCATAGATCTTCTGATTCTTGACTGAAAAGGCATAGGAGTCCTTTTTCTTCTTCAGAACTTTCGTCGTCTGAACTCGAGCTTGAGGAGCTACTTTCGTTCACAACTATGTCAGAGGTTTCGTTCACTACCATTGCCTTTCTTCTTCTCTCGTTTCTGGAGCCTGATGATTCTGGCTTGTCATTTCTTTTGTATCTTTCTCCAGTCTCCTTAGATGGACTTTTGGTAGTGTTGCTATCTTGATGCTTGCTCACTATTGGATGAGGACAATTGGCCTTAAAATGTCTTGGTTTACGACAATTGTAGCACAACAGTTGCGAGTCTATGGTTTCTGCCTTTGAGGTTTGAGGAGAATTTTCGTGTTGCTTTCGGTGACCCGAACGATGAGAGTCTTGAAAGTTGTTCTTCCTCATGAACCTTTTCATTTTCCTGACAAAGGGTGCATATTGTTCATCAGATAAAAAATCACAAGAGTTGGATTTCGACCTGTTGGATGTTGATGCTGATTGGTTGGCCATGAGAGCGATATTTCTCGTTTATGATTCTTCGGCATCTTTCGATTCATGTTCGAACTCATATGCTTTGAGATCACTAAAGATCTTGGCCGTGCTCGTTGTTTTCATGTCTCGATTGTCTTTCATTGCAATGACCTTCATTTCCCAAGATTTTGGCAGGCCACGAAGAATCTTCAGATTCCTTTCTTTCTCGGTCAGTTCCTTCCCGAGATCTGTCAGATCTCCCATGAGTCTGGTGAATCTTAGCTCCATGTCCATGATTGTCTCATTTGGAAGCATTTTGAAATCTTCAAACTTCTTCATAGCTACAGTCAGCTTGTTGTCTTTCTCCTGCTCATCCCCTTCTCCTAGTTCCATTAGAACATTCCATATTTCCATGGCATTCTTGCACTTTCGAACTCTTGGGAACAAGGAGTCATCAAGGGAGTTGTAGAGGATATTCCGTGCTACGTTATCCAGGTTTGCTCTTGTCCTTTCTTCCGATGTGTATGAATCTTTTGTCTTTGGTATCATTTGTTCAGCACCGGCTCCTTGAGCTGCTGCTTGTGTATTCACCATCATAACCGTAATTGGTCCAGTTGTTATGACGTCCCACATTTTGTCATGTATGGAGCAGAGGAGTGGCTGCATTCTTATCTTCCAGTCATCAAATTTAGCAAGACTAAAAACGAGCTGCTTAAAGCGGTTAGCATGAT
This sequence comes from Ipomoea nil, assembly GCF_001879475.1. Classification (NCBI taxonomy): domain Eukaryota; kingdom Viridiplantae; phylum Streptophyta; class Magnoliopsida; order Solanales; family Convolvulaceae; genus Ipomoea; species Ipomoea nil. The sequence goes on along the minus strand of NW_017618708.1, from coordinate 1,051,266 downwards.
CCTTTTCCATTTTGCAAAAATTCGTGCAGAGCTGAAAAATATGCAGATTTTAAGAATTTTGATAGGGGATCTACCAGGCAGTAAAAGCAAAGCCTTTACCGTTCAAGGTATTTTGCTCTGATACCACTTGTTGGTCCCGATAGAGTGTAGTGAGAGTCTAGAGGGGGGGGGGGGGGGTGAATAGACTCTTTCGTGTTTTTTACCCCAAAAATCACCTTTCGGTGTTTTGGCGCAGCGGATATGTCAGATTCGATTATTTGCTTTGCACGAGTTTTCATTTAAAAGAGAAACTTTCGGTAATGATGATAAGGACAATATGATGCAGAAATGAAATGCGTAAGTAAAGAGATAAAGAGACAAGAGTTTTTATAGTGGTTCGGCTAACGTTGCCTACTCCACTCTTCTTCCACAACTTATGGAAGGATTGCACTATCACTCGTTAGTACAATTACACAAAGACTTCCTTGATCACTAAGCTGGACAGCCTTCGTAGGTTTTTCAACTCCTCGAGTTTACTCCGCCTCTATCAACTTCTTCTTCAGAGTTGAGGTTGGTAGAAAATGATTTCTGATTTCTCCAACTTGATGAAGTCTTGATTGTGTGAGATGATTTCTTCGTACAAATGGCAAGACTTCCTTAAGGTGTAAGATGATGATCAATGGACTTCTTCAAATATCTTAGCACCTTAACACTGGTTCACAAAAGCTTGAGAGAACTGAGAGCGTTTAAGAGCTTTTGCAAGTGTATAGATCGAGTGAAAGTTGAACCAGCACCTTCTTAGTTGATGAAGGTGGGTTTATATAGGTGATGAAAATTCATCCGTTGGAGGGAGATGAAATTTCAAATCTTTTATCCAGTGGATAAGGACCGGGGAGCTTCATGCATTAAATGCTCCATTAATGAGGTTGTACAATGTAACCGTTGAAGGTATGGCGAGCATTAGGGTTTTTGTCCTTTAGCTCCAGGAGATGGTACATCTTCATTTAATGCTCCTTGGTAAACGTGTCCCACAAGTTGAGGTCCTTATATTCCTAGGATGTTTTCAAGTCAGACAGATAAAACATTCTTCTCGTTGTTGAAGAGAAAGAGTGCTTGGTGAGAATCGCCTTTAATACATTTGTCCTTTTAAGGTAGTTGACAACTCCTGATTAATTCTCGTTGCTGTTCATCACGCCTTGTGTCTTCTTTCGTCTTGGAGACCCTATCATCTAAACATAACTCATTTTCGTGTATTTGTCTAGCTTAACACGAATTACAGGAGAGTTATGGCAACTCTCGTCTAGGACGAAAGTAGCAATCGAGAAAGTAAATAGTTAGGGGTCTACTTTCTACATTACATTGGTATCATCAAAATCCTAATACAAGGTTCCTAACATAGATGTAAAAATGGGAACCTCAGCAGTTTCATTAAGCACACTTTTGGTCAATTTGCCAGCTTGAACATCAGTTGGGATTGGGGGCAATTCTTTTTGTAGCTCTGTACCTATCATTTCAGGCACACAACTTTTGAGCCTATTTGGAAATGGAACTGGGAACACATAAGGCTTGGGTGGTACATAAGGCTCCTCTACCTCAAAATATTCATTTTGCACCGGTTTGGTGTTTTCAAAGCTTTCATCAACAGGGATAGGGATTGGGGGCACATAATGCATGGGAGGCAGATAAGAATTATCAGATTTATGCAATTGAGACTCATCATTTTCAACAATAATTTCATCATCATTATTATGCAATTTTTCAATTATTTCAGCTTGTTTAGAAATGATATTATCTTCTAACTTGTTTTCATTGTTATCACCAGCCTTAGCCTCTTCAGGTTGACTAGGTAACTTACCTGGCACATGCTCTTGCACAAATTTAGCAATTTTCTCTAAATGTGCTTCAATTCTTTTAAAGCAAGCCTCATTTTCTTGGAATCGTTGTTCATCTGCTTCTTGCTGCAGTTGGTGCTCATAAGATTCTTGTTGCTTCTGGAACCATTGATCATGTGCGTCTTGTTGCCTATTGCAAGTCTGTATAAACTCCTGCAGGGAATCTTCCAATGATTGTTTTTTGAGTTGGAAATCATGGATATTGCAACCTTGAATGAACTCCTGTAAAGTATCCTCCAAAGATGGTTTCTCAGGTTGGGGTGGGTCAATCGATTGAAAATCATTTCGATTATAATCACAATAAAAATTAGAATGACTTGGTTGAAAATTGTTTTGATTATAATCACAATAAAAATTATGATGATTGGGTTCAAAATTATTTTGATTATCATCCCAAGAAATACTAGGATGACTTGATTGAAAATCATTTTGGTTATTACCCAAATAAAAATTAGAGTGATTTTCCCAACCCGAATTATAAGAATTATAAAACGAGTCTTGCACAGGCCTTTGATTAAAATAATTCATTAGACTGACATGTCCAAAATCATTATTAAAAGGATTATTTTGGTTTGACAAAAAAGAATACATATTAAAATGTAAAATTCTTCAAAAATTTGTGTGATTAAGAACGAAAAAGAATTTTGAGAAAGTAGAATGGACTAATGAATTAAATAAATGAGCAAGATTAAATTGAGGAAAAGAAAAAATTGAAAAATAAAGAGATTGGGGAAAAAAACATGCAGTATTAAGAAATGGGGAAAAAAATAAATAAAGGGAATAGGGAAAGTAAAACAAATATAAAGCAGTTTTTAAATGGTCTAATAAATTAAATAAATAGCAAGATTAAATATGAATGGACTAATAAATTGAATAAATAGCAAGATTAAATATGAAAAAGATGACAATCATGAAGGGATACGAAAAAATCAAGCAATTAAGGAAAGATAAAGAATAGAAAATTAAATTGCACAGTAAACAAATTCCCCGGCAACGGCGCCAAAAATTGATGGACAATTTTAATAAATGTCCTCGCAAGTGCACGAATCACTGTAGTAATAGGGTGCAATAGCAAGGGTCGAACCCACAAGGAATTGATACAATGCAATTTAATAACCTAGACTTAAAAGAAATAATTGGCTTGATAATTTAAAGTACTAGAATAAAATGTCAAAGATAAAATGATCAACTCAAATGCACAATAAGTAAATTAAAATTCAAGAAATTAATTAAATGTATAACTAGGAATCAAGAAATTGGATAGCAATCCGGATAGAAAAACTTAGGAATATGAATCAAAAACCATTACCAATTCTGCATTTTAAGTCTAAAATTGTCAACCAATTAAATAAATCAATACATAATATTAATGATAAACAATTCACTTCCTTAGCATTAGACAATAGTATTTTGTTATATGATCAATAATTAAAATCAATAACTAAAATGAACATCAACAAAGCTTAGGATTTTGGGAATTGATTAATTAAAAAGTGCTCACAATTTGGAAAATGGGAATTGAAAACTAAAGCAAAGAGTTCTGTATTTAAAGGGAAGCAGTATTACTAGCATATTACTTAAACCTTAAGCATGGTAATTAGAATGACACTTAAACTCTAAGTACGGCAAAACAATTCATACTCTTGGAAGTAAGAGATTTACAATCACAAATACAGGGACACTGCAAAGCAAATTAAGAAAAAGAAAAGTGGAACCAGAGATTTTGCACCCATCTTATACCCCTCGGCCTCAACATTCTTCTGGCGCTATGATTCACGATCCGCATGATTCGCTCCAACTTTGCGCAAAAAGACCGCTTCTCCGACCTCTGCGTCGTTTGCGATAGCCGAAGAAGGCTCTACGTTCGGATCTCTTTTCTCGTTCATTAGTTGACTAGTTGATCTGCACTACTATATGCCACACAAAAGCTACGACCAATAATAATGATTATTCAAATAAATAAAACACATTTAAAAGTTAATTAAATTAGAGACCAATTATAATTAGTCTATGTTTATTAAAACTCCTATTGACCAAATACTACTAAAACTATTATTATCAAATTATATTAGGAATTAGGAACTACTGGGTTGACATAATTTAAATAACAAACAAATTTTATAATACAAACAACCTAAAATTAAACAATATTAATAAAAACTACTTATAGCCATAATAAATAAAAATAGATATAAAATTAATCAATTATTGTAAATTAATTATAAAAAGACTATTTAAAATGGCAATCAAAATAATGTTTATCAGCACTCCATTGTAGTTGATGGCTAATCTTGTGGTAGTCACACAGGCCATGATGTTCCTCTTCCATTGATGATTGAAACCAATATCTTGAAGGGTTCTTTCAATAAAATCCCATGCTAGCCTATCATAGGCCTTCTCTAAATCCACTTTAAGCATCATCCAACCCAAAGAGCCCTTCTTGTTCTTCATTGAATTGAGGACCTCATGGTATATGATTACATTATCGGTAATTTGCCTTTCCAGAACGAAGCTCGTTTGATGTGGTCCTATGAGTTTTCTGGAAAATGATCTTAGCCGATATGACATTGCCTTGGTTATGAGCTTGTATGATACATTACAGAGGCCAATAGGTCGCAGGTGCTTGATAGAGTCCGGATTTGGTACTTTGGGTACGAGAGTGATAAGAGTCTAAAAGTTTATAATTTCACATTGCATTTAATCTTATTTTCCTTGTTATTTATTATAATTTTGCCCAAAGTGTCCTCATTTAATTCATTTGTGTGCTTATTAGTAATTCTTGATGATTTAGATGAATTGAGTAATTTTTGGGGCATTTCGGATGCATGTAGAGTCAATGGGAGCCAATGAGAAGCTATGAAGATGGGGGAAACACCTTTTAGAGAGCCAAATTATGGTGTGTTTAGTGGTCTTGGTCATTTAGACAAACAAAGGCAAAAGTGGAGCAAAAGAGCAAGAAGTTGAAATTCCCGCACAAATCGTCCACTACTCGGTCTTTTTATCATATCTCTGCGTAGGAATGTCCAAAGCAAGTGAATTTTATATCATTGGAAAGATAACTTGAAGGGCTACAACTTTGATTCAAGAACCAAAGGCTAATTCAAATTTTTCGAGGGCGAAAAAGTACCTAGACGACAGTCGCAGTGCACAGGCAGATCACTGCCTGGTGGCCACGGCCGTGGCCACACCCGTGGCCACTGGGCCGTGTGATCTGCATTTCTGGCCACGGGTGAAGCCACACCCATGGCCAGCCCTCTGCACTTTTTGACAGCGCATTTTTGACCCTTTTAAGGGGATTTTTCCACCCCAAAACATATCTTTCATTACATTTTTCATTTTCCTTTCATTCTCTAGTTAGGTTTAGCTCTAGTATAGCTTAGATTAGTGTAGATTTCTTATTCCTTTCCATTTCCAAGCTCAAGAACACATTGCAATCTTGGATTTCAAGGCTTCAATAGAGAAGTTTTCTATTTATCTCTTCTCTTTACTTTTCATCTATGCTTTCAATTACTCTTTTAATATTGTGTATTTATTGTTATATTATGAGTAGCTAAGTGTTTTGAGACTATGATTTGGTTTGATTTCTTGCTATTGATGCCTATTTGAGTTGTATTGTATAAAGGGGATTATTTGGGTGATCTAGGGTTGTTGTGTGAATTGGGTTTGTTATGGAATTTGTGTATGATTGTTGGATCCCAATCATATGTTTGTTTTGGAGTGTGTTTGTTGCTACGAGAGTAGAGCTTGTACACTAGCCACACATTCACACACTTAATACCCAATACGAGAGTATTTTTGGTGTTAAGGGGAATCTTTGCCTTGTGTTCTTGTTTGGGCATCCTTGGGTTGAATTGTCACGAGAGTGGAGTTCAATGTGAGGTTGCAAGTCCAAATAGCTACGAGAGTGGTATTTGGGTACTTTTGTGCATCTCACTTACCCTATGCCTTGATTTAATTCCCTAATCCTTAGTGTAATATTTGGCATCTTAGCTTTAATCAACCAAGTCCCGGTCCTTTGTTTTAATTGTCTTATTTGCTATTAGCTTGTTCGTATCAAACCATCTCATTAACGATAGGCCTAGCTTCTAAAAGGGTAGTTTTAGCTTGTGCTTAACTCCACTTTGCATCAATTCCTAACATTACAAGAGCCATCTCCAGTGGAACGATATCTAAACTCTATACTGTGATTTGATACTTGATGGATGTGTGAAAAATGACCTCATCAGAGAGTTACCAATGTGTCATTACACAAATTTGGTAGCAGACCATCTGCAAGGAAACCTAAAACAAAACTTGTTAGGCAATCACCAGTAATATTCCAAGTCTTCTGATAAAATCCTGCCGTATAACCATTTGGTCCGGGCACCTTGTTTGGTGACATCTCAAACAAGGCCTGCTTGATTTTTTCCTTCGAAAAGGGAGAGTTGATCTTCAACCAATCTTCATCACTTAGTCGCGATAATCCGCCTTGCATGATTTCATGGGGTGAAATTGTATCCTCCCTGGTAAACAAAGTGACAAAGTAGTTATAAATATACTCTCTTATCTGGGCATCGGAGGTCAGTTGTTGTCCTCCCTCATTTTTTAAGCATTTGATCGTGGTAGGATTCCCCTTAGTTGCTGTAGCCACTTGATAATAACGTGTGTTGCGGTCTCCAGATTGGATCCACTATTCTCTTGACCGTTGGTACCAAATGAGTTCTTCTTGGTGCATGACATCCTCAAGTTCAGTACGCAGCTTCCTATCCAGTCGCAACAGATCAGTCCTTGGTTGGTTTGCCAGAGATCTTTGCACACCGTTAATTCTGGCCAACAACCTTCTTTTCCTATGAAACACATTGCCAAAGATTGATTTGTTCCAAGTAGTTAGGGAGTCAGCCAAAATGGCTTTATTCGACTCGAGGCTGCCTTCTTTATCCCAAGCCTGGTTCACAACTTCATGGAACTTGGGGTGTGTGGACCAAGCCATATTGAAGCTAAACGTTTTGACAGAGGGAAAAGAATGTAAAGGATCAAACTTTACCAATAATTGGGTTTGGTCGGAGCCCACCATCGGTAGATGTTCTACTTAAGTACTTGGAAATTTGATTTTCCAGTCCACGTTGCTGAGGGCTCTATCTAGCCTCGCACCTTTGAAAGTTGCAGTATCTATGCCTCGCATCCAAATAAATTTGGAACCGGAAAAGCCTAAATCAATTAGGCCTTCCCTAAAAACCCAGTCATTGAAATCCTTGCAGCGATTCAAGGAAACGTTCTCTGGGCTACTGACTTCGTCGGCGTTCAGGATAGAGTTAAAATCACCTACCACGATCCACGGGGTTTGAGGCAAGAGGGAGACAAGCGAGAGGTCAGTGAACAACAGCCTTCGGAGCTGGATGTTGGGACTGCCGTACACTACTGAGAGCAGATAAGGATCCAAGCCTGGATATTTCACTTGCAATGTTATGAACTGGGGATGTGTATCTATGACCACGATTTTAGCTGAGCTCCTCCAGAAGATCCAAATTCCTCCTGAAAACCCCACGACTTCTACTCGTACCCATTCATCAAACCCAATGCTGAAACAAATTTTATTAGCATGGTCACCTGACACTTTTAGTTCTAAGAGACAAACGATAGACGGATTATGTAAACAAATGAACTGGTTAAGGGCACGACAAAAGATTCTCGAGGCCGCCCCTTGACAATTCCAAATTAAGCAAATCATAAGAAAAAAAAAACGAGACGAGAGAAGATAGCGCTTAAAAGCGCATGGGATCAGACGGCAAAAGGCCACTAGGGACAGCAACATCCATAACCACAACTGGAACTCCAACCTGGTTGATGGGAGCTGGGTGAATGTCGGGGGGGGGGGGGGGGGGGTGATCATTCCTGGGAGCAACCTCATTCTCAGGTAGAGGCGGGAACTCATGGCGGTCAACATGATAGACAACAGTGCTGGTGGTTTGACGTCCCTAAAGTGAGCTACGGACGACAGTGTGTTGTGCTTCCGCCACAGCTCTCCTCGGCGTCATCCCTCTTCTGCCCCTTCCTCTAAATGCCCCATCGATGGGCTACTGCATGGTGGACCTGCGGAGATCTCTGTGGTTCCTCCCTCTGAAGATTGTGGTTTGGATTTTGGTCATGAACTACTGGTCTCTTCCCGGCCTGTCGCGAAGTTCTGATCGCCGATAGGGAAATATCAGGATTTGGAGCGACTAGGGTGGTGTGTTGCCCTCCATTCAGCGGATCACCATTGTCTTTCGCAAGATCGGTAAGGAGTGTGAAGGCCGTTTGGTTTTGCTTTTCCTTCACATTTCTGCCGGTGTTTGGAGGAGCCGGCTGCCTCCCGGGGATTTGGCGGTTGTTGCCCCTTCTTGGACCTCGCTTATCTCTCCTGGAAACCAACATCCATGAGCCATAGTCTGCAGTATAATCTCGTTTTGATTGTTCTTGCTGATTTTGAGGGACGTTAACGGTATTGGATGCCAACCGAGCCCCTTGCGCCTGGTTGGCACTGGTTGCTGGTGCACCCTGATTACCTTGATCATTGTTCTTCCCACACTGGCTCTGCCTGTGGCTATAGAGGCCACAGTTGAAACAAACAAGATGCAAGCCTTCATATTCCACCGGCCATACCTCTTCTTGCAAAGTAAACTTGGAGAGCAGAGGTTTTGAAATGTCCAATTCAACGCAAACCCGTGCGAAACTACCTTTAGAAATGAGGCTAGTTGTGGAGTCGATCTTGATCGGTCTACCATCCTTCCTGGCAATTTTCCTTAAGAATTCTTCCTCAAAATACTCTACTGGGAGTTCAGGAAACCTTACCCATGCAAGCAACTTCTCTGTTTTGTTGTTTCTTGGACTGAAGCCAGGCACCCATTCTTGGACGATAGAGTAATGATCCAAGACATTCCAGGGTCCATCAAACTTGGCATACTCATAGTCTCTTAAGGATTCGAACCTGGCAATGTAATACTCGTAGTTTAGCGTGATAAGCTCGAAGTTGGCCTCTGGTCTCCACATCTTTTGTTGGCGTTGAATTAGGTAGGAGTTACCCACCTTAATGCCCAAAACTCTTATGATAAGTGACCGGCGCCAAGGTTTGCGAATCCTCTCTTTCTCCTCGTCTAAAAGTGGTATGACGGGGTTATTCGTGTCAGCGTTGGCTTCCTCCATGGCAGCGTCATCTTGGGACTTACCATCTGCAGGAGAGTCGGGCACAATGGTCTGAGACCAAGTGCGAATGGGTGTATCTTATGGGCTCTTCCACTGCCCGGAATCTGGAGACATCAAATCTTCCTCTCGTTGCCTTTCTTGCTCGCCACCCACCCCTATTGGTGGCACAAGTGAATCTAGCGAGTCTCTTCCTCTCTTAGTTTTTTTGGTGGTACGTTCTTCCATGCCATGTGCCGCCGGTGACAGATCGGTCGCCGTATGCAGAGTTTGCTCGGAAAGAGTTTCAGAGATAGTCTCCATTCTTGGAGCGTTCTTGGATTACATTTCCCTAATGGAGGCAACTTTTCTAATTGGAGTATAGTCATGAACCATGATTATTTGCAAATGGACCAATGTTATGATATCATTATATATATCATACATAATTGTGTCATGTACTCCCTCTGTCCCATTTTGCATGTCTTACTTTCCTTTTTAGTTTGTCCCAAAATGTTGTCCTCTTTCCAAAATTGAACATCACCATCATTCTACTTTTTCCCAAATTACCCTTATGACTTTTGCTTTTATTCCCAAAAGTGAAAAAGTGAAGGGCATAATTGGAAAATACATAACATTTACTTTAATTCCTTAAAAAGCGTGCAAAAAACAAATGAGACAACCAATTCGGGACGGAGGGAGTATTATCGATAGTAAATTTTGATAGATACTTTATGTAACAATTGACATCGATATCAATTAATACTTTATTATAATTTTTCATATAACACAAAATATAACAATAATAGTTTTGCTTATCACGCTTTTATCAAATAAAAGTTGTCAATTATTTAATTGGCAACATTTTTTTATAGATAATTTATTGATATTAATTTTACTAACTAACTTAAAATTCCAAAATTTAGGGGATAAGGAAGAAACTCAAATCACGAATTAAATACTCAATGTTAACATTAATTTTTCCAATTTCAAAACTAATATTTTGAATTAACAAATTAACAAATGTATATGTAATTAAATAATAAAAACACATAATAACTAACCAATTAATTACTTGATTTATTTGTTTTTATTTAGGTCTTGTTTGGCAATCAATGATTACCGGTTAGTGATATTAGCAATTTGTGGCGGTTAAAAGATAGCGATTGTGTTAGCGGGTTTGACTAGCGGAAATATTAGCGGTTTGTAAAAAGAAAATGTTTGGTAAAATTAAACACTTCAAGTAGATTAATAACTTCAAAGAGTCTAAGTAGTTGGAATCAAATCAACCTTGGGTTGATTAGTTGTTGTAGATCTCTACACGAGGTGTAGAAAGATGCGGCTTGGTAAAGCTTTGTGAAATCCTTACAAACTGAGTGATGTCTTTGTTATCAAAACACTAATTTTTTGACCAAAGTCTGAAATTGCATCGTGAATCTTGAATTCAATTATACCTTTAATGTTCTACTTGTTTTAGAAGAGATATTACATTATCAATTAATTAGGTTATTTAATGAACATAAATAATGAAATATAAATGCATAAAAATAAAACAAGTACTCAGAGATTGATCACGCAGTTCGGAGCGCTTCTCCTACGCCTGCGGGGCAACCCACGTCTGTCCAATCCACTATAGATGTTCACCAAGGAGTATTACAAGAGGTAAGTACAAATGGCCCTCAGCCTTTACCACTACAACACCTTCCTAACATCTACCCAGGATTGTACGTGCACGCCGTGACGATTTTCAACCGAAGCTTCAGCTGTACCAGGTACTGACTGTGCAGCTCAGACAAAAATCCTCAAGAAATAATATAATAATAATGGAGATTAATACAGTAGCTTTCTAGAATGTCTTTCACTCAAAATATCAATACTCAATTTAGCTTAATAAAATTGTAATAAATATAATTTGGCTTCTCTCAATTTAGCAAGTGAAAATCCGTGTCTTCAACATGTTAAAGCCTTCCTTTTATATTGTTTTCCACTCCAACAAACTCCTCCAAATATGCAGCCGTCCACTCACTTTGCACCGTCATCACCACAATAATTCTTTTAATCTTCATAGCATAAGTCACCACCACAAATAATTCCTTAGGAATAGCTTTTAACCCATCTGACATGTTGACATCCTCTTCCATAATATATGTACGTACATAACCCATGTTTTCCAAAAAGATTCATCATATGATAGGAAATGGTCCAAGAGCTTTAGCCTAACTTAAATCTTTTAAACTAAAATAAATTAAATTAGCCAACATAGATTTAAATGTGTACTAACTTTGTACACTTACAATCTCCCCCTTTGGCAATTTATTTGAAAAAAAAAACACTATAACATCTTATACTTTGGGCAAGCAAGAGAAATAAATTAATTTTGTTAAACAGCCCTTAGTATGTGTGCTAGACAATATAGCCTATGATAAGATAAGTAATTACCCAAGTTCTTTTTGGACCATATTCCATCCAATGATCAGCAATAGTAATTCCCAAAACAATCAGTCCTGATGAAGCCCAATAGAACTCCAATACATTGCCATTAATAAGAACCTAGATAGTCCAAAGAATAATAAGTAGATAGAATAGCTAAATAAAAGCTATTCTTCCAAAAGAGAACTGTATAATAGAGAGCTACTGACTTCATAATAGAGATTAGAGATTGCCACCAAAAATCATAGTACCAACAGTCACGGCCCAAACACCAATTCATTAAACCATTATTTACTACAACTCCCCCTTTCTTAATTCCCCCTTCATTCCAAAAAGATATCAAAAAATCAAAATTCCAACAATTTTACTAAAACTCCCCCTTAATCCATACTCCCCCTTTGTATATACTCTCCCTTTTTTGCCAATAAATTGACAAAGGTGAACAACTATATTCGTGGATTGAGTCTAACGGAGTGCCCTATGGGACTAAACCTGCATAAGATGATTAGAAACAAAACGAGAAAAGCAGAACGTGATAACAATTTTAACAAATAACATAAAAGTACAAGCCAAGTTGGAGCATATTAAGTAGATAAAACATACCAAGTAATAAACGCATTCAAGCACAAATTCGTAGCAAATAACACAAAAAGCACACAATTGGGTCACTCAAAAAGACAGATTGGTAAATAAGACAGTAAGCACATTCAGGTAAAGCATATTCAGTCAGAGAGTCAAATAGAGCAAAATCAGGCACAGATTCATATAAATCAACTTCAGGCAAGAATTCATAACAGTTAGCACAATAAGTATACAAGCAAACACAGATACGGTCATGACCGGATCAACAAAAACACATTCACATAGTAACACAGGAGAATACAAATATTAAACAAATTGCATCAAATTTTCATTCAAGTAACCATAGAGAATTCAAAGATTCAACACAAGGAACACCAATAAAATAACCTAAGCAAATAGTCAAGAACAAAACGCAAGTAGAACATTTTGTAAACACATAGAAAATAGTCAAGAACAAAACGCAAAGAATTAACCCCGCAGTTTAGTAAACACAGAGTAGTAGGCAACAAAAAGGACTAATTGCGAGAAAATTAAAAAAAAAAGATAAAATAGAGGGAAAATCAGTCATAGACACACTCCAAATAAAACATATATGCGGTGTGAGAGCATGTAGGAACAGAACCATTAATTCAAAAGATAATTTCCTTGATCCTAAAACAGATCTTATCACAGATGTAGAATATTACACTGGCAAAGATGAAGAAATGTCAAGATTTGATGAGTGCAAGGATATTGAAGTAAAGGGCACCAAATTAGGTAAAGGAACACATAAAGACTCAGCTTTAGCATAGGAAAATTTGCAGGTATTTCACAGGACACATTAGACAATGACACCCTAAAGTATTCATGAAATCAACAAAAGGAATTAGAGAGTAATGAACCTGTAGACCTTATCACCAAAGATGATGGCAAAATTACTTTTGAAGATGGATGATCTATTGTGGATGCGTGTTGAAATGTCAATGTCGTCTTGATCAATATCAGATTCTGATTCTGGTACTGGGTCAGGTTAAGTTGGCGTGGATGATGACGTAGGCGACTCTGGATCTGGTTCAGGAGTTTCAGAACGGTTTGCATCAGGTTCTGTCACTGACTCAGGTTGTGAAACTTCAACAATTTCATTCGGTTGATCATCAATTACAACATTTGTAGATTCCATGATGGTCTTGGTCACTTTGTTGTATACACGATATGCACTGCTGTTCGTTGAATAACCGGGAAAGATCCCCTCCTCGCTTTTTTGGTTCAAATTTTGCAACAGGATTTCTATCCTTCAAAATAAAACATCGTGAGCCAAAAATGTGAAAGTATTTAATATTCGGTTTCTTACCTTTCCATAATCCATACGGTGTTTAACTTGTGCCTGGCCGAAGATAGACTCGGTTGGGGATGTGACATGCGGTGTTTACAGCTTCTGTCTAGAATTTTTGAGGTAATCTTTTGGCGTTGAGCAGGACTCGTCCCATTTCTTGAATGATGCGGTTTTTTCATTCAACGACTCCATTTTGTTGGGGTGTCTTTGGTGCTGAATACTCGTGGGTAATTCCTGATTGATTGCAAAAGGCATCGAACAAGTTGTTGTCGAATTTCCGTCCGTGATCACTTCGAATTCGAATAATAGGTTCATTTCCTTTTGGAGTTTCAGTCCCAATGTTTTGAAAGCTTCAAGTTCTTGGATTTTTCCCTGAGAAAGATTACCCACGAAAAACGTGAAAAATATCAACACATACCAGTATGTATTTCTTACCTCCAAAACTCTCTGTTTGAGTAGGACCAATGAGATCCATGTGGATCAGTTCTAGGTAGTGACTCGTGTTTATGGTATGTTGAGCTGGATGAAATGATTTGGTTTGTTTCCCAGCTTAGTAGGCACCACAAATGGTTGATTCGACTTTAATCTTGGGTAAACCACGAACACCTTCTATCTTCATTAGTTTATCATGTAGTCTGTAACTCAGTACCCCAGGTTTTTGGTGCCATAGCTCAGCTTCATCTATGCTGGTCCTTTGCTTGCATTTACGTTACTTAGAAATTTGGCATTTCATGTCATGTGCCGGGAACACCCGCTGTCAAAGTACCATTTCTCTTCTCTTCCGCACTTTTAGAGTGAAAAGAGACAAACGAAATATAGTCATTCTTTTTAACCCAAATCTGTTTTGTAAAGGGTTGAATGTTCTTGTGCCTGAACTTCTCGATTCTTTGATCCTTGTAGAAGTAGTAGCATTCGGGTTTGGTATGGCCACGCAACCTGCAGTAATGACATACGGGGTTAGAGAGTTTGTACTGTTGCTTGTTTGACCTTACTATACCACTGTTATGTTTCGTTGAGCTGGATTCAGGAATGTCTCCTGGATCAGGTCCAGAGGCTTTGACAAATACCATTTTATCCTTTGAGTTGCTTCCTGTGAAACCCAAACCGTTGCAGAAGTTTTTCTTCCGGAATCAAGGATTTTGTCAAGTGTTGAAGTGGTTTCCATCATTTGGACTTGTCGTTTGTAGGTGCTTAGCTCCTGCTTCAAGGTCTGTACTTGTTGTAGTTTTTCTTCTCGGTCGGCCGCTTCCTTAAGCAGTACATTCTCAGTCTGTACTTTCTTTTGTAGTTTTTCTTCTCGGTCAGCTGCCTCTTTAAGTAGTACATTCCTATCAGCTATTTGAATTTGATATACTTTGCTAGCATTTGTTACAATCTCTATCTCACTAGCTAGTTTACTATTTGCTTTTCGTAGGGCTTCCCATTTGGGATACAACTTATTAAATTCAACTTCAAAAGACAAAGCATTTAGTTATAAATCTTTCGCGGAGACATATTCACCACCCTCTGAGTCAGCTCCTTCAACAGATTCAGAACAGCCAGCGACACGTGCAGTAAACGCGACAAAGTTACCCGAGATTTCTTCGACATCAGATCCAGTTGTTTCAACGTCAGGCTCGTCGTCACTCTAAGTAATGGCTGACATAGACTTTTTGCGTCTAAGGTAGGTGGCACACTCTGCTTGTACATGTCCAAAGCCTTCACATTCATAACACTTGATTCCTTTATTGTTAGGTTTTTCTTTGGACTGTCCTGGACGTGAGACAGACTGTTTGAAGTTTGACGAACTTTTCCTGGGACCAGCTTTGGACGATGTTGCTCCTCTTTGTGGATTTTTGTTGCGTGATTTTTTGGATACCTGTTTCAAAATTTTAGAAAACTGTTTAGTAAAAAAGAAAAATGTATCATCACCTGTTTCGTCTGAATCAGATACAACATTATTTTCTTCAGTGGCAAAAACTATATTTTTTTGTTTTTTCGTTTTCGTGTGATCAGTTAAAATTTTCATTTCATAGGTTCTAAGATTTCCAATTAACTGAGTAACCGTTTTATTCTCCCAGCCATCATGTTCTTGGATAACTGTGACTTTCATTCTAAACCTGGGAGGTAAAAATCTTAGTATTTTCTTAACAAGCTTTGCTTGCGAGAATGGTTCACCAAAGACCATTGCACGATTCGCCAGTTCTTGTATGTGTGTGTGAAAGTCGATGATTGTCTCATCCTCTTTCATTCGAAGCTCTTCGAAGTCTGACTGGACCAGTTGCAGCTTTGATTGTTTCACCGATGTAGTTCCTTCGTAAATTGACTCAAGAGCTTCCCAAGCACCTTTAGCTGAAGGAATACCTGCAACAATTGAAAACTGACTTTCATGCATAAGAGAATAAATTGTGTCTAAGGCCTTATCATTGTTTCCAGCGTTGGTTATCTCAGTTTAAGACCACTCGGTTTTAGGTTTGGCTACTTGTGTTCTGTCAGTGCTAGAGCTGGCTTTGGTCGGGTGAGTCCAACCTGTTACCATAGACCGCCATATTGCTTCACCTTGAGCTTTTAGGTGTGTACGTGTACGAGCTTTCCAATAGGCGTAGTTGTCGCCAATCAGCTGGGGAAGAATTTTAGTTCGATCCATTCTGTAACACTCAACAACCCGTGAGATCGAACAAATAAGGAAAAAATAAATAAATAATAAAAGCCGCTGAAAACTTGAATTCAAGAGGCACGGAATCGCTAGATCGATAGACTAATAAATTAAGTCTACAGGCTCTTATACCAATTGAAATTGCACCGTGAATCTTGAATTCAATTATACCTTTAATGTTCTACTTGTTTTAGAAGAGATATTACATTATCAATTAATTAGGTTATTTAATGAACATAAATAACGAAATATAAATGCATAAAAATAGAACAAGTACTCAGAGATTGATCACGCAGTTCGGAGCGCTTTTCCTACGTCTGCGGGGCAACCCACGTCTGCCCAATCCACTATAGATGTTCACCAAGGAGTATTACAAGAGGTAAGTACAAATGACCCTCAGCCTTTACCACTACAACACCTTCCTAACATCTACTCAGGATTGTACGTGCACGTTGTGACGATCTTCAACCGAAGCTTCAGTTGTACCAGGTACTGACTATGCAGCTCAGACAAAAATCCTCAAGAAATAATATAATAATAATGGAGATTAATACAGTAGCTTTCTAGAATGTCTTTCACTCAAAATATCAATGCTCAATTTAGCTTAATAAAATTGTAATAAATATAATTTGGCTTCTCTCAATTTAGCAAGTGAAAATCTGTGTCTTCAACATGTTAAAGCCTTCCTTTTATATTGTTTTCCACTCCAACAAACTCCTCCAAATATGCAGCCGTCCACTCACTTTGCAACAAGTCATCACCACAATAATTCTTTTAATCTTCATAGCATAAGTCACCACCACAAATAATTCCTTAGGAATAGCTTTTAACCCATCTGACATGTTGACATCCTCTTCCATAATATATGTACGTACATAACCCATGTTTTCCAAAAAGAATCATCATATGATAGGAAATGGTCCAAGAGCTTTAGCGTAACTTAAATCTATTAAAGTAAAATAAAATAAATTAGCCAACATAGGTTTAAATGTGTACTAACTTTGTACACTTACAAAGTCATATATTGACTACTTAGTCAAACCTTCTAAGGGGGTGTATTCAATCCAGATTTTTAAAGAGTTTTAAAGACTTTCAAAGTTTGGTGGTATTCAATTTAAACTTTTAAAGACTCTTTAAAAGTCTACCGGCATTCGATTCAGACTTTTCAAAAGTCTTTAAAAATATACTGGTATTCGTTTTAGACTTTTGTAGAGTCTTTAAAAGTCTATTGGTATTCAAATATTTATCAACTTTCATAGACTCTATCAGAATAAAATTTCTGTAGACTTTTTCTTCATTAATATAAATAGATGAAATTCGACCCTCCAATCCCAAACTTTTCAATTTTCTCTACAGACTTTTTCCTCTATATAAACCAGACAATTTTATTTTTATCAATTTCGATCAAATTTTACGTTATGTTTCAAACTTTTCATAATAATTTATAATTATTTTTTATTATTATATTTTATGCAATTTTGTTTTGCTGCTATTTGCAGCAAATTTGCTTGCTGCTGTGAACAGCAAGCTTGCCCAGCAACAAACATGCTGCGAACAGCAGCGCTATTCGCAGCAGATTTTAACTCTACTTAAATCTGCTGCGAACAGTAGCAGCATCTTGCTGCTGTTCGCAGCAGAAATCTTTTATAACTTTTTTATAACCAGTAGAATTAATATACTTAATTATATATATATATATATATATATATATATAATTAACATAATTTTATGTTATTATATGTTCATTAATTATTAATATATGTATTTGTGTTAAGTTGAATTTTTTGAGAGATTCTTATTATGTATAATATACTTTATTTTTGTGACAATCAATATTTATTTTTTATTTTTTTGCAATACATTAATTTAAAATATATTTTAATAAGAGAATTATAAATAATGTATTAATAAAAGTTATGGAATGTTTTGTAAGGGTGCATTCAATATAGAGTTTTAATGACTTTTGTATACTTGTTAATATGAAAAAGTTTTTAAAAGTTTATAAATGTTTGTTCTATAGATTTTTAAAGACTCTTACAAAGTTAATAAAAGTTTAAAAGATTCTAGGAAAGTCTACAAAAATCATTTAAAATCCATCACTTTAAAAGTCTTTGGAACTCTTTAAAAGTCTTGATTGAATACACCCCGCAAGTCAAGCACACAAAATTTTAACTTTAAAAAGTCTATTCACCCCACCCCTTCTTCCTCTAAAATTTTTCACCAACGGGATAGTCAATCTTAGCTTGCATATAAAGCATAAATAGATAGATAAATAAATCGAGAATTTATAGTGGTTTAAGGATAATAGTGTACTTTCTCTACTCCAATCTTATCATTTGCCACTATGAGGAAATTTACGAAGTAATCTTGTCTCCAACAAATTATAGAGTGGACTAGAATGTGAGCTTTGATCATAAAGCCAGTCTCAAGTTCGTTAGATTTTAACAACTGTGACCACAACTTTTTACTTTTCCTATTTATACAACATGTAGAGTGTTCTCCAAAATTTACAATTGAAGTTGTGAATCCTCAAATTAATTGACTCAACGAAAATATTAGTTCATCTTTGATAGCCTTGTTGAGTTGAGTAATTGAATAGTGTTAGATAATTAATCCAAAAATATACAAGTACAAACAAAGGGTTTGAGTTGCAAATTCGAGTCATGTGTTACACACGATTTTTTAAAAACTTTATTTGATACTCCCAAATTAAGCTGCAATGAGCATTGTATCCTAATTTTTCTAAGATAAAATAAATTTCGACTTAAAAGTTGACTGCTTAAACTCTTAAGTCATGGCAAACAAAACAATGTAAGAACACAGAAATTTAGAGAAAAGAAGAGAAGAGTTTCTATAGAAACAGAGTTTCTAGAGAGAAAAATTTCATGTTTGTTTTTTTTGTAAAAAATCATATGCTTAACCATTGTATTTATTGGAGAGGTTGGTCAAATAGCATTAATCATGGCATTAACATTTATTTAAATCAGTACGTAACCTCCATAACAAACAAATTAATATGGAATTAATACAATGCTTACGAACTTTAATTTTTCAAAATTAAATTAGAAATAATCAAAACTAATTCCTAAAACTAATCAGAATTACGAATTAACGCATTCCAGAACAATACACGATCGAGAGGTGTAACCGGAAGGTATGCACCAAGAAGTAATTTTTACATAACAATGAATTTTTTTAACCTAAATGAGACACTAAATCACTCGTACAAATCTTAACTTCATATAAGAAGGCATTTCACTATGTATCGTACAAAAGTGATTAATATATAAAATAGAGTGAATTCCATTTTTGGTCCTACTATTATGGGGGTGTTTTCAATTTCAGTCCACTTTAATTTTTTTTGCCACTTTACAACCATTGTTATTGAATCTGTTTCACTTTTAATCCACCGTTAATATTTCCGTCAAGAGGCCGTATAATCAAGGGGTATTTAATTTTGATTTTTTTATGTTTGTCTCTTCTCTTTTAATACAGGCGTTTCGTCCTCCTCCTCTGATATTCGAAGATGGCTCTTCGAACAACAAGAATGGGAAGCCAAAGCTACATCGTTTCGTTCGTTCCAACATGGGCCGGCAAGGTTTCTTAGGTTTTAGGTTTAATGTTATTTCTTTAGTCAAACATAGTCTTGGATGAGAAGAAAGGTCAAAATACCCCTAGATTACACGGTCTTTTGATGGAAATACTAATGGTGGGACTAAAAGTGGAACACATTCAATAATAGTGGTTATAAAGTGACAAAAAAAATTAAGGTGGACTAAAATTGGAAGCACCCCTATAACAGTAAGACCAAAAATGGAATTCACTCTATAAAATATTACGTTTTTTATTTATTTTTTTTTAGCTTAACAACTTAAGGAAGTTTAACAAAGTTGTGAGATTTTTAACTAAACACTCAAAAACTTTTGATTCATAGTTCACTTACATTAATAAAAATTAGATAAATATTCTATAAAAGAAAAAGAAAAAAAAAAGGTGGAATAATTAGTGCACAATCGCAAAGACATTAATTTAAAATGTATTATAGAAATTCCTCCGTATATAAACGAAGTGGTGTACTGGACAGTACAACTGTACAAGTACCAACCATCCGTTGATTCACTCGATTGAACAGCGGTAAAATGATTGGGGCGTTCCGAGAATCGAACTCGGGACCTCTCGCACCCAAAGCGAGAATCATACCACTAGACCAAACGCCCGATTTTGTACCACTTTTTTATTTTTAATCTGAAGTCCACGAAATTAGCCTAATAAGGAATTTACAGATCACAAACCTAATTAGGTGTGCCATATTATGATCGTTAGGAATAAATTGTAAATTAGATTTTGATAATGCCGATTGTAGTTAGGTTAGCATTTTTGAATTTTAAAATTTTAGTTGTAAAAGTATTCTTAAATCGTGCAAACAAAAAAGAAATCAAAGACATTAAAGGAGAAGAAAAAAAAAACTTCCACAAATGTTGATTTTAAGACAAGTTTAAGAAGGGCAAATGGGCAATAAGACATCCTTACAATAAAACTATATCATTGCAAGCATTATGACAACCTTACAATAAGGCTTAAGAAAATATAATGAGGAAAATACATTTCAAACTTACATGAGGAAAGCAACAAGGTAGTAAGACCGGGATATTAACAGTCAAGGATGATGTAAGTCCTATGACTGCAAGCAAAGAAGGTCAAAGTAAGACAATAGTAGACTAAGCTAGCAGTAAGGTATGCAAGCAATAAGACAATCATACCAAGAGATAGCTAGGACTTTCTCAAAACAAGACAAGTAGTATACGATGTATCTCACTACTAATTTTAAACGTTGGTAAATTAAACAAGATGAATCTTTTCAATAACAAGCAAGTTGCATAAAAAGAGTAAAAAACTAAAATCTAAAGAATAAGTTGTAACCAATAGTTCGTCAAAAGTGCACACGTGTCAGATTAAGGTGGATTAAAATATTGCAAGTGGCATTTTCAAATTTATCTCTCTGCAAATGATAAATTTGAATCCCAAGTATAAATAAGAGTGAAGGATGTTGAAAGAACATATGACAACGTAACAGGCTGATTCCACCTTTCAAATGGAATGTTGGACCTCAACGTAGCTTTGACTTAGAAGTACTTTTTACTTTCGGTCAACTCAAGTTTGACCAAGAAGTAAAGTTTTACTTCTCGGTGCAGTCCGAAAAGTCGTTTTCACTTTTTTGGGTGTAACCTTTCTACTGTACATTTCATAAGTACTTTTCGAATGTACTTTTTGGAGTACTGTCCTGAAAGCGATAATTTTGATATGCAAGAATTAATTTTAAATTAATTTCAAATTATTTTTAAGAATTAACATTTGTAACTGTTTTATTAAATTCTAGATTAAGTTGTCAGTTATGAAGGTTACAAATTTAAATTTTTTAAGAGGTTAATCTCATGGGTTAATGCTAGTTATTTCATCATTTCTTATAATACTTGGTATTGGCAATATGGTTTCCGGCTGGTTTTGAGAACTTCAAATTTTTATTTTTATTTTTTAATTTTCTCTCCCTCTCTCTCTCTCTCTAAAACCTTTTCGGACAAAAATTCTATCAACACTTACGAATATATTGAAGTTCTCTACTTGTGTTCTAGTTCACCAAGAGTAGTATAGCTCGAGTGCTCAACTATGTTACTATGATCCATTTTATCATGAGAGACTAACTCTACAACGCTTCTAGCACCCTTAGGAGATAGCGAATCGTTTTTAAAGAAAATTTGTATTACATACGACTTGGATCTTTCTTTGCTCTCTTGCTTTCTTCCGTTAGATTTATATTCTTAGAATTGAAATAACCCATCTTTTCGTTATTGATTTATTTTGTATAAATAAATCCGAACCCTTTAATTTGGTTTTGTACCATTGTTCGTACCCTTTGGTTTCGTACCAATTTCTTTGGGGATTATTTTAAAGATTAAATCCCGTTTTATTTATATAACTAGTTTTTTACACGCATTGCGCGATTAAGATAATGTCCAATATTTTTTTTTTAGATAAGTACTTTAGAGTATATCAATCCAAGATTATATTGGAATTGTTCATGCATAGATAATTGAATGTTAAATTTGCGTATTTAAATAGGCAATTCTAAGTTTACAAATGCAAGATAATATAATCAAGATTGATTATAATTGTCAATAAAATAATTGTATAGGTATGGTTGAAACCAAATACGGGACATAAGAGAGAGCAAATAAAAATTAGGACATAAAATATTAAATATACACTAATATTGAAGAGCTAACTGCCGATTGCCAAACAAGGACATTGCAGATAGTTTCTCACTTCAATTTGTTGTGTGATTGGAATACTCTTTTTGTCAATAAATCACCCAAGTAGGTTAATATTATTGGCTTAATTTATATATTTTTATTTTTTTATTTTTCTAAAACAATCATCATCATCATCATCGTCATCGTCATCGTCATCGTCATCGTCATCATCATCGTCATCGTCATCGTCATCGTCATCATCATTGTTATTGTTATTGTTATTGTTATTATTATTATTATTATATGGATGTTCAGATAAAAAAAGAAATAAAAGTAGATTGTCACCTATAAATCTAGGACCAAAAATTGAATTAACTCTAATTTTATATATAAATTATTGTTATCAACTTATTCTGAACTAACATTTCCGTCATAGTGAACAAATTAGAAAATTGGCCGGAGTAGAATTATATCATACTGGAGCCATTGTAATATAAATCTCTCTCTCAGTTTACTTTATTCATTTTACTTTTATTCTTAGTTTTATTCGTTTTGAAAAAGGTGTTTATAAATTTATTTATCCATGTGTGCTAAAATACTATTCCGCTACAAATCTCTTAAAAGTATTTTGACTATCTAGTTAACATTTCAACATAGCCTTAAAGTGTCTTGTTGAGAAATTAGAGTTAATGCCATATGTGGTCCTTCAAGTATAGTGAGTTTTCCATGTTTAGTCTTAAATTTTTAAATTGTCCACTCGTAGTCCTTTGACTTTCGAATTGTTATCATCCGTGTCTTTCAACTTTTAAAATTAACCAACAGCGGTCCTCCTGGAAGGATTATCATGGGTGGTTAAAATTTGACAGTTGAAGGACTATGACCATGAGTGGTTAACTTGGATCACGTATGGTAACAATTTGAAAGTCAAAGGACCATGGGTGGTCAATTTGAACATTTAGGACTAAACGTGACAAAATCCCTATACTTGGAAGACCCTATATGATATTAACTCTGAGAAATTAATTTTCATAGTCAACCAAAAAAAAAAAAAGATTTTTTACTAAATTGTGAACTTGTTTTTAATTTTCCTATAAGTGTATTCACCTTCCACCCATCTAGGCTTATACTTCAACCGGGACCATCAAGTGGTTTTAGAGTAGATTGCTTAAATTAACTCAAACTCTATTGAGGGCTAAGTTGATCCACATTTTTCAAACAAACACACTTTGACTTTTCAAAAGAAATTTTGAAAAATGGATAGTACATCACCTAAAAAAATTGTTGTTCTCATTACACTACTACAGATAAGGCTTCTAACGTCAGTTTTTTTTGACCCCATTTAACATCGGTTTTCATTCGACGTCGTTCTTCCAGATGTAGTACATAATAGATATGATGTCGGTTAAAAAACTAACGTCACATATTTTTTTTTAATTTAAAAAATTGACGTACGACATCGATTATTTGTATAAAGCCGAAGTCGTAGTAATTTTTTTTAAAAATAATTAATGTACGACGTCGGTCTTTTAGTTAAAGCTAACGTTATATTAATTTTAAAAAAATAATGTCACTTACGACGTTGGTTATTTGTATAAACCGACGTCGTAAGTCGCATATTTGTTTTTAAAAATAATACGACGTCGGGTTTTTCGTAAAAACCCGACGTCGTACATTAATTATTATTATTTCTAATTATTACAACGTCAGTTTTTTACTAAAACCCAAAGTCGTATATATAATTTTTTTATTAATAAAATTATTTTATGATTTATACCAAAACCTGTATAGTTTACAGTTTTAGTTCACATCAATTTTCAGAACCCGTGCAGCAATTTAACATTCAACATTAACTAATAGGCATCAACTAATTTGAAACTAATATAAATAACACAAGTCATTAAACTAATAAACGTCAACTAACTTGAAAGTAATATAAATAACACAATTCATTAAACTAATTCAAGCTAATAAAAAACATAAACTAATTTGAAACTAATAAATAAAACAATTCATCAAAACTACTAAACATCAAGCTAATAAACATAAACTAATTTTAAACGTAAATCACCAACTAAGAAGCATTTTATTAACCCATTCATCAATAAGGAACTTAGACCATTTTTCTCTAATTTCATTAACTCTTGTTGTTTGTAGGGCAATCTTCCTTATCTTTCCAAAGTCTAAAAAGTTCAAAAGAAATAAAAATAATAAATAAGCAAGTATTTTTAAAAATTTGAATGTGAAAGATATTTTAAATTACTTGCCTTATCCATTCCTATGTGTAGGTTGTTGGAAACAATTTCCAATATGAATTTCATCACATAATAGCCACATTCGGTAGTTCCTTTTTGTCTAGCACATTATATTTGAATTACAATACAATTTAAAAAAAATAAAAAACAATAAGCTTGCATGTTTTACAAAGTGAATGAAGTACTTACCGAACATGTAATTAATCTATTTCGGTGGATGATTTTGTTTCTTTCTATTCAACATGCTTGTTGCGGTGACACACCTATTAATATAAGACATAAATATATGTAAATACTTGACATCACTATCACTATATTAATAATAACTATTAATTATTTATATAAATTTACATACGTTTCCATTATTTGTTTAATGTCTTCACGCGGCCGTCCAATTGAATCAAAGCAATAAATTTTGTTTGCTCAAGGACAAATCGTCATCAGCATCCAATGCTCACTACAAATAAGTAATTTATTAGTTTTAAGTGAATATAATATATAATAGAAGTATATTATATATACGTACTTTATTTAAAACGTAATTAATACTTACTTGAGAACATATGGAGATATATATATATATATATATATATATATATATATATATATATATATATATATATATATATATATATATATATATATATATATATATATCTTTGCATATCATATACACATTTCAACCAAATTCAATCTAGCATTGAGTCCATCTTTAGTCTTACCTTTTATGTCTAAAAGAGTTCCAACAAGACTATCACATACATTTTTCTCCACATGCATCACATCAATACTATGTCTCAGCTGACCGGTCTGTCCGAAGGGAACTTGAAGTGGAATAAGTCCTAAAAGTAGTAGCAATCTAAAGAGTTGAGCTCCTTACTTACTCCGACATCTAGTATCTTCTAATATGGAAGATCAAAGAATATAGATTTCGTTTTCCACGGACTCTTCTTATTTGTAGGTATCTCAACATTATATTTTGACCTCTTACCTTTTTGAGATTTAAGCTTTTGAGTCTTACCAAAAGTAACATTGATGCATTCAACTCGTTCATAAACTTGATTCCCAGTCAATGGTTGTGGAGCATATGTATAGTCCGATACCCCATTGAATGCCTTTTTTAATTTTCGATAAGGGTGAAATTTATCAAGAAATCTCTGATGCCCATGGTAGACAGTTTTTCTACCATGCACAAGTTGATGATAACATGTATTATCTTCACATATGGGGCATGCCTTATGACTTTTGACACTATATCCAAACAGGTTTTCATATGCTGGAAAGTCATTGATATTGCAAAAAAGCATTGCATGCAACTTAAAATTCTCCTGCTGGAATGCGTCAAACACTAACACAGCTTCATCCCATAATTGCTTCAAGTCATCAATCAAAGGCACCAAAAAAAACATCTATATCATTACCTGGTTGTTTAGGCCCAGAAATCATCAAGCATAATAATATATATTTGCGTTTCATACACAACCAAGGGGGTAGATTATAAATTACCAACATAACTGTCCACTAGCTATGCTTGATACTTAGGTTCCTGTGGGGGTTAATACCATCAGTACAAAGTCCAAGTCTAAGATTTCTCGACTCGTGGCCAAATTCAGGAAAATGCATTATCAAATGTTATCCATTGAGAAGAATCAGCCGGGTGTCGAAGCTTGCCATCAGAAATTCTTTGATCTGCATGCCATGTTAAGTTCTTCGCATCACTTGGATTTGCAAACATGCGGTTAAATCTTGGAAGAATTGGGAGATACTATAGAACTTTAGCTGGTGGACCTTTCAAGCGTACTTTACCATCAACATTATCTCTTGTTTTATAACGAGATGCGCCACATATTGGACATGCATGCAAGTTTTTGTAATCATTCCTAAACAATATGCAATCGTTAGGACAAGCATGTATCTTTTTATATCACATACCCATGAGACACAAAATCTTTTTGACATCATACATACTCTTGGGAAATTCATTACCATCTAGAAGCATATCCTTTACTATTTTTAGTAACGCAGTAAAGCTCTTGTCGCTCCACCCATTCCCAGCTTTCAAGTTGAATAATTTTAATAAATAAGATAATCGTGTATATTTACTACACCCCGGCCATAATGGTTGTTTTGAATCATTCAATAATTCATCAAACTCATTTGACCGATTGGTAAACTCTTCTCCAACATCGCGAAACGTTTCATCCAACCGATCTTTAGACTCATCATCTTCATTTGCTTCGTTGTCAACATACATGTTAAATACCATAGCCACATCGCTTTCACCGTGCCATATCCTTTTTGTTTAATATGGATTAATCCCATTCCAGATTAGATCATCAAATATGTCGTCTTCAGATAACCTTTTCTGATTACAACATTTCTTAGAAGGACACAAGAACCTTTTATTACTATCGGAAGGTTATTCTTTGCAAAGTCTTAAAATTTTCTAACTCCATCTTTGTATTCCGTACTAAGTCGAGAAGCATTCATTCAACTTTTATCCATCACAAGCCAATCTAAAATAATATTAGCCTTAATTAAACTTTTGTTAACACTATTTTAACAAATCTCTATAATAATAACTACTACAACAACTACTAAAATTTGAAATATAAACACAATAATTCTTAAAATTCAACATATATATACAAAAAAAATCCTAAAGTCTGAAATATCCGCACAATAATTTATACAATTAAAAATATCAAAATATATAAACAATTATTCCTAAAATTTGAAATATATATATATTACAATTCTAAAAAATTCGAAATAACTAAACACAATAATTCATAGCATACACAATAACACATAAAATTCAAAATATAAACACAATAATTCTATATTTTCAAAATATATACACAATATATATAAACAATTATTCCTAAAATTTGAAATATATATATTGTAATTCTAAAAAATTCGAAATATATAAACACATTAATTCATAACATACACAATAACACATAAAATTCAAAATATAAACACAATAATTCTAAATTTTCAAAATATATACACAATATTTCATAAAATTTCAAATATACACACAACAATTCATAATATACCAAATAGCTCATAAAATTATAAATATATACACAGTTATTCCTAAAAATTTTAAATACACACAATAATAATTTATAAAATTCAAAATATAATAAGAAATTTGAAATATAAAAAAATTTATATATTACCGTACGAACGCGTCGGCGAGGCGACGTCCAGCGACCTATTGCGGCGAGGCGACGGCGCAACGCGACGGCTGGATGTTGCGGCGGCTTGCGATGACAAACTCAAGGGGGCGAAGGCGGTGGCGACGAGAAGGAGCGGCTGGAGCAGTGGCGACGACTGGCGACGACGAACTCAAGGGGGCGAAGGCGGTGGCGACAAGAAGGAGCTGCTAGAGTAGTGGCGACGGTGGTGAGGTGTGTTGAAGAAGCGCTGGGGCGGCGTATGGTGTGTTGAAGAAGAAGAGTGTGCGTGAGTTCTTTTGTTTGAAAACGCAATCCAAATTAAATAAATTAGGTCTTAGAGATGTATACGACATCGACTATATAAGTATGTAATAGTCCTTTGACTTGAGACGACATGGTTATCTCGTACGTATGGTGGACTAGTGTTTGCCAGTATCTGTATTTTGTTCCGTTATGGGGTTATACGTGTACTTAGTGGCCTAATTCAGTATTGTATGGATACATGTGTGCATTCAAAAGAGGATCCACCGCCTTGAGGTAACAAGGTTGCTCTAGTCTATTCAATAATCTTACAACGAGAATCTTTGGCCAGAGTATAATGAAGTTGGACTTCAGGTTAAGAATATTGAATAATCATTTTAAACCAAGTTTAAGGGTTTGAGCATGACCTTTAACTGGTTTGAAACAAGTGTTGCGTGGGAGGAGAGTTGCATGATATTTGTAATGGAAATGTTCATTATAATATCTACAAACCTAATAAGAGCCAATAAAGTTGAGCCCCTAACGTGAACTAAAAAATGTTGGTGTAATTAATGGTTCATATTATTTTGATTTTAGTATTTTTTTTATTTTTCATATTTTACCCTATATTATATCATTTACATCATTTACATTTTCTAAATATCCCTACATTCTGTCAGTGTAAACTTTATTAATATAATATTTGGTAAACTATTTATTATGTTAACTTACTCATTGATTTTTATAATGAAGGTCTTAGGTTCTAACCTCATCCCAATCAAAATTAACAAAATTGCTAAATATATACTATGAATATGTTAGAGTGTATTAAAGAAATACAAAATAAAATTTAACATGAACTTTGGTCAATTAATTAGAATCACGCATTGGACATTGATGAAATGATACACCTAATTTACAATATATATTCACACAAATGAGAAACTATACCTATTATCGTTGTTTTTTTGGGGAAGTGGGACTTGGTTCTGTTTTTGAAGGTGCACTGCGCCAAGGCACTAAAATTGCAGTGAAGCACACCAGGGGACTAGATCAAATCAAGAATTCATTTTTGACAGGAGTGGCAACAGTAGCATACATTTTGTGTTGCAAAAACTATGCTGGGGTACTATCCAGTCAGGGTGTTTCCCTCTAAAACTGCTATTGCACCAATTAATTTGACATTTCTACCACAGGTCATAGTTATACATTCTTGAAATATTTACTTTTATGAAAAATTTGAGTGTATTAAAGAAATACGGAGTACAAAATAAAATTAAACATGAACTTTGGTAAATTAATTAGAATTATGCATTGGACATTGATGAAAAGGTACACCTAATTTACAATATTTATTCAAACAAATGAGAAACTATGCATATTATCATTGTCTTTTAGTGGAGGGGGGACTTAGTTCTGTTTTTGAATGTGCACTGCGCTAGGACACTAAAATTGCAGTGAAGCACACCAGTGGACTAGATTAAATCAAGAATTCTTTTTCGGCAGAAGTGGCAACAAGAGGAAGCATGGATCACACCAATTAATATGAGTTTTGTGTTGTAAAAATATGTGTGGTTACTATCAAGTGAGAGTGCTTCCCTCTAAAACTGCTATAGCACCCGTTAATCCAACATTTCTACTATAGGTCATAGTTATGCATTCTTAAAATATTTATCTTTATGAAAAATTTGATAATCATGCATTGATATATGCTAGGATACCTTATGATACTTTGACACATTTTGAAATACTATTTAAAAATACACATTGGGCATTGGACTATTCGTGCAATGTGCATGTTGTAACTAGTATATACATATACTTTATTTTCAACTAGGTAGTCAAGACATACTGTTAGGTATCACTCATGACTTACGAGTTATTTAATAATGAGAGTTATTAAATATTGCTTGTTGCTAGTTTGACTATGAACCTCGAAAAATTCAACTTTAATGGTTTGTGGTAATGCACAGAACTTTAAAAGAAATCAATAAAAAGTTATCGATATTAAATTAATACATTAATAGTTGATTAATGAATTAATTCAATATTGGTTAGTTTAGGATTTTTAAAGGCTAGTACATTTGCGCCCAAACCCGGCTATATACATATACCTAGCCCTTTTACTTAAAGAGATTTGTCAATATATATATATATATATATATATATATATATATATATATATATATATATATATATATATATATATATATGTTTTTCATGTGAAAAATCTCTGGGAGTTCTCTCATGTCTGACCGGTGGACGGACTAGGACAGACATTTAGATGGTTCAGGATTTGCTTTAGCCAAAGCACACTTCAAGGGTAATATTACTCAACTCCTCAGTAACATAAAATCTAAACAAAAAAAAAAAAAGGTAATTGATGCTTCCGCTGTGTTTGTATGTATGTATTTTAACACCCAGAAGTCCAGAACTCTACAAACTAACAAATTGTTCAGTGATCTTTAAGCTTATTAATTTGAGATGACATCCAAAAATAAAGATGATAAAAACAATATACCATAATCTTGATTGCAGTACCATCAACCTCAAGGCCAATAGACAAAAATGATTTTTTAACTGATGAATACTTTGTTATGTTTGCTAGGAAATTGAAAAGATTCAAAAGGAATAACAACATGAAGGGAATTCATCTGATCCCCATACAAGCATCATCTTCTAGAAGAATCCAAAAAGAAATAAAGGAAGTGACTGACTTATGCTACGACTATAGAAGGTTGGGTCACTACAAAGTGGATTGTCAATATCCTATAGTTAGTAAGCATCAAGGAAAGAAAAATGAATTACAAGGAAAATAACAAGAAAAACAGAGCTATAGATCATACTCAAGGTGATAAAAAAAAAGGGTAATAGGCAAAGAGAAGATAGAAGAAAAACATTAGTAATTTATGAAGAGGCAATGAGATCTTTAGAGCAATCAAATGAAAACACATCATAGATAAAATCCAACTATAGAAAGAGGATAATGCACTCTACTGTCTAATGACTGTTGGAGGGAAACACACAATCAGCAGAACAGAACGAAGGAAGCAGTGAAGGGTGATATAGTCTTTTGTAGTTAGTAGTTAGTTGTAACTACTTTTCCCCCCTTGCAAGACTTGTATATAAGCTGCAGTTGTCGACCTTTACAGGCCATGTAACAGACTTGATATTTTTCTCCTTTCACCAAGAATAATATCTCGCCTCCTCCCTATTCTACTAATCGCATACACTAGCTCCTTTCTCGTTATGGTATCAGAGCCACGATTCTACACCTACGCTACTGCGGTATCTGGTGCCGGAGGAAGCAGTGAAGTAGTTCCGACACCGACACCGCCATCGCCGGCTCATCCATCGCAGAGGAGTTACTTAGAGGAAGTGGAGAATTCCTTGCTTTTGAACAACAATGATAGCCCCTGCGCAATCCTAGTTAGTCCGCCTTTACTAGGGAGCTCCAACTACAGATCATGGAGTATATCTATGCGAATAGCTTTGGAGGTAAAGAATAAGTGGAGTTTGGTTAGTGGAAGAATTCCGCCTCCGAGCAGAGATCATGCGCAATTTGCAGCCTGGAGACGTTGCAATTTAATAATATGCTCCTGGATCTTCAACGCAGAAGGTTTTCGCAGAGAGATGCACAACGCATATCCGCACTTCAAAATGAGATTTATAGTCTCAAACAGGGCACATTGACTGTGAATGAGTATTACACAAAGTGTCGAACCCTATGGGAGGAGATGAACACACTAAGGCCTCTTCCGATATGCAAGTGCGAGCCGAGGTGATGAATGTACGTAAACTCTATATTGAATCAACCTACAGATAATATAAGTGAGAAGTAGAAGACTACTAGGACTCTAACACCTTGAGTCCCTTATTATCCTAACTATATTATCTATTATTATATTATCCTATTACACCCCCTCAAGTTTAAGGTGGTAAAGAAAGAACATTAAACTTGTCACGATGAAAGCCGAACCGCTTAGCAGCCAGCGGTTTAGTGAAAGTGTCGGTTACCTGCTCTTGAGTATAAACAAAATACACATTGGAGTCCCCTGACGAAACCTTATCACGCACAAAGTGATAATCAACCTCGACATGCTTCGTCCGGGCATGGAAAACAGGATTCGCGCAAAGACAGGTAGCCCCAAGATTGTCACACCGAAGTGAAGGCGACGTAATAACTGGTAGACCAATCCCATTCAATAAAGACATAATCCAAGTAACCTTTGCAGCAACATCAGCCAGGCCCTTATACTGAGCCTCAGCCGACGAACGCGCCACAGTCCGCTGTTTCCGACAGACCCAGGAAACCAAATTGCGACCGAGGTACACAGCAGACCCACTAGTGGACTTGCGATCAGCCAGATCACCAGCCCAATCAGAGTTGGAATAAGCATGCAAAGTAGAGTGTGGCGAAGGCTTAAGACGCAGACCGAAAGATGTCGTGCCTTAGACATACCGCAAAATCCGCTTCAATATAACCCAATGCGCAACCGAAGGAGAGTGCATGTCCAATTGCCGGAATGTCCAACCACGGGACAAAGCAAAAGAAAGCAACAAAGACTGTTGCAGACTTAAATCTTCCCCAGCGACCTGATTAAAGCCCTTTTGCGACTAACCGGGCCTTATAGCGGTCAATCGAACCATCGGCCTTACGCTTGGTTTTATACACCCACTTGCACCCGACTACGTTAATGTTGGGCCTAGCCGGGACTAAATGCCAAGTCTGATTGTGGACGAGAGAATTGAACTCCTCATCCATTGCAACACACAATTCTGGATGAAGAACCGCCTGATTGTGGCAAGTCGGGTCACCCATACTTACTACCAAGGCCTGAAGCGGCTCAGTGTGCTCTATGTTCCGCAACAATATAGAGTAAGAACGAGGCAGGGGAGGCCCAGCTCGAGTACGTCGTCGAGGGCGTATAGTAGAGGCACCCTGAGCAATCACCGGTGCAGCCGGAGGAGACACAAAAGAAGGCCCAGAAAGAGATGGCATAACAACTGAGCCCACTCCCCAAGGCTCAACAATAGCTACAGACGAATCAACCTGCACAGAAGACTTGGAAAAAGGAAACGAACTCTCGTTAAAACGTACATGCCGGCAAATAAACACCTTACCCGTATCTAGGTTCATGTACCGATACCCACGAAACGAGGAAGGATAAACCAAAAAGACGCAAGGAGTTGACCGTAAAACAAACTTGTGCCGATTATACGATCGGAGATAAGAGAAGCACAAACAGCCAAATACCCGAAGATGGGCATGAGACGGTTCTGACCGAAACAGTGTATGGTATGGACTATCCATATGAAGGACAGACGAAGGCAAGCGGTTGATCAAGAACATACCTGACTCAAAGGCATAATCCCAATACTGTAAAGGAACAGAGACCTGATCAAACAGTGCCAGACCAGTGTCAACAACCTGCCGATGACATCGCTCAACACACCTATTCTGCTCATGCGTATATGCACAAGACTGACGATGGACAATGCCGAGAGACGAAAAACAGTCCCTAATTTTCGGTATTCACCCCCCAAGTCTGACTGCACAGAGTTAATTTTTCTAGAGAATAATCGTTCTATTTGATCAAAAACAGTGTATAAGTCAGACTTAAGACGTAATGGAAACAACCAGCAATAACGAGAAAAGTCATCAACAAATAACACAAAATACCGAAAACCAGAAGCAGATAAAACAGGGGCAGGACCCCAAATGTCCGTGTACACTAAGTCCAATACAAAGAATTAACACGGGGTAAATGGAAACGGGACGACTTTCCTAGTTGACAAGACAAAGATAAAGTAGAAGCACTAATATCATGTTCACTAACTGGACAATTACGGAGCACTTTATTTAGCACGTGGAAGTGGGGATTCCCCAGACGACTATGCCACACACTGGACGGAGCCTGAGCAAATAGGAATGTAGCGGGTGACGACACAGGTAACCGCAACGTGTATAGACCACCAGAACTCGGTCCCTTAAGCAGAACGGTGTTGGTAGCGATGTCCTTAATCACAAAAAAGAAGGAAAAAACTCAAAAGAAACATGATTTTCTCGGGCAATTTTTTGCACAGAAATTAAAGGATTAGATAAACCGAGAACGACAAGGACATTAGATAATTTTAGTGAACTAGACACAGGAGATGAAATACGGGCATGACCTATACGGGTAATCGACAAACCTTCACCGCTGCCAACACGCAGCATATGCGCACCAGAGTAGGCTTCCGTCTCCGTCAAGCCAGTTTCCGATGGCGTAGCATGGTGAGTAGCCCCGGTGTCCAGGAACCATGCAATAGAGGAAGAACCCAAGGACGCCACATCACCGTCATCAACAGTGGAGACCACATTCGCCTGCGGCTGATCGGAATACCAGCAGAAACAATAAACGGCAGTATGGCCGTGACTCCGACATATCTGGCAGCGAGGACCTCGTCCACCGTGGCCGCCACT
The DNA here is from genome assembly GCF_001879475.1 of Ipomoea nil. NCBI lineage: Eukaryota > Viridiplantae > Streptophyta > Magnoliopsida > Solanales > Convolvulaceae > Ipomoea > Ipomoea nil. The sequence continues at coordinate 1,016,905 of NW_017618708.1, read as the reverse complement.
ATGATTCGACTGACCACCCCTCGCTAACCGTCGCGACCACCTGACTGTTGATTGCCTCCCCTCCGTGAAACTATAGCCGTCGGCGGGGACTCCATCATGGCGCAAAATCGTCACTGCAGATAAACTGCTGTGCCAATAAAAAGTTCGATAGTTGAGAAATAGTGACCGGTTTACCTGAGGTTACAAGACACTAAGGCATAGCTTGGAACTCCGGCTGTAACCCTCTGAACACGTACAGGTTCTGTTCGTCCAAAGAAACCAGTCGGCCGGCCATGGCAAGCTCTTCGATGATCACTTTCGTTCGGCCTAGAAATTCGGCCGGCGTGCTATCACCCTGTCGCAGACCTTGTAGCTAGCTGAGGAGACCAGAGCCCATGCACGAGTGGATGATCCGATCGTACCCTTGATCGCCTTCCAAACCTGGTGCGACGTCGACTGGCCAACCGCGAGGTACATGACCTCCTCTGATAACGAAGCAACGAGTATGGACAAGATGGCTTGGTCTTGCTGTTCCCAGGCGAGCGCTACCGTGGAGTCGACTGAGATGGCACCATCAATCGTGGAGGTTACCGGCGTTTGACGGGAGTAGGAGCCATCAACGAACAAGAGTAGACCTTGGCCTCGGAGGAATAGGACCATCTGTGTACGCGAAAAGAGGTAATTTTCGGAGGAGAGCTTAATAGACACGAAGTGGTGTGCCGACGAGAGAGCAGGCGGAACCACCACCAGGGAACCGGAAGGGCAGGCAGACACCGTGCGCTCAGAGGAATCGTCGGAGGGTGCGGGAATAATGGTCGCCATTAGGATCGATAACGAAGCGACTGATACCTGATGAATGTATGTAAACTCTATATTGAATCAACCTACAGATAATACAAGTGATACAGATAATATAAGTGAGAAGTAGAAGATTACTAGGACTCTAACACCTTGAATCCCTTACTATCCTAACTATATTATCTATTATTATATTATCCTATTAGAGGTGCTCGTGCGATCTCATCGATCAAATCAAAAACGAGAGAGATGCAGATCAGGTAATTCGTTTTCTCCGAGGATTAACTGAAGATTATAGCAGCTTGAAATCAAATATTCTTGTTCTAGATCCCTTACCTGAAGTGTACGAGGTATTTGTGATGGCTGAAAAACTAGAGAGGCGGATAAATATGAATAACTTGAGTCTAGGCAGTCTAGGCCTTAATCATGTCAATGCTCTCCAAGATAGTTATGCCTCTATACATGATGATACTATAGCTGCTGCTGTAAATGCTTATAACAAACGTAGTAATCCTGGCAGAACAGCAAAGTGTACATTCTGTGGGATGTCAAGACATACAATAGAGAAATGTTATAAGAAACATGGTTATCCCTTGGGGTGGGTGCCGGGATATAAAGCTAAAGGAAGCAACAGCAAGGCACAACAACATCGATCACAAATGGAAACACTATTGCAGTAGAATTGGGAGTTTCTCATAAGCAGCTGCAAAAGTTCATATCTCTTCTACAAATTCATACTGCCAAGCCAAGTTCTAGTGTTGCTGCTGTATCTTTAACTCCTAATTTCATTAAGGATCACTCCAGTAGTGAAGGCAAATGTGCTAAAATTCATTTTAATTCCCTTATCTTATCTCCGTCTACTTGGATTCTTGACTCAAGGGCAACAAACCATATTGTTTGTTCCCTTGACTTCCTCACTGATTATCATATAGCTAATAGAGCTGAGGTGAATCTCCCAACTGGGCAATGTGTTGCAGTTAAACACATTGGAAATGTGAAGCTAAGGAATAATTTGTGCCTAAAGGAAGCCCTACACATCCCTTCTTTCAAATTCAATATAATCTCAGTAAGCAAGCTAGTTCAAGGTACATGTTGTAATCTAACATTTATGCCTGGGCAGTGTGTGATTCAAGGAACACATGGAGTGATGACTGGTTTAGCTAGGCAAGAAGGAGGCCTATATCTGCTAATTGAACCACAAAAAATTCAGAGTACAAGATATGCTATGCAATGTACAAATAGTGATGTTTGGCATCAAAGACTTGGGAACTTTCCAGTAAATAAGCTCCATTTTATCAATGATATAGATTTGCCTAGCATTAAGAACACAGTCTATGATACTTGTCACTTAGCTAAGCAAAAATGTGTTCCTTTTTCCTGTAAGCAGTACATCTTCAAAGGCCTGTTTTGATCTCATTCATGTAGATATATGGGGTTCATTCCCAATATGTTCCTTAAGGGGAGAACATTATTTCTTGACTATTGTGGATGATTTTTCATGATTTACATGGATTCATTTGATGAAACATAAATCAGAAACAAGGCATTTCATTAAGAAGTTTCATACTCTTATTTTTACACAGTTTGGAGTTCTAATTAAAGTAATTCGCAGTGATAATGGCTTTGAGTTCGACATGGAGGAATTCTTTTCTGAAAAAGGGATCATCCATCAGAAGTCTTGTCTGAATACTCCACAGCAAAACGCAATAGTAGAGCGCAAGCATCAGTATATCCTAAATATTGCTAGAGCTCTCAGATTTCAAGCTCATATCCCGTTATAATTCTGGGGACATTGCGTTATGCATGTTGCATTCCTTATTAACAAACTCCCCTCACCAGTGATTGAGGGGTCAACTCCTTATCATAGGCTATATGGAACAAGTCCATATGTCAGCAGTTTAAGTGTATTTGCCTGTCTCTGTTTCGCAACCACTCTACCCCATGGCAGGCATAAGATGGCACCTCGAGAGAGAAATTGCATTCTCATATGTATGCCGCCCAACATCAAACTTTACTTGTTATATGATGTTAATGACAGAACCATCGTCATATCTAGAGATGTCATGTTTCATGAAGCTGTATTTCCTTTCTCTAAAAAGGAAGTATGTCCACCGTAGAGCCTGAACCACCTATGCCAATCATTCCAGTTGATACTCCCTTATATTACAATGAAACTTATCAGCATAACTCAAGACACGATCAGCTTCAATCCAACTTCGAAACTTCACCAGAGGCAAACACTGAGCCAACTCCAGCCACATCTACTGGTGAACATTGCAGTGTCAATAATGATGTCATCCAAGAGATTATTGAATCTAGGTCCTTGATGCAGCCTCGACGATTTGATAGAAATAGACGACGTCCTAATCGACTGCAAGATTACTACTGTGATTCTGCAGTAGAAAAAGGTTCATTTCCTCACCCCTTCTCTGTAGGTATATCGTATGATGCTCTTGAAATACCACATAGGATGTTCTCAATGGCAGTAACTAATGCTGAGGAACCAAGTACATACAAACAAGCCATCCAACATGAGTGTTGGAAGGATGCCATGGCTGCTGAAATAAAGGCTCTCCAAGATAATAATACATGGATACTAACTGACTTACCTCTAGGAAAGAAAGCCATAGGCTTAAGTTGGTATACAAAATCAAGCTTAGGGCAGATGGTTCGATAGAAAGGTACAAAGCGGATTGGTTGCTAAGGGTTACACACAACAATTGGGCATTGAGTACATTGAGATTTCTCACCTGTAGCCCGACTTTCAACCATACGGACATTCTTAGCAGCGGCAACCTCCTAAGATTGGCACATCCACCAAGGTATGCGAGTTGGGTTCCAAGGAGAGAAGCCAACTCAAGTTTATAGACTGCTTCGATTGCTATATGGCCTCAAGCAGGCGAGCCGGCAATAGAACGCTAAACTGAGCACGGCTTTGCTGGATATTGATTTCAAGCATTCTAAATCCGATCCATCTTTACTCACAAAAGGTTCTGGTACAACTTTCATTGCCATCCTCATTTATGTTGATGATATTCTTGTTGCTAGCCCTACTATGTCCCTTATTAATGAGCTCAAAGGCTTTCTAGACACAGCATTTAAGATCAAAGATCTGGGTACTCTTGGCTCTTTTCTGGGAATTGAAGCACGCATGGATGAGACTGGTTTGAACATTTGCCAAAGGAAGTATGCCTTGGACATCCTTAAGGAGGCATGTTTCCTCAATTGCAAACCTGTGAGCATTCCCCTTGTCCCAGGTCAGCGTCTAACCAAAGATAATGGTGCCATTTTAGACGATTTTGCAAGCTACAAACGTTTAGTAGGACATCTTCTTTATCTTACCACAACCAGGGCATTTGTTATGCAACTCAGCCAATTCATAGATGCTCCAACTCATGACCATTAAACAATTGTGCATCGTGTCCTGCGCTACATCAAGAGGGCACCTGGTCAAGGATTATTCTACCCAAAGCATGGTGAGATGCAGCTAAACGTTTTTTCAAATTCAGACTGGGCTTTATGCGTGGATACACGCAAGTCAGTAACTAGGCTGTGTGTCTTTCTGGGATCTGTCATTGTTACTTGGAAGTCTAAGAAACATAACACAGTGACGGTAAATATGTTACCGGATAATATAATATGACTAACAATAGTTGTATTGCTGAGTGTTTCAGTACAGAATATGGCGTGTCCTTTGCTAGCTGCGGAGAGCCCCATTTATACCAGAGTCCTAACGGTAACAACATGGGACATAAATGGGGAGCTAAGCTTTTAATTCACTCTCATCAAAGGTGGCTTCAATGGTGACTTCAATGGTGGCTTCAATGGCAGTTAAGGTGACACCTATTGGAATTCTGTCCGTTGGAGTTTTGCCGGTTGAGGTTTTGCCCGTTGGGTTTCCATGTGGTGCCGGGTCAATTATGGCGCCGGGTAGGATGCCCACATATGATCCAGGTCGGGTGCCAGCCCTATTATCCTGTCACCAGTCCCCCCTACTCCTGAGTCAACGGATGTGTTTGAGTTGACTTGGGAGTAAGGCTGAATCTATCTTGATACTGTGCAGAATCCTGATTGATTTAGGATATGTGATTTTATTTTCCAAATCCCCTATGATTTGTGCTTTCCAAATCCTTTCCTGCTTCTAATGATATTCACTTAACTTTTTTATCGCAGGCTCCTCTCCCATATAAACCCTGGCCTCTGAGTAGTTTGAGAGCACTTCTTCATCAACTTCTGCCACCACTCTGTAAGTCTCTGCTGTCATTACTATTTATCGTTACGATTTATTTATTTATTAATATATATGTATATATACACATTTCTACCTTTTTTTTTTTTTTTTTTTTTTTTTTGCGGCCGAGGCGTCGCCTCCGCCGGCCGAGGCGTGTGCCTCGTCCTTTGGCTGAGGTGTCGCCTCAACCTTTTTTTTTTTTTTTTTTTTGCGACGTGGCCAGCTTCGGGCTGGGGCATCGCCTCAGCCCGCCCGAGGCGCGTGGCCTCGGGCCATTTTTATTTTTTAATATGCTTCTTTCCTAACAGGTAATTTTGTACCCTAGTCTTGCGAGCTTATTTGTAACTGAGGTGAGGTTAGTGTCTTTCTGCTTATAATGGATATCACGCCCTTGATTGATGTCGGAGAACTTGATTTTGATGGTGATGATGAGGAGTACCTTCCCGAGCATGATTCTCCTCTTTTTGGAAATTTTCCCCCTCTTCCGTTTGTTGTTGACTCACCAACACCTAAGCCCCAACCGAAAAAAAAGAAAAAGCGCAAGGCCTCATACTCCTCTCTTGATAACTCCCTCGTCCTGTCCACACGGCCTCAACTAGGGTCACAGGATTGGGAGGATATCGAAGGTCTCCTTGGTCCTAGCGTTCTGACTTACCCTCCTAAACCTGAGGATAATATCTCCGACCCACCTCTCGATAAGTATTTTGGGGTCCACATTCTGTCGCTACAGGTTGGGCTGTGGTTTCCCCTTCATAGGTTTGTGATAGACTTTATGAACTTCTACGAGATAGCCCCCGGCTAGCTTGTTCCCAACGGTCACTAGGTGATTGCGGGCTTTCTTGCTATATGTCAGGACAAAAGGATAGAACCCACGCTAGATCTTTTCCTGGCTCTTTTCATAGTTGGTAGGGCCTCTCAGGAGGGTAAGGGATTTGTCATGGTTTCGAGTAGGTCGCGTTACAAACTCTTTGAGGACCGCCCTACCTTTAACAAGGACTGGAAACCCAAAATAGTCTTTGTCACACTTGTGGGTTCTCCGTCTCACTTTCGTGTCAAATGGGGATCCCATCTACGTTGCCCTCCTTCCCTCGACATGAGTCCTTCTCTCCGCCGAGATGTAGATGACCTAATGGGGGATGGCATTTTATCGTTCGTTGATTATACCACCGAGTGGAAACTCGCGAGCTTAGGCTTCGTGAGGACTTAACCTGCTGCTCTTGCACCCACGGGTATTCTTCTGTTACCACCTAGTCTTTATTCATCAACCACTAACTCTAACTTGTCTTCTTTTGTTGCAGGTACCATGTCTTCCTCTTTGAGATCTAGTCGATACTTGTCGCGATCGCAGGATCCCCCCTCCAAGAAGAGCAAGGTAGAGAAAGGTAAAAAGAGCCAAGCTGTGGCCGAGGAGGTGATGCCACCCCCGCCGGCATGCACACCTACTCCATCCAAGGTCGCCGAGGGGGTGACGCAGCCCCCATCAACTCGCACACCCACGGCCGTTACCTTTTCCCCCCAACCCCCCGAGGTGCAGGGAGACACTTCCATTAAGCCCGACTCGCGTGTTTGGACCAACTTGATTCGACTGGGAGCGGACGTGCCACCGGGAGTGTCGATAATAAATAAAAGTCTTGATGCGGGTTGAGTATGCTGCTCGTATTGCTCCTCCTGCGGACCTGGAACACCTTGTCGCCATGGATGTCAACATGCTGCAAGAGCGTTACCTTCGACACATTTTTGAGGTCAGTTTCCTCATACTTATGTCTTTTTCCCTGTCCTGGCGTATCTTACTCTGTCTGTTACTGCAGACCCTACTAGAGGGACAGATCATTCATGCCCAACGGCGGCGAGTGACGGACGCGCTCATTGAGGATGTTGAAAGTAGGGATGCGGACAACAAGAGCCTAAAGGACCTGCTGTCGATCCGGGAGGGTGCTCTGAGCAAAATGGAAGGCGAGCTTGGGGCACTGAGGAAGGAGCACAGAGCACTGCTGTCGACCCAGGAGGAGGCTCTGAGCAAAATGGAAGGCGAACTTGAGGCGCTAAGGAAGGAGCACGGAACACTTACACTTGCCCTAGGGAAGGAGCGGGAGGACCATGAGAGGACCCGTGTTGGTCATGCTGACGCTCTTGGCTGGGCTGTGGAGGCCTACAAGAGTTCAGCGAAGTTTAAAGAGGACGCGATGAAGTATGTGTGCACTCCTGAGGCTGTCCGGGTATTCCTCAAAACTGGAGCTGGCCAAGAGGCGGTCGAGGCCGAGGTGCAGGTTGCTTTCAACATTGGGATGTATACGAAGCAACAACAGATTTTTCTAGTGCTGAGGGAGAAGGTTTCGAATTTTGACCCCGTGGTACTTGGCTTGCCTGTCATAGAGAAGAATCCTGACCCTGAAAGGAGATCTTGCGATGCAGAACTCTGAGATGAACATGCGCCAAGGGAAGTGGGCATGTTGTGGTTTTGCAAGCTATCATGGCACATAAGTGACTTAAGATAATTCTTATTAGCCTCCGCATTTTTCTTCCCAGAAGGTGACTCACTGATCTCAGCAGAACGAACCATTGTAGTAAGTGAGTCGATGGGCTCATATAGCAATGAGATCCCATTCATCCAGTCAAATGATAGGATACAAGAAAATGCATACATAGAAGCACATAGAGCTTCAGGAAGTTCTTTGGATGGATATGTCACTCTGTACAAAATTGCAGCAGATAATCTCTCTCTCAGACAGTATATCTAAGCAACATCAAGAGCAGTTGAAAAAAAAAGGTAGCCACCGATCAACAACGACCTTCACTCTATTATCAGGAGACGACATAACGTTCTCTCCATTGGACAGGTCTGATTTTTTATTCTCTTCCTCACTGTCATCTTCGCAGCCACTTTCATTGTCATCACCATCATCATTGTTATCATTCACAGGAGCCACTACAATCTCAGTTGCAAGCAATAGCAGCAGGAGTGGCCCAATTATACTACAACGTCTTATGTGCAAACCACTATCTCCACGAGTTATCTAATCATATAGAATTATAGGTTGTTCACGGTTTTTGACTGACAGCTTGAAGTTAGTAGAGCAAGGATGCAATCGAACTTTATCACCACCTGCAGTTTCTACAACACTTCTCCTTCCACCTCTGAGAGTTGGAAGCATTCTCCCTACCATAGGATACAAACCAGCAACAAGGACAACGTGTAGAATTCCTGGATCTTGAGCATTTAGATTATACTCAGACATGTATCTTTATATAGTAAACCCATTTCGAAGCAATTCGGACTACAGCTACTTGCGCATTCTTAATATCATTTTCATGGTACCAGATGATACATAATACAGAGAACAGAACGTCGATTCCTCACCTTTTTGCTTGGCACCTTTCCAGCACTCAAACGCAACCACCACAGCCAATTGATCAGTACGCCCACCGTATAACGTAGCTAGCTCTGCTTTTGACCCTGATAGAGAAGAATCCTGACCCTGATGTCCTGGATGAATCCGCCGATGATGTTACCGATGCTCGTGAGGATTCTTTGGTGGACGAGTTTCATGGCATCGACACCAGCAACTTCCCCGATGTTCCACTTGATCAGATTGTGATTGAGGACATCAAGGACAACGAGTAGTTCTGTAGTCGTACCTGAGATTCTTTCCTTGCTTCCCAGCTATATCTTTGAATAATTTGCTTTTCTATGTTCGAAATAAAACTTGTTACTTTCGGAATACTTTCGGAATATTCAGAATAAACTTGTTACTTTGATTTTTTTTTTATGGGGCCGAGACGGACTTCGGCGTTGGCCGAGGCGTGCCTCGGCCAATCTTTGGCCGTGGCCGAGGCGCGCCTCGGTCCTGCCTTTTTTTTTTTTTTTTCACTTCAATAAACAACATGGGCGGACCATGAAAACCAGATATTATTTCACAAAGCTTCGTAAAGGATGATGACGAACTTGCTTCAATAAACATGGGCGGACCACGAAAACAAGATATTATTTCAGAAAGTTTTAGCATGTAGAGCGGACGGACCGCGATTACCAAGTACTCGTTCCAAATGATTACCACTATAGGATATTAAGGAAAATACTTGATCAAATGTTCCGAGTTCCATACCCGATCGATCATCCTTCCCCTTGTCGTTTTTAACTTGTATGTTCCTGGGCGCACGATCTCTTCCACTACGTAAGGCCCCTCCCATTTCTTTGAGAATTTTGCTCCTTCCAGGGGTTGGCTAGCTTCCCTTTTTCGCAACACAAGGTTGCCGACCTGGAAATATCGGGGTCGGACTTTTGCGTCGTGGTAGGACTTTAGCTGGCGACCGTAGTTCTCCATTTTGCAAAATGCCGCTTCTCTCTTCTCATCTAAGAAGTTCAGATCAACCCTTTAGTGGAGTTCATTCTGTTCTGACTCGAATTCCTCCACCCTTCTACTAGGTATGATCACTTCCACCGGGGCCCGAGCTTCGAATCCATAAGCGAGGGCGAACGGGGTTTCTCCGGTGGCCCTTCTTGGTGTCGTGCGGTAGGCCCATAGGATGCCGTCGAGTTCTTACACCCAGGCTCCGCCGGCTACTTCTAGCTTTTTCTTGAGGCCGTCGAGGATGGTTCTGTTTGCATTCTCCACTTGTCCGTTCGCCTGAGGATAAGATACCGCCACCCGGCTATGCTTAATGCCCCATCCTGCTAGGAATTCTGAAAATTCTCGTGCCTCAAACTGACGACCATTGTCTGTGATTACTTGAAGAGGGATACCGAAACGATACAGAATGTTCTTCTCGACAAACCTTTTGCACCTTGCTGCGATGATGCTCACCAGGGGCTCGGCCTCCACCCACTTCGTGAAATAGTCGATGGCCACAATGATGTACTTCCTGCTTCTAGTCCCCGTGGGAAGGGTGTAACACCCCCGATTTCCAGGCCATTTTAAACTTAAACATGTAAGATGTCTAACCACAATATAAGCAATCACAGAGGAAGTCTAACTATATAAAAACTGGAAAACGAAGAGTGTTATGCCACGTCCACACTAAGGTGAACGCACAGGCGAAAACAACATCCACATCATCAGTCTAAAAGGGACAAGGTCAAACCATACACAAGTCTAAAATCCAACAAAGAAGGCACACATCCCCAAAAAAAAACTACATAGTCTGAGGGATCTACAGTATCCATCACTAGATCGCGCTCGCCACTACTCGGAACCTGAAAAGCACATAGATAAATGGGACGACGCCCGGTTAGCGAAAGATGCTGGTAACCCACCAATACATGTCAATAGCATATATAGATAGATAGTATATACGAATCATTTTGAAACGGAATACTGTATATATAAGTTCAAAGCCAAGAATAGAAGTCAACCACAAGACTCTATACCACTCTCAATAAGGATAAGGGAACACATCCCAAGACAACAAGATGTAAACAACGACAACACAAGTAAGGCTCAAGGTATACTCTACCATCACTCAGTAGAATATCACCCGACATGCACAACACAAGAGGATAAGAGACTCACATTGGCAACACATGCCTTCGCGACATCACACGTCACGAATTGATAAACACACAATGGCAACACATGCCTTCGTGACATCACCCATCACGAATTGATTTGCCTTCCTTATGCCCGGTTCCAACCTTATGGCTACCCCCAACCTTATGTCTACTTCCAACCTTTACCCTCCAGGACCCCTGTACACCAAGTCCAACCTTATTCCTCCGAGGACCGTCGTCCCCCCTCCGACAACCTCCAACATTACCATCGATTACATAGTACACGAGGGTACCGATCACACACATGGCAACACATGCCTCCCAAGAAAACGTGAACCCATCACACAGGTCACAAACTCCATATTCGCGTCATGGCCACCACGAGGACCACTGCCGTACCTTAGTGACTATTGTCCCATACCATTAATCGTGCAATCCAGGTACAGCCACACACACGACACCATCATAGGAATCAATCAACGGATCACAACGAAGATATGAAACCATACTCAACAAAGAAAGGATCACAATCCGACAACAACGATGATTGACACAAGTCATCATCCACAATAGGAAAGAACAAACCACACACGCTAGCATTTAAACACCAAACTAGCATGCTTATCAAACGGGTAAACCAAACACAGTTCTGAAGAACATACAAGACTCATCATGGTTCAACGAATCACAAGATTGAACACTTAGCACGATTCAAGACACCAACACCTACATGGAGTCCTACCATATAGTTCTAGACATACGAAATATCAAGAAGACACTCAAATAGTTCCACAAAGAACATCGGGAAGTCAAAACATCAATTACCGGGTCAAAAGAATCGCGGGGAACAAATCCCCACACACCCACCATTCTGTACCCGCGGGTGGGGCCACGGGTGGACCCCCACCCGTGGTTCCGCCCACGGGAACCATCGTTCCACACAACCCGTACCCCGCGGGTACAACCTCTGTACCAAAAATATCCCTTCGGGGATTTTCAACACCAAGCTCAAATTCAAGTCCAAAACATGCCAAATCTCACCAAATACAACAAAATGACTTGAATCAAAGGAATAGCCAAGCAATGTCATACAAGAACCCTAATAACAACCTCTAGATATGCATTTTCACAAGACAATGTATCAACACTCACATTTCATAGCAAAATCACATGTAGAATCCAATAAATCATCATATAGGTAAGGAAAATAGATTTTGTAGAGCATGAGTTACCTCTTGAAGACAAAACCTTCACTTAACACTTCTCAAAGCCCCTAACAAGGTTCACCTCCCACACCCACTTCAAGAACACACCAAAAGATCATAAAGATTTCATCTTTAAGAAAAGATACCTTAGAAAACACTAAAAACACAAAAGGAACATAGATCTTACCCTCCTAGATGCTCAAGAGTAGGAAAGGTGGAATCTTGGAGACAAACTTTGAAGATCTTGGAAAGCCTAAACTTAGCTTGGAGAGAAAGCTAGCTAGGTTTTTAGAGAGAAGGAAGAACTTTTGATTTCAAAGTGTTAGGAGAGAAATGAAAGATGTCTTCTAGGTTAGCTTGGAATACAATCATAAGGGAAATGTCTTCTTTACCCTTACTAAGATGAGAGAGATGTAAGGGAACAAGGGAACTATTCACAAAGCTTTAGGTACAACACCTTGACTTGGGTTGACTAGTCAATTACTAGTCCCCGACTATTAAATTTTCAGGAATTTAAAGAATTAAATTACCAATTGGATTAGGATTAATTACTTAATTAAGCCCTAAATAAAATTTGGATTTACGGGGTGTCACAAAGGGCCCATACCAGGTCAATTCCCCATCTTGAAAAAGGAATCGCGATGCTTACCGGGGTGTAGTTTGTCGCAGGTCGACCCGGTAGTGCCTGGAATTCCTGGCACTTGGGAGATCGCTTTGTATACTCGGCACAGTCCCTCAGCATTTTGGGCCAAAAATACCCTTGCAACATGATGCGTCGTGCAATGGTGTACGCCCCTTGGTTCGCGGAGCATACCCCCTCGTGGACTTCTTCCATCGCCAACTTAGCTTCATCTGGGTATAGACACCTCAGTAACGTGCCGTTGTAGGAGCGTTTGTATAGATTATCGCCCGAGACGACGTAGCTGGGTGCCTGTAACTTTGTTACCTTTGCGTCTGCCTCATCTTGCGGTAAGGGCCCATCTGCCTTGTATCGCTTGATATGGTCAATCCAACATGGCTCCCTAGTCTGCACAGGGAAGACCCATGAAATATCGATAGTTGAAGTCTCGAGGTGTTCTAGCCGAGCGATCTTCCAGATGTGGTTGGGGACTCTGGTGCTTAGTTTGGAGAGCATGTCGGCGTCGGTGTTCTGCTCTCTTGGTACCTGGTGTATTTCATATCCCTCAAATTCGCGCAAGGTTCTCAGCATCGCGTCTCTGTATTTCTGCATGCTTCCTTCATTGGCTTCATATTCTCCAGATACCTGGCTGACTACCAACTTGGAATCGCATCGAATCCGAACCTTTTTCGCTCGTAGTCCTGCCGCCAACCGCAGCCCATTGAGGAGGGCTTCATACTCCGCCTCATTGTTAGATAACTTAAAGTGGGGCCGGCCTATTGAGGAGGGCTTCATACTCCGCGACTCACCACCGTGCCGGTGCGGGGCCGGCCCACGAGACTCGCCCATCCACTCTGTGGGTGATCTTTCTACTTCTCTATCTTCGTGTCGGCGAGGGCCTCAAGCGGAGGACCCCTCGGCCCGCGATTCTAGCCTTTGTCGCGCGGGCGCTCCGTGTCCCAATCGTTTCAAGGCAGAGCGGGAATGTCCTGGTTGCTGTCTGGCCGGTCCACTTCTTTGGGAGTCCTCCCCTGGACCCCCTGTCCTGGTACGGCGCCCTGCGTCCGTCGCTGCACGGGTTGCGTCCTGCTGGGCATCTACCCTCCGCGGGGATTCTACTTCTATTTCCTGAGGTCGCGGCGGACCACTTGGCCTTACAGTCCTACTGCCACCTGATTTTGCACCGTCGCTGCTTGTTGAATGGCATCGGCGATCGCCTGGAGGTTCACAGCTTGGTTTGCCCCTCCATTGTTGAGTTGGTCTCGAAGGTCCCTGGGCCTCCCGTTGTTGAGCTGTTCTCGGAGGTCCCCTCCACGATTGTTGGTGAGTTGGTCTCGGAGGTCACCTGAGGCATTGCCGTTGTTCACGTTGCGGGAACCGTGGGACTCCATTCTTCCAAGCTTGCTGTTGAAAGAGGGAATGAGTTGTATGTGTCGTTGCGTGCTTGAGTGTTGGACTCAGGCTCTCAATGAAAGCACCAATGACGGTAAATATGTTACCGGATAATATAATATGACTAACAATAGTTGTATTGCTGAGTGTTTCAGTACAGAATATGGCGTGTCCTTTGCTTGCTGAGGAGAGCCCCATTTATACCAGAGTCCTAACGGTAAAAACATGGGACATAAATGGGGAGCTAAGCTTTTAATTCACTATCATCAATGGTGGCTTCAATGGTGACTTCAATGGTGACTTCAATGGTGCCTTCAATGGTGGCTTCAATGGTGACTTCAATGGTGGCTTCAATGGTGACTTCAATGGCAGTAAAGGTGACACCTGTTGGAATTCTGTCCGTTGGTGTAACACCCCTAAAATTTAAAACTTTGAATGCTTATGAAATAACTACAATACTATCATTAAAACCCAAAACAGAGCGTAACTAAACATAAGTGTTTGGGGTGCTATGCCACATCTGAGCCAGAGAACTCAGATGCACAGGCAATACTATTTAAACATCCTCAAAACAGTGTCAATACATCATCATGGCACGCAGGCCGATAAGGAAACTAACTAACTAGGCTTCGGGTCCTCTAGCGCGCTCCAGAGCTACTCATCTGTGCCTGAAAGCCAAATATATCTATTCAGTGAATAATGCTGGTAACCAACTCCAACGCGTTAAAATACAATATAGGTATATATATATATATATATATATATATATATATATATATATATATATATATATATATATATATATATATATATATATATATATATATATATATATATATATATATATATATATATATATATATATATATATATATATATATATATATATATATATATATGAAAACCATTTTGAAGCCGGAAGATATATATACTTAGGAGACTCTAGTTTAAAACCGAGAATAGATTCAACAAGTAGGGGTAGGCACATTCATCAGTTATAATCACGCATATAAGATACTAGCATACACCCGAAGGTCACAAGATTATTCCACATCAAACATATCCGTATTCAATCATCATCTCAACACATAAGCACACTTTGGTGGTGCCGCAGGACCAATCGCATGCCCATACATGAGGGTCAGCGCATATAGCGCTAACACGGTCCCGAAGCACCCTGCCTCGTACCGCAGCACGAAGGGGTTGATCGCAACCAACCGATGAACCGCAGCTCATTTATAACGTTTGAACGCAACCAAACGGTGGACCGCAGCCCAAATAGTGTGTATTTCTGATCGCAACCAGATTATGAACCGCAGCTCATTTATAACGTTTGATCGCAACCAAACGGTGGACCGCAACCCTATATATATTTATATACCTGACCGATCGCAACCGGCCTGGTTAACAGCCGATGGTTCTCAACCCATCCAACTGCCCATATAGCCAATTGATCGCAACCAATTGGGGTATCATGCACACATAACACATAGCAAACACATGCAACCCACATTAGCACAAAGGGAGAAAACGTATAAATTAAACTTATGCGTGGTCAACCACATACTAGGAATAAGACTAAGGGGTTCATACATCTTTCACCTAGGCCAACGGGTTACCAATTCAACTAGCATGCAATATACAAGACTCTTTTATCCTACGATCGGTACCTGAAACATCAACCTAGACTCAGGCACGACTAACGGGGTCCAATGGGACACCACGGGGCATGGGGAAACATCAAACGGGGAAAACCACCAAGTCCCACTTGGGAAACCAGCGGGTGGCCGGCGGGTGGACGACCACCCGCCGGCGCTGCTATTCTGGGCACCGGGTGCCCGGCGGGCAGTCGCCTGGCTGCTGGCTGCCCGCTGCCGGTGGCCCTATTTGGGGCAACGGGTAGGTGGCAGGTTTCCCTACCCCCCACTGACTCTTTTGTAATAATTAGGTCCCGGGATCTTTCGTGGAACCCGAAACCATGTCTAGACACTTTCAAACACAAACGACGACACCACGTAATCAAGTAATGGATTAAAACCAAGAATCACATTAAATACATCCTAACATGACTTCTAAACATAACCAAGACTCAATACCCGAACATGCAAAATCCCACCCAAATATACCAAGAATATCACAATACGAAATCCACGATTTAACCTAGGGCTCTAATCATATTTAAATCACAAAATCATAACTTTATCTTTAAAATCAATAACATCAAGATTTATCAAGATCAACACACAATTATCAAGATCCTCTCATAATCATCAAGATTATCAAGATCAACACATAAGATCATCTTATAAACCTCAAGATCATATCATAATCATCATAAAAGCCTTATCAAGACACAAGCATAGAATTGCATATGAATGGAGACAAAGAAGAAGATTATAGCAAGGAAAATAGGTTTTGTTGAGACATGGGTTACCTCTTAGCCTTAATCAGAATCCTTGGCTACTAAGGTTCTTCTCTAAGATATTCATCCGATTGATCTCCCTAGGCTTGGTGGTGGGGAATCTCCCGTGAATATTTTCGTGTAATATAACTATGGGTGGTACGGGTTCTAATTGTTTTCTAATCCCCTATTTATAGAATTAGGAATCCTAATCATAATCTGAATAGTAAAGGCCTAGTTCCTTTATTCCTAATGGATATATAGGTCTAGGATTCCTAATTGGAATCTGACTAGTAAAAGGTTTACTCTCTTTATTCCTAATAGGCTTAAGACTCTAGTCTAGGCAAGGGTCCACGATCCATGATGGACCACATTAATTAATTAAAGGGAATCCTAACCAAATTAAATCCTTTTTAATTATTATTAACGGAATTAATTAAATAATTAATTCGGGGTTAAAGGCCGTAACACGAGGTGTTACAGTTGGAGTTTTGCCCGTTGGGGTTCCATGTGGTGCCGGGTCAAATATGGCGTCGGGTCGGATGCCCACTTATGATCCGGGTCGGGTGCCAGCCCTATTATCATGTTACACAGTATCGATGTCCTCTTCCGAAGCGGAGTACAGAGCCCTTGCAGCCATAATATGCGAAGTGCAATGGATATATTTCCTGCTGAATGATTTGCAGGTCGAGATGACAAAATTGGTTGCAGTCTTTTGTGACAGTAAGTTAGCTATTCCTATAGCTGAGAACCATGTCTTTCACGAGAGAACAAAGCACATCGAAATCGACTGTCATATAGTCCGCGAAAAGATCACAAAATGTCTGATCAAGTTATTGTCTGTTCATTGACCAAGCCAAATAGCAGACGGCTTCACTAAAGCTCTCCCCACGTCGTTGTTCCAATCATTCCTCTCTAAGCTGGGCACTCAAGACTGTGACACCCCAAAAATCCACACTCCAAACCATGAATTAATTGAGTAATTAATTCTATTTCTTTTGAGGAATTGATTCCTAAAATCCTGATTTTTGATACTTAAGGAATAGTATTTGACTAGTCAATCTTTAAGTTGTGTTGTACCTTTTGCTTTGAGAGGAGTTCCCTTATTCCTTACACTTTTTAAGAGTTAGTAAGGGTATCCTTGTCTTTTCACCAAGAGCTAGCTTTGTAACCTAAACCTAGAAGACTTCTTCATTTCATTCCCTTACATTTCCTAGAAAATATATCTACCTTCTCTCTAGAAAACAAGAGTAGCTTGTTCTTCAAGACAAAAGAAGCCTTTGTCAAGATTCCAAGTTTTGCTTCCAAGATTCAATCTTTCCTCTATTTTGGCATCTAGAAGGGTAAGATCTAAGCTTGTCTAGTCTTTTTGGTTCCATCTTGGTTGTCTTTTTCTTAAAGGTTGGATCTTTATGATCTTTTGGTTTGATCTTGAAGTGGGTTTGGCTAGTGAGCTTAGTGGAGAGCTTGTTGTGGTGTAAGAAGAGTCTTTTGGTCTTCAAGAGGTAACCCATGCTCTACAAAACCTATTTTGCTTACCTATATATGATTTCTTGGCTTCTACTTGTTCTTTGATATGAAATGTGAGAGTTTATGCATTTATCTTGTGATATTGCATATCTAGAGCTTGTGTTTAGGATTCCTTTGTGCCATTGCTTGGCATTTTCCTTGGTTCAAGTCATTTTGTTGTGTTTGGTGAGATTTGGTGTGTTTTGGACTTGAAGTTGTGTTTGGAGGAAAAAATCCCCGAAGGGATTTGTTGTGGTACAGGGACGTACCCACGGGTGGAACGGCGGGCGGGGCGCCACCCGCCGGCCTACCCGCGGGGAACGTGTGCCCTGTGGGTTGTGTACCCGCGGGCGGGACCACGGGTGGGGCACTACCCGTGGGTCCACCCGCGGGGAACACGTTGGAGTTGAGATGGGATTTGTTCCCCGTGTTTTGTTTGTCTTCGTCTTTGATCTTTTGGCCTCCCGTTGTTTTTTTGTGGAACTATTTGAGCGTCTTCTTGATGTTTCGTAGGTCTAGAGCTTTTCATTAGGTATCCATGTAGGATCTTTGGTGTTGTGAATCGTGCTAAGTATTCAACATTGTGTTTCGTTGAACCGTGTGGTGTCTTGTGTGTTCCTCAGAACTATCTTGAGTTTCCCCGTTGTTGAGCTTGCTAGTTATTATCTTAATGATAGCATCGTTGTTGTCGTTGGGTGGTGACCCGTCTCTTGATTGAGTGTGTTTCATACCTTCTCTTGCAATCCGTTGTTCGTTTCGTGTGAGTGGTGGTGCGTGTGTGGCTCTACCTGGATTGCACGATTAGTGGTATGGAACACTAGTCACCAAGGTATTGCAGCGGTCCTCGTGGTGGCCGTAACGTGATTTTATGGAGTTGTGGCTGAGACCACGTGATTGGGGGATAACATTGTGTTATCCGGGCATGTGTTGCCGTGAATTGGTGGGTTTTCGTTGGTGGTTATAGGTGGGGGACGACGGTCCCGGCGGAATAAGGTTGGACTTGGCTGTACAGGGGTTTTCTGGAGGTAATGGTTGGCACCGAAGGTACAAGGTTGGGGGTAGCCATAAGGTTGGAACAGGGCATAAGGAAGGCATATCAACTCGTGATGTGTGATGTCACGAGGGCTTGTGAAGCCGGTGTTGTGGTGAGTTCTCTTCTCTCGTGACGTGTGTAGTCACGGAGGCTTGTGGTGTTTTGGCATGTGTTGCCGTTGTGTGAGTCTTTATTCTTGTGTGTGGTTAACCTTTGTGGTTGGGATGTGTTTCCCGATTTTATCCTTGTGAGTGGTGAGTCTTGTGTTGTCTTTTGATCTTGGCTTTTGACTTATATATACGTATTCCGTTTCGAAAATGGTTTTCATATTATATATCTACATATTTATGATACTTAACGGTATTGATGGGTTACCAGCATCTTTCGCTGATCGGGCGTCGCCCCGATGTTTATCTTTGTATCTTTCAGGTGAGGCGTAGTCGAGCGCGATGTCTAGAGCCGGTAGCTTAGCACCTGTATCTTTAGACAGTGTTGTTGAGGCCTGTGTGCCAATGTCTCTAGATTGTTCTAGTATGTTGTTTTTGGGATAGTGATACACTGCAGATTATCGCCTTAGCGTATACCAAGTGTGGTATACGTGGCATAACACCCCGTTTTGGATTCCTTTTATCCAGTTATCTTTTTATCTTCCGCTGTGCTAGTGTTTTGTTGCTAATCTGCATGTGTTAAGACTTGTTTTTAAGTCGTGTTTTTTGGGGGGTGTTACAAAGACCTTACGGGGAGTGTTGGAGGGAAGCACACAACCAACAGAACAGAACGAAGGAAGCAGTGAAGGGTGATATAGTCTTTTGCAGTTAGTAGTTAGTTATAACTACTTTTCCTCCCATGCAAGACTTCTATATAAGCTGTAGTTGTCGACCTTTACAGGCCATGTAACAGACTTGATATTTTTCTCCTTTCACCATGAATAATATCTCACCTCTTCCCTATTTTGCTAATCACATACACTAGCTCTTTTCCCGTTAATGAGTGTGAATGAAGAATTTTAAGTGTTTATAGAGAGATGCTAGTAAATCCTAAAGAACCAGTACTCAAACTAATGAAGGATTTTGAAGTTGTTATTGCCACTCAATCTCAATGAAAAGAACAAATAGACAGTTGATGATTGAAAGAGAAAACTTGTGTAGATCTGATCTATTACAATTTTGCAAGGTACACTCTTCAAAGTGGGAGACCTCAATGGTAATGATGTTCGATTAAGAGAAGAATGTAATTAAAGAAAAGATAGGGAGCACAACTTGGGTAGGGCTATAGTATCATTTGTTAGACATAATAATAATAATAATAATAATAATAATAATAATAATAATAATAATAATAATAATAATAATAATAATAATAATAATAATAATAATAATAATAATAATAATAATAATAATATTATTATTATTATTATTATTATTATTATTATTATTATTATTATTATTATCATTATTATTATTATCATCATTATTATTATCATCATTATTATTATTATTATTATTATTATTATTATTATTATTATTATTATTATTATTATTATTATTATTATTATTATTATTATTATTATTATTATTATTGTTATTATTATTGTTATTATTATTGTTATTATTATTGTTATTATTATTATTATTATTATTATTATTATTATTATTATTATTATTATTATTATTATTATTATTATTATTTGTACTCTCTGAATAAGTCAATAGGATTAGTACTGTGTGGCTAGCCTATTATATAGGGATAGTCTACATAGAATACTCTATTATTGTATTGTATTTGTGATTGCTCAGTATTATTGAATTATCGATTATCTCATCTGGTATCAGAACACCGGGTTGGATTTTCTCTCTCCTCCCTACCACCACCAAACACCGTGAACCACCACCCCTTTCTCCTCTCCTCCCTAAACCTTGGCGACATGTCCTCCAACTCCTCGGAGCGCACTGTGAGTGCTGCCACCGGAGCTCCGCCGGCGACCGCCTCTAATCCGCTGGCGAGCGCCCACCATTTCGTCTCCATCGAATTAACAATGCGTAATTTTTTGTTCTGGAGGACTCAACTGGTGCCCTTCCTCCGTGGCCAAGAGCTCTTAGGCTATGTAGATGGCGAGACACCATGTCCCTCCCCGATGATCGATGCTGCTCCCATTTCCGGCGAATCCGCGTCTGCTACCACCACGCCATCGCCAGTCCCGAACCCGACATACAAGGCATGGATCAAGCAGGACCAGCCGATCATGTCTTTGCTCATCTCATCACTCTCTGATGAGGTGATGCATCTAGCCGTGGGGAGGTCTACGTCTAAGGAGGTGTGGGAGCCATTACGTCGGCGCTCGGAAGTTCTACCCGCGCCCGGTGCCTAAGCTTACTCGGATAATTCCATTCCCTCCGTCAAGGGAACAGTACTGCCGCCGAGTACCTAGGTCGTGCGCAGCTGTTGGTGGAGAACCTCACATTGGCCGGCCGACCAATCTCATTGGATGAGCAGAACCTTTTCGTGTTTAGAGGTTTGCGACCGGAGCTCCGCGCCATGGCGTCATCCCTCACTGCCGCGGGAGTACCGGTGACCATCCCGCAAATATCAGACTTTTTGCAGGCACAGGAGTTCATTCATGCTGATGACTTTTCGGCAGCAATGGAGAGCGGCTTCGGGACTGCACCATCGGCACACTTCGCTGGCTGTGATCGACGCAATCACGGCGACGGTGGGCGGGGTGCTGCGAATGGACAAGGCAGAAACCGAGGTCGTGGTGGAAATGGCAGGGGCCGTGGCGGTTGGAACGGCGTGCCCAGGTGCCAGATCTGCCGTGCGCAGGGTCACACCGCCATCACCTGCTACCAGCGCTACATCGGCCAGTCGCCGGCGCAGGCCCATGTGGCTGTTTCCGGCGAAGAAGCGGCTGCCGGCTCTACTGCCGGGTGGTTCCCGGATACCGGAGCCACCGCCCACGCCACGCCTGATCAATCCATGATGTCTCAATCAGATGATTATACCGGGGGTGATGTACTGCGTGTTGGTAATGGCGCAGGTTTAGTTATTTCTCGCGTTGGTCACACATCTTTACCATCTATGTCAAAGTCACTAAAAATGTCCAATATATTATTCGTGCCTAAATTATCAGTCCCATTACTTTCTATTCAGTGTTTTACAAGTGAAAATAATTGTTTCTTTGTGTAACACCCCGTGTTACAACCTTTAATCACGGATTAATTATTTAATTAATTCCTTTAATAATAATTAAAAAGGGATTTAATTTGGCTAGGATTCCCTTTAATTAATTAATGTGGTCCACCATGGACCATGGACCCTTATCCCTAAAACAAGTCCTTAGTCCTATAAGGAATAGAATTAGTAAACCCATACCATTCAGACCCTAATTAGGACTCCTACATATATATATATAAGGACATAGGATGCACCTAGAAGTCACACCACAATGGATATCACCACACAAGAATTCCCAAGGGACTCCCCACCACCAAGCCTAGGGAGATCAAAACGGATGGAAATCTTAGGGAAGAACCTTAATAGCCAAGGGGTGATTAATTAAGGCTAAGAGGTAACCCATGTGTCAACAAAACCTATTTTCCTTGCTATAATTATCTTCTTTGGCTTCTTCTCTACGCTAGTGTCGTGATGAATCGTTTATAATATTGATGATATGATCTTGATAATTGATGGGATAATTTTATGTGGGATCTTGATGATCTTGATGATGATAAGAGGTTCTTGATGATTATGTGATGTTCATGATAAATCTTGATGTTTCTTGTTGTTAAAAGATGAACTATGAACTTGATTATTTAAATATGATTAGAGCCCTAGGATGATTCGTGAAATTCATATTGTGGTATTCTTGATATATTTGGGTGGGAATTCGCATGTTCGGGTTTTAATTATGCTTAGAAATCATGACAGGATATGTGATATTTGATTCTTGTTTTTGATCCGTTAATTGTCTACGTGGTGTCATCAATTGCGTTTAAAAGTGTCTAAGCATGGTTTCGGGTTCCACAAAGGATCCCGGGACGTTTATTTGTGAGAAAGAGTCAGTGGGGGTAGGTGGGGGTAGGGGAAACCCGCCACCTACCCGCTGCCCCATTCGGGCATCGCCGACAGCGGGCAGCCGGCGGGCAAGCGATTGCCCGCCGGGCACCCGCTGCCCGGTTTCTCGCCGCCGGTGGGTAGCCGGCGGGTGGTCTTCCACCCGCCGGCCACCCGCTGGTTTTCCCACATCGGGATGGTGGTTTCCTCCGTTTGATGTTTCCCCGACCCTCGTGGTGTCCCAACGGACTCCGTTTATCGTGCCTAAAGTCTAGTTTGATGTTTCGGGTACCATTCGTAGGATAAATGAGTCTTATATATATATCGCATGCTAGTTGAATTGGTATCCCGTTGGCCTAGGTGAAAGAAGTATGAACCCCTTAGTATTATTCCTAGTATGTGGATGACCACGCATAGGTTTCATTATACGTTTTCTCCCATTTCCCAATGTGTTAATATGGGTTGCATGTGCTTGCTATGTGTTATGTGTGCATGATACCCCAATTTGGTTGCGATCAAATTGGTTATTCCTGAGCTGCGGTTCAGAAGCTGGCTGCGGTCAGATTTACACTCTCGGGCTGCGGTCGACCGTTTGGTTGCGATCAAACGTTTTACATGAGCCGCGGTTCATATTCCTGGCTGCGGTCAGATGACTACCCTTGGGCTGCGGTCCACTGTTTGGTTGCGATCAAACATTATGATGAGCTGCGGTTCATCGGTCGGTTCCGATCGACCCCTCCGTGTTGTGATACGGGGCAGGGTGCTGCGAGGCCGTGTCAGAGCTATATGCGCTGACCCTCATGTATGGGCATGCGATTGGTCCTGTGGCGCCAACAAAGTGTGCTTGTGTGATGAGTTGAATGATGATATACATGAGATGAAGTGAATCCGTGACCATAGGATATATGCTAGTATCTTTACATGCTTGGTTACAATTGTTGAATGTGCCTATCCCATAAGATATATGCTAGTGTCTTTACATGCTTGGTTATAACTGTTGAATGTGCTTGTCCCTATTTGTCGAGTCTATTCCGGTTTTGAAACTAGAGTTTCTTAGGATATATCTTCCTGCTTCAAAATGGTTTTCGTATATCTATATATATCTATCTATAATGTATTTCAACGTGTTGGAGTGGGTTACCGGCATCATTCGCTGAACAGATATATTTGGCTTTCAGGTACAGCTGGTTAGTTCCCAGAGCGCGCTAGAAGAGCTTGGAGTAGATAGATAGTTTTCCTTTTGGCCTGCGTGCCACAATGATGTATCGAGGATAGTTAGTTAGTTTAGCCTGTGCATCTGAGTTCTCCAGCTCAGATGTGGCATAGCACCCCGTACTCTTATGTTTAGAAATACTCTATTTTGGGATTTAATGAGAATTTACCTTTATTATATAAGTTTTAAAAGTTTCAAAATTTCGGGGTGTTACAGTTGGTATCAGAGCCTAAGTTTGACCCTAGGATAAGACTCTTAAGACCAGACTTTAGGACATTAGGCTTGAACTCTAGGTATTTAGGAACATAGGATTCAGGAATCTTAGGACGCGCGGTGAGATTGTGAACCTACCTATCATCACATAACCTCCCCTCACTTTACCCCACATTAATTTAAAGAATTTCCCCCTTCGCTTATCACATCAAGGTAAGGGTACAACACACTAACTCTTTATTCCACATACTGGCCCTAGGAATTTGTTATGTCCTTGCATGCTTTTACCTGCTTTGCTGCTTATCACTCTTTGATTATCATACTTGTTTATTTGCTTAAGCATATATGTTCCTAATTGATTTCAGACCATGTTAGGAACTGCATATTATTGCTTAACTGTTCGATCAGACATGCGTTATTTGGATATCTGTAACCTGATAAAGTATTTTGGAACTGGCAATTAGTAATTTTATTCAACTTATAGGGGCTCACTTGTCCTAATCATAATTGACCAATATAGTTAACTCACTAAATAGCCCGATAAGTACTTACATGCGTTGCGTGAAGGGAAATTTTGGGGAACATAGCTTTAATTAAGAAGGGAAGGAATGGGCGTGGGATCCTTATGATATTTAGTTGAAGCCTCCCATATTCCTTATTCATAACGTGATCCCTTGAGTTTTTCCATGTATTCAAACCCCTTTCATTGTTCAAATAAGTATAGAATTCCTTGAACTTAAAATTGTGCATTCTCGGGGCTTTTCTCGAAGTGATTCCTCCTTCACAGTCATGTTCCAGTGGGGCCTTGGCAGGAGGTCGACCACCCACCGCGGTGCCCACTGCCACATCCCAGTGGGGACTTGACAGGCGGTCGACCGCCCACCTCGCGCCCACTGGTCCGGTATGTTTTCACGACTTCTCGTTTTTATTGATCCATTATGCCTTTGTGTGTCTCCCTTGATACTTCCTATGTGTTCAACATATAGATAACAATCTAATGCTTGAACATGAAAATCGAATTACCTTCCTAATTAATTTGTTTATATGTTACATAGAAATTATAGGGACTAATTCTAATTCTAGAAATCTAAATCCTCGGATACATTTGCGTATTAAGTTTCGACCGAAAGTCAATATGAGTGAGACCGGTAGGAACCTAAAACAATGGTCATCTAGAAATTATCCTTGGAAAAATATATTTCGTCCCCAAACTATCTTAAAACTATCCCTCTAGACTTTGGTCCATGTTGCATAGTAGACCACAAGCTTCCAATACCTTGTCTAGAACTGTAACACCCCCAAAAAACACGACTTACAAACAAGTCCTACCACATGCAGATTAACAACAAGACACGTATACCACACTTGGTATACGCTAAGGCGACAATCTGCAAGTGTATCACTATCCCAAAAACAACATACTAGAACAACCTAGAGACATTGGCACACAGGCCTCAACAACACTGTTTAAAGATACAGGTGCTAAGCTACCGGCTCTAGATATCGCGCTCGACTACGCATCACCTGAAAGATACAAAGATAAACATCGGGGCGACGCCCGGTCAGCGAAAGATGCTGGTAACCCACCAATACCATTAAGTATCATAAATAGGTAGATATGTTAGGAATAAAGTGTAATGGTTTTGATATGCCAAATTTGTATTTGTAGATCCCCCAATTTTATTTCTAGGTCTAGTAGAGTCTTAGACCAAGATCGGGAAATTATTTAATTATGAAAAGAGAAAAACAGAGGAAAATGGATGAAAATAGAAGAAGAAGATATAAAGCCGAAAATCAAGAATTTGTCTGGAGAAAATGACAAATTGAAGAAGAAGATGAATGATACAATATTCACGTCGCTACTACTCAAAGAAGATATCCCAGAAGAATTTTCGTGAAGAAAATTAATATTGGAAGAATGCATGAAATTGACTTGGAGATCAAGCATCTATGGAAAGAAAGAAGTACATCAAATGTGATTGGAGATTTAATCAAAAGCTGTACGGACGAAGTGGATGATGCTTGATATATTATTCAAAATGGCTTAAGTTCGAAACTCACTATCAACAATTTTACAAGGTAAAATTTGAGAAGTCAAATTAAATTAATCTGATGGAGTTAGGCGCTAGTTTAAGCTTTGGGCGCCAATTACAAGTGGAAATTGGGAAGCAATTTCACTTGTGGAAATTGGGAAGCAATTTCACTTGGGTGGCAATTGAGATGCAATTGCACTTGGGAGCCGATTTCATAGAAATTGAAATTGGGAGCTAGTTCGAAGCAATTGAAATTGGGAGCCAGTTTCAGAGGGAGCCGCTAGTTCGAAGCAATTGAAATTGGGAGCCAGTTTCAGAGAAGTCAAAACCAATTGAAATTGAAATTGGGAACCAGTTTCAGAGAAGTCAAAACCAATTGAAATTGGGAACCAGTTTCAGAGAAATCAAAATCAATTGAAATTGGGAGCAAGTTTCCATCAATTCAATATGGGTCGGAGCAAGTTTCCATCAATTCAATATGGGAGCCAATGTAGAATTGAAATTGGGAGCCAATTGAGGTTGTAGTACGGGATGCAATTTCAAAGTTGGGGACCGAGGTTGTAGTATGGGATGCAATTTCAAAGTTGGGGACCGAATTCATCCCAAATACCAGGAGAAGTCTGGGAGCCAATTTCAAAGTCAAAGTCAACAATTCAAATTGGGAAGCAATTGAAAGCACCAGGAGCAGTTGGGAGCCAATTACAATGGAGAAATTCAAATTGGGTGCCAATTGAAATTGGGTGCCAATTACAAGCCAATTGAAATTGGGTGTCAATTACAAAGAAGAAATTCAAATTGGGTGGAAGTTCAAAGCCAGTTTGAAGTCAGAGAACACCCAGACGTGAGAATGAAGAAGATGAAACAGAACATACAGTGAAAAATATTCTCACAAGGAAAATACTAGTCTAACTAGTATGGGATTAAAATAAAGATTATTTTTAAATCCCAAAGATACAAAGACCACTTCAGAGCTGATCAGAGAAGCCATTCTACACCAACACTGAGACCCAGATATTTCCACTCAACGTAAAACCAGAGGAATATCAGGTGGAGTAGGAGGACTACACCACCTCGCGAACCACTATAATTATCTTGTGTTCTTTACTGCTTTCTTTACATACCGCTCTTTACATATACGCTCTCACGAAGATATACTGCTCACACAATCTCACACACACTTTATGTTTATTTATTTCCGCTGTGCACCATACTCTAACAATCTAGTTATGAGTTTTGGTTTATCTCTGTCTTAGCAATTGTTGTGCTGTGCGAAAAAGTTTGAAAGTCTATACACCCCCCCCCCCCCCCCCTCTAGACTTTCACCTTACCTCTTTTGGGACCAACAATTGGTATCAGAGCAGGTGCCTATCCGAGTCAGAATTTGTCTCTAACTGATACCGACAATTGGTATCAGAGCCTGTAACCTATTTGAGTCAGTTTGTACCAACCTTTGGTATTTAAACACGTTGCCTAACTGGGTCAACCGTTTCTGACTGCTAGACAGATCCATTCTACAAAGTGTGTGAATTGGATTAATCTTTCATATCTCTCGTGATGATGATGAAGAAAGATTTAGCTCAAAATCTATTATTTTCTCTTGATAAATTTGATGATTGGAAAGTTCGTATGCAGGTGTACTTATCGGCTTTACACGATGAAATGTGGGAAGTTATTTCCACTGGCCCTATCGAAATATTAAAAGTCAATACGGCGTTTGTAATATCCCCGGATGCTCCACAGTACGTACAAAAGCCTAAACCGGAATGGACATCGGACGATAGAACGCGGAATAATCTTGACAATATTGCCAAGGATATTCTATTCAAAGCCGTAGATGATACAATATTTCCGAAGATCCGAAAGTGTGCTACTGCAAAAGAAATATGGGAAACTCTCATCAAGATTGGCGAAGGAGATGAACAAGAAAAAGACAATAAGCTCACAATCGCCATGAAGAAGTTCGAAGATTTCAAAATGCTCTCAAATGAAAGTGTTGCAGACATGGAAGCTCGAATGATCAAAGTTCTTGGAGAGATTAGTGATCTTGG
Source organism: Ipomoea nil (assembly GCF_001879475.1). NCBI lineage: Eukaryota > Viridiplantae > Streptophyta > Magnoliopsida > Solanales > Convolvulaceae > Ipomoea > Ipomoea nil. The sequence continues at coordinate 988,696 of NW_017618708.1, read as the reverse complement.
CAAAAATATTAGCCAAAAAGAAATTAATCTCAAAATTCTACGAGGCTTACCATCTGCATGGGATATGAAGGTTACGGCTATGCGGGATCACCGAGATCTAAGAATGTTGTCAACAGAAAAATTATTTAGTGATCTAAAAGCATATGAGTTCGAAATGAAGGCCAAAGATGATGATGTTCATGAAGCTCGAAATTCTGCTCTAATGGCCGAACAACCGTCAACCTCCAGGTCAGTAGAAAATAATGTTGATTTTATGACTGACGAACAATTTGCTCTTTTTGTCAAAAAGTTTAGAAGGTTTATGCGAAAAGGAGACAACAAAAATTCTGCTCGTGGAAAATTCATCTCTCGCATAACACAAGAAGAAAAAGTCGAAGAAAATAAGGATTTGTGCTACAATTGCCGCAAACCCGGACATTTTAAACTAAATTGTCCGTATCCAATCGTTAGCAAGTATCAAGGCAAAAATGTTGAATCTACACCGAACAAATCCGAAAGCAAAAGGTTCAAGCGCGACAAAAGAAAAGCTCTCGTTGGCAACGAACCAAACGAAAATGATGATTCGGAGGATTCATCATCAAGCGATGAAAGTTCATATTCAGATGATGATACGGCGCTAATATGCAAGTCAATTGAGTTGAGTACAAGTGAAGATTGTCTTATGGCTCTTGACGCAGAGGAAGAAGAGGTAACATCTAATTCTTTCAATTCTGTTAATTCTTCTTTTTCTCGTGAATCTATTGACAATCTAATGCGAGAATGTCAAGAGATTATGCTCACTCATCCTCAACTCAAGGAGCGCAATAATATTCTAATTCTTGAAAAAGAAGAAATGAATAAAAAATTGCAAGATGCTTTACTTGAAGTGAGTAAATTGAAGAATGAAAATATTCATCTTCAAGAAGAGTGTAAAGCAAGAGAGGTTAGAGAACATAATCTTAGAGCTACTATTGCTACGTTCACTAATTCGTCTAAAATTATAGATAAAATGGTGAGCATGCAAAAGCCATCAGGAGATAGAACCGGAATTGGTTATGACTCCACATGTTCTCAAACCCCTCAAAATCTGACTAATTCTACTACTACTTTAAATAATAAAGTTCAAGTGGTAAAATTTGTTAAAAGTCAGAATAGCACGATGAGACAAGGACTTGGCTATCAATCAAACGCAAAGTTGAATGTTGAAATGCCGAAACAAGTTTATACTACGGCAAAGCAACAAAAATTCTACAAGCAAAGATATGCCAAAGAGTCAAGTGCAAAAAGATTTCATAGAAAAGAGGGAAGCTTTTCTAGAAATAAAGTTGGGAGAATTTATCCCACTCAAAAAGATTGGTTGTGCAATAGATGTAATACTTTTTATAGACCAAAGCAACCATTCTCTTCCCAGGTGCCAAAATATGAAAATAATTTTCAAAACCCGGCGCCAAAAATATTTTCTAATGTGAGTTATGATTATCGTGTCTCTAATGGTTACAAATCGCCTCATCTTAATTCAATAAGATCAAGGTGGGTTTGGTTACCAAATATCACTAACAGTAAAGGACCCAAGCAAGTATGGGTACCTAAAATTAATTAATCTTTTTTGCAGGATATTTGGTACATCGATAGTGGTTGCTCACGCCACATGACTAGAAATAAATCATATCTAGTTAATTTCAAAGAAATCGATGGACCAAAAGTTATATTCGGAGGAAATCAAAATTATGGAATTACAAAAGGAGTTGGCACGATCAAGAAAAATGGTTTGAAGATTGAAGATGTTTCTTTCGTTGAAGGATTAAAATTTAATTTGTTGAGCACTAGTCAATTTTGTGATAAAGGCTATCTTGTAGAATTTTCTAAAGATAATTGCCTAATCAAAAATGAGCTCACAAATGAGATTGTTTTATCTGGAAAACGGCGAAAGAACATGTATATTGTGGATTGGAGCACTAGCAAAGATTCAGTGTGCTTAATGGCCAGAAATTCGAATGAAGCTAATTGGGAATTGCACAGAAAGCTCAACCACTTAAACTTCAAGACCATCAATCAGCTTGCAAAGAAGAATCTAGTAGAAGGCTTGCCAGATATTATCTTCAAGAAGGACCAAGTGTGTGATGCATGCCAACGCGGAAAGCAAATCAAATCATCATTCAAATCAAAGACACACGAGTCAACGTCAAGACCGTGTTTTTGTAATAAGTGTAAGTGGTAAGAAATATACTCTCGTTGTTGTTGATGATTTTTCCAGGTACACTTGGACCGTGTTTCTCAAGAAGAAAAATGAAGTTGAGCAAGTTCTACCGAAGCTGTTGAAGCAACTACAAAATGAGAAAGAATTGCAAATATCAAAAATACGAACGGATCGCGGAACCGAGTTCGTGAATGGAGTTATACAAGCTTTTTGCAATTCACATGGAATTTCTCATCAATTATCTGCCGCAAGAACACCGCAACAAAACGGTGTTGCCGAAAGAAGAAACCGGACGCTCAAAGAAGCCGCACGAGTGATGATTAGTGCTGCCGGTCTCCCGAAACGCTATTAGGCGGAAGTTATCAACACTGCTTGTTACACGCAAAATCGAAGCATGATCCATAAGCAGCACAAGAAGACGCCATATGAGCTATATAAAGGGAGAAAACCAAATATTAGTTATTTTCATATTTTTGGATGCAAATGCTTTATTCATATTAATGATAAATTGCATCTAAAAGCTTTTGATGAGCGTGCAGATGAAGGAATTTTTCTAGGATATTCAGCTACCAGCAAGGCGTACAGAGTTCTGAATAAAAGATCAATGGTGGTTGAAGAATCCATACACGTGGTATTTGATGAAAAATCACAAATCAAAAATGGCGCTCTGGACGAAGAAATTGCACAAAATGGTAACAAGTGTCATATTGATTTTTGTGATACTAATGATACGTGTGAAGATGATGTTTTGCAGGGAATGGATGAGTTGGAAATTAATTCTCTAGAAAATCCCATCCCTCACCTAGAAGAAGTTGGAAATTCTTTAAATAATAATTTTGGGAGTGATGCCTCACGTGGGAATGGAGATGCAGTACAAGTTGGTGATCCAATTAGTGATCAAGTTACTGGTGAAGTTGGTGGTCAATTACAAAATGAATTAAATGTGGAAATTCGAACCAACTCTCCCAGTACACAACAAATGGATCCACCCAGTACCATGCACCCATTTGAACCAGATTTAAGATGGCTCAAAAATCACCCTCCAGAATTAATTATTGGGAATATCCATGAAGGCGTGAAAACAAGATCATCTACCATAGAAGCATTGTTCACGTGTTATCTATCTCAGATTGAACCAAAAGAAATTGACGAAGCTCTCAATGATCCGGATTGGATAAATGCTATGCAAGAGGAGCTCGATCAATTCAAAAGAAATGATGTTTGGGAACTTGTTCCAAGACCGGCGAACCACAATGTTGTAGGAACCAAATGGGTCTTCCGGAACAAAGCAAACGAAGAAGGCGTGATTGTTAGGAATAAAGCAAGGCTCGTTGCAAAAGGATACTCTCAAGAAGAAGGAATTGATTTTGATGAAACTTTTGCACCGGTGGCTCGACTTGAAGCAATCAGAATTTTCCTAGCCTACGCCGCACACAAAGATTTCACCGTTTATCAAATGGACGTGAAAAGCGCATTCTTGAATGGTCTACTCGAAGAAGAAGTTTATGTCGAACAACCCCTAGGTTTTGAGGTAAAAGGCGAAGGTGATAAAGTCTACAAACTTAAAAAGGCATTGTATGGGTTGAAACAAACACCTCGAGCTTGGTATGATACTTTGTCAATGTTCTTAATAAGCTGTGGATTCACCAAAGGCCTTGTTGACAAAACTCTATTTAGAATTCAAGATGGTGATCATATTTTATTAGTGCAAATATATGTTGATGATATTATTTTTGGAAGCACTAACAACTCTTTTTGTGAGAAATTTCCAAAGCTTATGCAGAATAAATTCGAAATGAGCATGATGGGTGAATTGAATTACTTCTTGGGCTTACAAGTCAAACAACTGAAAGAAGGAGTATTCATCAATCAAGCAAAGTACACCCGCGACTTGATAAAGAAGTTTGGTCTTGATGGAAAATCATCGATCAAAATTCCAATGAGCACATCAATAAGGCTAGACAAAGATGAAGATGGAAAAGATGTCGACCAAACAAAATATAGAGGAATGATTGATTCACTTCTATATCTTACTGCAAGCAGGCCGGACATTTCTTATGCTGTGGGAGTGTGTGCAAGATTCCAAGCAAATCCAAAAGAAAGCCACCTCACCGCAACAAAGAAGATCATACGATATCTGAAAGGCACAATCAATGTTGGATTGTGGTATCCAAAAGGTACAGATTTTACTCAAACGGGTTTTTCAGATGCGGATTTTGCAGGTTGCAAAATAGACAGAAAAAGCACTTCCGGGACATGCCAGTTCTTGGGGGGAAGGCTTGTTTCTTGGTTCAGCAAAAAGCAAAATTCCATCGCAACTAGTACTGCCGAAGCCGAATATATTGCTGCAGGAAGTTGTTGTGCGCAAATTTTATGGATGAAGCAACAATTGAAGGATTACGGAGTTAATTGTGATGACGTTAGTATTTATTGTGATAATACTAGTGCAATCGCTATCACTCACAATCCGGTGCTTCACTCAAGAACCAAACATATCGACATTCGACACCATTTTATAAGGGATCACGTTGAAAAGAAAAATCTGAAGATTGAATATATCCCTACGGAAAACCAAGTTGCTGATATTCTCATGAAGCCTTTATGCGAAACGAGATTTTCTACCTTAAGGCACGAGTTGGGAATGATCGAAATGAGCTAAGTATCACTAAACTTAATCTCTCTATTTAAATTGATACTTGTGCTCAAAATAAATTGTTTATGTGAATAAATTGTTTTACGTATTTGCATGTATGTTTTTATTCGAAATTTTTATGTGATAAAATTGCAATATGTGTTAGGAATCTATTTGTGTATTTGCATGTGTTATTTAACGTGAAATCATATGCCATGCAAATAAATTTGATAAAATGTGCAAATCGTGATTTATTTGATAATTTGTATAAAATTGCATGTTTTAATGTGTTAATCAGTTTTTGAGTATGTGTTCATGTTTCTGTAAATTAACTAACTTGTTTGCATGAACAATTTGCTCTAAAAATGATTTACCATGTTTATTTGATAATATATATGTGCTATGTGCAAAATGTGATTTAATATGTTATTTGTATGTGTGTTTCGTATATATGCAGTATATGTGATATAAATTGCTATAAAATGCTTTAGAAATCTAGAAATTAGTATTTTTGTTAGTTTCTAAAATATTTTGGAATCTGATTAATATGTTTTATATAAAGTTGTTTCTAATTATAAATTAGGAATATGTGTGTTAATTGTGTTAATTTCCAAATTATATGTATTTTAATTAGGAATGCCGTGTATATGTGTTTAATTTTTTAGTATGTGTGATTAATTATTTGTGGAGTAATTTTTGCTACTAACGAGATGTTTGAGTGTGTTTATATCTGTGGTACACGATTTTGAGAAGGAAATCAGGAGACAAAGGAGGAAAATTAGAGTTTAATTGGACATCAAACATCCACCCATAAACTCCTACCCTTTCTAAACCTCCACCCAACCTAAACCTCCCCCCATAATCATCTTCTAAATCAAATCTTTCCAAACAGATTTACCCTCTCTTTCTCAAATCGACAACCCCATCTCGCCTGTCAGAAATCTACACTCTTAATCGATCCCCACAAACAAATCTCAAGGAGATCAGAACCCAAATCCTTCCTAAGTGTCTCTTCAAATCTCCTCCCTCTACACCTTACGTGCATTGGGTATTTCTAAAGAGGTGTGAGCATTAAATGCTCCTGTCTGCTCATGATGACATTTTCTCTTTCCTCGTAACACTATCTATCAGATGACTCATCTACCCTAAACTCACCCAATCGACACACCTCAACCAAAGGGTACAATTGAGAAGTCCCATCTCTCTCTCTTAAATTCGAAAAACCCCTTCGAGTCATCCTCCTCATATAAACCCCTCTCCTATATCTCAAAAACTCTTTCAAGACCTTCAGAATATCAGAAAACTCTCTCTCAAATTATCTCTCCTCGATCAATTGATCTGATCATCATGGCCCAATCTGGAAGAAAGCAAATTGATCCTATTTTTGCCCTCTCGCAACAAGTGACGAATGGGATGGTTCTCAATCCTAAGTTTTTCAGACTAGGTTCTACCAACAAGGACACGGCCGAGAAAATTCTTCAAGCTTTAAAAGACTGCGGACTATTTGATTTCTTCACCTACAACTACTTTGGAACCTTTGAAGAAGATGTAGCCGAATTTTATCTACATGCAGTCGTTGAAAAGGACTCGATAAAATCTAGAGTTGGAGGATCAGAAGTTTCGATCCCTGAAGATGACATACACAAGTGCTTCAACTTTCCTGAATCTCAGATAATGCCAGAATCTCACAGCTATGTTGTTCAAAAATTTTGGAATGAGATTCGTGGTCCTACGGCTCCAATTTTCTCTGATGTATCCGCTCATAAGAATGTATTGAAGTTTGAATATGAGATGTTGGTGGACATGATTTACAAGATTCTTGAACACAAACTGGGAAGTACTGAAGATTTGACCGCGTCAACAGTGTGCTTGATGGACGGAATCATGAAAGGAATAAAATTCAAATGGGCAAAATTTATCTACAGGAAGATGGTTATTTTTGTTCATGCTGCCAAACCAATGAAGAAACCTACTGTAGTGGACCGATTCTATCAAAATGTTGGATATGGTCTCATCATTGGAGAACTGCTAAGGAAGAAGACAATTCCAATGAGAAAACACAAAAATATTGGAATTTACAGAGCTCTCTTCAGAAAATTCAGTCCTAACTTTGGAAAAAGGTCAAGCCAGAGAAGAGGACAAGAAGGTGGGAGTTCTACAAGTTCAAAAACACCTCAGAGTTCCAGACCGAGAAACAGCAAAGCAATCTCAATCTCAAGTAATCAAATGGGATCAAGCAATCGATCAGGAAGAGATCAAGAAGCCATCAGTACGGCTATGGCAGTTGTTCCGATCAAATATGCCGAACCAAACTTGTTGGCCGAAGGAGTTGATGATACTACAAGAATGGAATTTGCAGGAGTTGATGTGCAAATTTCGAATGATCTACAAAGAAGGCTCTCGAGTCAATCTGCAGCCGAAGGAAGTGCAGGACCTATAGTTTTTGACTCAGCGCTCATTCAAGATGATCCGGAGATGTTGAAAGAATTGATAATGGTGCAAACTTGGAGAGAATGGAAACTTGAAAGATATCATTCTTTCATGTCAAAAATCACCCCAGATTTGATACGAAGTGAAGATTTTTCCTTGGAATGGTGTGGAACGAACGTGATGCTAGATGCACTCAACATGGATTTAAATCAAGTGTATCACATGAAGCTACACGAGAAGGCAGCCAGACAAAAAGGAAAAGCACCAATAAAAGGAGGCAGTACGGCTCAAGACCGTTTAGCCGAACAAGAGAGACAGAATGAAATTTCACTTCAGTTAGCTCTACAAAGGTCAGTGTATGACACACATCATTATCCAGGTAACACATCTCTTGTGGATAATGAAGTTTTTGATGAAAGAACTGATGGGACGGCACTCATTGATGTACCAATCATAAGCACTGAAAATCATATGGACATACCTGTGAAAGTCCATGATGCTTCTTTATTGATATCTGATTTGACCCCCACACCAATTAATGTGAATCTGGAGTGCAATGAACAACTTGTGGGAGCCAATGAAAAACAAGTGTCAGAAGAAAAAAGAAGAGGTATACCAGTAGAAGTTGCAGTAGAAGTTGCTACTGAGAATAGACTGCAAATCACAGAGGATTTATCCAGTGTATTGCCGGTACACCATACCGAGTCTACCATGCCTACCATGGACCTTGTTCTAGAAAATGAAGATATATTTGCAGACAACTACACGAGAACAGAGGTCTTAGAAGAAGAAATTGGTGATCTCAATCAAGAAGCCGAATCACCTGAAGAAGAAGGGATGCAACTTATTGACACAGTTATTCTCACAGATCCGAATCAAAGTCCATTCGGATCCCCTCAAAATTTTGTGCAGATGGATGAACAAGAAGATGACATATTTTCATCCTTATTTGCCAAAGTGGCCGAATCCAGTGATGTTGTTTGTCAAACTATTGGAGAAAAATTGGTTGAACAAAACCAAATGCTAGAACAACAACACACGGATACCCGAGTCAATCTGAAAGAATTAGTGGAGCATCAAAATTCTTTGAAGACTCAGATTGACAAAGCAGAAAGAATTCTGAAAGGAGAATTGACAAAAGGCTTACTTGAAGTGCTTCAGCTCATGAAGAAGGAACGTGAAGCAGCTGAAAAGATTCACAACGAACGTCACTTGCGACAAATCAAGGCGATTCAAGATCAAGAAAGCCGAATCAACAAACTTGAAGCTGAACTCGCAGTTACAACAAACAAGCTTGACAACGTGCAAACCGTTTCCATTGAAACACACAATAGTGTTGAAACTGTGAAGGCAAACCAAGACCGAGATTTTAAGACCCTTGCATATTTGGTTGATAACGCCAAAAGGGGGGAAGAAATTCTCAGTCACTTGGCTTTGCAACAACAAGAATTTATTCTTGGAAGTCAACAACAGCCAGTAGTGTCTACTCAAGGTAGAGGCTGAAGCCGCGGACAATCCTCACAAGGACCATCTCAGATTGGTTTTGCTCAGTTCGCGAATCCTAGTCTTGGTACGAGTACATCGAAGGTTGCTGAACAGCGTGGCTGGTTCGAATGCTCTAAGGGTACCGCCACTCAGACAACAATATGGACCAAAGAAAATTTATCAAGCATGATCAAGAAATGGCCTGCAGCCGATCAAGCCCAATGGATCTCGGAGAAGAATAAAGAAGAAGAAGGCAAAAGGAAAAGAACCGAGATGTGGTATGAACTAAGAGATTTCACTGGAAATATGGGCATGAATCTTGGAGAAGAAAGAAGCTTCGAAGAATGTGTCTTATGGTGGGAAAACGGAGTTCTTCCGGGTAACAATATCAAAGAAGCTTTTGGACATTACATGGTCGGACAGCTTACAAAGAAATTTCAGAATGCAAAGTTCAAAGATGATTTCTTCAAGCTCAGAGAACATGTCAAGGAAATTTTGAAGAAAGACTTTGGTGTGAAGAAACCCAGAAGGTAATCTGAAAATTCTCTTAAGCTGATATTCTCTATTTTCGAACCTCTGTTGCATTTTTCTCTATAAATTCGAAATATATCAATAATAATTTCCCATGGTCTATTTTGAGTCTTTAATTTTATTTGTTTAATGTAATTAGACTTTCGTGAATTAAAAGACAAGAAATACGTCAAACGCACGACAAAATTAAAAATTGATGATGATCAAAATAAAAATAATTCAAGATGCGTTTAGGAGCTTGTCTAATAATTTAATTCACAAGTTTCTTTTGATTGTGTCTAGAAAACCATTTGTTAAACTCATCTTGGCTTTGTCAAATAAAATTGAGCAAAAAGATTATTTTTCAAAGACTTAAAGCCAATGACTGAGTATAGGTTTTGGCATTATCAAAAGGGGGAAAATTGTTAGGAATAAAGTGTAATGGTTTTGATATGCCAAATTTGTATTTGTAGATCCCCCAATTTTATTTCTAGGTCTAGTAGAGTCTTAGACCAAGATCGGGAAATTATTTAATTATGAAAAGAGAAAAACAGAGGAAAATGGATGAAAATAGAAGAAGAAGATATAAAGCCGAAAATCAAGAATTTGTCTGGAGAAAATGACAAATTGAAGAAGAAGATGAATGATACAATATTCACGTCGCTACTACTCAAAGAAGATATCCCAGAAGAATTTTCGTGAAGAAAATTAATATTGGAAGAATGCATGAAATTAACTTGGAGATCAAGCATCTATGGAAAGAAAGAAGTACATCAAATGTGATTGGAGATTTAATCAAAAGATGTACAGACGAAGTGGATGATGCTTGATATATTATCTGAAATGGCTCAAGTTTGAAACTCACCATTAACAATTTTACAAGGTAAAATTTGAGAAGTCAAATTAAATTAATCTGATGGAGTTAGGCGCTACCAATTCAAAGGAATTGGGAGCCGATTTCATAGAAATTGAAATTGGGAGCTAGTTCGAAGCAATTGAAATTGGGAGCCAGTTTCAGAGAAGTCAAAACCAATTGAAATTGGGAACCAGTTTCAAGTTTCACATGGAAATCAATTCAATATGGGAGCCAATGTAGAATTGAAATTGGGAGCCAATTGAGGTTGTAGTATGGGATTGAAATTGGGAGCCAATTGAGGTTGTAGTATGGGATTGAAATTGGGAGCAAGTTTCGCCAATTGAGGTTGTAGTATGGGATTGAAATTGGGAGCCAATTGAGGTTGTAGTATGGGATTGAAATTGGGATGCAATTTCAAAGTTGGGGACCGATTCAAAGAAGACATGGAGATCAAATTGAATTGAGATGAAATTCAAATACCAGGAGAAGTCTAGGAGCCAATTTCAAAGTCAAAGTCAACAATTCAAATTGGGAAGCAATTGAAAGCACCAGGAGCAGTTGGGAGCCAATTACAATGGAGAAATTCAAATTGGGTGCCAATTACAAGCCAATTGAAATTGGGTGTCAATTACAAGCCAATTGAAATTGGGTGTCAATTACAAAGAAGAAATTCAAATTGGGTGGAAGTTCAAAGCCAGTTTGAAGTCAGAGAACACCCAGACGTGAGAATGAAGAAGATGAAACAGAACTTACAGTGAAAAATATTCTCACAAGGAAAATACTAGTCTAACTAGTATGGGATTAAAATAAAGATTATTTTTAAATCCCAAAGATACAAAGACCACTTCAGAGCTGATCAGAGAAGCCATTCTACACCAACACTGAGACCCAGATATTTCCACTCAACGTAAAACCAGAGGAATATCAGATGAAGTTTGGGAGCTCATTTACATGGAGATGAAACTCCATCAAACGGCTAGCTTATCTCCTTCTGACATTTTTGCAGAAGATAAGATAAGATCTCTGACAAAAGATACAAGATTTCAAAAATGAGAGCGTCTCTTTCCAACGGACAGATTCTCATTACCAGCTATAAAATTATGAAGATATGAAGACTTGAAGAAGCACGGAGCAGAGAAAAATATACGAGCAGAGAGCTAAAATTCTAAGAGCTAAAATCTTCAAGTGTGAGAAAAGAACTCAGAGAGCTTCAAAAGAGAAATATTCTGAGAGTTCTTAAACAGAGCAAAACAGAGCATAAATATCAAGTGCTTTACTTGATATATTCAAAGAGAGAAAACACTCAGAGCTATCAAGAGAAATCATTCCAGAGTGTTTATCTTCATCAAAGAGACCTGCGCATCATTGAAGATCATCTACAGAGTCTCAGAAGTTGGAAGCAAGACAACACTTGTTTTGGAGCAAAACAAGAGAAGGGAGGAAAGTAGCACGGAGCTGTGAAATCCTGGATTGTCACACGGAGCTGTGAGATCCGAAGCAGCAGTGTCGGAGGCACTGGACGTGATTGGTGTGGGCTTGGTGATCAAAGCACCAGATCACGGGATACGTTTCTACCGGAGTGTGGAAGACGGGGGGAAAGTAACGCGGAGTCGTGAAATCCTGGGATAGTAGCGCGGCGACGTGAAACCCGAAGCAGCAATGTGGTGTCACTGGGCGTGATTAGTGCGGGCTTTGTGATCAAAGCACTAGATCACGGAATTCATTGTATCTTGGAACCAAGAAGTGGTGGATATAGTGAATTGGCTCTTGGAGAAAAGAGCAAGTGGAGTAGGAGGATTACACCACCTCGCGAACCACTATAATTGTCTTGTGTTCTTTACTGCTTTCTTTAATTATCGCTTTTTACATATTCGCTCTCACGAAGATATACTGCTCACACAATCTCACACACACTTTATGTTTATTTATTTCCGCTGTGCACCATACTCTAACAATCTAGTTATGAGTTTTGGTTTATCTCTGTCTTAGCAATTGTTGTGCTGTGCGAAAAAGTTTGAAAGTCTATTCACCCCCCCCCCCCCCCCCTCTAGACTTTCACCTTACCTCTTTTGGGACCAACAAGATATATAGTATGAAAACCATTTTCGAAACGGAATACATATATATAAGTCAAAAGCCAAGATCAAAAGACAACACAAGACTCACCACTCACAAGGATAACACCGGGAAACACATCCCAACCACAAAGGTTAACCACACACAAGAACAAAGACTCACACAACGGCAACACATGCCAAAACACCACAAGCCTCCGTGACAACACACGTCACGAGAGAAGAGAACTCACCACAACACCGGCTTCACAAGCCCTCGTGACATCACACATCACGAGTTGATATGCCTTCCTTATGCCCTGTTCCAACCTTATGGCTACCCCCAACCTTGTAACTTCGGTGCCAACCATTACCTCCAGAAAACCCCTGTACAGCCAAGTCCAACCTTATTCCGCCGGGACCGTCGTCCCCCACCTATAACCACCAACGAAAACCCACCAATTCACTGCAACACATGCCCGGATAACACAATGTTATCCCCCAATCACGTGGTCTCAGCCACAACTCCATAAAATCACGTTACGGCCACCACGAGGACCGCTGCAATACCTTGGTGACTAGTGTCCCATACCACTAATCGTGCAATCCAGGTAGAGCCACACACGCACCACCACTCACACGAAACGAACAATGGATTGCAAGAGAAGGTATGAAATACACTCAATCAAGAGACGGGTCACCACCCAACAACAACAATGACGCTAGCATTAAGATAATAACTAGCAAGCTCAACAACGGGGAAACTCAAGATAGTTTCGAGGAACACACAAGACACCACACGGTTCAACGAAACACAATGTTGAAAACTTAGCACGATTTACAACACCAAAGATCCTACATGGATACCTACCGAAAAGCTCTAGACCTACGAAACATCAAGAAGACGCTCAAATAGTTCCACAAAAGAACAACGGGAGGCCAAAAGATCAAAGACGAAGACAAACAAAACACGGGGAACAAATCCCATCTCAACTCCAACGTGTTCCCCGCGGGTGGACCCACGGGTAGTGCCCCACCCGTGGTCCCGCCCGCGGGTACACAACCCGCAGGGCACACGTTCCCCGCGGGTAGGCCGGTGGGTGGCGCCCCGCCCGCCGTTCCACCCGTGGGTACGTCCCTGTACCACAACAAATCCCTTCGGGGATTTTTTCCTCCAAACACAACTTCAAGTCCAAAACACACCAAATCTCACCAAACACAACAAAATGACTTGATCCAAGGAAAATGCCAAGCAATGGCACAAAGGAATCCTAAACACAAGCTCTAGATATGCAATATCACAAGATAAATGCATAAACTCTCACATTTCATATCAAAGAACAAGTAGAAGCCAAGAAATCATATATAGGTAAGCAAAATAGGTTTTGTAGAGCATGGGTTACCTCTTGAAGACCAAAAGACTCTTCTTACACCACAACAAGCTCTCCACTAAGCTCACTAGCCAAACCCACTTCAAGATCAAACCAAAAGATCATAAAGATCCAACCTTTAAGAAAAAGACAACCAAGATGGAACCAAAAAGACTAGACAAGCTTAGATCTTACCCTTCTAGATGCCAAAATAGAGGAAAGATTGAATCTTGGAAGCAAAACTTGGAATCTTGACAAAGGCTTCTTTTGGCTTGAAGAACAAGCTACTCTTGTTTTCTAGAGAGAAGGTAGAGATATTTTCTAGGAAATGTAAGGGAATGAAATGAAGAAGCCTTCTAGGTTTAGGTTACAAAACTAGCTCTTGGTGAAAAGACAAGGATACCCTTACTAACTCTTAAAAAGTGTAAGGAACAAGGGAACTCCTCTCAAAGCACAAGGTACAACACAACTTAAAGATTGACTAGTCAAATACTAGTCCTTGAGTATCAAAAATCAGGATTTTAGGAATCAATTCCTCAAAAGAAATAGAACTAATTACTCAATTAAATCATGGTTTGGAGTGTGGATTTTTGTGGTGTCACATCCTCTCCCCCTTCAAAGAAGTTTCGTCCCCGAAACTTGGGTACAACAAATTAAAACGAAAGGTAACAAGGAAACAAAATTGTGACAAGAAGTTTCAAGAATATCCCATTTGGTCAAAAACTCCAAAAGTTCTCACAAGGGTTCCAAAACAAAGAAAAAGGCATTACGAATCCAAGGATAGGCAAGAGATCAACAAACGGATAGATTGGCATCAAGAACTCTAGCCTCAACACAACAACCAACTCCTAGACAACAACCAAGAACTAAACTACTAACCCAAACACCAACTAACACACTAGCTAAACAACAAGGCAACAAACAAAGCACGTAAGCACACAAAGCACGCAACAACCAAACACCAAGCTACAAAGGCTAAGAAACAACAAAGAAGAAGCGAACGAGGTTACCACAACACCACTAGAACTCTTCACTCTCCGACTCTTCGGCCTCTTCAGACTCTTCTTCTTCGGCTACATCTCTGTGACTAGAACTAGCTTCAAACCGATCAAGCCTCTGATGCACTGCGGCAAACTGCGACCTCACAAACGCAAAACCTTCGGTGATCAAACTGTTCTGCTGACGAAGCAAAGAGGCGACATCCTGCCCTCTCTTGGTCCGAACTTCTTCCCTTCTACGGCGTTCCTCACCGTCTGATTCACTTACTTCAGCTTCGGCTGACTCCGGTGTTCCTTCTTCTTCTTCCTGATCCGCTTCCTCCTCAACTTCTTCGTCACCACCCAAACTCTGGACTGCAAGGCTCAACTTCCCGGCATGAACCTCAAGCTCAGCAGCTAACTCTGCTCTCTCAACAGGTGCTTTCCTAGCAACCTCTTCAAGCGTGATGTACTCACCACTATCCAACAGAAAAAGATTACAACTCCGGAGATTGGCGGTATCCAACACCATCTTTCCCACAGCCTTCAAGGGACAACCATCCACACTAACACCTTTCTTAACCAAGATCCAACTTAGCACCATGCCATACGGCAAACTCTTCCGGTTGTGATCCCGGCAAAACACCATGTGTTGCATCATCAAAGCAGGCAGATTGAACTTAACCATATTCTTCAAACAGAAAGCAAAGGTACACTCCAACTTACCCAACAAACTGCTCTTGTTGTTATTAGGCAACAAACAATCTGACACCAACATAACCAAGATCCTTTGTTCCGCAGACAACCACTTCTTTTCCGGCCTCGAAGCTTGAGTGAAACCACTCGTACGGCCAAACAGATAGCTCAAATAGTCACGGTACCCCATGGTATCCGTACTAATCCAAGAATGGCCACTGTACTGAGCCACTCCGGTAGCAGACAAACTCAACAACTGAGCTAACCTCCTCTCAGACAACACAACTTTCACACCTCTCACCTTAGAGGTGATCTCAAGCCTTTCACCATCCTTCGTCACAACCATGTGACGGTAAAACTCTTTCACCAAACTCGGGTAAGTCTCGGCCCTTATGGCGAGAAAACCATCCAACAAACCTTGAAACTTAAGCAAATCCAACAAGGAACTTGAAAAAGATTCCGGATCAAAAGCTTTACCTTCAAGCACAAGGTAGTGGGCATCCACCCATTCCGCTTTCCTAGCCAAGCTTGACCTTCTAGGCATGGTGAAAGATGATCCAAAACTCAACAAACAAAGCCCACAACTCTCCTTCTTCTTCTACCACACTCTCGCGGCTCTCTCTCTCTCTCGAGCTCTCTCTCTCTCTCTCTCGCAGCTGCTCAGCGACACGGCTACAGCAGAACGGCGACGGCGGCGGGACGGCGAAATCCGGCGGTGGCGAGGCGGTGGTGCGACGGGCAAGTGGTGCTGGGCGACGGGGTGGGGTGGTGTGTCGGGTAGCTCACGGGTAGGGAGAAGGAAAAAGATGAAGAGAATTTTGGGGAAGAAATTAGGGATTTGGGTGAGATTGGGGAAAAAGATGATTAAATTTGGGGATTTTGAACAAAGTGGAATTTCAAGGTTTAAAAGGAATTAAAATTGGTTAAGTTTCAAGAAAGATAATTGGCTCAAGTGGTTTAGAGGTTGGGTAGAAAAGAAATTGGCTAAGGTTTGAAACTCAAAGTCTACAAAGAAACATTAGGCTCAACTTTTAGGCTACAAAAAGAAAGATTTTGGTAGGAATTGCTATTTTCCAAATCAAAGAATACTTGGAAAATTTAGGGAAAAACTCAAGGGATTGTTGTAAGAACAACCAAGTCCAAAGGTGAAAGAATTGGGCTAAGCACAAGATAACTCAAGGATAGATGGCTACCACAAAACAAGATGCCAACTAAAGAAAACACTTAGCAAGAAAAGAGTCTACACTAAGCATCCAACGAAAAACAAGCAAAGGAAACAAGCCAAGGATTGCCAAACAAAGACAACTACGAAGCACAAGGTAACACCCAAGGCAACAAAGAACACAAAGACACTGCGAAACACAAGATCACCCAAGGCAACAAAGAACACAAAGCTCTCCGGGACACAAGGATAGGCTCGAAAACATGGGTTACCTGCTAACTCCTCCTCCACCAGACCCTCCGACTCCGCCTGCGAACGCGCCATCACGAAAACCCTTCCCGGCGGCCTAGCTCCGACAGCTCCGTGACCTGAACTCCCTCCTGGTGCTCCTCCGGCTCTCGGGGTTGGCGGCAACACTCTCTGACCAACAAGCTGAGGACACTCCGTGACTCTATGACCAACAACTCCACAGCGAAAACACTTAAACGCCTGGCCAAAGCAAACTTGACCCAGATGCACCTTCCCACACTTGCAACAACCAACCGACTTAGCTTGAACTGAAGGCTCCAACCTAACTGTCCTTGAGAAGAAGATGACACCACTCTAGCCGGAAAACTCGGTCGGGGCTTCTTGAAAGCAAAAGAACCACCACTCTCGACTCTCTTCCAAGCCAACTCAAGCGAACTCTTCTGAAGCTGCTGAACACGAAACAGATCCGCGGCACACAGTTAGCATCCTTGAGAGAACTAGGCCTACTCACCGTCAACACTTTTCGTGCTTCATAATTCAGACCGGCAACGAAACGCTCAACCTTGGCAAGCTCTGTAGGCACCAACACTCTCGCGAAGCGCGCCAGCTCTAGGAACTTCTTGTGGTACTCCACCACAGATAGGGGTCCTTGCTGCAGATGAAGGAACTCATCAAACATGGCGGCTCGCACAAGCGCTAGGTAGAACCTTTCGTGCATCCTGTCCTTGAGCGCGGTCCAATCAAACACAGGCTCTTCAAGAAAGGGCCGGACTCTCGTGAACCCACCACAGATCAGCTTCTTGGCAGAAGTAGAACGTTGCCATTTCTAGTCTTGTGATACCCCATATTTTCTGGGCACTGTACGAAGACCGTACGTGCGTACGTGACTAAATTATTTAGAGTCTCCTAATCCATATTATTGTAGAAATATTATTCTTTGAGCCTAATAGCTTCCTAATCTAAATATAATATGTAAAGTCATATACTTTTCCTAATAATGAAAATAGTTTAAATATTTTCCTAAACTCATATGACTAATTACTAATATAATATAATAACTAATCTGGAAATTCAAAAACTAATATGTTTTTATTATATATAATAAATAAACCTAAAGTAATTAGTTATTATTAGCTATGTTACTTCCTAATTCAGTGGCTGGAAGCAGATATATATGTTACTGTAGAGTCCTATTATATACTAATTACTATAATCCTTATCCTAACAGTTTCCCTAAACCTAAACCATATCACTTTCATCGTTTCCCATTCCCCTAATATCACCGAACACAAAAGGGAAAAATATACGTAGTATTCTTCTTCAATTATCATTGGTCTTCTCCCGCACTCATCATCAGGTTCCACGTAGGGATTAAAGAGCTTTGTTGATTTTAGAATCCAGGTAAGATTTATGTTCACTAAAATCCTTTTACCCCAAATTAAAAATTGTTTTTTCTAATTGTTTATGTGATTCGTGATTTTGAAAAAAAAGATGATATTTAGTGTTGTAGGTTATTTGATTATATTATGTGAGTAGATATATGAGTTTAGATGTTTTGATATCCCTGCACATGTGATATGGTGATTCTGTGGTGATTAAGAACGATAAATTTTACACAATTTGATCATTGCCTGAGAAAATTCTGACTGGCGCAGCTGGAAAGAAAAATTCGTGAAAATTGCTTCCTAAACTTTTTTTTGCTTGAATTCTTTTATGGAGAACCTAGACTTGTTATATTTGATGTTTGTAAAAAGTCTTGGTTAAAAATATGTCTCCGTTTTTCCAGAATAATTTCGTAAAGTTGAGACAGTGTTCTGCCAGTTTAATTTCTGCCTGGCGCAGTGTTGGGAAATATTTCGGGAAAAATACTTCTAGGCCTTGGATTGGCTTGAAACTTTTTGTGTGTAATCTAGACTATTTTTAATACTTATCTGGAAAATTTCATATGAAAATACGTTACCGACGTTTCTCAGTAAATTATGCAATTCAGGTCATACATTCTGAAAATTTCTGTCAGTTTGTTATTTGAGGTGTTGAGAATTTGCTTGCTTGAGAAATATCAGTAATGTTATAATTTTTATAAAGATGGGGATAAAGAAAAATGGATTCTTAAGCATTGTGTAGTATCCTGTTATGAAATTCTGGATACTTGGGTAAGATCCAGTTTGTTGTGGAGTGAGCGGTTGAATATACCGACTCACTAGGGAGCCTAAAAACTCTCTATAATTTTGAGGAGTGAGCAGTGAAAACATATCCTGTCTCACTAGGACTTTTAGTCCTGTTGTATTTTGAGGAGTGGTTAGCGGAGTCTACCACTAGGGTATTTACCCTGTTGAGTAGTAGTCAGTAGAAACGTATCCTGGGTACTGGGACTAGTTACTACCCATTGGGCTTGGAAACCCATTGGGGATGTGCACACTTAAGGTATTAGTTCTGTTCCACTTATATGGAATTTTTGCGTAGTGTTCAGTTGAGTGAGTACTGTTCACTAGGGCTTATTGAATAAGACTCTGCCCATCATTTGGTTGGTTTATATGGGATTTTTGAGTAGTCTTCAGTAAAGAGAATTACTGTTCACTAGGGCTTAAGTAATTAAGACTCTGCCCATTATTTGAGATTGAATGGGATTTTGTGTAGTGTTCAATATGGTGATTACTGTTCACTAGGGCTTGATGAAACAAGACCCTGCCCATTGCATTGAGATTGGTGTTCCTCCATGTTGGGAAAAAAAATATTACTTTTGAAAGGTTACTAAAATATCCATTGTGAGAACTAATGATTTGGTATTAAAAATTATGAGTATTGCTGGGAAATTATGGTTGTTGGAAATTCTGAGTATTTCATATTTGAGTTATGTTCTATATGATTATGCTATATTGATAATAAAAGATTAAATGTTTAAAGGGTGTATGCTATATGCCAATTATCTGCTCCTATGTGCTATGTGCAAAAATGTTTTACGGGGTGAAGTAGATCTTACAAGCTTAAGGCTGAATTTGTGTGTTTCTTTGTTTTCTATTCTTTAATTGTTTTTGCAGGAACTCTTGCATGAGCATTAGACATGAGAATGAGCGAACCACCTAGAGATATCATTTATTAGTTAGACAGTTGAATTTTTAGTTGTTAATGTACTAGTTCATAATTTTGAGTTGTTTTAGTTAATTAATTGTTTTTAGCCTTAGCGTTTGGGTATAAGAGGAATACCTGAACGTGGCAGTAGCATCCCCTATTCCCTCGTTTTGTTTTAGCTTCCGCAATTTAAACAATGTGTTGTAATTAAATAAAAGAGAAAAAAATTAAAATTTTCTCAGATTCTGGTTTTGGAAAATGGGGGTGTTACAAATTGGTATCAGAGCCATACGAACCGTTGGGAGTCTAGATTGTGCTTATGACTCATAGAGCCCAGGTTTATGACCTTAGAAATAAAATTGGATAAGAATTTAAAATTTTGAAAGACCGTAGTGAGGATGTGTGATATTGCATATAGTTGCATTTTTTTATTTGATATGGTGCATTATTTTGATATTTTCTATTTGATAAAATATTTTAGAAGTGATTTTATTTGACAATGTATTTGCATACTGTTCTTTAATTGTGATTGTTAAATAATTTTGATAATCGATTTGTATGTAGTTTGGGTGTGCACTTGCATGAAAGTTACGGGGACGTAACTTTATTTCTTAGGAGGGGGGAATGTGATACCTGATCTTTGTGGTGTATTGAAGTTAAGTTTGAGTCTCTTCAGTTCCCAATTGGTCAAGTCTCTGTTATTCCTTGTTGCCTTATGGTTGTGCTTCGAGGACGAAGCCTTCTTTAAGCAGAGTAGAATGTAATACTCCATCTTTGTGGTGTATTCACTTTTCTTTGATGTGTCGTTAAATTCGAGGTCGAGTTTCTTTGTGAGGTTGAGTTCCTTATAACCTTGTGGTCTTGATTCGGGGACGAATCATCTTTTAAGGGGGGTAGAGTGTGATACCCCATATTTTCTGGGCACTGTACGAAGACCGTACGTGCGTACGTGACTAAATTATTTAGAGTCTCCTAATCCATATTATTGTAGAAATATTATTCTTTGAGCCTAATAGCTTCCTAATCTAAATATAATATGTAAAGGCATATACTTTTCCTAAAAATGAAAATAGTTTAAATATTTTCCTAAACTCATATTACTAATTACTAATATAATATAATAACTAATCTGGAAATTCAAAAACTAATATCTTTTTATTATATATATTAAATAAACCTAAAGTAATTAGTTATTATTAGCTATGTTACTTCCTAACTCAGTGGCTGGAAACAGATATATATGTTACTGTAGAGTCCTATTATATACTAATTACTATAATCCTTATCCTAACAATTTCCCTAAACCTAAACCATATCACTTTTATCGTTTCCCATTCCCCTAATATCACCGAACACAAAAGGGAAAAATATACGTAGTTTTCTTCTTCAATTATCATTGGTCTTCTCCCGCACTTATCATCAGGTTCCACGTAGGGATTAAAGAGCTTTGTTGATTTTAGAATACAGGTAAGATTTATGTTCACTAAAATCCTTTTACCCCAAATTAAAAACTGTTTTTTCTAATTGTTTATGTGATTCGTGATTTTGAAAAAAAGATGATATTTAGTGTTGTAAGTTATTTGATTATATTATGTGAGTAGATATATGAGTTTAGATGTTTTTATATCCCTGCACATGTGATATGGTGATTCAGTGGTGATTAAGAACGATAAATTTTACACAATTTGATCATTGCCTGAGAAAATTCTAACTGGCACAGCTGGAAAGGAAAATTCTGACTGGCACAGCTGGAAAGAAAAATTCGTGAAAATTGCTTCCTAAACTTGTTTTTGCTTGAATTCTTTTATGGAGAACCTAGACTTGTTATATTTGATGTTTGTAAAAAGTTTTGGTTAAAAATATGTCTCCGTTTTTCCAGAATAATTTCGTAAAGTTGAGGCAGTGTTCTGCCAGTTTAATTTCTGTCTGGCGCAGTGTTGGGAAATATTTCGAGAAAAATACTACTAGTTCATAATTTTGAGTTGTTTTAGTTAATTAATTGTTTTTAGCCTTAGCGTTTGGGTATAAGAGGAATACCTGAACGTGGCGGTAGCATCCCCTATTCCCTCGTTTTGTTTTAGCTTCCGCAATTTAAACAATGTGTTGTAATTAAATAAAAGGGAAAAAAATTAAAATTTTCTCAGATTCTGGTTTTGGAAAATGGGGGTGTTACAACTCTCCTCTCTTCGGGACAACCCACCACGGTAAAGATCTTATCAAACACCCGTAGCCACTCTTCAAGGACTACAGGGTCTTCTTCACCAGCAAAGGAAGGCGGCCAATGCCCGGTCACTAAACGACCCACATCGCGGTGCCCAACCGGAGGCGGAGGTGGCGCAGCTTGATTGTTGTTCAACAGAGCTTCACTGAGAGACTGCATCGTCTGCGTCAACTGTTGGAGATTATGGGCGAGCTGCTCGTTGGTCGGGGTCTCTGGGGAGCGGGCGCGAGGACGAGGAGGCATCGCACTTCTGCTACAACAACAAGGTTACCACAAAAAGCAAGCAAGCAAGCAAGATAGAAAGCAACACACATCTCACCGTGCAACCTAGAGTCCTAAGCCTAACACTTAACTCCTTAAGGTCGCTTAGAGGTCTCAAAACACACTTAAACACTTAGAAAGTCTAGACTCAACTCTTCCTAGGCTCTAAACCAAGGCTCAAACCTAGGCTCTGATACCAACTGTAACACCCCCCAAAAACACGACTTACAAACAAGTCTTAACACATGCAGATTAACAACAAGACACTAGCACAGCGGAAGATAAAAAGATAACTGGATAAAAGGAATCCAAAATGGGGTGTTATGCCACGTATACCACACTTGGTATACGCTAAGGCGACAATCTGCAAGTGTATCACTATCCCAAAAACAACATACTAGAACAACCTAGAGACATTGGCACACAGGCCTCAACAACACTGTCTAAAGATACATCGCGCTCGACTACGCATCACCTGAAAGATACAAAGATAAACCTCGGGGCGACGCCCGGTCAGCGAAAGATGCTGGTAACCCACCAATACCGTTAAGTATCATAAATAGGTAGATATATAGTATGCAAACGATTTTCGAAACGGAATACGTATATATAAGTCAAAAGCCAAGATCAAAAGACAACACAAGACTCACCACTCACAAGGATAACACCGAGAAACACATCCCAACCACAAAGGTTAACCACACACAAGAATAAAGACTCACACAACGGCAACACATGCCAAAACACCACAAGCCTCCGTGACTACACATGTCACGAGAGAAGAGAACACACCACAACACCCGCTTCACAAGCCCTCGTGACATCACACATCACAAGTTGATATGCCTTCCTTATGCCCTGTTCCAACCTTATGGCTACCCCCAACCTTGTACCTTCGGTGCCAACCATTACCTCCAGAAAACCCCTGTACAGCCAAGTCCAACCTTATTCCACCGGGACCGTCGTCCCCCACCTATAACCACCAATGAAAACCCACCAATTCACGGTAACACATGCCCGGATAACACAATGTTATCCCCCAATCATGTGGTCTCAGCCACAACTCCATAAAATCACGTTACGGCCACCACGAGGACCGCTGCAATACCTTGGTGACTAGTATCCCATACCACTAATCGTGCAATCCAGGTAGAGCCACACACACACCACCACTCACACGAAACGAACAACGGATTGCAAGAGAAGGTATGAAACACACTCAATCAAGAGACGGGTCACCACCCAACAACAAGAACGACGCTAGCATTAAGATAATAACTAGCAAGCTCAACAACGGGGAAACTCAAGATAGTTCCGAGGAACACACAAGACACCACACGATTCAACGAAACACAATGTTGAACACTTAGCACGATTCACAACACCAAAGATCCTACATGGATACCTACCGAAAAGCTCTAGACCTACGAAACATCAAGAAGACGCTCAAATAGTTCCACAAAAAAACAACGGGAGGCCAAAAGATCAAAGACGAAGACAAACAAAACACGGGGAACAAATCCCATCTCAACTCCAACGTGTTCCCCGCGGGTGGACCCACGGGTAGTGCCCCACCCGTGGTCCCGCCCGCGGGTACACAACCCGCAGGGCACACGTTCCCCACGGGTAGGCCGGCGGGTGGTGCCCCGCCCGCCATTCCGCCCGCGGGTACGTCCCTGTACCACAACAAATCCCTTCGAGGATTTTCTCCTCCAAACACAACTTCAAGTCCAAAACACACCAAATCTCACCAAAAACAACAAAATGACTTGAACCAAGGAAAACGCCAAACAATGGCACAAAGGAATCCTAAACACAAGCTCTAGATATGCAATATCACAAGATAAATGCATAAACTCTCACATTTCATATCAAAGAACAAGTAGAAGCCAAGAAATCATATATAGGTAAGCAAAATAGGTTTTGTAGAGCATGGGTTACCTCTTGAAGACCAAAAGACTCTTCTTACACCACAACAAGCTCTCCACTAAGCTCACTAGCCAAACCCACTTCAAGATCAAACCAAAAGATCATAAAGATCCAACCTTTAAGAAAAAGACAACCAAGATGGAACCAAAAAGACTAGACAAGCTTAGATCTTACCCTTCTAGATGCCAAAATAGAGGAAAGATTGAATCTTGGAAGCAAAACTTGGAATCTTGACAAAGGCTTCTTTTGGCTTGAAGAACAAGCTACTCTTGTTTTCTAGAGAGAAGGTATAGATATTTTCAAGGAAATGTAAGGGAATGAAATGAAGAAGTCTTCTAGGTTTAGGTTACAAAACTAGCTATTGGTGAAAAGACAAGGATACCCTTACTAACTCTTAAAAAGTGTAAGGAACAAGGGAACTCCTCTCAAAGCACAAGGTACAACACAACTTAAAGATTGACTAGTCAAATACTAGTCCTTGAGTATCAAAAATCAGGATTTTAGGAATCAATTCCTCAAAAGAAATAGAATTAATTACTCAATTAATTCATGGTTTGGAGTGTGGATTTTTGGGGTGTCACAAGAACCCTTTTACCACTAAGAGAAGGACCCCCTACACAAACATTTATACATAAATAGGTATATCACTACTATTCTAAATATATTCCCCTAAAAACTTCCATTATATATATATATATATATATATATATATATATATATATATATATATATATATATATATATATATATATATATATATATATATATATATACATCCCTGAAAGTACGTAGTAAATCCCCATTTACATTCATATGCTACACTTATACTAAAATTATTATTATTATTATTATTATTATTATTACACCCTAACCCTAATCACCTTGCTTAATCTTAAACCTTCCATGGCTGCGTCATATACGGTACGTCCCTACATGCTTATATATATATATATATATATATATATATATATATATATATATATATATATATATATATATATATATATATATATATATATATATATATATATATATATATATATATATAGTAAACTTATGAGCCTATAGAACATCCTCCCTTATTCATACGTATCCATATAAATTGTTACAGTCATATTACATACAACAATATCCCGAGCCCAAACCATACACATGTACCCTAGCTACAATAATCTTATATACATCTATGGGTTTCCCCTTAGCGTATCCTAACCCTGAAATATCATTCCGTACAAATTACATCACTCTTATATATATACGTACACATATCCTGAGATAACCATAAATTCTACTTTTTCCCTCGTATGACCTCCCTTTTACCACTCCTACCTTCCCTAAATAATTAAAAACTTTAGCCTCATCATCAGGTCATCAATTAATTTAGGAATTAGCAATCAAGGGTCTTCAACTCTAAAGTTGTTCTGATATTCTAGGCTTCTAGAAGTAAAAATCACGCCTACCTAAAACCTAATTACCACCGAGAGAAAAATAATTTTCCTAAGTCCTTGTGTGATTAAATTCTGTCAAGATTTCTCAAGGACAAAACCTTTAGTACTCGTGAACCTAGGCTATCTTACTCATACTTATTAAAGAATATTTGTATGCAAATTGCATGGTCCAATTATAGGTGGAAACTTGTATTTTTCATATGTGTTGCATGACAAATCACACAGCTCGCATGTTTATGTCAAAACACACACTCATATACATATACACGCATGCTAGACGAAAACGGTATGTTATAAGGCATCCCACTATGCATATATACAATATTGCTAATTACAAGCAATCTGCATATAAGTGCCAATACTTGTTATGTGTTCATCTGGCCGTTATCCATGGAATACAAAATAAAGATCCTAATTCTATTTCCTCCCCAGAATTTATTTACCCCATAAGAAGCAAGAGCCTTTCCTCCTAATTACTTACAATCTTTTCCTCAGAATCTAATTTTCGCTACTTGACTAATTATTATATGATTTATGATCTTCCTGAATTTATATGACAAAAGTTTGGTTATGCCACGATATTAAGTACGTGAATTTAATTGTTAATTGTGCACTAGACTAACATGTGAAATAATACATATGTGTGCTTTATGATTTCCATAGGACTAGCTATTATTTAAGACTTAAAATAGGGCTACATGCCTTCACACTCTATGCCCATAGACTTAAGAAATTGCATGTTTAGCATAATTACGATTGAACACATATAGGCAAGCCAACTTGCAGGTTTCGCATATAACATAAATAGTTAATTACCATACATGCTAGGCTTGTTGTTTCGTAACTGTGAATATTTGGTATAGTCTGCTAAGCACAAAGATTAGACATAGATCATATATATATGGCATCTAGGCTCACAACATACTACACTACACAATTAAACGTCTGCATCCACTCGTAAATAAGGTTCGCCTGTGTTGATATATGTGCATATATACTTTATAATAATTATGTGGCTATCCGAATCTACACCCGTATGGTATTTGCCTCTCATTTAGGTACATAAATAATTATACGATCGGTACAACTTGTGATCCTATATGTTAAATCATTATAAAATAATTAAATAAAGATCATGCCATGAGTAAAACTTCTATGTTATGTATTAGTCACCCATAAAACTTACATATTGTGTGTTGCATATTCGTGACCTTGTTATTTGGTGCATTTTGCCAGCACAATAGTCAGGCACAAACCCAGTGAATCTATATGTGTATGTGTCTATACTACCCATATAATACTTTCCTTATAAACTACTATACTAATTCGGGCTCTTTACCCCAAAATGATTTCCAAGGTTCGGGGACGAAGCTTCTTAAAAGGGGGGGGGGGGGGGGGGGGAAAGTGTAACACCCCGTGTTACGGCCTTTAATCCCGGATTAATTATTTAATTAATTCCTTTAATAATAATTAAAAAGGGATTTAATTTGTCTAGGATTCCCTTTAATTAATTAATGTGGTCCACCATGGACCATGGACCCTTATCCCTAAAACAAGTCCTTAGTCCTATAAGGAATAGAATTAGTAAACCCATACCATTCAGACCCTAATTAGGACTCCTACATATATATATAAGGACATAGGATGCACCTAGAAGTCACACCACAATGGATATCACCACACAAGAATTACCAAGGGACTCCCCACCACAAAGCCTAGGGAGATCAAAACGGATGAAAATCTTAGGGAAGAACCTTAATAGCCAAGGGGTGATTAATTAAGGCTAAGAGGTAACCCATGTCTCAACAAAACCTATTTTCCTTGCTATAATTATCTTCTTTGGCTTCTTCTCTACGCTAGTGTCGTGATGAATCGTTTATAATATTGATGATATGATCTTGATAATTGATGGGATAATTTTATGTGGGATCTTGATGATCTTGATGATCATAAGAGGTTCTTGATGATTATGTGATGTTCTTGATAAATCTTGATGTTTCTTGTTGTTAAAAGATGAACTATGATCTTGATTATTTAAATATGATTAGAGCCCTAGGATGAATCGTGAAATTCATATTGTGGTATTCTTGATATATTTGGGTGGGAATTCGCATGTTCGGGTGTTAATTATGCTTAGAAATCATGACAGGATATGTGATATTTGATTCTTGCTTTTGATCCGTTAATTGTCTACGTGGTGTCATCAATTGCGTTTAAAAGTGTCTAAGCATGGTTTCGGGTTCCACAAAGCATCCCGGGACATTTATTTGTGAGAAAGAGTCAGTGGGGGGTAGGTGGGGGTAGGGGAAACCCGCCACCTACCCGCTGCCCCATTTAGGCGTCCCCGGCAGCGGGCAGCCGGCGGGCAAGCGATTGCCCCGCCGGGCACCCGCTGCCCGGTTTCTCGGCGCCGGCGGGTGGTCCTCCACCCGCCGGCCACCCGCTGGTTTTCCCACATCGGGATGGTGGTTTCCTCCGTTTGATGTTTCCCCGACCCTCGTGGTGTCCCAACGGACTCCGTTTATCGTGCCTAAAGTCTAGTTTGATGTTTCAGGTACCATTCGTAGGATAAATGAGTCTTATATATATATCGCATGCTAGTTGAATTGGTATCCCGTTGGCCTAGGTGAAAGAAGTATGAACCCCTTAGTATTATTCCTAGTATGTGGATGACCACGCATAGGTTTCATTATACGTTTTCTCCCCTTTCCCAATGTGTTAATATGGGTTGCATGTGCTTGCTATGTGTTATGTGTGCATGATACCCCAATTTGGTTGCGATCAAATTGGTTATTCCTGAGCTGCGGTTCAGAAGCTGGCTGCGGTCAGATTTACACTCTCGGGCTGCGGTCCACTGTTTGGTTGCGATCAAACGTTTTACATGAGCTGCGGTTCATATTCCCGGCTGTGGTCAGATGACTACCCTTGGGCTGCGGTCCACTGTTTGGTTGCGATCAAACATTATGATGAGCTCATCGGTCGGTTGCGATCGACCCCTCCGTGTTGCGATACGGGGCAGGGTGCTGCGGGGCCGTGTCAGAGCTATATGCGCTGACCCTCATGTATGGGCATGCGATTGGTCCTGTGGCGCCAACAAAGTGTGCTTGTGTGATGAGTTGAATGATGATATACATGAGATGAAGTGAATCCGTGACCTTAGGATATATGTTAGTATCTTTACATGCTTGGTTACAATTGTTGAATGTGCCTATCCCATAAGATATATGCTAGTGTCTTTACATGCTTGGTTATAACTGTTGAATGTGCTTGTCCATATTTGTCGAGTCTATTCCGGTTTTGAAAATAGAGTTTCCTAGGATATATCTTCCTGCTTCAAAATGGTTTTCGTATATCTATATATATCTATCTATAATGTATTTCAATGCATTGGAGTGGGTTACCGACATCATTCACTGAACAGATATATTTGACTTTCAGGTACAGCTGATTAGTTCCCAGAGTGCGCTAGAAGAGCTTGGAGTAGATAGATAGTTTTCCTTTTGGCCTGCGTGCCACAATGATGTATCGAGGATAGTTAGTTAGTTTAGCCTGTGCATCTGAGTTCTCCAGCTCAGATGTGGCATAGCACCCCGTACTCTTATGTTTAGAAATACTCTATTTTGGGATTTAATGAGAATTTACCTTTATTATATAAGTTTTAAAAGTTTCAAAATTTCGGGGTGTTACACTTTTAGTTTCACAAAAATTGTTTTTTTGTGAAGGATTCAATCACTCAAGAAGTACTGCTTAAAGGGTCAACGTTGGGTGGCCTGTATCAACTTCCCGTGTCTCGCTCTCACTTCGCGTTTCTCACCTCCCGTACAACTCCAAACGTGTGGCACCGAAGGCTAGGCCATCCACATGCTCATGTTCAGAGTCGTGTCTTAAAATCATGTCCGGTCACATCAAATAAAGCTAACACGCCTGGGCTGTGCAACTCTTGTCAATTGGGAAAAGCATCCAAATTTCCTTTAGATAGAGTTGCTTACAGTAGTAAAAATGTGTTAGATTTGATTTTTACGGACATTTGGGGTCCTTCCCCTGTAATTTCTGAGAGTAGTTTTCGTTATTTCGTTCTATTTGTAGACGACTACTCTCGGTTTTGATGGTTTTATCCCTTACGGGTAAAATCGGATATATATAAAGTTTTTGAGTCGTTTCGAGTCATGGTAGAACGCCAGTTTTCGCGTTCTATCAAGTCCATTCAATCAGAATTGGGAGGGGAATACAGAAAACTACATAATATATTCGTTACTCTTGGCATTAATCATTGCCAATCATGTGCTTACACGCACGAACAAAATGGGATGGTCGAACGTAAAAACAGGCATGTTGTTGAAACCGGGTTAGCCCTATTAGCCGAAGGCTCTGTCCCACTTCAATATTGGGACTACGCCTTCGAAACCGCCACATACTTTATCAACTATTTACCCTCCTCAGCCATACAATTTCAGAGTCCATATACTATCCTCCACAAAGTGTCTCCGCCCTACACATTTCTTCGAGTCTTCGGGTGTCGATGCTACCCATATCTACGGCCTTATAACCGGCATAAGATTGAGTACCGATCGGCACCCTGTGTATTCCTAGGTTACCCGTCAAGCTTTAGGGGTTATCGCTATGTGCGGTTTGATGAGTCTAATTTCCCTTTTGCAGACTTGGAAATATCGACTCACACCCCGGCCACAGCTACACTACCGTGGGTGTCCAGTCCAGTCAGCATAACGACTTTGGCTACACCCACCATAACCCACACAGAAGCCGTTGAGGGTCCGACAGATAGTTCGGTTCCCATGGCTCAAGAGTCCGCTCCGTTAGCCATTGAGGGTCCAGTTGCAAAACGCCCCAGGACACGGAAACCCCGCCCACCACTGATCCTACTTGCTACTCTCAGGCCGTTGTCCACTCACAATGGCGTGAAGCTATGGATCAAGAGTTCAATGCTTTGCTCCACAACAACACTTGGACTTTAGTCCCGGCTGAACCCCATATGAATGTGATTGGTTACAAATGGGTTTTCAGGACTAAACGCACTACAGACGGCTCGGTAGAGCGGTATAAAGCCCGCCTAGTAGCTAAAGGGTTTAATCAGGTAGCCGGCGAGGATTTTTTTGACACCTACAGCCCTGTCGTCAAACCGACAACGGTTCGGCTGCTATTTTCTCTCGATGTGTCCTATCATTGGACGATGCGTCAGCTAGATGTCCATAATGCCTTCCTCAATGGACACTTGGGCGAAACTGTGTATATGAAACAGCCTCCGGGTTATGAAGACCCCACACATCCAGGGCATGTCTGTCACCTGCAACGACCCTTATATGGCCTGAAACAAGCCCCTCGGGCATGGTTTAAGAGGCTGCACGATTATTTACTCTCTGCAGGTTTTCTTCCGTCTAAAACGGATGTGTCCCTGTTTCATTATTCGGCAGCCACCTCCCGAGTATTCTTGCTGGTGTATGTAGATGACATCATCATGATGGGTAACGATGCTGCTCTCATCACTACTCTACTACATCGGCTAGCTACAGTCTTCAAAATTCGAGATCTTGGCACACCGGGATTCTTTCTTGGGATTGAAACCGTCAAGCAAGATACGGGCATGCTGCTATCACAACGTCGCTATATGAATGATATCCTCACACGAGCTGGAATGGCTGACTGCAAGCCCCTTACCACACCAGCAGCTGTGACTCAGTCTGTGTCTCCGACATATGAATCGTGTGATAATCCGACTCAATATCGCCGTCTTGTAGGTGCGCTACAATATCTGACTATTACCAAACTGGATCTGGCTTATGCTGTTAACCGCTTATGCCAGTTTATGCACTCGCCCACAGTTGATCATTGGGGTCTTTTGAAGAGGGTCCTGCGATACATCAAGGGCACCACTACTTACGGGCTCCGTCTTTCAGTATCTGCTTCATCCGATATTCACGCCTTCTCGGATTCCGACTGGGCTGGTTGTCCGGTAGACAGGAAGAGTACTAGTGGCTATGCCGTGTTTCTTGGAACAAATCTTATCTCTTGGCTGTCCAGGAAGCAACGCACCGTTGCCCGTTCGTTTACTGAGGCCAAGTACAAAGCCCTCGCTGATGTTTCTGCTGAGGTCACTTGGGTCGTCTCTCTGCTTCGTGAGTTAGGTACGCACACTGGCAAGCCGTCTACGCTGTGGTGTGACAATCTCGGGGCCACGTATCTCTGCGCGAATCCAGTTTTTCATGCCAGGACTAAATATGTAGAAATCGACTACCATTTTGTCAGGGACAAGGTTGCTTCTGGAGACGTGGTTGTCAACTTCGTATCCACTAAAGATCAGCTGGCGGATATCTTCACCAAACCGTTACCTGAACCACGGTTTGCTTCTCTACGGGACAAGCTCAATGTGGTTACGCACCACCCTTGTGCTTGAGGGGGTGTGTTAGACATAATAATAATAATAATAATAATAATAATAATAATAATAATAATAATAATAATAATAATAATAATAATAATAATAATAATAATAATAATAATAATAATAATAATAATAATAATAATAATATTATTATTATTATTATTATTATTATTATTATTATTATTATTATTATTATTATTATTATTATTATTATTTGTACTCTCTGAATAAGTCAATAGGATTAGTACTGTGTGGCTAGCCTATTGTATAGCGATAGTCTACGTAGAATACTCTAAATAATGGATGAAATGTTCGATAAATATGCAAAAACCATTTTGAGACAAAATTAGACTTGGCTATGAATCCACAAGCTCCCAGTCCCATGAAAATTTGACAACTCTACTTCACCTGGCCTTTAACTAATTAGGGAATCCCACCAGTAAAGTTTGTATCAAGTCAAGAAAGCCTAGTGAGACTAGGATCGGGATATCGTAAGACAAAAAGGATGTTCGGTTTGAGTTCAATGAGGAGTGTTTTGAGGAATTTCATACTCGGTAAACTTATTGTAAGTGCACTAGCTAGCTCTAGTGGGTCCGGATTGGGAGCTACCTTTTGAGTTGATGTATGATGCGAGTGGGTTTTTTGGTGTGGGTAGTTTTAGATCAAAGGAAGGATAAGTATTTCCAACCTATTTCCTTTGCTAGCAAAACCTTAAATAGAGCCCAAGAAAACTACACAACCACGGAAAAGGAGCTCATTGTCATAGTGTTTGCACTTGATAAGTTTAGATAATACATTTGTTGTCAAAGGTCATGGTCTTTTTCAATCATGCGGCCATTAGAGATTTGATGTCAAAAGGCGAAGCAAAACTATGCTTTTTAGGTGGATCATTCTCTTACAAGAGCTTAACTTGAGATCAAAGATAACCGAATTAACTTAATGAACACCCCTAGGGAAATGTCACCTCGTAGGGACCGAGTATACTACCATATTCAATAAAATGCACCAATGTGTATGGACACAAACTGTGCGTGGTAGATATACTTGAATAGGGAAAGTTGTAGAGGCGAGAAAAAAGGACTGTCTCGCTAAGTCAAAATGCGATGAGTAGCTTGTGTCATAACCACTGTTGTAAAAATCGGCCTAGGCGGCGCCTAGGTGCTAGGCGCCCCTAGGCCGTTCCGCTTTCACTATTAGGTACCCAAAAATCGGTCGGGCGCCTAGGCGGCAAAATTGACCGAAATCGGTCAAAATCGGCCTAGGCAGCCAACTCAGCTGAGTCGGACGATTTCTTCTGATTTTGACCGATTTCGTCCAATGTCGTAAGGTCCAGCCGTCCGTAGACTAGTTTGATACTTTGAATCTTTGGATGATTAAAGTATTTGAGTATTTTTATTTTTTAATATTATTTTGATGTTATGACTTATAAATTATCATTATTTCGTTTATTTGGATATGTTATTTGATTGAATGTTGAAAACAACCTCATTAAAATTGTCAAACTGCAAGTCTCCCGCTATTTTTTTGGCGCCCGCCTAGCACCGCCTAGATTCCGCCTAGGCACCGCCTAGTCCTTCTAGGCGCTAGGCACTACTCGGACGTCCGACTAGCGCCTAGCGCCTATTGCAACCATGGTCATACCTTTAGTATTACTAAATGCACCACTGCGGATACTGAGCCACAAAAAAAAAAAAAAAAAAAAAAAAAAAAAAAAAAAACCTAAATTACTCGTACTAATCTTGACTTCATGTAAGGAGGCATCTTACTAGGCAATATACAAAAGTAGCTAGTATACGTATAAAAAAAAAAAAATTATATTTTTGAGTTTTTAGTTTCAAAATTTAAGGAAATTGAACATTCAAAAATTATCAATTCACAGTTTATTAAAATTAAAAAAAAAAAAAAAAAAAAAAAAAAAAAAAAAAAAAAACTCAATAATTTTATATTTTCACCAGGAATTAAATACTTACGATTTAATGAATACAAATTTATATAATTAAAATTAAATACTTATGATTTAATGAATACAAATTTATATAATTAAAATTAAATACTTAAGATTTAATGAATACAAATTTATATACTTAAGATTTAATTGAAATTAATGTGCTTTATCATTCTAATATTGATTTCCAGTACACTGGAATTATTTTCTAGTACTGGAATATATTTCCAGTGCACTAGTAATGATGGACTGTGTTCAAAAATTAACTATACAATACTTGACACTTGTTCTCTAAATATTAACTATACAGATAAATGATTCTTCATCTTGTCAATAAAACATTCCAAGTGAGCTAACAGAAGAGTCGGTTGTGCAAAAAAACCAAGTGATGTTTGGTAATTAGTACTTAGTAGTGTGTATGAACTTTGTATTGATATTTTGTTATATACTCCGCAATGTTTAGAATTTGAATTTGGACTACGTGAATATGTATTGTTTAGTAGTGTGTTTGTAAAATTAAGAAATACTAAATTTGGGGTTCTTAAACCGAACCGAACCAATTCCGAACCGAAATAGAACTTTTTCAAACCAAATCGAAACCGAACCGAACTATAATGTTAAACCGAATGGTATCATTTTTTAAATACCGAAATACCAAAATCTAAACCGAAAAAAATCGAACCGAATTTCGAAACGCCCACCCAGAAGACTTCTATCAACGAGATTTTTCAAGCATTCCATGACCACTTCTTCCCTATTCACATGCTTTGCAACCCTAAAAATTCCCTTTGCCGCCCACAACCTAAACAAATTCTTCACAGAGATCTTATAATCTTCTTGAAAAGCTCCAAAATAAAAATAAAATAAAATAAAAGCAAGCGTTTAAGTGATGTAGCAATTGAAACTAAAATATAGTATTCTTGAACATGCATCAGTTTAAATTTCTATAAACAACCTATGAAGTTTTTAATAAAAGAATTGGTTTTTCATTTAATATTTGAATCCTTCTTTATAAACTTAGCATTGAAGTGTATAACAAAATAATCTATAAGAAATCGCTTAAAGAATTATAATCTTAAGAAATGAGTTAAATGGCATTATCCATTTTATATTAAAAAAAAAAAAACAAAAACAAAAAAAATCAGAACCATAACACAGTTTAAACATGAAACCATATATTTGAGCTCACCAAAATATATAACAGAGTATTCACCCAACTTGTTGCCTAATCCTCCAAAGCATCCACAGCTAACCATTATGCCCATTCAAGAGGGCTTCGAATTTTGTCTTCAAACAATTTCTCCTTCATCACTCTCTTCCTGCTCATTACATTCTTCATTTTAGGCTGGAAATTTTATAGACAGCAATTAGATAGGTAAGGAAATATATAGAGAAAAATGAGATGAAGTGACAGAAAACATATGACTATTCCTTGCAGATATACAAATAGAATGAAATGTAAAATATATGGTCAGAGAGGGATAGGAGGAAGAGACCTAATACTTTCAGAACCAACAAGGATGGAATTTCCATAGTTGTTGAGTTGCTCATCTTGAATCCACTTTGCAGAAGCGAAAATGGAATTCCCCGACAGTCGTTTAATTGCATTAATGCTAGTGTGGTGATATCCACAAAACCACTAGGGATCTCTTGCAAATACTTGTATTCACGTAACTATAAACATTTGCAGTAGAGACTTCAACTATCATCGGCATCTAAGAAAGGCAGGTTAATGATAGAGTTACCTGAGCTAGCATATTTAGCCACTTCTTTGAGCCGAGAAGTCAATAGTATACAACTTCCATTATTATCATCTGGAAAACATCTTTGCACACTATCTCAAGCAGTAGTGTTCCATATATCATCAATCACTATCGAATATCTTTGACCTTTCAAACATTTATAGAGCATTTCTGCAAATTGGTATTGATCAGTGCTCTGTTCATGGAGTTCATTTCTTGATGCTGCTGCAATAACACAACCAATAAGACATCAGAGCATTTGTTCAACGTTATACTCTTGGAATACAATAACCCATGCTCGCTTGTCAAAATGAGAAATAACAGATGGATGTTCATAAACTTTGCGTGTCAAAGTGGTCTTGCCTATTCTTCCCATGCCAACAATCGAAACAACTTGTCTCCCCTTAGTTGATTGTTGCATGAGCTTATCCAATATCGTCATAAACAATAGTCCTCTCCGTCGCATCCGACCAAGGAGTGAAACATGATTGTTTCATTTTGTGATGAAGCCTTTGCAAGCTGGTATTCACTTTTAATCCTAATCAATGTTGGTGATAATGAACCACAATCGATTTAATATCCCAAAAATAATATTTATATATACACACATTAGTATATAAAATATTATTGGATATTTATCCGAAATATATATATACACACAAATATATATAAAACGGATCCAAAGGTTATATATACATGTATATCTACGAAAAAGATATACCAATATATATCAACCAAAATTGAAACTAATAATCCTCAGATTATGAGTCCAATCCAAATAATATATCAAAAGAGAGGGGATGAATTTTTGCTTAAAAGCATAATCCAAACAAGAAAGATGGAGAAGGAAGAAAGAAATGTACGAGTTAGGCGAGTGCCTTTCTTTCCTTAAAACCTTATTTGCCACCTCCCAAAAGTTCTAGGAGCGTTGTGGCCTAGGTCTCCCAGGATAAAACGTACAACGGTTTGACGCTTGAGCACCCAAACGAACGAACCCGGCGAACAAGAGACGGGCAAAACACAGCTTCAAGAATGGAGTAGGAGCAGAATTTTGAGAGGAAAATAGAATTTCTTTTTGTGTGTTCTTGTGTTGTTTCTCACTTTCTTTCTAACATTGTGTTTAAAAGGTTGCTCCCACAACATGTTTATATAGGAGATTGATACTAAATAGCATCATCATGACACATTAACCAACATAAATTCAATTTAAAAATTGACTTATAACGTTTGAAACGGTCGTACTTATTATCGAAATAATATCAACGGTCACGAACTTAATATCCGATTAATTCGTACCGATTGTAGCGACCCGTTTCAAATATCTGAGTGACCGAGAAGTCCGTACAAACCCGAAAGGTTAACGAATTGGGATCAAAAACCATACCCGAATGGTCCACAAGCACCGAAACGGTGCAACACGAATCAATGCATATAACATTGATTCGTGCTCACCGAATCTAAAAGCCACGAAAGGAGCACGAAACTTAATCTTTGAAGTCCATGCAACTTTCGTCCATTCATATTGCAACTTTCGTCCATTCATATTGAACTTTCGTCCATGCAACTTTCAAAGCTTAATTAAGCTCTTAAGATTAACATACTTAAGCTTTCAAAACAAAGCTTAACTACACTTAAGCTAACTTTCGTACAGGACCGAAAGCAGGGGCATGAATTGGGCTAAAACTCAATTCTCATTTATTAAGCTTTCGTACTTTGGACTTCTCCTAAATAGGTTCACTTTGAGAATCAATTTCTCATTCACCTATTACCCATTTTGAACGTACATTATATCAAATTCTTCGTCTTACTACGAAGAACCCGAATCCACATTGACCCGACCCAAATCGGAAGTGGATCTCACATATATTTGTACCACAAAATAATCACTCAAAATGTCATTTTAATGCTATTTTTCCAACAATCCCCCACATGAATGAAAATTGATTTTCAGGGTATTTTGAAATCGGAAACAAACTGTGTTTAACAGTCGATCCCTGCATAGGATAGGTAGGGATCACTGTACCCTTTGAACCTTCCCTTGTAAAGATATGTTTACTCTACTGGCTGTACGGTAGAACGCGATGTCTTTGAACCGACTGCCGTTTGTGTAGACGATGACATATCTCACACAAGAACCTCCCAACCATGCTCTGTTCTCATGAGTGTGCCCATTTTGGTCGTGGGTCACCGTCCTGGTTCTGCAAGAGTTTGTGAAGAATTGTGCCCATCAATTCTCCTTTGAAGCGACCCTCACTTCTCTCTCACATAGGTGATTCTTTTCCGAGTATCCCGCATACTCACACATGTCAACCGACATTCGAATCATTAAAGCATCAACATGCTAACCTTGCGCGGGAGACACTATTTCTAACAAGGAGTGGTAGAAAGTCCGAGACCCTCACAGTGACACGCTCTGTTCCATAATTTAGTTGTCCCATTAAACCTATGTAGTGTAGTCCAAAGTCACAAGCATACATAAGTATCTAATAACTTCCACTATTGCCTTCTTGTGCGTAACACTAGGGTTACTCGTATGTCTATCGAGTTCGTTAACCGCTAAGGCAATATCCAGCCTAGTACAACCCATTAGATACAGTTAAACTGTCAATAATCTGAATGTATTCTCCGTGAGATGTACAACCTTCGTGATTATTTGCTAGTTGTACGTTAGTATCTAACATTGTCCAATCCACTTGATTAACATCCTTTGCAAGGATTTAATCAACACAATGAGATTGGCTTAACACGAGACCATACGGTCTTCTCACAATTTTAATCCCGAGGATTAAATCTGCCAAGCCCATATCCTTCGATATCATGTCAAATCTCAAATTTGACATGTTCTTGGTAGAATTGATCATGTGATCGTTACTACCCACGTTGAGTTTATCGTGTATAGACAGATAGTGATAACCTCGTCTATCGTACGCATTACGTAGACATTTATCACATTTGTTTATACTAAACTCGTGACACATCATTGTATGATAAAACTTACATGCCAAATACTAAGGCAATTGTTTCGACCCATACAATGATCTCACCAATTATACACTTTCTTTCCATAGCGCGGAACCACAAAACCCTCGGGTTGTTCCATGTCTATTAAGAAAGCGATACATCCATTTCTATAAACTTCCAAGTCTCGCTAACCAGCTCTTGGGAAGTATCATCCTAATGGATTTCATTCTCATCACAAGAGAATATATATTGAAGTAATTGTGGCACTCGCGTCGCATGTAATCTAAAATTACAAGCCCGGCCATTTTAATTCAATATAACCAACCGGTTTTATCTTCCGACTAGTGATCCACTTAGGATCCCGAGGTTTTACAACCTGGAGGAAAAACAACCAGTTCCAAGTATGATTCTTTAAGATAGAATCTACTTCACTCTCGGTAGCCTCTCTCAGGTTGGTCCATTTGTAAAAGTCATCACTTCTACATATGTTCGAGGCTCGTTTTCTAACAACCATGTCAGAAAATTCAATTTATTTTCTAGTAAACAAGTTAGAATATGCACGACACATTCTAGAATGTACATCAGAAAATCTGGACCAAAGGATTATTCATTCCTAGCTCTCTTGCTACGTTTAGCTTTGAGCTCGGGTTCTCTTTCATACCCTTCAACCATAGCTATGTCGAAAATTCCTTTCAACGTGCTAGGTCCTTTTATTGAATCTTCACAGAAATGCATCTTCTAGAGAGCAATGGATTTCTTGATTCAATTTTCCGTGTTCTTATGTACGCCCAAATTATAGGACTCGTGTACTAAGAACCAATACACAACTTTGGCAAGACACCCCCACATTTCAGGCATTCGTAGGAAACTTCCTACGTACCCACAATTCGTAAGAATTTCATGCGGGTAACCTTATTTAAAAGGTACTTACTTGTCCAAAGTATTGTCTCACCCCACGTACTTTGAGGTAGACCCGAACTTATCAATTTCTTGATATTTATGTTCGGCAACAACGTTTGATCGAGGTGAATACCGTGTCGTACTCTCGAGTACAATACCAACGCTTGCGCAGAAATCACCAATAGGTGTTTCATATTCACTACATCAATCGTTCATAACCGCATTAATCCACGATTAATTTGGTTTTTCCCTTTTAATTCTTATAAAGAATAAACATGTGCTGCACATTAGCACATCTCGTTAGTGCGAACAGATCAGCACTTACGAATCCATTCGATTTTGACCGAAAGGCCACAAACCCGAATCAGTGCTTCCGAAATTGAAGCACGAATCAGTGTTTAGTAATGAAGCACGAAACATGCTACACCAAGCACGAATCGTTGCTCCAACTTAAAGCACTGATTTCAAAGTAATCCTCCATTGCTTTAAATCATAAACCCACATCAACCTTTCGTTGCTTAATTTATAATTTCAATGCTTATTAGCTAATTACAAAATTAGCCAAGCATACTTTCGTTAGTGCTGTCAAGCACTAAAGTAACACGAATCTAGGCAATGCTAGTTACTTAGCGCTTTAGGTGCTAATCTCAATTCAACTTACTAAGTTGAGTAATTCCAATTACAAAGGAACTTTCGTGCTACACATTAAGCAATTAGGCTTAATTAATTTTGGGTACAACAAATCAAAAGCTCAACTAGCTTAATTTGACGTCCCAACAATTTGTCTCAAATTACATTTCACACTAGTATAATTTGGATTTTTGATCAAGTTAATTTTAACACAATTAACAAGAACAAATCAACCAAATTTCCAACTAGTTGAATCAAGCATACATAATCGTACCAAGAATATTATTTAAAATATTCAACACTTGAGCTGCGACGCTCACGATTATATACCTATCCCAATTTTTGACAAATTGATTCTTGAAATCCCTATCGTTCTACATGAACCAGAACCGAAGTCCTTTTACGGGATTTCAAACATGCAACATGTTTGTTATATTTCGTTCCGGCCGTTAAGCCATTTTAGCATTTTCCACATAATGCTCCGTGATGCACCACGCACCCATCTTGAATTATTTCATACATTTGACATTATTCTAACAAATAATTTGTATGTACCAAAATTCAACTTAATGGAACAATTATATTTTTATTCAAATAAAAATATTACAAGGATACTACAATATTTATTCAAAATAAATAAATAGGAAAAACTACATTGGAAATAAATTCCTTATTCCTATCTCGTAGTAGTCCTTCAACCCGTGTGCCTTGTTCCATTTTCTAACCGTCCACTCCACGAAGGGTGGTCCATAGCGCACATCGGGGGTACCTCGGTTGTGACCTCACTCGTCCAACCATCCACATGTTTTAAACATAGCGAAGTTGTCCTCAACCTTTTCACCAGGATGACGATTCGCTTCATAGTGGCATTTCTCCTTCTTCTCATAATCTTCTTGAAAGTTAAGCTTCCGCTTAAGTTTCCTTTTGATTACGGTTGAAGTCATTGGTCACACTACCATAGTCCTCAGACCATGTAGTGGTCACACCATCATAGGATCCTTCGTGGCTTTTAGCCGATCTACTAGGCAACACAATAGGTACCAATTGTGTGTCATTAGCCACCGGTCTACCGGTTCGTGAACCAACGTTCTCCGGAGCACCATCGTGTGTTTTTGCAACTCCCATGGAAATATTATTTCCAACGTTGCCGCCGTCAACCGGCATCACAGAATGTACAACATCGTTGCCGTTCTGACCATTTGAATGTGTACCTCCGGCAACATTCACGGATCCAATCCTTTTGGAATCCATCGATTTGTTCATTATCAAAATAAATAAGGTTTTAAGATTGTTGGTGATAATGAACCACAATCGATTTAATATCCCAAAAATAATATTTATATATACACACACTAGTATATAAAATATTATTGGATATTTATCCGAAAAATATATATACACACAAATATATATAAAACGGATCCAAACGTTATATATACATGTATATCTACGAAAAAGATATATCAATATATATCAACCAAAATTGAAACTAATAATCCTCAGATTATGAGTCCAATCCAAATAATATATCAAAAGAGAGGACGGATTTTTGCTTAAAAGCATAATCCAAACAAGAAAGAAGGAGAAGGAAGAAAGAAATGTACGAGTTAGGCGAGTGCCTTTCTTTCCTTAAAACCTTATTTGCCACCTCCCAAAAGTGCTAGGAGCGTTGTGGCCTAGGTCTCCCAGGATAAAACGTACAACGGTTCGACGTTTGAGCACCCAAACTAACGAACCCGGCGAACAAGAGCACGGGCAAAACACAGCTTCAAGAATGGAGTAGGAGCAGGATTTTGAGAGGAAAAGAGAATTTCTTTTTGTGTGTTCTTGTGTTGTTTCTCACTTTCTTTCTAACATTGTGTTTAAAAGGTTGCTCCCACAACATGTTTATATAGGAAATTGATACTAAATAGCATCATCATGACACATTAACCAACATAAATTCAATTTAAAAATTGAATTATAACGTTTGAAACGGTCGTACTTATTATCGAAATAATATCAACGGTCACGAACTTAATATCCGATTAATTCGTACCGATTGTAGCGACCCGTTTCAAATATCTGAGTGACCGAGAAGTCCGTACAAACCCGAAAGGTTAACGAATTGGGACCGAAAACTACACCCGAATGGTCCACAAGCACCGAAACGGTGCAACACGAATCAATGCATATAACTTTGATTCGTGCTCACCGAATCTAAAAGCCACGAAAGGAGCACGAAACTTAATCTTTGAAATCCATGCAACTTTCGTCCATTCATATTGAACTTTCGTCCATGCAACTTTCAAAGCTTAATTAAGCTCTTAAGATTAACATACTTAAGCTTTCAAAACAAAGCTTAACTACACTTAAGCTAACTTTCGTACAGGACCGAAAGCAGGGGCACGAATTGGGCTAAAACTCAATTCCCATTTATTAAGCTTTCGTACTTTGGACTTCTCCTAAATAGGTTCACTTTGAGAATCAATTTCTCATTCACCTATTACCCATTTTGAGCGTACATTATATCAAATTCTTCGTCTTACTACGAAGAACCCGAATCCACATTGACCCGACCCAAATCGGAAGTGGATCTCACATATATTTGTACCACAAAATAATTACTCAAAATGTCATTTTAATGCTATTTTTCCAACAATCAACTCATTCTTGAGGTAATTAGTCTGTTTTACTGCTAGATTGAAGAGATTCCATGAAGCCTGAGGAGGCAAGCTATTTTACTGCTTGGTTGAAGATATTCCATGAAGCCTGAAGAGGAAGAGGAAGAATTTGAAGAAATGAATGATTTGAAGAGAGATTATTGTTGTTAAAAGAAAATAGGAAATTAAAGAAGACAAACTTGCACCTTTCCCAGCAATCAGAATGCAATCATAGCCTTAATTATCTTCAATTTATCTTTGTTTACCTCCTAGCTAGCTTGTTATTGATTCAAAAACAAACATCACATAACACTATATAGTTAGATGTTTCCAAATCCAGCCAGCTTGTACAGTACAGAGCTTTACTTCAGATAGATAAGAGCAGACATACTGTCTCCAACAATCTGTATTGAATTGTATAACAACATAATCTATAAGAAATTGCTTAAAGAATCATAATCTTAAGAAATGAGTGAAATGGCATCATCCATTTAAAAAATAAAAAATCAGAACAATAAAACAGTTCAGACATGAAATCATATATTTGAGCTCACCCAACTTGCTGCCTAATCCTCCAAAGCATCCACAACTAACCATTATGCCCATTCAAGAGGGCTTCGAATTTTGTCTTCAAACAATTTCTCCTTCATCACTCTGATCTCTTCCTCATCATCACATTTTTCCTCTGAGATGTTTACTCGTTCAGGCTGGAAAGAGTAAATTAAGCATAAAAATATTTGATGAATAGACAGCAGTTAAATAGGTAAGGAAATATCATATAGAGAGAGAAATGAGATCAAGTGAGAG
The DNA here is from genome assembly GCF_001879475.1 of Ipomoea nil. NCBI lineage: Eukaryota > Viridiplantae > Streptophyta > Magnoliopsida > Solanales > Convolvulaceae > Ipomoea > Ipomoea nil. Next base: position 945,147 of record NW_017618708.1, on the reverse strand, counting down.
AAAATCGATGACTATTCCTTGCAGATATACAAGTAGAATGAAATGTGAAATGGACAGAGAGGGAGAAAGAGACCTAATGTGTTCGGAACGAACAAGGATGGAATTTCCATAGCTGTTAAGTTGCTCATCTTGAATCCACTTTGCGGAAGTCAGAAGTGAACCCAGACAGTAGTTTAACTGAATCAATGCTAGTGTGGTGATATCCACAAAACCACTAGGGATCTCTTGCAAATACTTACATTTACATAACTCTAAACATTCGAGCACAGAAAAATGGTCACTCCCGGCATTCCAATATTTAAGAAGTGTGTCTTCAATTACCAATCTCTTCAATCGACAAAACCCTCCATTATATGGCACCCACGTTGGGCCTTGGCAAGCATTTATCAATTTTAGAACCTCTAGATTCGGCAACATACCAATAAGCCTCATATCACTCCATGGGAGAAGACGAGTCCTAAAGAATTTGAGCTTCTTAAGATTTGGTAGAAAACTAGTTGTCCATGGGATGCCGCTACATGGAATATGTTTGAGATAACGCCACCTTCTTATGCTTAGTGTCTCAAGCTGCCCCAAGTGCACAAAATTATAAAAGCAATCTGGACTTTGAGCGTATCCACCATCAATCCCCAATTTTTTTAAATTTGGGATCCTTGTAAATAGATCCTTTGTACAAAGCTTAAGATCCAACCCAGATATATCTCTAAGTTTTTATAAACAACGGACAATGTTTCTAATGAAAGATGGTAGGTTTCCCTTGTCACCAAAAAATTAAAGCAGTTGAGAAACTCAGCCCTGATCCTGCAATGCTATATATGGCACCATCCATTTCAGCTCTCACCACTATGCACATTCAAATTTGTCTTCCAACAATTTCACGTTCCTATATTTCCAAAAAATGAAAGCAATAAGCTTAATTGATTTTTCCTTTAGAGACATAAACCCCAAAATAAACAGATATATGTGCGCATACAACTAATATATACCTACTACACCTATTCATTCATCACTGATCTCTTCCTCCTCAAACCTCTTAAGTGAGAGAAAACATGCAGATGATGACATGAATTTCCATTGCAACCATCAGCCATGAAAAATTCAAAAGTAGCATGAAATAATGCATGTTAAACGGTGAGAGATATATTAGAGGGCCGGGATAGAAAGAGACAAATATTTTTTAGACGAACAAGAAGGGCATTATTTCCATAGTTGTGTTGCTCATCTTGAATCCACTTTGCAGAAGCCACAAGCTAGCTAGGGAATCCCTACATTCACTTAATTGAATCCCATCAGCTTAGTCACTCCTTTTTGTTGAATAGCAGTTGTAATCATTTGCTCTACAATTGAAGATACTTGAGACTTTTGTGGTCAATTTTGATGGTGAAATGTCCATCGTCCCCCTTCCAAGCAAATATGGTCTCCATATTTTCACTGCATTGATATTACACAAATATTATTATTATTCCTTCTCATAGATGGACATTATATTCAATTCCCAAGTGCTTAAGGCCCAAAGCCTTAACTTACTATAATAAGCTATAGGACAGGCCTACCTTCATACTTGCATTAAGACAACCTCTATACCCTTACTATAATAAGCCTTAAGTACTGTCCATCTATATATGAGAAGGATATTTTTAATTTATTTTAATAATTTTAAGTAAAAAAAAAAAGAAAAAAAAAAAAAAAAAAAAGAAGCAAACAGCCTGAAGGATTAATCGATTCCAAGAACCAAAAATAAAATTTGTCTTCCAATCCAACAAGTTTTCATTCCAATATATATTTCCAAAAATTGAAAGCAATAATATGCTTAATTCATTTTTCTTAGCTTGAGACAAAAACACCAAAATAAACAGCTATATGTGAATATATATTCTCTAAATTTCTATCAACAATGTATGAAGTTTCTAATAAAAGAATTTGTTCAACACAAAAATCCCTTAACCAACTATAAGAAATAATCTCTAAACAATTACTGCTATCAAATAGTAATGGTGGTGTAGTTGGTTAGTTGGGCTTAGAATCAATTTTTCATTTAAAAGTTGAATCTGTTCTTTATTAAATCACTATATTGAATTGTATAACAACAAAATAATCTGTAATAAATTGCTTAAAGCATTATAACCTTAAGAAATGAGTGAAATGGCATCATCCATCAGATCTCTAATCATCCCAGAAGCAGAAACCAAAATATATAACAGAGTAGTCACCCTGAACATAGCCTTCAAAATTTGTCTTCAAACAATTTCTCCTTCACCTCTCTCTTCCACATTCTTTCTCAGATATTTACTCTTTCTGGCTGGAAACAGTAAATTAAGTTAAAAATTGGTGAATAGACAGCAGGTAGATAGGTAAGGAAATTGTTAGATATGTGAAGAGTCATAGGTATGTGAAGAGTCATAGGAATGTGAAGAGGCATGATAACAGTAGCCTAGCATGTATATATATGCCAGTGTGGTTGTGAAGTTAAAAAGGAAGAAGTAATAGATATATAGAGAGTTTTTCTTGATTAACACGGTATCAGAGCCCAGTGGGCATTGATCGGCGCGAGGCGACTTCACTGGCAGGAGTTTCGCGGCGAACGGAGCCTCCACGCGTCGCCGCAATCCAGAGGTCCCGACGCCACGCGCCGGCACGTGTGCTCTGTTCCAGCGTCCTCTCCGGTCAAGGCGAGTACTGGCAGGCTCGTCTCTGTGAGCCCAGTAGGTCTAGGGTGGTGGTGGAGGCGCATGAGGCCATTTCCGGCAAAATATTGTCTTTTTCGTCTCGTTTTGGTGAGCCCATTTCGTCAAGGTATGGTTTATGATGTGTTGGAGTATAGATTGTTGGTGGCATGTTGTTTTAGCTCGGTTGAGGACCCGGCAGTGGGTATTTTCCAGCAGCTGATAACGACGACGCCGGGTTAAGTGGTTAGTGACGGCCGCCAGCGACTATGGTCAGTAGGTGTGTGTTGCTGTTGGGATGGTCAGTAGGTTTGTGTTGGGTTGTGAAGAAAAAAAAAACCTGATAATAAGGGAATAATTAGGCAGTAAAGTTCTTTTGTGTTGGTTGGTTTATCATATTAATAAGTCTTGAACTTTGTGTTTGGTTTATCATAGTTTGTCGCTTGTTTTAAATTAATTTGGAGCAATACTAGGTTTTGAGTTGAGTCAGTGCAGCCTGTTCAGTGCATGTAAATAGGGGTGCTGCAGGATGGGCAGCACAGGTGCTAGGAGTGGTGCGGACTTGGCATATGCCGCAGGGAAGGACGACGGCTGAAGAATGATTCAGGGTGAATCAGTTTACGTGCATGCACTGGGGAAACGTTGTGGTGTTGGGCAGCGTTGGTAAGGGTGCATGGAGAGAGGGACAGGTGCACTGTGGTCTGGCAGCGCTAATGGTTTGTGGAGAGAGACAGGTACGCTGTGGTGTTAGGCAGCGTTGATAAGGGTGTGGGGTGTGAGAGGCAGGTGCGTTGTGGTAATTAGCCTGGTTTTTGGCTCCGTAGAAGCTTTGTTGGTGCGACAAGGTGTGTTGTGGACTGATTTGGCACAACGTGGTTTTGAAGATTGTTCAAGTGGTTCGAGACGTAGGTGTTGGTCTCGAAGGTTATGACTCTAGGTGTGAAATCATATGGCTTATGTGATATGTATATATATGTAACTGGGCATAATTAACATCTATGCTCCAACTTGACGGGAAATATGAGATATGTGAAGAGTCATAGGGATGTGAAGAGGCATGATAACAGTAGCCTAGCATGTATATATATATATATATATATATATATATATATATATATGCTAGTGTGGTTGTGAAGTTAAAAAGAAGTAATAGATATATAGAGAGTTTTTCTTGATTAACAGAAATATATAGAGAAAAATGCTATGAAGTGAGAGAAAACAGATGACTATTCCTTGCAGATAAACAAGGAGAATGAGATGTGAAATGGTCAAAGATATATTAGAGAGATAGAAAGAGACTTAATATTTTCGGAACAAATAAGGATTGAATTTCCATAATTGTTGAGTTGCTCATCTTTAATCCACTTTGTAGAAATCAGAAATGAAACACAACAATAGTTTAACTGAATCAATGCTAGTGTGGTGATATTCACAAAACCACTCTAGAATTTCTTTGCAAATACTTGCATTTACGTATTGCTCAACCTACGAGATCCCTATATCTGATCTGTAACACACATATATATATATATATATATATATATATATATATATATATATATATATATATATATATATATATTTGTATACCACACCCGGCCCGAATCTAAACAGATTATCCATCCATCAACTTACTAGTGATAGATTGACCTTCAATTCCCATATATAGTAAATTCTTAATTGTCCATTAAAATTAAAACACCAAATTATACCTACACTAATTTGCTATCACAAAATAATTAAACTCAGGCTGGGACGCTGGGTGCATGGATGGTGAACAAACCACTTATAAGTAAAGAGACATTCATATATAAAGCAGATAGATAAAGAAAAATGAGGGAAAATTAAAGAGATTTTGATTATGCATTGCAGTGCTGAGCAGCTATATACATTGCAACCATCATATCTACAGACTAGTTCCCCACCACCAAAATCTCTACAAACAAACAAACTTAAGAAACAAAACAGATTTCTGAGACTTTAAATGAATAAATAAAAATTCTTTTCCCAAGCAATGGCAGCAGCATCCATCAGATTTCTGAGAACGAATTGCCCTCAGAGACCATTTCTGAGAACGAATTTCCCTCTGAGACCATTTCAGCTCTTCCAACAATTTCTCCAGGCCTTCCTATATATATTTCCAAAAAGGGAAAGCAATAAGTTTAATAGATCCACTTTTCTTTAATTTGAGACAAAAAAAAAAAAAAAAAAAAACAAAAACAAAATAAACACTAGTTATAGATGCTCATACAACATACCTACATACTGCTATTCATTTATCACTCTCTTCCTCCTCAAACCACTTACACCATGAAGTCTGGAAACAATAAATTCAGTAAAAAGAAAAGGCGAACACACAACAGTTAGATAGGTAAGGAAATATGAGATAGAGATTAGAGAAATTAAAAAAGAGATAGAAGTGAGAGAAAACAGATCAGATAGATGATTATCCATTGCAGCCATCAGCCATAAAAAGTTCAAGTAGAGTATGAAGTGCATGCATGTTAAATGGTGAGAGATATATCAGAGGGATAGAAAGAGACCTTAATATTTTAGGAACGAACAATGAGGGCATCATTTCCATACTTGTTGTTTTGCTCTTCTTGAATCCAATTTGCAGAAGCCACAAGGGAATACCCACATTTGCTTATCTGAATCAATGCTAGTGTGGTGATTTCGGCAAAACCACAAGGTATTTCTTTCAACATAGAGCAGTCACTTAGTTCTAAACATTCGAGCATTGGGAAATGGTCACCCACAACATTCCAATATTGGAGATTTGTTTTTTCAATTACCAACCTCTTCAATTGATGGAACCCTCCACCAGATGTCAGCTCCCAGTTTGAGCCTTCACAAGCATCTATTAATTTTAGAACCTCCAGATTAGGCAACATACTAATAGCGCTCAGCTCACTCCACTGCAGATTAGACTTCAACAAGCTGAGCTTCTTAAGATTTGGTAAACTAGTTGCCCATGGGATGCTACGCATAACAAGGTTGAGATTCATCCACCTTCTGATGCTTAGTTTCTCAAGCTGCTCCAAGTGCACAAAATTATAAAAACAATCTGGATTATTAACATAGTATCCACCTTCAACCCCCAATGTTTTTAAATTCGGAATCATTGTAAACAAATCCTTTGTACATAACTTAGAATCCAACCAAGATATATTCTCTAAGTTTCTATAAACAACTGATGGAGTTTCTAATGAACAAATTCTTCCAATGCAAAAATTCCTTAATAGTGGCATTTTCCAAATTCCAGATGGCTCAGAGGAATACAATATAACACCATTCCCACTAACAATCAAACTTTGCATATTCCAATGCTCAAAGAGCTTTATCTCAGAAGGCTTATATGTGGACAAAGCTAAGTATCTCAAATGAACAAGATTTGCAAGCACATTTAGGTCTATAACTCCATCCCAAAATCTATTTCTCATGTCTAGTACTCTTACTAGTTTCAAGTGTGAAAATAGACGTTTCACATCTGCATTCCAAGAACAGTAAAGATGAGTTAAGAGAAAGGAATGAGATTTATGAACGCACTCATCTTCAAACCTGACTTTATTATAGACAGATCTTGATGTATTACTTATCCAACGACAAGGTTTTTTAACTCCATTGACATTCAAGAGATTTTCAAGTCTAGCTTCTCTCAAGCACAAATCTCGCAATAGATCATGGATCCTTATTTTCTTCATTTCCCCATTGTAGCTATGTTTGCTAACTATAACAAGACTTCTGTCAACAAGATCTTGCAAGCATTCCATAGCCACTTTCTCCAAATTCACATGCTTCACAGTGCCCAAAAATCCCTCTGCCGCCCACAACCTAACCAACTTCTTCACAGAGATCTCATAGTCTTCTTCAAAAATTCCAAAATATAGAAAACAGGCTTTTAAGTGGTGTGGTAATTGATTGTAACTCAAATATAGTATTCTGGAACATGCATCACTAGAATCACCCATTACACTCTTTGCAACATTCTTCCACTTTTTCTCCTCCTCTTCTGTCTTGGAGAGAAGGCTAGCGACTATAGTAATAGCTAGAGGTAATCCTTTACATTTCATCACTATGTCTTTACCAATTTGCTCAAACACGGGAAGGAATTCAGTTTTACCAAAGACTTTGCAGTAGAGATTCCAACTTTCTTTGGAACCTAAGAAAGGCATGTTAAGAGGAGAGTTACCTGAGCTAGCATATTCTGCCACCTCTCTGAGTCGAGAAGTCAATAGTATACAGCTTCCATTATTATCATCTGGAAAGCATCTTTGCACACTATCCCAAGCAGTAGTGTTCCATATATCATCAATTACTATCAAATATCTCTGACTCTTCAAACATTTACGCACACTTTCTGCTAATTGGTCTTGGCCATCTCTTGATGCTGCAGTAACACAACTAAGAAGACATCGGAGCATTTGTTCTACGCTATACTCTTGGGATACAGTAAGCCATGCTCGCTTGTCGAAATGAGAAGTAATTGATGGATGTTCATAAACTTTCTGTGCTAAAGTGGTCTTGCCTATTCCTCCCATGCCAACAATTGAAACAACTTGTCTCCCCTTAGTTGTTTGTTGCGTGAGCAGCTGATCCAATATCTTCTCGAACATCTTGTCGCATCCGACCATTCTACTGTCGTCAAACTTTGAAGCGTTTTTGGAGAAGTTACTCACAATAATTTTCTTGTGTACTAGATGATGCAGTGATGATCCTTTGACAAGCTGTAGTCCTCTTTGTCGGATCCGACCAAGGAGTGAAACATCAGTGAGTGTTTGGTTTTGTGATGAAGCTGCCTTTGCAAGCTGCTGGTAGTAATCAGTCTGTTTTTCTGCTTCTATGACAATTTCATGAAGCCTGAGCAGGCAAGCTGTTATATGAAGAAGACTACCCTTTGCTAGATAAATGGTAGTCAACTCCATCTCAATCCTTCCTTCGGCATTGAACCATACATCTCTGATCTCTGCCTCTAAATCTTTCATCGCCCCCGCAACATCATTGCCAATCTCAGATTTCTGAAGAATGTCCTGCAGCAAGCCAAGATTTTGATGGAGAGAGACCATCTTTTGTTTGACTTCACCCACCTCTCTGAGCTGAGCAAGCTGCTGCTTTCCATAAACCCTGGGGAGCCTCAACAATTTGTTTATACGAAGACGCTTCGATGATGATGCTTCTTCGTCCAACTCCATCTCTCTAATCTGAGCCTCAACAATTTGTTTCAGCAAGCCTAGATTTTCATTACCATCCCTGATCTGGTAACCAGTCTGTTTTTCTGCTTCATTGAAGATTTGATGAAGCCTGAGCAGGCAAGCTGTTATATGAATTGGAAGGCTATCCTTTGCTAGATAAATGGCAGTCAACTCCATCTCAATCCTTTCTTCCGCTTTGAACGATGCATCTCTGATCTGTGCCTCTAAATGTTTCATCACCCTCACCCTGGCATCATCATAGGGGATCTCAGATTTGTCAAGACTTTGTTGCAGCAAGCCCAGATTTTGATGGAGAGAAACTATCTTTTGTTTCACTTGAGCCACCTCCCTGAGCCGAGAAGTCAATAGTATACTATCCCAAGCATTAATGATTCTTTCATTTGGTGATGATGAACACTCTGCAAGCTGCTGTTGCTGCAGCTTTTCACTTTTAATCAACTTCTTCTTCTTGGGGTAATATTCAGTCTGTTTTACCGCTTCATTATTGAAGATTCCATGAAGCCTGGGGAAGCAAGCCTTTATACGAAGACGCTTTGATGACGCTTCTTCGTCTATCTCTCTCATCTGAGCCTCAACAATTCGTTGCAGCAAGCCAAGATTTTCATTGCCATCTCTCATCTGTGCCTCTAAATCTTCAATAGGCAAACGTGGTTGTGATTGCAAGAAATGTAGAGACAGTGTTTCCATAAGCGAAGTTACAGCAGCGTAAGCCATTTACTTCTCTCTCTCTCTCTCTCTCTCTCTCTCTCTCTCTGGAAGAGGAAGAATTTGGAAGAAATGAATGATTAGAATGAACAGACACTATTGTTGTCAAAAAAAAAATGGAAAAGTAGAAGACAAACATATATTGTTTTATACTTCTAGTAAAGCTGCATTAGTGGTTGACAACTTTTGCATTATTATAATTTTTTTTGTCAGTGTTGATATAAAGTTATTATTAGTATATATTTATTGTACTTAATTATTAATCATATTTAGTTGTCCTACACCTACTGGCTTCTGCAAAGTGGATTGAAGATGAGCAATAATGCAACAACTATGGAAATGCCCTGTCCTGCCCTCCTTTGTTTACTCCAAACAGATTAATTAGGGTCTCTTTCTAGGTTGCCCATATCTAATTGGTTCAATCCAAAAAGGCCAATAGGTTGCTCTGACTAAGAGTTAAATTTGTAACTTTGCGGTTATTATGTCAACAAACTGACCAAATCACTATTAGCCTGAAGACAAACCTGAAGCCCTCTTCATTCAATTAACAAAGCATGGATTATGATGGCAGATTTTAGAAAGGCAGACGGACCACTTAATCTGATTGAACCTTATGGCTGATTTTTTTTTAGGTGACAAGGAAAACGTGCAGCCACTCTCCAAGGGTGTACACTAGGTAAATCCCATTTTGTAACCCTATCCCGTAAAGGAGCACAATGAAGTAAACCATCCTGCCTAGGTTGCACATAGCTAACCGGTTCAAACCAAAAAGGCCAATATGTTGCTCTAACTAGCAGTTGAATTTGTTACTTTGCGGTTATTATGTCAACAGACTTACCAACTTGACTAGGGTTGTCCTTATGGCAAATCTTTTCGTTACGCTATGGTAGTACTAGACAAATGACAAAAATACCCCTACTCAAAACAATAAACAATATGGAGTATTTATTTATATATATAAATTTAAATTAATATAAAATAAACACACACATAAGGTAGTTTGGTATTTAATACATTTAGCTATTATTGATGAGGCAAGAATAGCTAATACTATGGGGAATATGTGAATGATTATTCTCATTCCAAAGGAATAGCCAATTCCATGGAATTGTATTCCAGGGTTATAAAAACTAACCAAATGACGAAATAGATATATTTCATCGAATGTTATTTCATTCCCTGTGTATTTCGCAAACAAAACACCATGTTTACTAATTTTTGTAGATTTTAGGGTGTGTTTGGTTCAAATATTGGAATAGGAATAACAATGTGAAGCTTTATATTTTATATTTTTTTATTTTTTCCTAAATAATTTTATTCTATTGTTCAAAAGTAGAAGAGTAAAATAATAATGAGTTTTGTAATTACTAAAGTATTTGATTCCAATTGTAGGATAACAAAACTAGAAAAACAAACCCAGTGTTATCAAAATCCATAGTAGAGTGCAAAAGTTCCCAACCAAACACCACTTAGATCGTGTGCAGAGTAATTGAAGATTTCTCTACATCTGTATCATTACAAGTTGAGACTTGAGATGAAGATCGAAAAGGTTTTGTACAGAGACTCCAAAACTTGTCTGTCTTTAAGATGGAGATGATGGTGTAAAATGAGTAAACTGTGGCTAAGGATCGGAGAAACAAAACAGTGAAAGGTTAAGTTAGATTATCTGTACAACTCACTTGGCTAAAAAAAAAAAAAAAACAAACAGTTTTGAGAGTTGAGATGGAGAAATTCAGCTCTGATCCTGCAAACTGCAATGCTATGATGTGGGTGCAACAGAATATTCAGCCAACTTCAATTCAATTCTTGGCTAATCCACAAAAAACAAATGCAAAAATCATTTCTGAGACTTCAAATGAACCTGCAATGCTATATATGGCACCATCCACCATATCAGATTTCTGAGAAGCAGAAACCATTTCAGCTCACCACTATGCACATTTAAATTTGTCTTCCGATCCAACAATTTTTCATTCCTATATTATATTTCCAAACAATGAAAGCAATAATATGCTCAATTCATTTTCCTTAGCTTAATTGAGACAAAAACACCAAAATAAACAGCTACGTGTACTGCTATATGTGAAGATATATTCTCTACATTTCTATCAACAACCTACAAAGTTTCTAATAAAAGAATTTGTTCAACACAAAAATCCCTTAACCAACTATAAGAAATAACTCTGATGAATTACTCCTATCAAATAGTAATGGTGGTGTAGTTGGTTAGTTGTGCTTAGAATCGATTTTTCATTTAACAGTTGAATCTGTTCTTTATAAATTCACTATATTGAATTGTATAACAACAAAATAATCTGTAATAAATTCCTTAAAGCAATTATAATCTTAAGAAATGAGTGAAATGGCATCATCCATTTTTTTTTTTTTTAAAAAATCAGAACAATAAAACAGTTGAGACATTAGATGAAATTCAGGTGCTGAAATATAATGCCAAGGCATCATCCATCAGATATCTAATCATCCCAGAATCAGAAACCAAAATATATAACAGAGTTGTCACCTGGACATATCCTTCAAAAGTTGTCTTCAAACAGTTTCTCCTCATCACATTCTTTCTCAGATGTTTACTCTTTCTGGCTGGAAACAGTAAATTAAGTTAAAAATTGGTGAATAGACAGCAGGTAGATAGGCAAGGAAATATATAGAGAAAAATGAGATCAAGTGAGAGAAAAAAGATGACTTTTCCTTGCAGATAAACAAGTAGAATGAGATGTGAAATGGTCAGAGATATATTAGAGGGATAGAAAGAGACCTAATATTTTTGGAACGAACAAGGATTGATTTTCCATAGTTGTTGAGTTGCTCATCTTGAATCCACTTTGCGGAAGTCAGAAGTGAATCCCGACAATAGTTTAACTGAATCAATGCTAGTGTGGTGATATCCACGAAACCACTAGGGATCTCTTGCAAATACTTGCATCTACGTAACTCTAAACATTCGAGCACAGGAAAGTGGTCACCCTCGGCATTCCAATATTTAAGAAGTGTGTTTTCAATTATCAACCTCTTCAATCGACGGAACCCTCCATTATATGGCTCCCACTCTGGACCTTGGCAAGCATGTATCAATTTTAAAACCTCTAGATTTGGCAACATACCAATAAACCTCATATCACTCCATGGGAGATAATGAGTCCAAAACAATTTGAGCTTCTTAAGATTTGGTAGAAAACTAGTTGCCCATGGGATGTCGTTACATGGAATACGTCTGAGACCATCCCAGCTTATGCTTAGTGTCTCAAGCTGCCCCAAGTGCACCAAATTATAAAAGCAGTCTTGATTATCAGTGTATCCACCTTTGATCCCCAATTTTTTTAAATTCGGAATCCTTGTAAACAAATCCTTTGTACAAAGCTCATAACTCAACCAAGATATATTCTCTAAGTTTCTATGAACAATTGAAGGAGTTTGTAATGAATAAATTTGTTCAGCACAAAAATTCCTTAATAGTGGCATTGTCCAATTTCTAAATGCCCCAGGGGAATCCCATGTAACAGATTTTCCACGAACGATAAAGCTTTGTATATTCCTATGCTCAAAGATCTTTACACAAAGAGGAGCGTGATCATATCTTGATTTCTCGGTCAAGGCAAAGTATCTCAAATGAACAAGAATGGCAAACACATTAAGTATCTCATATCTATCAGAAAATGATCCACATTCAATGTCTACTACTCTTAGCAGTTTGAAGTGTGAATATAGATGTTCATAGCTATGAAAGTAATAACCAGTAGAGTAATCAACCCTAGAGTGTAAGGAATGAGAATTGTGAAAGAGCATATCTCCTGACCTGATTTGATTATCAATACGTTCGGTATGACCTATCCAACGATAAGGTTTTGAAAACAGGTGCTGTGATTTCATCCACTCATCAAATGGAAGTTTTTCATCTCTAATCACATTCAAGAGATTTTCACGTCCACCTTCTTTCAAGCACAAATCTCGCAACAGATCATGTATTCTTATTCTCTTCATTTTGCCATTGTAGCTCTGTTTGCTAACTATAACAAGACTTCTATCAACAAGATCTTGCAAGCATTCCATGGCCGCTTCCTCCAAATTCACATGCTTCACAACCCTCAAAAATCCCTCTGCTGCCCACAACCTGACCAGCTTCTTCACAGGGATCTCATAGTCTTCCCCCAAAACTCCAAAATATAGAAAACAAGCTTTTAAGTGGTGTGGTAATTGGTTGTAACTCAAATATAGTACTCTTGAACATGCTTCATTAGAATCACCAATTACACTTTCTGCAACATTCTTCCACTTTTCCACATTCTCTTCTGTCTTGGAGAGAAGACTAGCTACTAAAGTAATAGCTAGAGGTAATCCTTTACATTTCCTCACTATGTCTCTACCAATTTGCTCAAACACCAAAAGAAATTCTGTTTTACCAAACACATTGCAGTAGAGATTCCAACTTTCATTGGCATCTAAGAAAGGCATGTTAATGATAGAGTTACCGGAACTAGCATATTCAGCCACCTCTTTGAGCCGAGAAGTCAATAGTATACGGCTTCCATTATTATCATCTGGAAAGCACCTTTGCACACTATCCCAGGCATTAGAAGTCCATATATCATCTATCACTATCAAATATCTATGATCCTTCAAGTGTTTACGTAGACTTTCTGCTAAGTTGTCATTTCTTTGTTCATGGAGTACATTGCTCTGTTTAGAGAGTTCATCACTTGATGCACTAACACAACCAATAAGGCATTGGAGCATTTGGTCCAGGTTATACACTTGAGATATAGTAGCCCATGCTTGCTTATCAAAATAAGAAACAATTGATGGATGTTCATAAACTTTTTGAGCTAAAGTGGTCTTGCCTATACCTCCCATGCCAACAATTGATACAACTTGTAGCTGCTTCGCTGATTGTCGAGTGAGCTGATCCATTATCGTCTTGAACTCCTCGTTGCATCCAACCATTGAAGCTGTTTTGGAAAATTTACTCACACTAATGTTGTCGCGTTCTAGATCTGCAGGTTGTGATGATTTTGAACCAATTCCTCTTCGTCGCATCCAACCAGTGAGTGATGAACCCTTTGCAAGCTGCTGCTGCTGTTTACTTTTAATCTTAATCAACTTCTTCTTCAAGTAATCAGTCTGTTTAACTGCTTCTTTGAAGATTCCGTGAAGCTTGAGGAGGCTGCAAGCCTCTTTACTGCTTGATTGAAGATAAATGGTAGTCAACTCCATCTCAATCCTTTCTTCGGCTTTGAACCATACATCTCTCATCTCTGCCTCTAAATCTTTCATCGCCCCCGCATTACCATAGGCGGCGATCTCAGATTTTTCAAGATTTTCTTGCAGGAAACCAAGATTTTCATGGAGAGAATTAACTATCTCTTGTTTGTGTTGAAGAGGGAAGCGCGGTTGTGATTGCAAGAACTGTAGATGCAGAGTTCCCATAAGCGAAGTTACAGCAGCGTAAGCCATTTGCGTGTCTCTGGTAGGGTGATCAGAGGAAGATTATGAAGAAATGAATGATTAGCAGATAGATTATTCTTGTCAAAATTAAGAAAAAGAAAAGTGTTTTAGTAAAGGTGCATTTGTGGAGAACAAATTCTGGTCATAAGAAAATAGGAAAAGAAGACAAACACTGTTTTGGTAAAGGTGTGTGAACTTTGACTCTTTGAATATTGAAACTTATACTAGCCCTGTTTGGCTGTTTATTATTATTATTAAAAAAAAAAAAAAAGTTGTCACTGTTTTTTTTTTTAACCAAAAAAGTTGTCACTGTTAACAACTTATGTAGTTGAAATTTATTTTAAAAGGATTACACTTGTATGAGACTGTCTTACAGATATTTTATTTGTGAAACAGATTAAGTCAATATTAAAATGTAATACTTATACTGAAAAATGTAATACTAATTAGAAATAAAGTATATGTTAAGAAATTGTAATATTTTTGAGAAAAAATTTAATACTTTTATATTTTGATGTAAAAGTCAATGTTGTAAAAATTGCGCCTAGGCGCTAGGCGGTGGCCGACCGTTTAGAATTTCGGCGGAATCGTCGTTCTAGGCGGCATAGGCGCCGACTAGGTCGCGGCGAACTAGGCGACCTAAGTGGGCGTTTAGGCTGCCGGTTAGCTATTTTTCCGGGTTTTTTTAATAGGTTATTTTGCTCAAATCGACGCTGTTTTTAGTGAAATAACCCTAAATTGTTCAAATCGATCGCAAATCCAAAAAATGTAATAAAAAATTCAAAATCAGATACTCTAATATTAATATTTTGTGAGTTGTGACTTTGTGTTTTGTTTTTATTCTTTAAATTTTTATACAATTTATAATTTTAGATGTTGTTTTAGGTTAATATTTAATATTTTAGTACTAACTGTTAAAGTATTAAATAGTTTATAATTACCAAGCCTTAAGTAATTTAAAAAAAAAAAAAAAAAAAAAAAAAAAAAAAAAAAAAAACCATGTGCCTAGGCGCCCTAGGTGCTATGCACATGAGGAACACCTAACAATTTTTGCAACCTTGATACAAGTATTACATTTTCTTCAAAAGTATTACACTTCAAATGTATAAGTAATAAATATTTTATTCTTTATTAGTTACGTTTTTCAATATAAATATTACATTTGATCTTGACCTGACCCGTCTCACAGATAAAGATCCATGAGACGGTCTCACACAATTTTTTACCATTTTAAAATATAGTTGAGAGCATTGTTTTGTTCAGATTTATAAAATATTATTAATAAAAAAATGTAAAAAATACTATCTTTGTCTTTCATTTATCCTTGGCATTGTTCAAATACATTTTCTCCAAACGAAAACAAAGGTAAAGAAAAAAAGCTAATGTTTTGATAAATTTTGACAAGAGTTAATATCATCTAAGGTCCTCCGAGTATAGTAGTTTTGTCACGTTTAGTCCTAAACTTTTAAATTGACCATCTGTGGTCTTTTGACTTTCAAATTTAACCATTCGTGGTCCAAGTTAACCACCCATGGTCCTTCAACTATTAAATTTTAACCAACCATGGTCCTTTCAAGAGGACCGCGGCTGGTTAAATTTCGAATGTTGAAGGACCATGGGTGGTTAACTTGGACCACGAATAGTTAAATTTAAAAGTCGAATGACCACAGATGGTCAATTTGAAAGTTTAGGACTAGATGTGGCAAGACCACTATACTCGGAGGACTTCATGTGGCATTAACTCATTTTGACAAGTTTTTACCGGGTTAGAGTCCGGAAGTGTTGGTCCCGATGAGGGTTAGGGTACAAGTCTAGAGGGAGTAAATAGACTTGTAGTATTTTGAAAACTTTTCGAAAGGTTAAAGCAATCAAGATGTAACTTTAACTTCTCGGTCAGAATGCACTGCGAAAATTTTGTTAACCCTTTTTAAATTTCTTTGCACGTAGATTTAATCTTATCAAATCTTAGGTCTAATTGAATGTTATACAATAAAGCAATAAATAATTTAAAGAGAGAGACTGAGAAATTTTTATAGTGATTCGGCTATAACCAGCCTACTCCACTCTTCTCCACAACACGAGGAGGATTGAACTATCACTATTACAAAAACTGGACGTTCACGCTTTGAAGACAAAGTCAGTCGTGAACTCCACAACCTAGGTTTTTCAACTCAACACGAGTTTATTCCGCCTATTTCTATCTCAACGAGTAGAGATTACAAGGTTGGAGAAAAGGTTTTTATTCTTCTCCAAATAGAGAACCTGGCTTCTTGAACTTGATCTTCGCAGCTTGAGCAGCACAAGTCTCTAAGAACTATTTGTAATCCTTTAAGCTTTTTGTCTCTCTTTCTCCTCAACAGACTGGTCACTAAAACACCTGAAACTTTAGCACTTGATAAAATTTTTAAAAAGACCAGCACCTTCTTCAGTTTTGGAAGAGGGTATTTATAGGCACATTGAAATAGTTTTGTTGGAGGAAAAAACTATTTTCAAATGGATATGGACCAATGTGTAGAGACTGATGGGTAATCTAGAGGGTAGGTGAGCGTGTTAGATTTTTCAACCGTTAAAGACTTAATTTGTATTGAACAATGCTTTTTTGTTCTGCACAAAATATCAAGGTATTTAAGGAAATATCTTTCTTGGAATGTGTTCCTAGGATTCACTTCACCTTGGACACATTCTCTCATCCTTTTAAAGGTTTCGGACTGTTTGCTCAGAGAATATCTCGAGCAATCCTTTCGAGTGGTTAACTAGGTTAACGTCTCGAACCTTAGAGCCTTTCCGATACAAATCGTTGACTTTACCATTCGTCCATTGTTACTCCTCGAAAGGTAGACCCTTCAATGCCATCACTCGGTCTTTGCAACCTTTTGGTCTTGATGTCTTCTACTTTTCAAATCTTCGGTCTTCTGATCTTCATCACGGACCATTCAAGAGTTAATCACTCGGGTTACTCTTCGAGTAAATTGTTGAGACTGGCCTCTCGAGTTAACATTTGGATAACTTGAATTGTTACTACTCAAGGTACCATTCGGTTAGTTTGAATGTTTGAGCAGAATTAACTTAAGTCTATAAAATAAAATAATTGGGGTATAAAATTCATATCGTTTGGTATATATCATCAAAATTTAAAAACAAATGTTCCTAACAAGAAGATCAAAAGTGACAAAAATCAAATCCATGCACTTAAAGTGACAAAAAAAAAATTATAGTACAAAAAATATCATTAATATAAGAACTTCTAAAATTTTTGAATTGAACCAAGTAAATTGCAAACAAACAAAAGCAACAAAGTGAACTAGTCTCCCTAATTTGGACATTTGCTCATGTTAACTAAAATGGACAAATTATTCAACACCGATGGCACTCCCTGACAACGCCGCCATTTAAAAATTGTTTAGCGGTGATCGAGTGAGGTGTGAGAGAGTATCCTCACATGGAATATCATCTTGTGGGGTGGAACTAAATGGAGTTGAATAGTAAGTGTTAAGCATGAGAGTGTAGAGTGTTTAGAAACTAGTTCGATTCATGTAAGTGAGAAGCATTCAAAAACAATTGATAGCAAAAGCAAAAGGCAAATAAGTAGCTGTGACCACGGTTCGGTTCCGAACCGGCGATTCACGGTTCACGAACCCGCGGTTCCGATTAAAGGTTTTAACCGTGTTTTTTTTTAATGTTTTGTTTAATTTTTGTTGCGCACGATTATAAATATTTCAAAGGAATTCAATGGTTTTAATACTTTTATAAAGGATTAGCACTCTAGCAGTAGACCACTGGCCTTTGCGCTAGTCTACTGGCAATGGTCTGGCCACTGAGCATGGCCTAGTCACTGAGCAGTGGCCTACCGGGCGTGTTGGCCACAGGCCAATAGTGTAACACCCTACTTTTCTTAAACTAAATCTCAAATACTTAACTTCAAAAGATAAACTAGACAAGATAAAAAGTAAGATTAATTACTTAAAACCAGCCGAAATCAACCAAACGGGTGTCACCGCCACAGTCACCTCATACGATGACTGCTCAGGCTAAAGAAAGGTAACTATCTAGAGTCAAGCTCATCAAAAAACTACATCCAAACTTGGGGAACAAAACCCCGGTGTTCAACACCAACAAAATTAAGATCAACAAAAGTATCTAAACACCAATGTTCATATAGAATCTACCATCTCATAGTCTACGCACTAATCTAACTCGTGCGCGCTCAAACACTGGGCCCACCTTAAAGGGGTTAAGAAAAACAAGTAGGAAATAAACCCGTTAGCACGAATGCTAAGTATAAAGTCTCTCAACCCTGTAAAGTACTATATATATATATTTGAAAATCATTTGGCAATCACACTTAAGCTCAAGTACTTTCGACATTTAAACAACAATCTCAAATCATGCTCATAAATAGTTCAATATGCTTGCAACCTATACATCATATAATCATGCTTTCTCAAGTACTCAACTTAATACAATTCTCATGCTTTAAACAGATATTTCAAATCATAGCTCAATAGTCAAACTCATGCTAAAACTGATAGATAAAGAGATACTAAATAACTCAACAAGCTATCTTATACTATCATGCCAACTCATAAGCAACAACAAAGTATTATACTTCTCATCATACTTAAATGCAAATCATGAAAATCATGCAATAAGATAGTCATGATGCTTTATATATATATATATATATATATATATATATATATATATATATATATATATATATATATATATATATATATATATATATATATATATACACTCGCTCTTAGAGTCACATTGACTCGCTTTTCTCTTCTTACTCTTGAGTCTCTTGACTCACTTTCTTTCTTTCTTTCTTTACTCGTGGGCGAGGTAGGAACTTCACCAAATGTGAATGAACCTATCCGGGCTCGGCATCTAGCCGGCCTAATACTCATCTCGCTCACAGAGCCACTCTCTTGGTTCTTATCTCAAACTCTGTGAAATCAGGTATCGTACTTGTTAGTGTGCACACCCCCTAACCAAGATTTCAAGCCCGGTGGGTAGTATCCAACCTAGTAACTCGGGAATATCGACCTCGTTACTTCATATAATATGCCGGTTCGCAATGACCGTTTCTTTCCTTTCTCAAACTTTCTTTCTTTCTCTTTTCTTTCGAAAGGACATAGTCCTAATTGGCCTCCAAAAACTCTATTTTCTCACAATAGATAGTATATAGATATATATCATGCAACCTCTTTCTCATGCAACATCTCTATTTTATGCAAGCTTATGCACATAATTCTCAACAACTTCTCTTTCTCACATTTTGGAAATCAAGTATCATGCAATCTTCTCAATGCAACTAGATAGTGATTTTCCAAAATAGATATAGGTTTTTGAAATAGATCTTACACTTACTTAGAGCCAATAGTGCACTTTAAACAATGAAATCTACTAACATGCTCTTTACTTTAAAACATACTTTGCATTCCATTCATTGTAAAACAAGGAAAATCATGCACTGCTTCATGCCAAATTCTCAAATACTTAGCAAATCTTCTCAATAAATACTAACAAGTATTTAAGCATGTTTTTCAAATCAAATAGTAATACTCAGATGCATTAATTCATTTGCTGATATACTTCACAAAGAACAACAATAATAAAGAACTCAATTCTCACAATTCTATCTGTAAAACATGCTTTCTACCTCTAAATCCAACGAAACTAACTTCTACTAGAGCGTCGTAACGAGCCCGAGTGTCCGAGGCTCAAGTACCCACGAGTCCCGGTCCGAACAACGTGTAGCTGAGCCACAGAGGGCCCGACATAAACTATCTTTGACCTAGCGGAGCTTGGTGACGAGGCTTGGGAAGCCCCGCCACTTGGCTTCGCCAAGCTACGGTGCAAGGCAACGGATCATGCCTAGATCCGTTGCCTTGGTCCGTCACTCAACGGGGCTGGCCAACGGACCATGCCAGGGTCCGTTGGTTGATCTGGTGCACCAGACACCTTCTTCTTCACCTGAACACAAAACCAGATGCAATTCAACACTTCTAAACCTTAATAAATCAATCATAGATCAACAATAACTCACAAATAGCTCAACAACAACATTTATCTAACATTTCTACACATCTAAACCACATTCTAGCATTTAACAAAGTCCAAAATATAGTTTGGGAGTCCATGGTTTATACCTTAGCTTCTTCTTCTTCTTGTGTGGATCCCTTCTTCCTCTCTACTCAACTTCCACCACCCTCACTTCCTAAACTCCCCAAACAAACCACACAAACAACACATAAGGAAGGAACCTCAAAGATTGAAGGCGAAAGAGTGGAAAACTACAAGGAAAATGGATGAATATATGAGAATTGAGCTTGGAAACTTACTGTGTTTTGCTTCTTCTACCAACAGAGAGCTCAAGGAGAGGCAAAGAAATGGGATCAAGAGACAACAATAGAATAGTGAGGTTTTTATAGGGTCCAAAACCCTAAGTGGATCACCAATGATTGGTTGAGGGCAAAGGAGGAGGCTTGTCTTCTAAAAAAGATCAGTTGTAGAAAGCTCCTGGTTCACCTTGCATCATGGACCATAGTCTAAAAAGTGATTTTGAATAACTAGGGGGTCAAAAATAGATTTTCTAAAAATAATTTCTAGTTAAAACAATTGATTTAGGTTTCACAGATTCCTTTCTGGTTTCACTCAGATTGACTTTTTGGGTCAAAATTTGGTACATAAATGTACCCGAAACTTAGGATTTTCGAAGTAGTATAAATCTTGGTGTCGAATTTATTTAAAAACTCGGTTTAAAAATATTTAATTCAAACACCGCTTTCAAAATAAAATTTTTAGAAGAGTGAAATGGCTATTTTGAAATTTATAAAATAGAAATTTGAAAAATTATTTTTGGGTTGTCACAAATAGGCCACTTGGCCTTTTTTTTTTTAATGGTTCTGGAACCGGAACCGTCCGATTCCGCGGCGGTTCTGAGTCTAGAATTCCTTAAACCGGAATCAGAATTGGAACTGTACGGTCAGTTCCGATTCTGTCTCTGGTTAGGTTCGAACTGAGCCGTGGTCATATCTACAAATAAGTAATTGACTAACGCAACAAGTATCAAATAAATGGAAAGGTAGAGACTTGGACTTAGCCACTTTTGTATAGATGTTATAATGTGTCTTAGGATGGAGATTATGTAATGCCTCAACAAGGGAACTAGAGAAATGTTACTAGGCACCAATGCCACTCTCATGGACATTGGACTCTCAATTAGCTTTAAGCCCCATTCTCATGGTAATTCAAACCAATTGAAGCAATCATCAAACATGTAGTGTTCAGGTCACCTACCAACTCCATTTTCTCAAAGCAAAGTTGGACTAGTGAGAGGTGTGGCTATGATTTTATGTTAATTGGGAGCTAAGTATATGCTTATCTTATCCCTTTGTGTCATTTAAGTGATAGGAATTGATTGTAAGATCATGTAAATTGGAGCCAAATTGGATGTGTTTTGATGTCATATTGGCACAAAGGCGTGTTCTGATGAGAATCATGATCGAGAGGTTAAGAAAGTGAAAAAGGGAGTGGTGGAAGTATCTTGGAGTCACCCATAGACTCAAAGAAACAAAGGAAAAGAAGAAATATGCATTTTGAAGTGAATATCAAGGTTCATGATGACACTCACGATCGTGAGTGTTAGCGTGACAAAATCCTGCTATGTTTTCTCTACAAGGCGATGTCTTGGTATTTTAGTCATATCTCAACGTATGAATGTTCAAATCAAGTGATTCTTATGACATTGGAAATATAATTGAAAGAGATACAACTTATATGAAGACCACAAAGTCTAATTCGAGTGTCTACAATGTGAAAAAAGGCTTAGAAACTAGAACTACTATACAGAGTAAACGATCACGTACGGCTGACCTCACGACATGAAGTCCACCGTGAGCGCTTGAACCTGCAAAGTATGATTAAAACTCATAGTGGAAGTCACGTGTGTGAGGCAGACCATGAGCACACGACCAGAAAGTTTAGATTTGTTCATTTTGACATGATTTTGGGGGTATAAATGCACCTAAATGATTATTTTCATATCACTTTTGATTTTTAGCTTCTCTCTATAGGTTTTTTTTTTTTTTTTTTTTTTTTTTTTTTTTTTTTCTTTTTTAGAGAAAAACATCTCCAAAATTATCCTTTTGTAAGCAAATCCACATTTAATCAATAATTGAAGAACAATTTCAGCTTGTAATCAACTACAATTGCAATTTCCAGATTTCATCTTTCATTGTTCTTGCTTAAAGCTAAGTCTTTCTTACTTTCTTTACATTTTATTTATTTCAATTGCTCTTGCAATGTCTTTCAATTCAATTCATGCTTTCATTCCTATTTCAAACATAAGTAGCTAGATTCATTTATGAATTTAGATTAAGCTCTTTTGTTGTGGATGCATGGTATGTGATTTGAATTACAATATGAGATAGTGTAATAACTCAATGATGGTTCTTGTCGTGAGCTTGGTGATTTGTATGGACTCTTGTATAGTTATGGCCCAATTATACAAGAGGTATATGTACAAGATGTTGTTGCTATGAGAATAGAACAACATCATAGCCACACCTCTCATTATTCCAACTTTGCTTTGAGAAAATAGAGTTGGAAGGAGACGTGAACACTATGTGTTTGATTAATTACTTTAGTTTGTGTTAAGTTGCCATGAGAATGAGACTGCAAACTAATTAAGATCCAATATCCACAAGAGTGACATTGGTACCTAGTAGCATCTCTATAATCCCTTGTTAAAGCATTATACGGTCTTTACCCTTGGAACACTGTAACATCTATACAAAAGTGGCTTTGTCCAAGTCCCATCTTTTCCAATTGTTTCTTAATTTTTGCTTGATTGTTCAATTCATTACTTTTTACTATTCTCACATGAATCTCACCATTTCCTTTGAATTAACTTCCAAAAACTATACTCTCATGTGCTTAATTAACCCCTCATTTATTCAACTCCCCTTTAGGTCACTCATTGAGGACGATACCTCGTGTGAGGATACCCTCTCACACTTTACCCCACTACCACTTTTACATAACTTTCACAAAGTTACTCTGCGGATGGTTGAGGTCATGTTGACGCTCCAGTCAGTATCTGTAACACCCCGTATTTTCCTAAATATTTATATTAAATATAAATATTATCCAAATAGAACTATTTACTTATAATTAAATATTTTGCTATATATATATCTATATATATATATATATATATATATATATATATATATATATATATATATATATATATATATACCCAAATATGTTACTATGGGCTTTGGTTACTTATTTTATAAACTATGATTTTAATACCGAAATCCCTTAATTTATTGATATGGTCCATGGTGGACCGTGGACCTTTGTCTAAAATAAAGCCCGTAGTCTTTTAGATAAAGTAAGGAGGGCCCTCTTACCTTTTCAGATTTGTATTAGGAATCCTAAACTTCTTACCTTTTCAGATTCGTATTAGGAATCCTAATCAATGTAAAGAGGAATTAGAAAGCGTTTAGAACCCCTTTCACGCATCCCTCGCCCTCTCGCTCGAAAATCCCTCCCAAAAGATAGTCAAAGAATTCCTCATCACCAAGCCTAGGAAAGACATATTGGGAAAGGATCTTGAGGAAGAATCTTATGAGTCGTGAGAAGTTTAATTAAGCTAAAAGGTAACTCATGTCTTACAAAACCTATTTTCCTTGCTATGTTATGATCTATTGGAATCCTTGAATGATGAATGTGTTATCTTGCGATTATGCCTTGTTAGAGCTTGTATTTAGGGTTTATATTGTGATCTCTTGATATTATTAACGTTCTTGATGATCCCGGGGTAATTGGGTACATATTCTTGTGTCTATGCGTATTTAGAGCTTGTATTTAGGGTTCGTATTGTGGTTTCTTGATAGTCTTGATGTTCTTGATGATTTTGGGGTAATTATATGCATGTTCTTGTGTTTAAACATATTTACAGCTTGTGTCTAGGGTCCAATCATGTTGTTCGTTGAGTCATTCTATGTATTCAGGTCCTTATTGTTGTTGATGTGAGTTTGGGTGTGTTGGGACTTGGTTTTGGGCAAAATTGATGAATTCCCGTAGGGAAAAATATGCCAAGAAGGGACGTTTCAGCGGGTAGTCAGTGGGGGGGGGGGGGGGGGGACGAACCCCCACTTGACCTCCCGCTGGAACGGCGAAGTGTTCCAGTGGGCGGTTGGCGGGTGGACGACCACTCGCCAGTCCACCCGCTGGAATGGGTGGTTCCACCAGCCGGTGGTTGTCCACACACCGTACCGCCCACTGGTACGGGCCGGTGCGGGGTCGTTCGGTCTCCATTTGGTCGAACCCCGTGCCCCGATGTGTCTTCTTTGATGTTTGTGGGTCTAGAATAATGTCCTAAGTACCGTAAATAGGATTTGTGAGTCGTGTTTATGCATTTGGACTAAACTTGTGTTGTGGCGGTCCAAAGCATGGTCTATGTTATTCCCCGTAGGTCGTATGTATATATTGATGTCACGTGTCGTTGGGAGTCTATTCGTATGGTCTTCCCTTTCCCTAGTTATCCCTTGATGAAGTTGTTGTTGAGTCTTGAATGTGGTGTTGATGTCCATGGATTATGAAAAGATATGAGATTGGTGGAAAAGATATGTTGGCAGTATATTGCACTGCGTGTGCTTAGATTATCGTGTTGCGGTACGATCAGGTTTGCACTACGTGTGCTGATGATATTGCACTGCGCGTGTTTATTCTATGGTGCTGTGGTACCTATGTAATGGCGTTGCGGTGCTGAGAGATCGGTGGTATGTTGGAGGTAATGTAGACGGGGAGCTTTGCTCCGGAGGGATAAGGCTGGTGGAGTACAGGGTGGCCTGGAGGTACAGGTTGGAACTGATATAAGGATGGAGAGGAGTAATGGTTGGAACTTGGTATAAGGTTGGAACATGGACGTGTCTCGTGGTCTCATTGTTGTCTGTTATTGTTGTCGTGTCTTGTGGTCTTACTGCTCTTATTGTTGTCTTGTCTTGTGGTCATGGTTTGCATGCTTGTACCGTAATGTTGTCGTGTCGTGTCAATGTTAATGGTATGTCGTGAGTCCTTATCCTGATTTGAAAACTAGAGTTGTTTAGGACTATATTTATGTATTCCCAAGTCTCAAAATGATTTTCTTATATCTATATATATTGTACTCAACGCGTGGGAGTGGGTTACTTAGCATTATTCACTAACGGTTGCTGCACCGCATGTTTTTTAGCTATAGATTAGTTGGCTCATGAGCGCGCTAGACGAAGCTACGGTTCCTAGTATAGTTAGTGACTAACCTTAGTTTGACGGCCTGTGAGCCATTTTGTATTCGGATGATGTTTATATATTATGATTAGCTAGTTAGTAGTCTGTGCATCTAAGTTCTCAAGCTTAGATGTGGCATAGCACCCCTACACTAGAGTAAAAGACATTTTTGGTCCTAGACTTATAGTGGCACGGACAATTTTAGTCCTTCTTAAAAAATCAGACAATTTGTGGACACTCTTATTGTGACGAGGACAATTTTGGTCCCCCGTCAATATTCTCGTTAGATGCCCCGTTTGAGAGGGGGTAATTGCGTCTTTTCAACATTACTCTCTCTCTGCTTTCTTGAAGCTCGCGCCTTTGTCACGAGTACTCTTTTTTTCTCGAATATCACCGGCTGGATCTAGAGCATGCTCTTCGAGCTCAACGCCTCTTCTTATCCCCCAATTTCGATTTGCTTTCCCAACAGTCTTCTTGCAGCGCCGTCGTCGGTGATGAGATGATGCTCACCGACGAATCTTCCAATATTATCAGCTTTTCCGGCAATAAGTACAACGGAAATGGTATTAGGAGGATTTACGATGATGATTTGAGGGCGATTCCAGGCGACGTTGTTTTCGGTAATAGCACTAAGGGGAAAGAATCATCCTCTTCGAAGTCTTATAAAAGACAGAAATCCTCAGCCGGATCTGATTTTAGCGGTGGAGAATCGCTGGCGGAGATTGGCGGCGGAGCGGTGGCTACAGAGACTCCTCGATCGGTTAGTCGATTCTCAAGAAGCCGGTGTTAGGCTTGTTCATGCGCTGATAGCTTGCGCCGAGACCGTCTAGCAGGAAAACTTCAAACTAGCCGACGCCCTAGTCAAACACATCGGATTCCGGCTTGGGACACGACGGATAAGGGCGTGAAAGAACATGGGTTTTAAGTTAGCTAGCAGATCAGATATGGGTTCAAGTTCATCTAAAATTGCTCACGATTTCTTCCCCTTTGTAGCTCTGAAGATTAGAACGTGTATAGTGGTGTGGGGTATGTGGTATTAGCAGTATGGTTGGTTGCTTTGTTCTACTTGTTGGGTAATACTGCTGCAAATTACTTTTGTTGTTGTCTCGAAAAGCTCTCGAATTTGTTGAGGTTGCCCCCGACTCTGGGCCGTGTTTGTGACTTGTGTTGTTGTTGGCACTGTGGCTTTGTGTGTTACTGAGCAAGGTGTTCAGATTGACAAGAAATGTTTCTTAAGGGATGTTTGTTTCTTCATTTTCGCGATTTTGTCTCTGCTTATAATTCTGATTCTTGGCAAGGCCAGTGTTGGGGTTGCAATGGGTGTTTTCTCCATTTACATCGTGTATGCCATTTGCGTTGCTGCAAACGAGATTCTAAGGAAGCATTTCAACAGATCAAAAGCGGATTGTGTGACTCCATTGCTGCCAGTGACAGGAGGTGATGGAAGCAAAGGGGGGGGGGGGGGGGGGGGGGGGGGAAGGGAAGCTTGAGAAGTTGGATTCTAAAGAGATGGAGGTATGATGAAAAGACGCAAATAACCCCACCCTAACGGGGCATCTAACGGGAAGAGTGACGGAGGACCAAAATTGTCCTCGTCACAATAAGAGTGTCCACAAATTGTCTGATTTTTTTTATGAAGGACTAAAATTGTCCATGCCACTATAAATCTAGGACCAAAAATGTCTTTTACTCCCTACACTATTATGTTTGGTTTCCGTTTATTTGGGTATTAATGATAGACTTACTCTTACTTCGTAAGCTTTAATGGTTTTAAATTATGCTAAAAATCGGGGGTGTTACAGTATCACCAACGATACCTTGGAAGCAAGTTGCGGATCCCAGACATCCCGATCGAGCTCACAATAACCATCCTAGATAACGTTCAGATTTCTAGCCCCACATTGACGCTCACAGACGTGACGGTGAGCGGGAGCCCAGGGATATGATAATGCTCTGGGATGGTCACGATTGCATAATGTGTAATTGTTATATCGTGCACCAGGGCGCACAATGCATTGTGTGCCCTAAAAATTCCCTATTTCATATGTACATAATTGTATAGTAGAATACACATAAACTCCTAACATAATACACATAACATAATACACATAATAAATTCTTAACATAATACACATAAACTCTTAACGTAATATATATAAACTCTTAACATAATACACATAAACTCTTTTTATAAGGATATTTATGTCTTTTAAAACATATTTCATTTCTATTCCTTAAACCAACCAAACACTGTAATATAATTCCTAACAGTAGAATACAATTCATATTCTATTCTTTGCCTATTCCATTCCTTATGAAATAGCATTCGTATTATTCCAAAATTCATTCCGTGAACCAAACATGTTGTTAACATAATATACATAAACTCTTGACATAATACACATAAACTCTTAGGACGCACAATGTATTGTGCACGATATAATTTGCCCATAATACGGGTATGGGTTAAGGATTTAGAGGTCCACCTCGTTTTGGGTAGGCTAAACTAAATTTCTATTTGATTTTAGCATTTGAAGTTTTTAAACTTTGTAGCAACTTCGTTATGGATGATATGAACTCATTATTAACTTCAAAACTTTGTATACTCCATAATAAAATACACTTGATTATATATTTAATACTCCGTAATAATTTTTTTAAAAAATACATTAAATAATTATTCATCTAACACATAGATGCAACACTGAATCATTCATACAAATCTTGACTTCATGTAAGAGCACGTAACATACGATTGTAGTATACTAGTATACAAAAAAAAAAAAAAAAACAAATCATTTTTGATCTGTTTAGTTTAACAATTTAAGGAAGTTTAATAAAGTTTTGGAAATTTTAATTAAACACAAAAAAACTATTGATTTACTTTAATAAAGTTTTGGAAATTTTAATTAAACACAAAAAAACTATTGATTTACGGTTCACTTAGATTTAAAAAAAAAAAAAAAAAAAAAACTCAATAATTTTATACTTTAATAATCACTAGGAATTAATATTTCTTATTTAATAAATAGAAAATTGTAAAAATAAAAAATAAAAAATAAAAAATAAAAAAGACGATGAAATTATTGCACAGATATTAATTTAAAATGTTAAAAGTTATTCAGAAACTGAAATACTTGACCGCCCGCCAACGGAATTCCAAGTCCGAATTATCCAAAGACAATCGCAGGCCGCAATGGGCAAACACAACCGAAAGGGGCGTTCCGAGAATCGAACTCGGGACCTCCCGCACCCAAAGCGAGAATCATACCACTAGACCAAACACCCAATCACATTAATCATGTTCTCTTTACGGTATCTATTAAATTTATTACTTATATTGAAGTCACCGGCTTTGTTGAATCCACACAAATTAACTGAATGTTCACAATTCAAATTAACACTCATTATTTGACCTATTAAAATTTTCTGGTCAGATTTGGCTGGTAATTTGGCCGGAGTGACCAAAATTGATAGAAATTGCATAGTCAAGGTACTAAAATAACATTTTTGAAAATCGAGTGTTGCAATTAACACAACCCCAATAGTCAGTGGATCAAAATTGAAATTTTCTCTTTTGTAGAGGAAGAGAAAAAGAGCTTATTATTACCAGGGATGCCATTTCATGGTACAAACGTTAACAATCTCTTGTTTCAATTTTATTTACTGGGAAAGTTATTTTCAAGAAAAAAAATGGTGATTTTCCATTTTAATTGGAATTGATTTTTCATTAACTTTAATTTTTCAAATCTTGTTAAACATTAAAAATTTAGAAAATAATTTTCAAAAATTATCTTTTGGGTTTTTAAACGCACCCTATATGTAGATTATTACTATTGCACATGATCTACCAGGCTACAGTCTAATCTTTTTGTCTGTACAAATTAACACACTTTGTCTTAAAATTGGATTCAAATCCTTTACATAGAGCTAAACCTTGGCGGGTATTTTGTTTGGAGGAAATTGCAATTCTCTCATTCTATAGAATTGAAAATCGTACCCCTCCCACAAGAATTGTAATCTAAACTGGATGGAAGAAGAAAAAAAATGTGTTTTATTGACAATCTGACCACTCCCATTTACCAAAAAAGGAATTATTATAAGAAGATTTTAGTCATTATATTACTTCTTCTCTTTCAATTCGCATATCTGCTCAATACTTCTATTTTCACCAAACAATAAAATTTAAATTTTTACGTAATTTCACATTATTTTTTTCTCATGAAATTATAATTCTTTTTTTTCTCCTTAATTTCTTCCGTTCAATCAAACAGTATGTGAGTTCTCAGTTCGACAAACTTGTTTCACAATTTTTCTAATTCAAAGCTCCAAGTTCTTCCCAAGGTGAATGATCTCCGTATTTTATTCATCTCCAACCCTGAAATTTGCTAGCTAGTGACCCAATAGACCACTCGACCACTGTTTGTCTAGGTGGGGACACAACAAAAGCAACTCCCCGACCCCTTACTACGTGGCATAAAAAAATTATATCTAAATGGTGTAATGGTGAAATAGGTCACCTAACTACACACTAAAATGTAATTGAGTCATTGAATTTAAATAGACCCGCTTAAGCTCCATGTCTAGGCTTGTGAGCAGTTAAAACCGAAACCTACCCCTACCTATATAGGAAATTTTATTGTGGACCATGGTCAAAACGGTGTCGTTTTTTTTTTTTAATGAAAAGAAACGGCACTTGTTCCGTGTAATTAGTTCTGTTTGTATAACATATTTAGTTTCATTTTATATACAATGTAGTTTCATTTCAGCACAACTAAAGTTTCATTTTGTTTAAACTACAATTTCATTTGACATTATACATACAATAGTCTTATTACAGTGAGACATATTATTAAATTAATTGATCGAAAATTGAAAAATTGATGCGGAAGTAATGATCAAAAAATAGTTTGGTGATAATGCGGTAGATATGGGTTCTAGTGCAATTGTTGGTAAGGACTATACTAATCAACCCAAATTGAAGCGCCAATTCAAGCTAAAACAACAATTACAATTGGGTGTATCAAGTCTCCCCAATTGTTTCAAGAATCATTAGTAAGAAAGTGTCATCCACTTTGAGTAAAAACGATTCTCAAATTGGTCCAAATCAAAATACCAACACCTCCTCAATTCTATCACTGGTAAGACTTGATCCTGTGTCATTGTTTCCAAACTTCACCCCTGTGACCAACTGAGTTGCTCATGCGGGTTGCTCATTTTCATAATTCCATACCTACACCTTGAGGACAATGTGTGTTTTTTTAAGGGGTGGAGAGTGATACACCCTTAATTATGCAATAATCATATGAATAAATTATGTAACTTAATTAGAAGAATTAATTATGTTTCTAGAATTAGGAGGATAATTTGGATAATACAACTTTTTGAAAAGAGCCTGTGCGGCATTTATTGAAAGTAAGTTGAAATAGAGTCTGGCGGACCAGAGTCTGAATACATAGCAGTTGAGTAATTAAAAGTTGCTAAAGTGTGTGCTAAGTAATTATCTGATCTAGGAATAAAACTTAATGAAACATAATCAAAGGAAAGCATTCGGTTTCTGCAGCTATCAATGGCATAGCTAAGGTATGAGCGAGGTGTATCCTTCGCAAGTGATAATTATTGTTGAAGTGTCAAGCAGTCCGTTAAGAGGTCGACCGATCTCTCTCCACGATCCCATAGCCAAGATAAAACTTCCTTACATGCAAATGCTTCTGCCATAAGAGGGGAGAAGCAGTCTATCATCGGTGTCTGTAGAGCTGAGATATACAATCCCTGTCCGTCTAGGAGAGTTGCCCCTACAGCCGCTTTACTCGTGGTGTGGAAATATGCCGCATCAAAGTAGCATCGGTTCCGCATGCCTCCATGGCTTATAGATGAGGGGCTGACCGTGTGGATTTCGGCAGCCACGGCAGTAGGCACCTGGACTGGAAGCCGAACAGCAGCAGCTTGATCGATTGCCCCTTGGGCTTGTTCGGCGTTCGCCGTGGCAGTTCCTTGTTCGGCCGGTCGCATGCGGTCCGGGTGTGCAAGTCGCCATGCCCGGATCGCTGTGGTTACAGTAGCAATCATCTTCCGTGGTCTGGGTAAGCATGCATCCCATACAGCCTCATTTCTCACTCGCCATATATAATATAATAAGCCCACTGCATAAATAATTCCATCATCATCTAAGATATTCAATATTTCATTAAACCAAACATGAAAAATATCTGTGACACTATTGGGGATTGGAAGGTGAGATTGTGCCCAAATGTTCATTGTATAATCACATCTAACCAAAGAGTGCATAGTATCCTCATGCATGATCCCGCACATAGCACATGTTGGATCAATCTCCACTCTCTTTATAATCAGGTTCTTTGTAGTGGGTAATATATCATTCAAGGCTCTCCATAAAAATGTTTTCCATCTTGGGGGTATTTTGAGTTTTCATAATTTGGGCCATTTATCAAACATCCCTGTTGTTTGAACATAGCTCCCCACTATTTGCCTGTAACCACTTCTAACCGAGTATTCACCTGTTATGTCTCCATACCAATACCACACATCCTCATAATCCGGTGACACAGGTATTTTCAATATTCGTGTCACATCCGCTGGAATAAAAATATCAGTTAAAATGTCATGATCCCATGATCCCGTTTCCTGATCCATTAAGCCCATAACTGTTGCCTGCGCCAACTGTGGTGGTTTTTCAGTAATTATTTTCGCATTATTCTCATCTTGAAGCCAAGGATGATCCCATATTAGGGTTGCCCTTCCATTTCCAATCCTGCGCCTAACTCCTCCACAAATTAGTTCTTGGGCAGCCATGATACTACGCCAACAGAAACTTAGGTTATTCCCTAAACAAGCATCAAAGAATGACCCTTTAGGATAATACCTGGCTTTAAATATTCTTGATACCAACGACTCAGGTTTCGTGAGTAAACGCTAGGCCTGTTTCCCCAGCATGGCTAAATTAAAGGCACGCAATTCTTTAAAGCCCAAACCCCCATATTTCTTAGGGATACACAATTTATCCCACGCTTTCCAGTGGATGCCCTGGTCACTTTAGATCTCCACCAGTAACGGTTCATAGTTCTCTCAATAGTTGTGCAAACATTCATAGGTAATAAAAATACACTCATTGAAAAGGTGGGCATAGATTGTGCCACACTTTTTAATAAAATCTCCTTACCTGCTTGTGATAACAACTTCTTATTCCATGACCCAATTCTTTGTCTAATTTTGTCCTCAATATATGAGAAAACTGCTCTCCTATTTCTGCCCACAAATGATGGAGGCCCTAGATACTTTCCAAAATTTGGAGCCTGCACCACTCCCAAGATATTGGCAACCTCCTCCATGTCCTCATCTCGTGTGTTCTTGCAATAGAAAATACTTGATTTATAGTAATTCACTGCTTGCCCAGACATTTCCTCATACACTGATAAACACTGCTTTACCACTCCAGCCTCCTGGGCAGTTGCTCTAAAGAAGAGTAAACTGTCATCTGCAAAGAATAAATGGGATATAGGGGGGGGGGGGGGGGGGGGAGCTCCTCTAGCTATTCTGCAACCATGTAGTTCTCCCCTTGTCTGGGCCTGTTGTAACAATAATGAAAGTCCTTCAGCACAAATAATAAAGAGATAGGGTGACAAGGGATCACCCTGTCTCAAACCTCGAGTTGGACTGATTTGTTCACTTCGTGTTCCACCAACCAATATACTATACGAGACTGAGGTTACACATAACATTATTAACTCCACCCACCTTTCATCAAACCCCAACGCTAGCATCATATTACACAGAAAGGGCCATTCCATTCGATCATAGGCTTTTGCCATGTCCAGTTTCAAAGCCCCCCATCCTATGATTCCACATTGCTTTCTGTTCAAAAAATGACCCACTTCGGCAACAATCAAAATATTATCTGTTATTAGCCTGTCAGATATAAAAGTACTCTCGGTGTCAGATATAATATCCCCCATGAGTGGCTTCATCCTGACAGCTATGACCTTAGCCATAATCCTGTAGATCACATTACTTAACGCTATCGGCCTATAATCCGAGACCACTTCAGGGGTTTTCTTCTTGGGGATCAGGATTATGTTTGTATCATTTAGGCTAGCAGGAAACGAGCGAGTATTAAGACAATTCACAATATAGGTCGACACATCACCACCCACTACATTCCAGAAATGCTGGTAGAAACCCGGATTCATTCCATCCGGTCCTGGTGCTTTGTCAGGGAACATAGAAAATATAGCATTCTTAACCTCAATAACATCAAAGGGTCGCAAGAGTGTCTCATTCTGTACCTGTGTTACTCGAGAGCCTATATTTCCAAAGAACTCCCCATTATCATTAGGAGAGCCGGAGCTGAAGATATTCCGATAATAGTTCAAGATAATATTTCTCATGGCCTCTCCCTCAACCCAATCCCCACTATTATTCATAATCTTAACAATAGTATTCTTTTTCTTGCGATGAGATGCATACCTGTGATAAAATTTCGTGTTTGCATCCGCATCCTTAAGCCAATGCTGCTTGGCCATCTGCCTCCAGTATGCATCTTCCTGGGCTTCAATACGATTCAGGCACTCTTCCAAACGTTGAAATTCAGCCAATGAGGTTGGGTCATTACACCCCCTTAGACGTAACTGCTCCTTTCGTAGGTTCCTTATTCGTTCACCAAACTTATGAAATCGATCTCTTCCCCAGCGCACTAAACGATTTCCACAAAGAGAAATACATTCCTGCAAGCTCCTTCCTCCACCTTCATTCCATGACTTTTCCACCACATCTCTACATCCTTCATCATGTAGCCATGTCATTTCAAAACGAAACCCTCTTTTCAAACCACCCCTCCTTTCCCGAAGATTCTGAATCCCAAGGAAAAGAGCAGAATGATCCGATTTTCGGGTTAATATACTCTGCACACTAGCATCCGACACGTTCTCACGCCAACTCTGGTTAGCCAAAACTTTGTCTAACCTTTCCTCTATCCAATTTGGTGTGCCTTTTCCTTTTTTCCCAAGTAAACGGATATCCAGTCATTGGCATCTGCGCTAAACCACAATCCTCTATAGTCTCACCAAAACCATGTAGTAAACTATCAGGATGGGGGTTTCCACCTCGCTTCTTAGACTGAAATAACAAGTCATTAAAGTCACCAATCATTACCTACGGTAGATCTGATCTGCCAGCTAAAGTACGAATAAGGTCCCAAGAGTCCCTCCGTTGACCCCTCTGTGAAAAGCCATAAAATCCCGTCATTCTCCATTTATCAAGCCCCGGTATACTCACTTCAATATTCACATAATTCTTGGAATAACTCATTAGTCTTGCCGTATTATTTGCTCTCCACAATAGAGCCAAACCACCACTCAATCCAGAACTATCAATACAAAAGAGACCATCGAAACCAAGTTTTACCCGAAGTCGTTCAGCATGATCTCGGTTAACCTTGGTTTCCATCAGAAATACAAAGTCGGGCTTCTTACAGGACACCATGTCCTCAATCTCGCGAACTGTTCGTGGATTACCCAAGCACGGCAGTTCCAACTTAAGGTACTCATTGGGACTGGCGGGCCTGATCCACAGGTCCCGCCATAAACAAAGAATCAGAATCAACAACCATCTTTCCATTCAAAGCACTTATCTCCCCACCATCCGTCCTCCGTCTTTTCGGATCCACCCGAACACCCTCCCCTTCTCCAACTACTCCCTCACCGCCCAACCTTCCCACACCTCCAACCTCCGATTCCATCCCAGAAACAGCCACCCTCTCTACCCGATTCTGCACACCCCCTTTACTCCCAACCCCCACTGCCGAACTCTTACCCTCACCCCCATAACTGATCTCACGCCACCTCTCCTGCCCCAATTCAAACCACTTATCCCCAAACATCTTTGCCGGACTAAAACCCCCCGCCCTCATACTCACGCAAAAAGGGTATTGTTCTGGTTTCAATAACGAACGGCGAGCTTGCAAGAAAAATTTATCCGTGTGCCCCATTCTCCCACAAAAAAGCAAAACATGTGGAGGCGTTCATACTTAAAATTAATCCATGTCCACGACCCATCCCTTAAAATCATCTTCATTCACCACTTCAAGGGGTTAGACACGTCATGAGTGATTCTAATTCTGTAGAAGGACGTCCACTGTCTCTCGAAGTTACGTTCATCATACCGTAAAAAGACACCGGCATAGTCCCCGATCCTCTCCAATACTTTCACCGTGTGGTATCCCGGTGGAATATCCGGGACTTGAACCCATAAGTCAACAGAATTTAGACTAACCTACAACGGATCTTCTCCATCGTTCAGGACTTGGTAAAGTAGCGTTGCATTCTCAAACGCCCAAGGGCCCTCGTCCAGAACACGTCTCATGTCCGGTTCATCGAAGAAGGTGAACAAGAATAGATTCGGTTGCACATCCGTTATCTCAATACCCATGAGTGGTTTCCAAGCCGAAGCCATAACACGCTTCATCACCTCATTCTTCAAGTTTCGATCCGTTAAAAAACGGCCAACAATGGTCCAAGTCTGCTTCGTCGCCGGCAGATCAGGGTCGCCGACGACTTCATCCTCGAACCAGATTCCTTGCTCTTCATCCTCCAGCGTGATGTCTGCAGTGTGCGCAATAATTTCTTGAACATCCATGGCGCAGAATCAACCAGTTTCAATGTCCCGTTCGGTCGCATGCACGTAGAGGCCAAAACCCTAGATCTCAGGGGGGAAATTAGAAAACCCTAGGTTTCAGGGAGAAAAGTCGAGACCCACAGTTTTTCAGATCTGGATAATACAACTTAATTAGTTGGAGATTTAATATCGTGTCTAAATTAGGGTAGGAAAATTATGTATATCATAATATATCATTACCTTGTATAGTTAGTAAAACTATTTTAGTAGGTTAATTATTATAGGTATTAGTAATTTAGTATAAATAGGTCCATTGTTATGAAGATTCGCAAATAAAGAAATATATACTCTACTATTTTAGTTATTCTTCTTGGAGTCCTCACACACTTAAAGTCTGGAGTTAGAATTTTTCGTGACTCGAATACGGTTAGAAACTAAAAATATGCTTGAAAAGTTTTCTATCTAGAATCCTGTGACATCCCCACACACAAAAAAGATGGAGATGTTAAGGAGAAGCAAATGCATGGTGAAAGAACACGAATAGGGAGAGCTACTATACCAAAATACATTAGAAAATACTGCAATGGTTAGAAAGTAAAGAGACCCTAATATATTTGGAAGAGGCCGAGCGTCATTTCCATAGCGTTGCTGCTCATCTTGAATCCTAACAATATGCATCCACTTAATACTAAATACTCTTCTCTCAAAAGGTTGAATCCCCAATCTCAAAAGTCCTTTATACCCTAATCTGATGGAGTATTTGAGAATTGAGATGATCTAAATCACGGTGACTTAATGGCTCAGCAACACATGGTCAAATGACAGGCTAAATACTAGAGCATAAAGCAGGAAAATGGTCACCCACATTATTTCAATCGTTGAGAGTTGTGCGGCTTTCAATTACCAACATTTTCAATATACATTACCCTCCCTCAAATGGCTCCCACTTTTAAATAAGTTTAATAAAGTTAGTGAAAATTTTCAGAAAAAATTGTAATTTATGCCCATCACAAATATGTCAATTATCCATGCCACTCTTAAATTATTAATGGTATAAATATTACCCCTCAATCTTCAAAACGTGACATATAATGCCCCTCTCCTAATAGGAAGAAGGAGAAACATTATTGTCGGTGGAAGAAAAACAAACAAAGAAAGAAAAATGGAGGAAAACAAATGTGGTCTTCGAACAAGGAAATTAAAACTGGAAAACGGCGGGTAACCACATTTACACCAGTAATAATTCATGGGAGGGGCAATATAGAACACGTTTTGAAAATTGAGGGGCAACATTTAATTTGCACAACTAATAATTCAGGGGCGACATTGATAATTGGTATATTTCATATTTGTGAGGGACAGAAATTACAATTTTTTCAAATTTTAATTAAACACTTAAAAATTATTGATTCACAGTTATTTATATTGTTTTTAATAAAAAAAAGCCCAATAGTTTAATATTTTGATCACTTAGAATTAAATGCTTATGATTTGCCAACTACTATGAACTGTGATGTCACATCTACTACCATTTCAAATGGATGGTCACACGATCGAACCCCGATGGTGGAGATATTAATTCTTTGGGTTGAAAAATATTGAGAAAGTATAGAACAGAAAAATGATTATGATTTTAATAAATAAAAAATTTTGAAAACAAAAATAAAATAAAATAGGACTATTTTTAAACTAACTGATGTGGTTTACATATTATTTTGTAATTTATATTTAGCTTGTTTGGTGATTATAAAACTACCCTAGACTAGAAATTGTGAATGAATGTGGAATTTCAGATAATAAAAATTAGATAAATATTCTAATGAAAGTGGGGGATGGAATTTTTTTTTTTTTTTGCGAGTACTAAATATTTAAGCAGGGGGCGTTTCGATAATCGACCTCGAGACTTCTCACACCAGAAGCGAGAATCATACCACTAGACCAAACGCCGAATGCTGTTGATAAGGGCTGGAATGAATTATATTAGCTGACCTTTTTGTATGATGAGAGAAAAAGTTGAGTATCAAATTGTTTACTTACTGATATTGAAATCAAAACTCATGAAGGCTTTGTCAAATCCACAAAAACTACCAAACTACCTTACATTAATTTTACCAAAAATAGTGTTGAGTTTAAGATATTTATTGTGCCTTTTTGTTTTAATCAAACAGATAAGATTTGATATTAAAAATATAAAAGAGTTGTATACATTTACAACATAAGCCTCATGAGCATATATATGCTACAAAACTAATTCTCAAGCAAAATGTGTGATGTGCAACACCGTATTCAGTTGACTAAAACAATTGAGACTTGAGATGGAGAAATTCAGTTGTTGTCCCGTGGAATTAGCTCAACTGGTGCAACCGATCACAAAGTCTTACTTCAATTTCCTATCTAATCCTCCAAAACACCCACAACTAACCACTATGCACATTCATGTTTCTACCATTATGTTTTTTTTAAACAAAAAAAAAAAAAAAAACAAAAATTTATTGGCAAGACGGGCGGCCCGCTAGCGGACTTTTGATAGGTGGACTGGGTCGACCAATTTCATACCAGTATACCACACATTGGAGGATTGTTTAGCCTGCTCCATTATTGGTCCATTTTGACGGTTCTAGTTAGACTATACAAACCCATTTTCGTAGATTGGATGACGTAGTATTCCTTTTTTGTGTTGGAAAAAATAGCTAAAAATGACATAAAATGGCATGTTAAGTGGCTATTTTGTGGTACAATTATCAGTGGGGTCCACTTCCGATTTGGGTCGGGTTAAAGTGGATTCGGATTCTTCGTAGTGAGACGAAGAGATCGATATATTGTACGCTCAAAACGGATAATGGGTGAATGAGATATTGATTCTCAAAGTAGACCCATTTGAGTTGGAAAATGAAGGGAAAAAATATGCTTTTGTCCCACATTGCTTTGGAATGAAGATTTTCCCCCCTTATATACAAGAGCTCTTTTGAAGCATGTAGAATTGTATAGCATAGAGGCTCTCTCTCGCGCGCGGGGGGGGGGGGGGGGGGTGCAAATCAAATTCCAACTAGCAGAGATTGAAAAAGGCTTGATTCAAGCCCGAGTTCGTGTGCGCCGGCACCTCGGGGCACAAATGTTGTCCGGAAATTGGCTGGCCTTGCGGGCTAAGTTATGTCAAACTTCGACCGAGAGCACCTACTCTCGTGCTACACGAGAGGATGTGGTGCACCGACAGCACAGCTCTCGTGCAACAGCCACCTACTCTCGTGCTACAAGAGAGCACGAGAGGTTGTGGTGCACCGAGAGCACAACTCTCGTGCAACAGAGTCCACGAAAGGTGCAAGGGCCGAAACTGGATGAGGTCGAAAGTTGAGACCGAACCCTGTACGCTAACGGTCTTGAACCCGAAAGTTCTGACTGTTGAGGGGATTGAATTCATCTGTTACGGAATTAATTGTCTATTAATTCCAATTTTGAATTCTGAATTCAATTCCCAGGTAGTGGCCTGCTGTTATAGCTGTTGGAAGGCAGCTTTAATGTCATTTTTAATTGCCATAATAAAGGCTATTGGCTCCTTCAACCCTATATATGAGAGGGTAGAGGCAGTAGATTTTTACACACTGTGAGAACATCAAGAACACTGCACGAAACATTGTTTTTCTAGCCTCAAAATTCTGCTTCTACTCCTCTTCTTAGCCATACCGTGTTCATAACCACGTCTTGCTCGCCGGATTCTTTGTTTGAATGCTCAAACACTGAATCATAGCAAGTTTTATCCTGGGAAGCCTAGGCCACAACGCTCCTAGCATCTTTTGGGAGGTGGCAAATAAGGTTTTAAGGAAAGAATGCTCACTCGACTCTTGCAAAAACCCAACACCAAACACTAGCCAAATTTCTTTATCTTTTATTCCCTTCTTTCTAGAAAATAATAGTCAATTTTAATTTGATTATTATTTGTGTTTTCTACCAACGGTACCAACAGTCTTAAAACCTTATTTGTTTGTTTTCCCGTTGGTGGTCTTCTCCGAATTTCCTTGAAGAAAATGGAGCATCGCGTACTGCCAATTGATGGGGAAGATAATGTTGTTGCGGACAACAATGGAAGAAACGGCAACAATAACGTTGTTGCGGATAACACTGGAGGGAATGGCAACAATGTTGCTAATTCCCAAGCTACACCAGTGAACGTTGGTTCACAAGATGGTGGGAGCACTGAGGGATATATTCCCATGTCTCGGGTACCTTCGGTACCGAGTGGTTCGGCTGAAAAGCCGGAGAAGTTCACCGGTGTTGGTTCGAACTTCAAGAGGTGGCAACAGAAAATGTTGTTCTACCTAGCAACTCTCGGCTTGGCGAGGTTCTTGCCCGAGAGTGTTCCCGAGTTGAAGGAACAAGATGCACATTTCGTGACGGCAGTTGGCTATTGGAAGGATTCAGACTTCTTTTGCCAAAACTACATCCTG
The DNA here is from genome assembly GCF_001879475.1 of Ipomoea nil. Lineage (NCBI taxonomy): Eukaryota > Viridiplantae > Streptophyta > Magnoliopsida > Solanales > Convolvulaceae > Ipomoea > Ipomoea nil. The sequence goes on along the minus strand of NW_017618708.1, from coordinate 904,749 downwards.
AATGGATTGTGTGACACGCTATATGATGTATATCGAAAGATAATCACATCAAAAGCGTTGTGGGAAGCTTTGGATCATAAATACCGAAGTGAGGATGCCGGCTCAAAGAAATTTGTGGTTGGCCGATTCCTCGACTTCAAAATGGTTGATTCAAAGACCGTGCTAAGTCAGGTAGAAGATTTGCAATTAATCTTTGATGAGATCCGTGACGAGGGCATGGTGCTAAGTGAAGCCTTCCAAGTGGGATCTGTGATCCATTTGTTGCCTCCAGGTTGGAAGGATTTCAAGAACTACCTTAAGCATAAGCGAAAGGAGATGAATCTGGAGGATCTGATCCAGCGACTCAGGATTGAGGAAGGGAACAGGACGAATGATAGGAAAGTTCCTATCGTTGTTGGCGCTAAGGCCAACGTTGTGGAGCACGGTAAGAGCTCCAAGAGGAACAAGAAGGACAAGCGAAAGCTAGGTCCGAAAGGTGGCGTTACCAAGAACAAGTTTCCTGGTGAATGCTACAATTGTGGCAAGCATGGCCACAGAGCATCTGAATGCAAAGCTCCAAGGAAGAAGAACAAGAGTTCTGAAGCCAATGTTGTTGGAGATAGCAATCAGAAGGAGGTCGAGATTAGCCTTTCGGCTATGGTGACCGAGGTGAACCTCGTGGGCTCAAACCCTCGTGAATGGTTCATTGATACCGGTGCAACCAGGCACTTGTGTTGCAACCGAGAGATGTTCAACACCTTTGAGACCGTTGAGGGTGAAAAGGTGTGGATGGGAAACTCTGCTCAGTCTGCTGTGGAAGGCATGGGCAAGGTGGTTCTGAAGATGACTTCCGGGAAGGAACTAACGTTGAACAACGTTCTGTATGTTCCTGAGCTGAGGAAGAATCTTGTGTCTGGCTCTCTGTTGAACAAGCATGGCTTTCGCATGGTGTTCGAGTCAGACAAAGTAGTTTTGTCCAAGTTAGGGATGTTTGTTGGTAAAGGATATGTAACTGATGGGCTCTTTAAGCTCAATGTAATTCCTGTTATCAATAAAAACAAAGTTAATTCTGTTTACTTGCTTGAGTCTTCCAGTTTGTGGCATGGTAGACTAGGTCATGTTAATTTTAATTCTATGCGTAGATTAATTAGCATGGACCATATTCCTAACTTTCAAATTGACACAAATAACAAGTGTGAAATTTGTGTTGAGGCAAAACTAACGAAAGTACCTTTCAAATCGATTGAAAGGGAAACTGAACCACTAGAATTAATCCATAGTGATTTGTGCAATTTTAGATCGATACAAACGAGAGGTGGTAATAAGTATTTTATCACATTTATCGACGATAGCACACGATACTGCTATGTGTATTTGCTTAAGAGCAAAGATGAAGCCGTTGATAAATTCGTTCTTTATAAGAATGAAGAGGAAAACCAACTTAATCGGAGAATTAAGAAGGTTAGAAGCGATCGAGGTGGTGAGTACGAAGCACCTATTGGTGACTTCTGTGCGAGTGTAGGTATAATACACGAGCGTACTGCACCTTACTCACCTCAATCGAACGGTGTTGCCGAACGAAAGAATCGTACATTGAAAGATATGATGAATGCGATGCTTATAAGTTCGAGCCTACCTCAAGATGCTTGGGGTGAGGCGATTTTGACAAGTAACTACCTTTTGAATAAGGTACCCCGAAAGAAGCTCGATAAGACTCCTTATGAGCTGTGGAACGGTAGGAAACCTTCCTACCAGTACATGAAAGTGTGGGGGTGTCTTGCCAAAGTTTTGGTGCCAACACCTAAGAAAGTAAAGATAGGTCCTAAGACGGTGGACTGTATCTTTATTGGCTATGCACATAATAGTAGTGCTTATCGGTTCTTAGTACACGAGTCCCATAATGCGGATGTACACGAGAACACGATAATAGAATCAAGGAATGCATATTTCTTTGAAAATATATTTCCTTGTAGGTCCAACGAGGGACCAAGTACGTCAAAACGAACGTTTGACGAAACTATGGATAATGATAGTGGGGAATCCGAGAGAAAACCCGAGCTCGAGCCGAGACGCAGTAAGCGGGCGAGAGTTGGAAAATCATTCGGTCCTGATTTTCTAACTTACTTGTTAGAGTACGATTCGGGTACTCTAACTAGTTTATTAGAAAATGAACCCGATTTTCTATCTTGTTTGATAGAGAACGAGCCTCGAACGTATGTAGAAGCTGTGACTTCTACGGAAGGATCAATGTGGAAAGAGGCTATAAAAAGTGAAGTGGATTCTATCCTACAGAATCACACTTGGGAACTTGTTGATCTTCCTCCGAGTAGTAAACCCTTAGGATCCAAGTGGGTCTTTAAAAGGAAAATGAAACTGGACGGTTCCATCGAGAAGTATAAGGCTAGGCTTGTAATCAAGGGTTACAGGCAACACGAGGGCCTCGATTACTTCGACACGTATTCTCCTGTGACGAGAATAAACTCCATTCGGATGATTCTTGCCATAGCCGCGCTGCGGAACTTGGAAGTTCATCAAATGGATGTGAAAACCGCTTTCCTAAATAGCGAATTAGATGAGGAAATCTATATGGAACAACCCGAAGGGTTTGTGGTTCCGGGCCAAGAAAGGAAAGTGTGTAGGTTAGTTAAATCGCTCTATGGTTTAAAATAAGCGCCTAAGCAGTGGCACGAGAAGTTTGACCATGCGATGTTAACTAACGGGTTTAAAATAAACGAAAGTGACAAATGTGTCTACGTTAAGGAAACGATAGACAGCTACGTCATTCTTTGTTTATATGTCGATGATATTCTCATCGTTGGTAGTAATGATCGGATGATCAAGTCTACCAAGAACATGTTAATGCGAGATTTGACATGAAAGATATGGGTTTGGCTGATTTAATCCTCGGGATTAGAATCATTAGAAGACCTGATGGTCTCGTGTTGAGCCAATCACATTATATTGACAAAATCCTTGAGAAATTTAACAAGGATGATAGTCAAGTGGCTAGGACACCATTTGATACAAATATTCATCTAACCAAGAACCACGGAGAAGGTATTTCACAAGTGGAATATGCTCGGGTCATTGGTAGTCTGATGTATCTTATGAGCTGTACTAGGCCGGATATTGCCTATGCGGTTAGTAAACTCAGTAGATATACGAGTAACCCCGGTGCTATTGATGTTATCACATCTGTGCTTGTTTTTATGGTTATTTTGAATCATCACAGTAATTAAGCTCTTTAATTTTGCTTATTTAATACATATTTTCCTTGCTATTATCATTTAATTATGGTTCGCACTTGTTTTGAATATTTTACGGTGTTTGTTAGTGTTTTTGAACCATTTTAGGTCAAAGATATGACCAAGGGGAGTTCAAGGATGAGTTTGGAGCAATTTTGGATGAGTTCGGGGCCCAGTGGACTCGACGCGTCGAGCCAAGGGCTCGACACGTCGAAATTTTCCAGTAGCTAACTAATTCGCGCACAGGAAGTCTCGACGCGTCGAGAAAATTCTCGACGCGTCGAATATGCGTCTGTTTCTGGGATAAAAACAGACGCTTAAAGTGGCGCAGCTGGGCAAAATTCAATGCAAGCGCGAGATCTCTTTTCCTAATATCAATTGCGCGGATTTCAAGGCTCATATCTCCATATTAAAAGTTAGCAATTCAAGGAATCTTCCAAATTCTAAATATCATTAAAGACGACAATTTCTTTATTTAAATATAGGAATTAGAATTTGAGTCCAATTTGGTACAAGATTCCTATTTCATCTCAACTTTGTACCCACTATAAAATCTCTCCTTCCTCAACCCTAAACATACCGAGAGATTTTTAGAGTTCTTTGTAGACAAGAAAGAGAGAAATCAAGAGGCTCAAGTCGTCTTTGGAAGCAAGGAGGAAGCCAGGGAGATTTGGGAGAATCGCTTGGTTAATTCTTGTACTCTTCTGATGATTTGTAATCCTTTATTCATATTTGCTATATATAATTTAGCCATGCTCGGCTAAATTCCTTAGGGATTTTTGGGTGAATTTGTTTATGAACCTATGTGCCTAGTTCGTTAATTTCTTAATATATTTATGTTTGGTTTTATGATTTGTGTTGCAATCTTGTTTTAATCTGTTGTTGTTGGTAGTTAAAGGCCTAAATTACTAGCTTCACAGTCATGTTTGTGTCACCAATGGGAGTTGGGGCATAAATTAGGGCACACACGATTGCACCTAATGGTTGGTCCTTGGGAAAGGGGAACTTATTAGGGGAAGTTTATTCTAGATTATTGCTCATCGGGAGATGGTAGTAATTAGGAATAATTGAATGCTGATCTTTGATCTTATTGGGTGTTTAAGCCATGGGAGTGGAAATTCACTAGGAATAGAGATTACGGGAGTAATTCGATTCCACTTGGCATTCCCATACAAATCTTAATTCCAAACCAAATATTACAAACGTTAATTGGCACTAGGTGATTAAACATTGTGATCCCAAGAATCCTCTTTTTCTCTATTGTCTACAAAACCTTGCTACTTATTTTATTCTGCTTGTTATTTTATGCAATCAATCAACCTTCAAGTTTTGTTCGGACTAGTTTCATATGAGTAACCTAGTAGCTAGTGATTAGTACACCACCTCTCTGTGGTTCGACAACCCGAATACTCCGGGTATTATTTGTTTGCCCCAAATTACAGCAATCAAATTGGCGCCGTTGCCGGGGAGGTGGCGTTATGTACTGACATTAGTGAAAGTCTTACTTTAGGAGTCTATTCCATTTTATTTATTTATTTATTTATTTATTTATTTATTTATTTTATTTGCTAATCCATAACAAGTTCCTTGTTCTTGAGTGTGATTTTGCTTTGAATCTAAGAACTTGGCTTTTTATGCATACACGATCTCGTGGGAAAGAAGGATTATTACCTTTGAATCTTGAGATTGAGAAAAGAGCCAAGTTTCTTAGGAAACAAACTAGGATGGCACAGGTACAAGAAAATCAAGCTGGAGGGAGATCAATGTCTGACTACCTTGCTCCGGATGTTGAGGAGCATGGTAGCATCAATATTCCAAATGTGGAGGCAAATAACTTTGCGATCAATCTGGCCATACTCAGCATGGCTGCAGCAGATCGATTTGGAGGGATGCCCACGGAAGATCCCAATGCTCACGCCACCAAGTTCCTACGAGTTTGTGGCACTTTCAAGATAAATGGAGTCACTCAAGATGCCGTCAGACTTAGGCTTTTTCCCTTTACACTGAAGGACAGGGCTGAAGATTGGCTATCCTCACATCCAGATAACCATTTTGACACTTGGGACAAATTACATGGAGAATTTTTGAAGAAGTTCTATCCTATCTCCAAAACTCAAAGGATGAGAAGGGCAATTCAAAACTTTAAGCAACTGGTAACTGAGTCCCTCACTGAGTCTTGGGAGAGATTTAAGGAATTGAAGAGGCAATGTCCACACCATGGATTTCAAAGTTGGGATTTGATGATGTCTTTCTATGAAGGATTGCTTGATAATTCTAGGATTTTGGTGGATGCTTCTTCGGGTGGTTCGTTCACGATTCTAGAGCCAACACAAGCCGAGGAACTATTGGAGAAAATTGCTATGAATGGATCTACTTGGTACACGGAGAGGTCTCCACAAAAGCTTGTAGGAGGAATTCATGATGCGGGGCAATTAGCCGATTTGTCAACAAAGTTGGATAATGTGGTCTCCTTGGTTAAAAAACTTGCCCAAATCACCAGCCAAAATCACAATTCAGGGGATTGTATCGACGAGTTAAACTCCCAAACCTCTATGGAGCAAGTTAATATGTTGGGATATAATAGGCCTCATCAACAGTCTTACCAACCTCAAGGGACCTACCATACTAATAATTCAAGGAACCATCCCGGCTTTTCATGGAGCAACCCAGTGGGAGCTGCCAACCCTCAACACTTTGTTAATAGAGGTCCTCTGGGTTATCAAGGTACTCAAGTTCAATCTAAATTTCCCGTTTTAGAGGCCCCACCACAATCGAATACGGAAGTTTTGTTGGAAAAATTGATTAAAGGTCAGTTAGAGATTATAGAAAGGATGGATAAAATGGAAGCTCGCCAAAATATGGTTGAAAGGCAATTAGCAAATCAACCTTCTATATCAAGTACTAAAGTCACAGGGAAGTTGCCAGCTATGCCTGAAAATCCAAGGGAGCATGTAAATGCAATTGTTACAAGGAGTGGCAAAGTACTTGAAGAGCAACCTCTTCCAATCAAAGCATCAATTCCTAAAAAGACAGTTGAGGAGAAGATTGAAGAGATACTTGATGGTATAGAGGATGAGCCAATTGCTGTGCAAAATAATCCACAAGTTCAAAAGGAAGTAGAGAAACATGTGAGAAGGTATGTACCCCCATTGCCTTTTCCTCAGAATCTTGAAACAACAAAAGAAAGTAGGTGGAAAAAGTTTTTGGAGATTGTTGAGAGTTTGAAAGTTTCAGTTCCCTTACTTGATTTGCTTTCACAAGTTCCCTCTTATGGAAAATTTTTGAAAGAGATTCTAGCTAAGAAAAAGAAATATGGGGAACGAGAGATGGTAGCTGTGGCACAAGAGTATCAAGCGTTGACCCCGGGAATTGGGAGGAATATACCTAAGCATAGAGATCCGGGAAAGTTCACAATTCCTTGTGTGATTGGAGGCTGACCGTTAAAGGGATCCCTTTGTGATTTAGGAGCCAGTGTGAGTGTTATGCCTCTTACTCTTTGTCAAGGGTTAGGGTTGGGAGAGCTAAAACCAATCCAATTCACCCTAGAAATGGCAGATAGATCCATCGTAAAGCCTATTGGAATCCTTGAAGATGTCCCAGTTCGTGTGGACAAGTATTTTGTGCCTTGTGATTTTATTGTGATAGATGTCCAAAGGAACTTAGACGTTCCACTCATTTTGGGGAGACCCTTCCTAGCCACTATTGGAGCAATGATTGATGCAAGGAAAGGGTCCATGATTTTTTACTTTGGGGAGGAAAAGGTGGAATTTAATGTTCTTGATGAGCCAAAAATCATTGAGTGCAAGTCAATTTTGCACATCGACCCTACTCTCAAGGTGACCCATGATGAGTATTTGCATTTGAAGAGTCTATGGGGTGATGAGATCAAACTCGCGGATCAACCAGGATGAGCACTCCATAACCAGGTTAGGTCGAGCTAGCGACGTTAAACTTAGCGCTTCATGGGAGGCACCCCATGTTATCTTTTATTTCTTTCATATTTATTGCTTTCTAGATTCGTTTTATTTAGTTTTATTGCTTTCTAGTTCGTGATTATTTTTGTTTTATAGTTTTTCTCTTTTCTCTTGCACCAGGGACGATGCAAAGTTTTAAGTGTGAGGGGGAGGAATCATTAATTTGGGGATATTTCTAAATTTTTAAAATTTTTTACTTTTTCTTGGATGACTCATATGCTATTTTTGGTGAATAAGTTACTTGTCTTAGCATGCAGTTACAATTACTCTCTCTTGTTGGTTTGTGGTTTGTTTTAGTGGTGCTTGCTGCATCTCAATTTGTGATGGATGATTTGAGGTGTAACACATATTTGATCTATTCCCTTGCCAATAGCTTTGTTAACCACTTAATAATTGGATTAATTCTTGATCTTGTGTTTTGCATTGCTAGTGAAGGCTTATGTGAGATTCCGGTCATGGGTGTTTTGCTAGAACTTGCCTCATTACTCCCTAAGTGATGTCTAAGTTTTGCATGTTTTGAAGTGATTTAGGCCATTATTGTTTAGCCATAGCCTTTAAACCTGTCCCTATATATATATTTTTATCCTTCGTTTCCCCATTGTGCCTTTTGTTTGTTCAAATAAGTGCTAAGCACTTATCCCCTCTTTGTGATTGTTTTTCTTTGATTTACCCCATTATTATAACCCTTAGCCCTTGGCCAAATATTTCCCATCCACCCTTGAGAGAATGAAACTTTTATCTTTATCTTTTCTGTAAGAAGAGTTTTTATGGAGTTGTGCTACAAAAAAAAAAAAAAAGAAGCAGCTAGTGTTACAAATGTTCAAGTGTGGAGGTCATGAAAGTTTGGATTAAAATTATCTTGCTATATCCAAAAGAAGTCCAAAGGCAAAGAAAAGAATGAAAAAAAAAAAAAAAAGATTGAAAGTTTTTGAGTTTGGATCCCCACTTTACCAAAGAGTTGCTAAGTTCTTAAAAGAAATTTGCTCCTTGGAATTATGATTATCTCATCTCTTCCAAATTTTGAAAAGTTTAGATAAATTGTGATATTCTCTCTTTTTGATTAATTTTTCCATACCACTTCTTTGTTAGCCATCACCCGTAGCCCCATTACAAGCTAAATAAAGTCCTATTTGATCTTAGCATGCATTCTTAGATTTGATCTAGGGGAGTATGAAAGGCAAGCCTAAGGGATCTCATTCATGAACCGTATCTTGCATAATCTCAACTGAGTATTTGTGCACATTTGATCCTCACATGCTTTAAATTCTTGGTGCTTGGTTATTGGCTTGGAAATGGGTCTCTTATGTGCCAAACTAATTTGATTCTTGAAGCTTGTTGTTTTGTAGCAAGTGGGTTGGTGGTTTGAAAGGTTGTGCAAGAGAGAGCATGAGTAATTTGTACGTTTTGACTTGTGATTTTATTCCTTAGTTTTGCTTGAGGACAAGCAAAAGCTTAAGTGTGAGGGGGTGATGTTATCACATCTGTGCTTGTTTTTATGGTTATTTTGAATCATCACAGTAATTAAACTCTTTAATTTTGCTTATTTAATACATGTTTTCCTTGCTATTATCATTTAATTATGGTTCACACTTGTTTTGAATATTTTACGGTGTTTGTTAGTGTTTTTGAACCATTTTAGGTCAAAGATATGACCAAGGGGAGTTCAAGGATGAGTTTGGAGCAATTTTGGATGAGTTCGGGGCCCAGTGGACTCGACACGTCGAGCCAAGGGCTCGACACGTCGAAATTTTCCAGTGGCTAACTAATTCGCGCACAGGAAGTCTCGACGAGTCGAGAAAATTCTCGACGCGTCAAATATGCGTCTGTTTCTGGGATAAAAACAGACGCTTAAAGTGGCGCAGCTGGGCAAAATTCAATACAAGCGCGAGATCTCTTTTCCTAATATCAATTGCGCGGATTTCAAGGCTCATATCTCCATATTAAAAGTTAGCAATTCAAGGAATCTTCCAAATTCTAAATATCATTAAAGACGACAATTTCTTTATTTAAATATAGGAATTAGAATTTGAGTCCAATTTGGTACAAGATTCCTATTTCATCTCAACTTTGTACCCACTATAAAATCTCTCCTTCCTCAACCCTAAACATACCGAGAGATTTTTAGAGTTCTTTGTAGACAAGAAAGAGAGAAATCAAGAGGCTCAAGTCGTCTTTGGAAGCAAGGAGGAAGCCAGGGAGATTTGGGAGAATCGCTTGGTTAATTCTTGTACTCTTCTGATGATTTGTAATCCTTTATTCATATTTGCTATATATAATTTAGCCATGCTCGGCTAAATTCCTTAGGGATTTTTGGGTGAATTTGTTTATGAACCTATGTGCCTAGTTCGTTAATTTCTTAATATATTTATGTTTGGTTTTATGATTTGTGTTGCAATCTTGTTTTAATCTGTTGTTGTTGGTAGTTAAAGGCCTAAATTACTAGCTTCACAGTCATGTTTGTGTCACCAATGGGAGTTGGGGCATAAATTAGGGCACACACGATTGCACCTAATGGTTGGTCCTTGGGAAAGGGGAACTTATTAGGGGAAGTTTATTCTAGATTATTGCTCATTGGGAGATGGTAGTAATTAGGAATAATTGAATGCTGATCTTTGATCTTATTGGGTGTTTAAGCCATGGGAGTGGAAATTCACTAGGAATAGAGATTACGGGAGTAATTCGATTCCACTTGGCATTCCCATACAAATCTTAATTCCAAACCAAATATTACAAACGTTAATTGGCACTAGGTGATTAAACATTGTGATCCCAAGAATCCTATTTTGCTCTATTGTCTACAAAACCTTGCTACTTATTTTATTCTGCTTGTTATTTTATGCAATCAATCAACCTTCAAGTTTTGTTCGGACTAGTTTCATATGAGTAACCTAGTAGCTAGTGATTAGTACACCACCTCTCTGTGGTTCGACAACCCGAATACTCCGGGTATTATTTGTTTGCCCCAAATTACAACAACCAGCTATGCACTGGAAGGAAATAGTAAAGGTTATGAGATACTTGAGGTATACTCGTGATCTTGGACTGCACTACGAGAGATATCCCGCTGTACTTGAAGGGTATAGAGACGCGAATTGGATATCTGATATTAAGGACTCTAAGTCCACGAGTGGCTACGTGTTTACACTAGCCGGTGCAGCCGTTGCATGGAAATCCTCTAAGCAAACTATTATAGCTAGATCCACGATGGAATCTGAGCTGATAGCCTTGGACAAAGGTTGTGAAGAGGCTGAATGGCTACACCATTTTATAGAGGATATTCCTAATTGGGAAAGACCGGTACCTCCAATATGTGTGTATTGCGATAGTCAAGCCACAATTGGGAGAGTACAGAGTCATATGTATAATGGTAAGTCTAGACACGTGTGTCGTAGACATAATACCATTAGACAACTGCTCACAACTGGTGTTGTCTCGATTGACTACGTAAAGTCGAAAGACAATATAGCGGATCTGCTAACCAAAGGGTTAGGAAGAGAAGTTGTGGAGAAGTTGACACGAGGAATGGGTCTACTGCCCTTGGACTAAAAAGTTCTATAGTGGATACCCAACCTAGCTGGCACCTAGGTTCAATGGGACAACTAAATTATGGAACAGAGCGCGTCACTGTGGGGGTCTCGGACTCCCTACCACTCCTCGTTAAAACAGTGGCTCCCGCAAGAGGCTAGCATGTTAATGCTTTAATGATTCTTGAGTATGTGGGATACTCGAGAAAGAATCACCTATGTTAGAGAGAAGTGAGGGTCGCTTCAAATGAGAATTGTTGGGCACAATTCTTTAGAAACTCTCGCAGAACCCGGAACGGTGACTCACGACCAAAACGGGCACACTCATGAGAGCAAGGGCATGGTTGGGAGATTCCTGTGTGAGATATGTCATCGTCTACACAAACGACAGTCGGTTCAAAGACATCGCGTTCTACCGTACAGCCAGTAGAGTAAACATGTCTTCACGAGGGAAGGTTCAAAGGGTATAGTGACTCCCTACCTATCCTATGCAGGGATCGACCGTTTGAACACAGTTGTTTCCGATTTCAAAATACCCCGAAAATCAATTTTTCATTCATGTGGGGGATTGTTGGAAAAAATAGCTAAAAATGACATAAAATGGCATGTTAAGTGGCTATTTTGTGGTACAATTATCAGTGGGGTGCACTTCCGATTTGGGTCAGGTTAAAGTGGATTCGGATTCTTCGTAGTGAGACGAAGAGATCGATATATTGTACGCTCAAAACGGATAATGGGTGAATGAGATATTGATTCTCAAAGTAGACCCATTTGAGTTGGAAAATGAAGGGAAAAAGTGTGCTTTTGTCCCACATTGCTTTGGAATGAAGATTTCCCCCCCTTATATACAAGAGCTCTTTTGAAGCTTGTAGAATTGTATAGCATAGAGGCTCTCTAGCGCGCGCGCGGCGGGGGGGGGGGTGCAAATCAAATTCCAACTAGCAGAGATTGAAAAAGGCTTGATTCAAGCTCGAGCTCGTGTGCGCCGGCACCTGGGGGGCGGAAATTGGCTGGCCTTGCGGGTTAAGTTATGTCAAACTTCGGTATCATTCCAACTGGTATAGCCACGCACAACTCTCGTGCAACAGAGTCCACGAAAGGTGCAAGGGCCGAAACTGGATGAGGTCGAAAGTTGAGACCGACCTTGCGGGTTAAGTTATGTCAAACTTCGGTATCATTCCAACTGGTATAGCCACGCACAACTCTCGTGCAACAGAGTCCACGAAAGGTGCAAGGGCCGAAACTGGATGAGGTCGAAAGTTGAGACCGAACCCTGTACGCTAACGGTCTGGAACCCGAAAGTTCTGACTGTTGAGGGGATTGAATTCATCTGTTACGGAATTAATTGTCTATTAATTCCAATTTTGAATTCTGAATTCAATTCCCAGGTAGTGGCCTGCTGTTATAGTTGTTGTAATAAAGGCTATTGGCTCCTTCAACCCTATATAAGAGAGGGTAGAGGCAGTAGAGTTTTACACACTGTGAGAACAGCAAGAACACTGCACGAAACATTGTTTTTCCAGCCTCAAAATTCTGCTTCTACTCCTCTTCTTAGCCATACCATGTTCATAACCACGTCTTGCTCGCCGGATTCTTTGTTTGAATGCTCAAACACTGAATCATAGCAAGTTTTATCCTGGGAAGCCTAGGCCACAACGCTCCTAGCATCTTTTGGGAGGTGGCAAATAAGGTTTTAAGGAAAGAGTGCTCACTCGACTCTTGCAAAAACCCAACACCAAACACTAGCCAAATTTCTTCATCTTTTCTTCCCTTCTTTCTAGAAAATAATAGTCAATTTTAATTTGATTATTATTTGTGTTTTCTACCAACGGTACCAACATTTTGTAGTTGTGTGAATTGTTCTTTTAATAGTTCACTCGAAGGAAGAGATGATCTTATTGTAAGATCAAATGATAATGAAGAAGAAATTAATTAATAGAATTTATGAGAAGAAAAATCTCATAGAGTTTATGAGTTAGAGAAAAAATTATAGTAATGTTTTGTCATGAAGAAAAAGTTTGTAGAGTTTATGAGAAGTTTAGTCATGAAGAATAGATACAATAAAGAAAAAATAATCTATAGAATTTATGAAGAAGAAGATAAGGTTCATAGAGTTTTTAGTAAAGGAGAGAAAGCATGTAGAGTTGGTAGGGGAAGTTTAGGAAGGGAGAGAAAGTCTATATACAAAGTTGATAGGGAGAAAATTTTAAAAATATGGAGCTTTTTTTTTTTTTTTTTTTTTAAGGAAAAAAAATATGGAGTTTGATAAATGGATTTCTACTAATTATATTCAAGAAGAAAGATCTACAAAAATCTAAATGTAAAAGAGTCTAAAAGTTTAAATGAAATACTACTCAACTATTAAAGACGTCATTAGTGATGGTGGTGTAATGACATTGGTGGTGTGGTGGTGATGGTGGTGATATGATGGTGGTGATGATATTGTTTGTGTTGGTGTTAGTGGTGGTGTGGTGGTAGTGATATGGTGGTGGTGGTGGTGGTGGTGGTGGTGGTGGTGGTGGTGATTGTGGTTGTGGTGATGGTGTTGTTAGTGTTGGTGTTAGCTGTGGTGGTGGTGGTGGTGTGGTGGTAGTGATGTGGTGGTGGTAGTAGTGTTGGTGATAATAATAATTTAAAAACTAGCTTGTAAAGAAATAAGAGAAAATAGAGTAACGAAAAAATAAATTTTTCCAAAAATATCTTCGGACTAAAAATTTAAGAAAGACATTTTTTTTTCATTTTTCAGATTTTCAAACAAACCCTAAAAATCTACTCAACTATTAAAGACTCTCTAAATTAAAAATCTAATAAATAAAATATCATCTAATATTTAGTGGCTTCCTTAATGTTTAAATGAAATACCTTCAAAGTTTTAAAGTTTATAAAAGTAATAATTGAATACAAACCCTTGAATTTTGAAGAAGCTAGATGTTGAAAAAATCTATAATGAGCTTATTTGTTCAGAAGAGAATTGAACTACTTTAAAACGTGTTAAACTAACATAAGAAATGAAAAATGTTAATAGAAAACTTTAGAAAAGATAATGAGTTGAGTCAACAGAAAAGAAGTAAGGTGGGTGGAAGACTTCATCAGTGAAGAGTTCTCACCAAAAAAAAAAAAAAAAAAAGTGTCTTAGAAGAATTAATTAGTTGATGAGTTCTCTCTCCAGTCTCCAGCCACCCTGTTACTGGAAAATGGTTAGTATTAGTGCATGCAACAGTACGTACAAGCTTCACTGTTAAAATATAATGCTACAATTATATACATGCAGTTGCATCATCTTGAAAAACTGAATATCAAACAACCAATACAGAATCCAACCAATATATATATATATATATATATATATATATATATATATATATATATATATATATATATATATATATATATATATATATATATACTTCTGCTCAAATAAGGCGGCGCCTGTTCAGTTAAAACGCTCCGCAATTCTTGGCTTCCTTCTGCGATCACATGGCGGCACCGCTGGGGGCCGCCGCACCCCCTCGTCCTCGCACCTTTGCGGACATCCTATCAAACGACAGTGAGCCATCCCTTCGACCGCCCGGGAAAGTACAAAGGCATGCTGGGCGGTTTCTTTCACAGATCAGGACGTTCAACAATTCTCTCAGAAATTCAAGTTCGCACTGGTTGGAAAATTCGCTAAAGGCCGACCTCCAATGGCGGATATTCGGAAAACATTCGATCAGATCGGGTTTGGAGGGGCCTTCACGCTAGGGCTGATCGATCAACGCCATGTTCTCATCAACTTCGACCACGAATCAGATTTCCAGAGATGCTGGCTTAGAAAATCATGGTCTATCCGAGGAAGCTTAATGCGAATCTTTAAGTGGTCTCCAGATTTCGGGCTAGACATGGAGTCTCCTATAGTCCTTGTCTGGATTGCTTTTGAAGGCCTTCCGGCACATCTACAAGACAAGAGAGCCCTCTATTCGATTGCCAATCTAATTGGCAAACCTCTCAAGGTCGACGCGTCCACCTTGACACACAACCGGCCGTCCATGGCTCGAGTATGTGTTGAGCTAAATGTCTGCAATAGTCTCCAATACCAAATATGGATCACTAACGGCTCATATGGAGGTTTCGCTCAAAAGATCTGTTATGAATACATCCCTCCCTACTGCATGGGATGTCGGAAATTTGGCCATACTGAGTCAGATTGCAGAATCACGCAACCTCATCCTGATCCCCGTCGAGAGACTCCAAAAAGCAAGGAAGTTGATACAACCCAACAACCGTTGCTAGTTCCGCCAAGAAAGAGATGGCGTCCACTATTAACCCAATATGAAGAGCCACAATATGTAGGTTCAGATGACCCGGTTAATCCTCAGATTGACACTGCCTGTGGACTCGGAAAGTGTTGCATTGCCACTGACAATACCAGAGGTTAACGTCTCCATCGGGCGGATTCTAATTGATGATCAGGGAATTCAACCCTTGCCCTCATCGGGCTCACAAGCAGGCCATCACTCTGATGGGGATGAGGTACGAAATGCACGACTCTTCTCTCAATCTCTGCTTGATTCTTGGAAGGAGGCGAGCAAACTGTTTGATACTAAATTGGGGAAATCAAAGGCAGATGACTTTATAGTTGTCACAAAGAAAAAAAGTCGGCCCCGGAAAGATTACTCTGCTAACACCCCCTCTGTCACCACATGCTTGGCAGCGGGTAAAATCACAAGGGTTTCTTTTTCGCATCGACTAAACTAAAGCTCCTAAGTTGGAACGTCCGGGGTCTGCTTTCCTCACAGAGCAGACTTAAACGGATTATTAGACGTGAGCACGTTAATTTTGTTTCAGTTATTGAGCCTTTTTTACCTGCTGATCGACTGGAAAATTTTGCCCGAGAGTTCAGATTTTCAGGAGGATATGCATCCAGAGAGTCGAAAATTTGGCTTTTGTGGTCAGATTCTTTTGAAATTGAAGTCGAGGAGGACAGTGATCAGATGTCATGTGCAAGGCTCGCTACGTTCCTTGGCAGTTTACCTTTCATTTTATCGCTATTTATGCGAAACACACTAGAGCAGACAGAGCCCAGTTATGGACACAACTTTCAGATTGTATAGATGATAATAGATCACTACTTATGGCAGGAGACTTTAATGTAATCTCAAGCATCTCAGAGTATAGAGGCAATGCTCTTCCGGATGTCAATTGCATTTATGATTTTTCCAACTTCATTACCGATAATTCGCTTATTGATCTGGCTACGATAGGCAGCTTATACACATGGTATGGCATCCGTAATATAGGAGCTTTCTGGAAATGGCTGGATCGTTTCCTGATGAATCCACCTCTAAGAGATTACTTTAGGGAGGTTCGAATAAATGTCTTAGCCAGGACGTCTTCAGATCATTCCCCGATCCTCCTAAGCGGGACTAATAACACTTTGTCATGCCCAAAACAGTTCTGTTTTCAAACAATGTGGGCTTCTCATCCAGATTTCATCAATGTTGTTAGACTAAATTGGAACCAGCAGGCTGATGGAGGAGGAATGCGGGCACTGGCTTTTAAAATAAAGCGCCTCAAACATTGCCTCCAAATTTGGAATAGAGATACTTTCCGGAACGTATTTGATCGTATCCGAGTCCTGGAATCTAGTGTGGCAGAAGCAGAGAACACCTTTGATGATGATCCTTCACCAGGTAGCCGGGAATCGCTTCATAAACTCCAGGTTGATCTCCTACAAGCTCTCAAACAGGATGAAATGTTTTGGAAGCAAAAAGGCTTGAGTGAAATGGCTAAAAGAGGTAGATTCCAACACCCGGTTTTTTCACGCTGTGGTTAAGGACAGGCATCGGAGACAGAGAATAAGTGCTATCAAATCAAGTACGGGGGAGCTGCTCACAACTCAACCGGCTATTTAGACGGAAGCGGTATCCTTCTTTTCTGGTTTATTCTCAGCAGAGGACTGCCCAGGAATGGTGGCTTTACTTCAGTGCCTACCGGTGGGCGTGCTTGACTCAGATAAAGCCGGCTTATCTCTGCCCGTCACGAGAGAAGAGGTTAAAGAGGCAGTTTGGAAACTAGATCCGGACAGTGCAGCTGGCCCAGATCGTTTTTCGGGCGCCTTCTTCCGTCATTGCTGGGACATTATTAAAGATGATCTTTACATGGCAACCTTAGACTTCTTTGCTGGTGTACCCGTTCCCCGTGCTTTGGCAAGCGCTTGAATAGTGTTGATTCCCAAAAAAATGAACCCGGACACATTCGCGGATTACAGACCAATATGCCTTTGCACTTTTGTCAGCAAGGTCTTTAAAAGAATAATAGCCTCTCGGCTAAGTACAATCCTACCCAAAATCATCTCAAGGGAGCAAGTTGGTTTTGTTGAAGGCAGAAGCATTCAAGATAACGTTTTATTGGCTTTTGAACTACTACAACATATAAATAAACGGTGTCGGGGTGTGAACGTTGTTGTTAAACTAGACATGATGAAGGCATTTGATCGAGTCTCCTAGCCATTCCTCCGAGCGGTTCTGGATAGATTGGGTTTCCCGGTGTCTTTCATCAACTTAATTATGAACAACCTGGAGGCGACGAGACTCTCTGTTCTGATTAACGGAGTAAGCTGTGACTTTTTCCAACCGACGAGGGGGGTCAAGCAAGGGGATCCTCTCTCGCCCCTCCTCTTCATTCTTGCCTCGGAAGCTCTCTCTCGCTCTCTCATCTTAAAAATGGGTACGGGAGGTTTGTCTCCTTACTCGTCGAGGATAAATTGCCATGTTGTTACTCACTTGGCATTCGCAGACGACATAGTCATTTTTGTCAATGGCTCGTCTGGTTCTCTAAAAGCTTTTTCGGAGGTTCTGCAGCTCTATCAGGACGGTTCCGGGCAAAAAATTAATTATAGCAAGAGTTTCTTCGTCACCTCAAAACATTGCCCAAGCGGCAGGGTTGCGGCTATGTCCTGAATACTGGCAATGCAATGCACCACTTTACCATTCCGTTATCTGGGGGTCAACATGTTCACGGGCAGAAATAGAACACACTATTACCAGCATCTTCTGGAGAAGATTGACAATAAATTACTCGGTTGGCAGAGAAAACTGTTATCCCAAGGAGGCAGATTAACGCTCATTAAACATGTTCTAACAATGATTCCAATGTATACAATGGCGTCTGTGACACTACCTAGGCAGGTTGTGTGATCTCTGGAGGCAAAGTTAGCCAATTTCTTCTGGCGCAGTTTCGAGGGGAAGCCCAAACGATACTAGGTGAAATGGAAGGGCGTTTGCCTACCCACAAATGAGGGCGGTTTGGGGGTTCGTTGTCTTTCGTCGATTCAAGAGTCTGGCTCGACAAAGCTCTACTTCAACTTTTTAAAGGGAGGCACCCTGTGGAGCTCATTCATGCATGCTAAATACCATGAAGTTGCAATGGACCGGATGGGCTCTCTCACATGGGGGAGAATGCGGCTTGTTAGAGATTTTGTTGAAGACAATGTGTCCACCACATCAGGAGATTTAGTGTGGACTCCATCAGTGTATGGTAATTTCATCTTTTCTTTTGCATATGAATCCCTAAGGCCGAAGGCAGGACACAGTCTTTCATCAACAAGTGTGTGGAACATTTTAATCCCAACAAAGGTATCCGTTTTCATGTGGAGGCTGTTAAGGAGATGGCTGCCGTTTCCAGATGTTTTGCAGCCCACTGTGTCGGAATGCAAGTGCGACCCTCGATCGTTGCCTCCATCAATGCTGCTGCACACAGGAGGTTTGGCGTCATTTTAATGGGATTTTTGTCTTAAGCCTGCACAGGGATATCTCGGCTAGAGCGGTCTACCAAGCATGGTGGATTCTGGCTTCTCCCTCGCAGAGTGGTTATATATCATTAATTCCTTGCTTGGTGGTCTGGTTCTTATGGGTTGGTTATAATGACAGCCTTCATAATGGGGTTGCCTTCTCTGCCCAAAGAATCATCAAAAGGATAATGTATGAGTCCATTATAATCTCTCTAGCCCAACCACCACGTTACAAGGGGACAAATGGGGCTCTTCTTCTTGCAGAGGGTCTCATCGCACGTTTGGATATTCCGCTGAGGCGCTCGACGATTTGGATAAAATGGCAGAAGCCACCATCAGGTAGATTAAAGCTGAACACGGACGCCCTCTTTTCATCATCTGGAACAGCGGGTGGAGCTTGCATAAGGGACTCGCAAGGTGAGTTGGTTGTTGGATTGTGCTACCGTCTTGATGCGTCGTCAGCACTGGAGGCAGAGGTACTTGCTTTGCAATGGGCCATTCGATGGTGTGATTCGGCAGTCAAGTGGCCTCATATGGTGGAGGTGGACTCCCTCGTGCTTGTCCGGTTGATAACATCTCCTACAGTGGCGATTCCATGGAGGATTAAGGAAGTTGTTCTCTACATTCGCTCTTGCCTCTCACAATGGGGGTCCTCAATCCGGCACACCTTTCGAGAGGCCAATCAGGTGGCGGATGCGCTAGCGGGGGAAGGTTTAGCCGCCTCCTCACCAAAGCTTTTTCCTTCTCTAGATTGTATGCCAGCAAAATCTAACTTGGTTTTGATGTATGATCTAAGAGGTTTTGCTTTTCACCGAGCGATTCGCCAGTAATAAAGTTTCTGTTTACTTTAAAAAAAAAAAAAAGGCCGCGCCTTAACGTGCGGTCAGTGTAGCCGCTTAAAAAAAGGCACCAATAGTGTTAACAAAAGCATCAATAGTGTTAGGAAAATGCACAACTACACCATAAAACGCACAACACACCCAAAAAATACACCATATATACCTCCCCACACCTAATTTGTGCATTTCTGAATACTATACTTTTATCCATACCTAATGGTGCATTTTTGGTGATGCGTATCTAATGCTGAGTTTTTTGGTGTATTTATGCATTTTTTTGTTGTGTGTTTCCTAACACTATTGTTGCTGCATAACTATTGGTGCGGTCGCATTGACCACACGTTAAGGCACGACCGCACCTGAACTAAGGTATATATATATATATATATATATATATATATATATATATATATATATATAAGTATGATTTGCAACAGAGTATTTGTGCCAATTCAAA
Source organism: Ipomoea nil (assembly GCF_001879475.1). Classification (NCBI taxonomy): domain Eukaryota; kingdom Viridiplantae; phylum Streptophyta; class Magnoliopsida; order Solanales; family Convolvulaceae; genus Ipomoea; species Ipomoea nil. The sequence goes on along the minus strand of NW_017618708.1, from coordinate 884,963 downwards.
TACCTGCCTAATACACCAAAAGATCACTCTCTTCCTCCACATCCAATTCTTCCTCTTTGTTGTTTACACCTCCACTAACAGAGTATTGTGCCAATTCAACCGAGTTTTGTTTCGTCTGCAATTGATAAATTAAGTAAAAATTGTGCAATTAGATAGGTAAAGAAATATGAGAGAGAAGTGAGAGGAAACAGATCAGATCAAATATGATGGCCATGAAGAATTCAAGTAGCATGAAATAAGTGCATGTTAAATGGCCACACATATAATATATTAGAGGGATAGAAAGAGACCATAAAAATGCTTTCCAATCCGAACGAACAAGGAGGGCATTTCCATAGTTTTTGTATTGTTCTTCTTGAATCAACTTTGCGGAAGTCATAACGGAATCCGAACAATTGTTTAACTGAATCAATGCTAGTGTGGTGATATGTGCAAAACCAGTAGGAATCTCTTCCAAAGAATAGCAATTACGTAACTACAGGGAAATTGTCACCCACAGCATTCCAATGTTCCCAATATATTTCTTGAATTACCAATCTTTTCAATTGACGGAACCCTTCCTTGGATGCCTCCCACTTTCTGTCACTCGTATAAATAGCACGTTTCAGTTTTAGAACCTCTAGATTAGGCAACATACCAATAAACCTCAAATGACTCCATGCCAAATCAGTCCGGAAGAGTTTGAGCTTTTTAAGATTTGGTAGAAAATCAGTTGCCCATGGGATGCTACTAAATGAAATACAATTGAGATGAAGCCACTCTTTAATGCTTAGATCCTCAAGTTGCCCTAAGTGCACAAAACTATAAAAACAATCTAGATGCTCTTGATTGAATCCACCATAAATTCCCAATGTTTTTTAAAAAAATTTGGAATCCTTGTAAACAAATCCTTTGTACAGAGGTTAGAATTCAACCAAGATATACTCTCTAAGTTTCTATGAACAACGGAAGAAGTTCCTAATGAAACAATCTTTTGAATGCATAAATTCCTTAATAGTGGCATTTTCCAAATTCCAGATGCCTAAGAGGAATCCAATGTAGCATTAACTCCACTAACAATAAAGCTTTGCATATTCCAATTCTCAAAGCGCTTCAAATGAAACTCGTGATATTCTGGATACCACAACGAAAAGTATCTCCGCTTGGAAGAGTTATATTCTTTATACGACAAAGCTAAGTATCTCAAATGAATAAGATTTGCAAGACAATATAGTCCCTCATATTCACGGGAAGATGTTTGCACCATTTCTACTACTCTTAGTAGTTTGAAGTGTAAAAATAGACGTTCCACACATTCAAAGTTATAAGGAAAATGTAAGGAATGTGATCTGTGAAAACACTTTGCCAAAGCAAGTAGATGAGAATCTGATGATGCATTGCTTATCCAACGACAATAGCATTTCATCTTGTAAAATGGAAGTTTGTCATCTTCAATGACATTCAAGAGATTTTCATGTCGAGCTTCTCTCAAACACAAATCACGCAACAAGTCATGTATTTTTACTGTCTTCATTTTCCCATTGTAACTCTTTTTGCTAACAAAAACAAGACTTCTATCAACAAGATCTTGCAAGCATTCCATGGCCACTTCCTCCATATTTCGATGGTCCACTGCCCTAAAAAATCCCTCTGCCGCCCACAACCTAACCAACTTCTTCACAGGCATCTCATAGTCTTCTTGAAAAACTCCAAAATATAGAAAACAAGCTTTTAAGTGGTGTGGTAATTGGTTGTAACTCAAATATAATATTTTGGAACATGCATCATTAGAATCCCCAATTACATATCTACTCACATTTTCTGCAATATTATTCCACTTCTCCATTGCCACCTCTGTCTTGGAGAGAAGACTAGCTATTACAGTAATAGCTAGAGGTAATCCATTACATTTCTTCACTATGTTTCTTCCAATTTGCTCAAACACGGAAAGAAATTTTGTTTGACCAAACACATTGCAGAAGAGATTCCAACTTTCATTGGCATCTAAGAATGACATGTTAGTGGTAGAGTTACCTGAACTTACATATTCAGCCACCTTCCTGAGCCGAGAAGTCGATAGTATACGACTTCCATTATTATCATCTGGAAAGCATCTTTGCACACCATCACAAGTAGTAGAGCTCCATATATCATCCATCACTATCAAATATCTCTGCTCCTTCAAGTGTTTACGCAGACTTTCTGCTAAGTTGTCATTTCTTTGTTCATGGAGTACATCATTTGATTATGCATTAACACAATCAATAAGGCATTGGAGCATTTGTTCCACGTTATAATCTTGAGATACGGTAACCCATGCTCGTTTGTCAAAATGAGAAGTAATTGATGAATCTTCATAGACTTTTCGAGCTAAAGTGGTCTTGCCAATTCCTCCCATGCCAACAATTGATACAACTTGTAATTGGTGTGCAGATTGTCGGGTGAGCTGATCCATTATCGTCTTGAACTCCTCATTGCATCCGACCATTCCACTGCCAAACTTTATAGAAGCGTTTTTGGAAAATTTACTCAGATTAATGTTCTCTCGTTTTGGATCAGGCTGTGCTGAAGTTGAACCAAGGAGTAGTCCTCTTTGTCGCATCCTTTGACCTTGTGATGGACCCTTTGCAAGCTGGTTTTCAGTTTTAATCTTCAACTTCTTCTTGAGGTAATTAGTTTGTATTACAGCTTGAATGAAGATTCCATGAAGCTTGAGGAGGCAAGCAAGACGCTTCGTCCAACCCTTTGCTAGATAAATGATAGTCAACTCCATCTCAATCCTTTCTTCAACTTTGAACGCTACATCTTTGATCTGAGCCTCTAAATCTTTCATCACCGAATTATCATCGGTGGCGATCTCAGATTTCTCAAGAACTTCTTGGAGGAAACCAAGATTTTCGTGTAGAGAAACTATTAGTTGTTTGTATTGAAGAGGCAACCGTGGTTGTGATTGCAAGAAATGTAGAGAAAGAGTTCCCCTAAGCGAAGTTACAGCGGCATAAGCCATTTGCGTCTGTCTATGAGGAAAGATGATCAGAGAAGTACTAAGAAGAAATAAAAGATGTTTGTGATACAATTTAGACAGGAATTCTCAAGTCTAAACAACCATGATTTTAAAATTAGCGGTAGTTGGTTAGACAGGAACTCTCAAGTCTCAATTATATGCTTATTCTCAAATAATTTAATATCAAATGTTTCTACCTATGACAATTATGTCCAATTATTTTAATTAACATTACACATTATTTAACTTGATCTTTTGAGTTATGGCCTAAGTATAGATTCCGTCCCTAAATTATAAGCATGTCCATCTTTGACCTCTCAATTTTGACTAAAGTGATGTTTTTAGTCCCTCAAAGACAAAAAGCTTCAAACAATGTTAAGCACGTACAATGCACTGAGGGTATGTTTGGTTCAAACATTAGAATCATGATGGTAATAGGAATCAAGTACTTGATAATGGTACTAAGTTTAATTAGGATGAGTTTGTGTTTGGTAATAAATAGCAATTGGAATCAAAATAATGTTATACTTCAAAGCACCGGTCCAAAAAGGCTTTCAATAGGCAATTGCATAATGGTTCTAAGTGAAATAATTGCAAGATCGAAGCATTATATTTTTAAATGCAAAAGGGCAGCATTCTATTGGCTTTTAGTACATCATATTAAAATTTATATAGCTTTTTGCAACTTGTAACACTAACTCCGAGTAATATGGAATAAAATATTAGAGGAAGATAATGACAATATGAGACGAAATTATTTAATGCTAAGTGAGAATCTTACAGCTCAAATCTGTCTTCTTTTTTTTTTTTTTTTTTTTTTTCTGTGTCTTGTGTTTATCGAAGCCAACTCCAGCTTGATACTAATCAGGTTAATGGTTTAAAAATCGCTTTAAGAAATATTAAGTAGGGATTATAAATTTATAGATCAGGTTCATGAACACAATTGAATTAGGGTGAGCTTGGAAATAGGAAAAATAATTTTAAGAAAATAATTACTTTTTAAAAAAATTATTTTCATTTACTAGTGTTTTGCTGAAAGTTAAAAATCATTCATTTTTTATTTAGTTAAAAGTAAAAATATTATATTTTTTTTTAATGTTTGATTTGTTTTTTAAAAACATGAACATAACTCTATTACAAAGCTATTTCTTATAAAATATAAATTATTTAACAGTGATAATAATTACTCGATTCGTTACATTTTATGTGTCTACTTTGGTTAACGAGGTTAGTAACATGTTTGAAAATTCTCAAACATACATTTACTATATAAATATCCAACAGATTGTCAGGTAGATATTTAAAAAAATAAAAATAAAAAGAAATGTTTTAAATTTTCCACGGAGGAATCCCCAAATTGAAGCTTCTAGGTGTTCATATTAACGAAATCCCCAAATTGAAGTTTGTAGCTCTTCATATAAATAAGAGCAGGAAAAAGAAGAAGAAGATTACCTAAATTAAAGCAGCATTAAGAAATCCCAGTAGCCTCTCTTCACCCTATCACCACAACCAGATAGCTAAGCTCTACTTCTTCTTCTTCAATTCCTCCTTGCTTAGCTTGTTGGTGCTAAGGATTTAGTATTGTATGGCTGTGGATTTTGTTGTTCGATGCCAAACAGATCTGTTCGAACATTTGATATGAGTTGGTAATTGAGGTAGGTGCAATTTAATAATATAAGAAGAGGGATCAAATTTTTGTATGTATGATTTGGAAGAAGTGAAGTGAGGCTAAAATACCTCATTATTATATTATGCCCATCATGTGGATAGCTCAAATTGAATTAACTTAATACTTAATTTTATTTCATTAGCAAAAAACAAAAAGCACATGGTTGGGGCAATTTTCTTCCGGCATGCAGCAGAGCCTAGTGGCTAATTAATATAATTCAATTTTCACCAAGACTATGTGGTCTAATGGTACCCGGATTGGACTTAATTTCATTTGGAAGGTTGTGAGTTCAAGCCTCAGTGGAAGCGTTATATTCTTTGTGTTTTAGTAGGTTGAGAAAGTATATGAACAGAGTATATGAACAGATACTACAGTGTAATAGAGCCAGTAGCATCCAAAAAAAATATAATTCAATTTCCATCCATCCCTGAGCTCCTCATGTGATTAAGGCACGCAGCGCAAGTGGAGTACTTCAATATTGAAAATTGCAAGAGCAAAGCATTATATTTTTTTTTTTGTTGGGTATACCTGGGGTTTATTTTTTTTTGTTGGGTATACCCGGAGTTTCCACTGTCGGATACAGTGACTAATCCCTTCGTTGAATTGTAACTTGGAGATTTAAGACTGCTCCATTCCAATGACTGCATTATATTGACTTTTAGTACTTCATCATATTAAAATTTATGTGGCTTTTGCAACTTGTAACACTAATTGCGAGTGAAATATATATAAGCGCACTACACAGTGATGTTGAAACTGACGTTGTAACACAAACGATCTGTAACGCAGTTCGAGCAAACAACCCTAATCTGCGAGGCATTTCTCAATTTGAGAATTTAATTGCCTAAATTCACTAAAAGCTTAATATTTAAAGTACATTGTTTGGAACCTGAGATTACACAATAGAATGATCTTTCCTACCAAACTATTGAAACCTAAACACATGTACTACTTTCTAGGGAAATTTAGTATCATATTCTCAAAGACTCTCGTACCTCACAAGATCAATGTTGAATGCTTGATTTCTGTGATAAAGTACAACCCCTATTTAAAGTAGTTACTTCTAATAGATTTGTGAATAATAATGTTATTCCTAATCAAACTAGAACTAGAATGAAGAAAAATAATATATATATTTATATTACATATCTTCTAGAATATTTTATATATGTATTCATAATTATTTCCATATTCTTAGGATCATAGTTTAGGTCAATTCCTAGATGATTAGTTCTCTTACCTTTCTCACTTTTCTTACCGTTAGCATAGTTGTATATATAAACACACATTGTATTTTCTTTTATAGACAACTCATATATGCAATATATATTTTCCTTATCTTTCTCTGCAACAATGCTTGCAGTTTATTCTCAACTCCTTACATGGTATCAGTAGAATTTTTTTTTCTTTTCCCTATTATTTTATCTTTCTGCTGCTCTCTTTTGGCCATATCACTTCACCCCAATGACCACTCCTTCACTAACAGATTCTTCAAACCAACACACAAATCCCATCACCACCATTAATACCCATGAAGACTCAACCTCTGCTAAGCAATCACACAACACCATGCTGTTCCTTTTGATGCAGAGAGTCCCTATTATCTTCATTTTTCTGATGGTACAGGCGCCACTCTTGTTGGAAACATTATTACCGGCATTGAAAACTACAATCCATGGGCTCGGGCGATCACGATGGCGTTGAAAGGCCGCAATAAATTCTGTTTTGTTGATGGCTCCCTCCCCATGCCAGACTCTACCCATCCCGATCATGCTCGTTGGCACCGCGTAAACAATATGGTGATGTCTTGGCTCCTTAATTCCATCCATCCATCCCTTGCACACACAGTTTTATATGCCCCAGATGCTGCCTCAGTTTGGACAGATTTAAAAGATCGTTTCTTTACATCAAATGGACCTCATATCTATGATATTGAGAAAGGCATTGCAACTTGTTACCAATAAGATGCGTCCATTGCAGATTACCACAATCAGTTGAGTGTCCTTTGGGATGAATTAAATCTGTTAGATCCTCCTCCTAAATGTTCATGCTCTGCTCGACATGACTACAATGGGCAAATTGAACGCCGCCGGTTGATGCAGTTGCTCATGGGACTTCGAGAAACTTGGTGATGTGGAAGTAGAGTACACTTTTAAAAGTGAGAGAGTATTGCATTAATAAAGATAGCCTTGGCGGAGAGTACTCTAGAAGTCTGGCTTCCTCACATCTAACAATCGTTGCATCATGATTTCGTTCTATTCAAAGTACTACTCTTTGGGCTTGTATTTCATAGTTGTACAGAAACACAATGCTGAAAATTACCGATTTTTTGACCACATTTCTGATAACCCAAAAAATTGATTGAACAAGTTATTCTTTTTCCTTTTTTTCGTCAAGGGGTGCAAGGGTCAAAACATTGTCGGAATTTCCAACCACATCATATATAGTGGTCGGAAATACTATGGTCATCCCTACGTATACGCAATAATTTGTTGGAAAAGAAAAATAAATAAAATGTTTACTTTAAGAGTAGAAATGTCAATTTAATATATCCGGGGGGGGGAGGGGGGGGGGGAGGGGGGACCGCCACTTTTAGAATAATTGAGGGGGCTAATGTTCTTACATGAATAAATTACGGAAAAAAAGTGCTATAAATATATAACTCGGGAGGAAAAAGTGTCATTTTCCTTAAAAATAATTATTCAATGTTTGTAATGCGTGTCTAGGAGTCAAAACACCTAATTTTATTTAAAAATAATAACCAATAAGAATTGCAGTATCGACTATGTAGTAGAGAGAGGGAAATTAGGAAAGATAATTGATAATTAATTTGATAAAAATAAATAGGAAAATGAAATTACCATATTAACTTTGTAATTAACAGCCAACAAACGGAATTCTTAATAAAGGACTAAAGTGTGTAAAAATTATTAAAGTTAAGGACTAAATAGAGTACAAAAAGTCACTTAAGACTAAATTGAGTAAAATCGCTATAGTTGAGGACTATATTGGGTATTAACTCTAGTTATAATGATGAATGTTTGTATTATGTGATAAAAATAATACACAGTACAATACATGATAATATACAATCAATTACGTCAGTTTGATAGAAACAACGTGATGTGCCGTTTAAAGGGTAATCATGGCCACCAGTGTAGGAGACATTGTAGTAGCGTGAGAGATGGTTCGTTCAGACGAAACAGGTGCAAAGCCATTAGGAATTGATGCCATGAGAAAACCTAGACTAATGATATCATATGAATGTTTGTATTATGTGAAAAAAACAATATGTAGTATAATATACGATGATATACAATACATTATGTAGGATTATGAAATTCAATAGAACTAAGATTGTAGAGTCCTAACAAGAATAAATGTTTTAAAGAGTTGAAGTTAGAAAATGATTTCATATATCTACATGAAAAGGGCAGCACGATCTTATTTTTCATAGCAAGGCAAACTCTCTGCGTTGTGGTCGGTTGAAATCGAAAAAAAAATATGAGTAAATAATTAATGATAAAAAGATAAATCATGTGGCCTTCATACCATTGAACCACAATTTTTTTTTTTTTTAAAGGAGGATTTCCGACCACCGTTACTTGGTGGTCGGAAACAATATTAGTTGCCTGAAATGAAGTCGGGAAAACGTTGATTTCTAGCCGTGTGTGATTGAAATTGATAAAAATTGAATAGTAAAGATACTAAATTGACCGTTTTAAAACTTGTGAACTGCAATTAACAAAACCTCAATAGTTATAGGACCAAAAGTAAAATTTTCTGATTTCATTAATCATTCACAAACTATCCATTCACAAATCACTTATGGCCCATTTGGTTCACGGAATAGGTCGGGAATGGCATAGCATTCCCAGTAATAGGCCTACTCCTTTGTTTGGTAACCATTTCTATTACCAGGAAAAATATTCCTTGTAATACCCTATTACCTCAAATAAGGTAATAGCTATTACTAGGGCCCCCCTGGTATTAGCCTATTACTGAACGCTCAGGAATAGATTTTAGAATCTATTTTCTTTTTTACCCCTTTCTTTAACCTAATTTTTTTTATCCTATATATAAATTTATCCTATTTCACCACCACCATCACCGCTGCCGCCGCCGCCGCCACCACCACCACCACCATCGCCGCCGCCGCCACCATCACCACCATCGCCACAACCGTCGCCGCCCCCACCACCAACGCCGCCCCACCACTGCCACCGCCACCACCACCACTACCACCCCAGCACCACCACCACCATCACCACCACCATCGCCGCCGCCGCCGCCGCCACCACCACCGCCACCACCACCATCGCCGCCGCCTCCGCCACCACCACCACCGCCACCAGAACCACCACCTAGCAGCAGCACCGCCACCACCACCACCACCGCCGCCACAACCGTCGCCGCCCCCACCACCACTGCCACAACCGTCACCGTCAGCCGTCACTGTCACCACCACCACCGTCGCCCCCACCACTGCCACCACCACTACCACCCCAGCACCACCACCACCACCACCACCACCACCACCGCCGCCATCACAAGTTTTATAAGGGTATTTATGTCTTTTAAAACATATTTCATTTCTATTCCTTAAATCAACCAAACACTGTAATATAACTTTTAAAGTATATTCCTCCCGCGAACCAAACAATAGAATACAATTCATATTCTATTCCTTGCCTATTCCATTCCTTATGGAATAGCATTCCTATTACCTCAAAATTCATTCCATGAACCAAACGTGCTGTTAGATTAAAAAATTCAATAATTTTATATGGTAATAATTACATTTACGATTTAATAAATAAAAATTGAAATATTCTTAAACTTCTGTGGTTTAGAGTTGATTTTTATTTTTATTTTTTAATTTTTTTGTTTGTTTTTAGCTTGTTTGGTGATTATAAAATTATGGCACAAGTATTAAATAGGCCCATTTACTACTGCGAAGTGCTCAATTTTCACCACGAACTAAATTAAGTGTCAAATAGGTCCATCTACGAGTTAAATTTGTTCAATTAACTTTTTTTAGAGGTTAATAACATGTTACATATTTAATTATTAAAATAAATAAAATAAAATAAAATAAAATAAAAAGAATACAGCCACCGGCTGTTGAGGACAGCCGGTGGCTGTATTCTTTTTTTTTTTTTTTTTATATAATAATTTTTAAATTATTTTGAAATTATTTTTTTAATAATTGAATTGGTAACCAGCAAAAAAAAGTCAATTACCTGCAAAAAAAGCTAATTGAACAAATTTAGTAGGTAAGTGTGGTTAATTAGCCTTTAACTTAGTTCAAGGTGGGAATTGAGCACTTGACAATAGTACATGGGCCTATTGGACACTTCTCCCTAAAATTATACTAGACTAGACTATTTTATTTATTTTTTATTGCTAGGAAGGGGGAAACCCAAAGAAGTTTACGAGATGCTAGCTATTACACGTAAAGCGCCAAAGCGAAAGGCCAACTACATCGTCATTGATAAGAACAACAACTTCATCCGGCGGATTTTTCAGAACGTGCATGCCTCTAGGGAACCAGAATGTAGATTTGGCCAAGAAATCAGCCACTTTGTTCTGTTCACGAGGAACTAAGTTGAGATGCCAGAGCTCTAAGCTGCGAAGCTCTCTTTTGCAGCCAACAAGGCTATTATGAGCTGCTGATGTCGGCGAGGCTTGTTGAGCACAAAGTTAACTAACTTTGCTGCATCACTCTCGAATACCAACTTTCTACAGTTGTTATATCGTGGACTGCGGTGCACATGCACCGTGGTCAAAACAAGGCCGATTCTTTACTTACAAAAACGGTGTGCCGTTACAGTTAACGGAACGCACATAATTGGTGTATTAATTAGCAACTGACACTACAATGTATTTAAACCGATACTGCCTCACGTATTATTTTATATATTATCAACTGAAACTACAATTCAATTGTAGTGAAACTGTAGTTGTGTTGAAATGAAACTACAATGTATCTAAACTGACACTGCCTCACGAATTATTTTTATATTATCAACTGAAACTGCAATTGAATTGAAATTAAACTGTAGGTGTGTTGAAATGAAACTGCAGTGTATATAAAATGAAACTGAATAACATTTCACATTTTTGAGTGTATATTGTGTAATGAAGTTGTAGTTATATCGAAATGATCATGTAGTTGTGTTTTAATGAAACTATGGTGTATATAAAATAAAATTAAATAACATTTTCACATATTTGGGTTATAATATCGAATGAAACTGTATTTATATTGAAATGAATCTGTAGTTATATCGAAATGAAATTATAGTGTATACAAAATGAAACTGATCTGAACAGCAGAGTTACTTTTTGCGGAATGGCACGGAACGACGCGAAACAGATGACGTTTCTTTTCATTAAATAAAATAACGTCGTTTTGACGCGCGATGCATAATCGATTATGCACCGCGGTGCACGATATAATTTGTCACCTTTCTAAAGCCCATGTAGACTGCAAACTGGATGCCTTTAAGTAAGACCCATGCCTCAGCCTCTAGTGGGGCAATCGTTATACCGTGCACTAGGGCGCACATAGCACTGTGCGCTCCGCGCCTCCCAAAACGACGTCGTTTTGTTAAGTTGTTAAAAAAAAAATCTATTGTTTCGAGTACACATAAACTCATAACAGAATACACATAAACTCATAATAGAATACACATAATCTAACATAATACATAATACACATAAACTATAACATAATACACATAAACTTATAACATAAATACACATAAACTCTTAACAGAATACACATAAACTCTTAACAGAATACACATAAACTTTTAACATAATACACATAAACTCTTGACTGAATACACATAAATTCTTAATTGAATACACATAAACTCATCATAATGCACTACACATAAACTTTTAACTGAATACACGTAATGGGTTTGGTTAACATAATACACATAAACTCTTAACTGGATACACATAAACTCATAACACAATACACATAAAACTTTAACTGAATACAGATAATGAGATTTGGTCTGTCCGGATGGACGGAGTGACGTCAGCATGAAATGCGCCCGTTTTGTGTCTGGGCGCACATTGCTATGTGCGCCGTGGTGCACGATATAAATTGCCCTAGCTGGGAGCAGTAACCAATGTTGTACATGAAGCCTTGTTTCCAGACTCCGGCGTCATCCCTGGCGAGGCCACCTCCACCAGCCCTTGCTGCATTATTGTCCACTGAACCCTGGTAGGAACTTTCAATCTCCAAACACTGTTCCATTTGGCAGGTGTCAGCACTTCCGAAACGCCTAGCGCAATTCCATATGCAGAACAAACAGAAAAATTCCCTGAGTCCTCCTTAGACCAACCGAAAGTGTTATGAAATTAGCTAGATTGGAGTGATGGCAGAGGGGGGATTTGTATTCTTACCCCGGTTTCTCCTCTCTCTCCTGGTGACTAGCATCCACGCACCATACTTCTCTGGGAACCCATTGTTTGGCACAGGGGTTCCAGTCTCCGCTCGGCCTATTGTATTCGTCTGTACACCTTGCTTATGGATTGCAGCATCCTCCTTCCCACACTGATAAAGGTGGTGACCATATAACCCACAGCTAAACCAGACAAGGTGTATCCCCTCGTATTCAATCGGCCATTCCATTTCATTCAATACAAACTTTGAGCGTAGAGGCTTGGTGATATCCACCTCAACATAGAGTCTTGCGAATTTGCCTTTAGAGGCTAAACTTGTAGTGTTATCCATCTTGATTGGACGACCGACCTACCTCCCTATCTTCTTGAGGAACTCCTAATCAAAGTACTCTATTGGTAGGGATAGAAACGGTACGCACACAATGAGCTTCTTGGTCTTGTTATTTATGGGAACAAAGTTAGGTTCCCATTCCTGACCCACAAGATAGTGGTCAAGAACCACCCATGGCCCTTCATACTTTGCCACTTCAAGATTCCTAAGAGACTCAACCTTAGCTAGGTAACTAGATTATACTATTAATTGTAACAGAGTCAATAATACTCTAAAAAAAAAAAAATTAATTGTGAATGAATTTAAAATTTCAGTTAATAAAAATTATATACTAAAAATTTTCAAAAAAAAAAAAATTATATAGTAAAAAGGATGGATTAATTTTAGGGTTCGAGGTGTTATATTTCCGGAGTACTGGACCAGTAAACCGCACAACGGGATTCCAAGTTCCACGTTCAAACTAACAGAAGATTAAAACGCGGGGCGTTCCGAGAATCGAACTCGGGACCTCTTGCACCCAAAGCAAGAATCATACCACTAGACCAAACGCCCAAATATGTTGTAAATATGCTCTTTTATTTTTTTACAAGGGACTCCATTTCATGGTACAAACGTTAACAATCTCTTGTTTCAAGTTTATTTACTGCATTAGTTTTACTTTATATTTAGATTTAGATTTAGATTATTACTATTGCATATGATATACCAGGCTACAGTCTTATCTTTTTGTCTGTATAAATTAAGTAATTAACATACATACTGTCCTTTTTTGGAAACATAATTAGTTTATTAGTCAAATTTAATTTATTTGATGCTCCAAGCTTTTCCCCGAGTGAATGATATCCATATTTACAACTCCAACCCTGAAAATTGCCAACTAGTGACACAATAGACCACTCAACCACTGTTTGTCTAGGTGGGAAGACAACAATAACAACTCCCCCTTACTATGTGGCATAATTTTTTATTTCTTTTTTAAGTAAATGGGATAAGAGTGAAATATGTCATCTAATTATACAATAAATTGTAATTGAGTCATTGAGCTTAAATAGGCCTACTTATCCCTCTTGAATTATACCGTAGACCACGGTCCACAATGCATTGTGGTTCAGGCATCAAAACAATGTCATTTCTTTTAATGAAAAGAAATGGCACATGTTCCGCGCCGTCCGCAAAAAATAACTTTGATTGTATAACATATTCAGTTTCATTTTGTATACACTGCAGTTTCATTTCAACACAGCTACAGTTTCATTTCGATATAAGTACAGTTTCATTCGATATTATACACTCAAATATGTGAAACTGTTATTCAGTTTCATTTTATATACACTATATTCATTACAACACAACTACATTATCATTTCGATATAACTATTATTTCATTGCACAATATACACTCAAATATGTGAAATGTTATTCAGTTTCATTTTATATACACTGCAGTTTTATTTCAACACAGCTACAATATCATTTTGATATAACTACAGTTTCGCTGGACAATATACACTCGCTCCGTTAAGCTGTAACGGCTTTCTTTACTTAAAGAAACGGGCCGTTTTTGGACCATGTTGCACAAAGCTTTATGGACCATTGTCCACCATATAATTGCTGCATAGGCTCGTGAGCAGTTAAAATCTAAACCTACCCCCTACCTATATAGGGGTGGAGCGGGTTGGTCCTATAGGCAAGACCCATTTTGACGGCTCTAATAACAACCAGGGTCGGTTCTGAGCATGTCTAATATGTGCAACTGCATAGGGCCCCCAATTTTTGGGGCCCCATATTTTTTTTAAAAATAAAATTGTATGTATATATTGTATACAGGATTTCAGGCAAAGTGCATGGAGATTGGGCCAATTTGTAATAGGGTGAAATTGACCACAATTGATAATTGCTTTAAAAACTCAATGGATTAGCTTTAATCGACAGTTATGCCATGGACCCAGTCAAAATACACAATTTCTATATATACTGAATGTTCACAATTTACATACTGAATGTTCACAATTCAAATTGTGATCATTCAGTATGTAAATTGTGAACATTTTATATATAAAAATTGTGAACATTCAGTATATAAATTATGTATTTTTAGAAGAAGTTGATATCAAAAGTTTGGTAAATGATTTTGCGTCTAAATATGCACGGTGCATGTCACTTTTTAATGAAATTTTAGATGTATTTTTTATACAATATTTATAATTTGATACAACTTTTGAACAACTATTATTTATATATAGAAATTATTTGAAAAAGGACCATAAATTAAGATATTACACAGAACCCCAATTTTTATTGAAACGGTCCTGATAACAACTACTCTTATTCACCGCAATTTTATTTATTTTTTAATAAGAGAAGCCAGCCAAAATCCCCCAATTCTAAGATTTTTTTTATAACCCGTTCCTTGTGTTTTTAAATGAAAACAACACCCAAACAAATACTACCAAGCTTGAACCGGCAAATTTGGTCCACACTATGTTGTGTGGACCATAACAAAAAGTACATTTTTAATATACTAAATGTACATTATTTTTGTATTGAATGTACATTATATAATATAATATACACTCATAACAAAAATAATGTACATTCCCTGAATACAATGTACATTATTTTTGTACGGAATGTACATTATTTTACAGTAGATAAAATATGGTCCACACAAGTTGTGTAGACCATGGTCCACACAATAATGATTGGCTTGAACCACCCTCAGTTTGGGGATTCTCTTGTCACCCTGATACGTTCTTCTTCTCCCAAAAGGTTGAATCCCCAACCCTAAGAGCCCTCATATCTCGGCCCGATAGAATATTTGAAAGAATGTAAATCACGGTAACTCAATAGCTCAGCAGACATGGCCAAATGTCGGTGCGCACAATGGATATGTCCAATTTGGATGTAGGGTCACCTTGATACGTTCTTAATTGTACAATAAGAGGGCACTTGGTAGCAAGGAAAGTTTTAATTTTTCTGAGAATTTAAAAGGTAGAAAATAAATTCTTCACACGTTTGGTGTAATCTTTGACTTAGGAATGTTCGGGTAAATGAGAATCACATTCTATGATATCAAGGAAAGAAAATTCCACCTAGGAGAGTTGGGATTCTATTTTCCGTGTGGCTAGAAATCTACCAAATTTATTTAATTACAAATATATCCCTTTTTGTGTCAGATTAAAATCTCTTATAAATATAAAAAGGGGAAAATTGTAAAAAATGCCCCTCTATAATATGCCAATTATCAATGTTACCCATGAATTATGAGTGGTGTAAATGTTGCCCATCAATTATATTATCAAAACGGTGCACATATAGCCCCTCCCGTAACGGACCTGTGGTTCCCCGTTAGTGTTTACCGTTAAGTCGGGTAAATATGTAATTTAGTTATTTTTTCCTTTTTGTTTTCATATTTTCTCTTTGTTTTTCCCATTTTCTTTCTCGGCCTCAACAAACAATAATCCGAAAGCGAGCAGCGATGGAGGTGGACTCCAGTAGTGGTGGCGACGGACGAGCTCCGACGAGACCCTCCCTCGATTCGAAGTACTAGCGATGGACAGCGGCAAACTTCAGCGACGTTCTCTATTTCCAGCGTGAACGACAGCTACGAAAACACCAAGCTCGAACCTTGCTTTGTCTTTTTCCAGCGTGAACAAGACAAGGCAGCGTGACAAAGCCTCCCTCCCTCTCGTTCGACATGGGCAGTATTTCCCAGTTAACGGCTCCCTCTTCCCCGGCGGCGTCCCCTGTTTCCGATAGAGCAGTGACAATAACCAACCATGGTGGAACTCCGACGACTTTGTACTATCCCGGCGAGGCAACGTGGAGCTAGGACGATGACAGTTGTGGTGAGCTTCCGACGGAGCAGCGTTGAGCTATGTCTGTGGCGGCTATGGGTAGTGTGGGTAGCTACGGCGGCGGCTGTGGGCTATGTTGGTTGCTTGCTGCCGGAGTGTTGTTTGTTGAGGCCGAGAAATAAAAAGGAAAAAAACAAAGGGAAAGTATAAAAAGAAAATGGAAAAAAGCACTAAATTACATATTTACCCCGACTTAACGGTGTACACTAACGGGGAACCACATGTCCGTTATGGAGGGACTATATGTGCATCGTTTTGATAATTGAGGGGCAACATTTACACCCTTTATAATTCAGGGGTGACATTGATAATTGGCATATTATAGAGGGGCATTTTTTACAATTTTCCCTATAAAAAATTTGTCTTTCCCACCATTACACATTGTTTATCAAAGAAATTTACATCCAGGTACGCAGTTAAAATTTTAGGTAATCTAATATGCAATATGATTACGTAACGATACAACACGTGTGTGTGTATATATATATATGTATGTATGTATGTATGTATGTATGCAGTACTTTATATATATCTTGATTAACTTGACTTTAATTTTTTAGTACTTAATTAATTTGATGACTTGGTGATTTTTTGGCATATGGTTTATTAATTTAGAAATAATTTATTAAACTCTTAATTATTTGTTATGATATTTTTTTTTTAATTTGTATATATGAAGGACATATAAAAATTTTACTGGGGAAGTTTAAACGAACGAAAATGTTAATTAATTTTTTAGGTAATTTAATTGTTATGTTTTCATGTCACACCAAACATGTTAATTAATTTTCCCTGAAAAGTTATTCCTATCAAACATATTCTTTGAAAATATTTTCTCGATAATTTAATTGATGGGGAAGTTCCAAACAGCCTCTAAGAATAAATTATGTAGCTTAATTAGGAAAAATTAATTATGTTTCTAGAATTAGCAGGATAATTAGGATGATATAACTTAATTAGTGGCAGATCAGAGTTAATATATGCCTAAATTAGCATATATAGGAAAATTATGTATTATGTATATCATAATATTGTAACGTTTTATCCGTTACTATTATTATAACATTAGGATAAGTTATGATAATATTCAGTATTTGATGTGTGGTGCAACACTAATAACCTAATAGCTAGACTACCATTATGATTATGAGTCTAGTTTGGGTTTAGGAGACCTAAAGACATACAACCACAAGGATGACCAGTGGTTATATAAGGTCACTAGTCCTCTCACTGCTCACATTACATACCTCATACACCATCTAGAGAGAGCTGAGTAAAGTGAGAGACAAAATACTCATTATCTATACAGTAGTCCGGATCGTTCAACCGTCTCAAGAACTATGGCTGGAGGTTAGTCGGTCCTGTATCACATATTATATGCATGTGATATATATTTAGTCTAATAGTTGGTATCAGTCGCCATAAATAATCTCTGCCTAGTTTTTAATTGCTTAAATATTTGCATATGTTGTATACGATTTTGTATAATTGAGATACATATGTGAATATTCTTGAGTTCGCAATTAAATTTTTCTGGACTGCTGAAAATAATTTTCCGCATTAAGAAACAACAAAAAAAAATTATTGGATAATTAATTTTGGCTTTTGCTGCTACTTCACCGTTTTTTTTTTTTTTCATAATCCGATCGCTGGATTATACGAGTATGCTGGCAGCTATTGTTGAAGGAGACGACGATTGCTCATACGTTCGCCGTTCTCCCTTCAGTGACTGTCAACAATGGTGCTTCAGCAATGGTGATGACAACGCAAAGGGTTCGGCTGGACTGGTCTGCGACGTTGGCCGAGGCGGGCGAACGGTGTTGGCGTAGGGTGGCGGCCAGGCGGCGGCGGCGCTAGGTTTCCCGGCGACGGTGCTACTGTCTGCTCTCCTTCCGGCGTCCTTTGGCTGCTGTTCGTTCTCCATGGCTTCCCGTTGCTGCTCTGTAGGCTGCACTGCTGTAGTTTAGACGAAGAAGATGAATGAAGTGGATGAGGATATGTAATGGGCCGGGTCTGGCCATTTGGGCCAGACCTAGGCTCATTATTATATAAAAAAAAAAACTGGGCCTGCTATGGTTTTGGGCCAGACCTGAATTGATATTTAGACTACATCAATTCATTCAGTTTAATTCCTTCATCATATTTGGACTTCTTCTAATCAAATTATCCAATTGAATTTTTTTTATTAAGTCTATTATTAAATTATCATTCAACTTGAATAATTATTCAGTTTTAATTTTTTCAGTTGAATTTTAATTTAATAATGTTTTTCAGTTTAAATTGTATTGAGTGTTGGAATTTAATTGTAGAGTATTTGTGAGTAATGTGCATAATCTGAGCATGCTATTTATGTCTTTATTGCAATAATTATTTGACTGTTATAATTATGCCTGTAGAAAAACATGTTCATTAAGAAAAATTTAGAGCCTTTTAGGTGAATTTGTAACACCCCCGATTTCCATGCCATTTTAAACTTAAATAAGCAAGATAATCTAACTACAATATAAGCAAATCACAGCGGAAGTCTAACTATATAAAACTGGAGAACGAAGAGTGTTATGTCACGTCCACACTAAGGCACAGGCAAGAACATCATCAACATCAACAGTCTACAAGTCTATCATGAGACAAGGTCGAACCAACAACAATCTATTGTTCATCATAAGAGGCTCACAGGCCCATAACAAAACTAACAGAGTCCGGGGAACTACACTAGCCATCTCTATATCGCGCTCGCCACTACTCGGGACCTAAAAAGCACATAAATAATTGGGACGATGCCCGGTCAGTGAATAATGCTAGTAACCCACCAATACATGTTAAGTATCGTACATAGATAGTATATACAAAATCATTTTCGAAGCGGAATACTATACTGTATATATAAGTTCAAAGCCAAAGATAGAAGTCAACCACAAGACTCTATATCACTCACAACAAAATTAAGGGAACACATCCCAAGACATCAAGAAGCAACAATGACAACACAAGTAAGGCTCAAGGTATATTCTACCATCACTCAGTAGAATATCACCCGACATGCTCAGGACAAGAGAATAAAGAGACACACATTGGCAACACATGCCTTCGTGACATCACACATCACGAATAGAGAAACACACATCGGCACACATGCCTTCGTGACATCACTCATCACAAATACAATAATCCTTCCTTATGCCCGGTTCCAACCTTATGGCTACCCCCAACCTTATGTCTAGTTCCAACCTTTACATCCAGGACCCCTGTACACCAAGTCCAACCTTATTCCTCCGAGGACCGTCGCCCCCACTCCGACAATCTCCAACATTACCACCGATTTCATAGTACACGAGGGTACCGACCACACACTTTGGCAACACATGCCTCCCAAGAAATACGTGAACCTTACACACAGGTCACAAACTCCATATTTGCGTCATAGCCACCACGAGGACCACTGCCGTACCTTGGTGACTAATGTCCCATTCCATTAATCGTGCAATCCAAGTACAGCCACACACACAACACCATCATAGGAATCAATCAACGGATCACAACGAAGATATGAAACCATACTCAATCAAGGAAAGGATCACAATCCGACAACAACGATGATTGACAGAAGTCATCATCCACAATAGGAAAGGACAAACCACACACGCTAGCATTTCAACACCGAACTAGCATGCTTATCAAATGGGTAAACAACACATAGTTCCGAAGAACACACAAGACTCACCTGGTTCAACGAATCACAAGGTTGAACACTTAGCACGATTCAAGACACCAAAACCTACATGGAATCCTACCATATAGTTATAGACCTACGAAACATCAAGAAGACACTCAAATAGTTCCGCAAAAGAACATTGACAAGTCAAAACATCGAATACCGAGCCAAAAGAATCACGGGGAAAAAATCCCCAAACACCACCATATATGTACCCCGCGGGTGGGGCCACGGGTGGACCCCCACCCGTGGGAATACATTCCCACACGCCTTGTTCCCCACGGGTGGGGCGACGGGTGGACCCCTACCCGCCGTTCCGCCCGCGGGTACCGAACCCTAAACAAAATAATCCCTTTGGGGATTTTCAACACCAAGCTCAAATTCAAGTCCAAAACATGCAAAATCTAACCAAATACAACAAAATGACTTGAATCAAAGGAATAACCAAGCAATGACATACAAGAACCCTAATAACAAGCTCTAGATGTGCATTTTCACAAGACAATGCATCAACACTCACTTTTTATAGCAAAATCACATGTAGAATCCAAGAAATCACCATATAGGTAATGAAAATAGATTTTGTAAAGCATGGATTACCTTATTCGCTTAACATCCAAAAACAACGCCAACGTAGGCTCAACTCACAAAGCCAAGCTACCGGGAACCTGTGGATCAAACCGGATCTCAACTATTAACAAAAGTACTAATTAAAACTAATTAGGCTTATAAAGGGATTTGAACCCTAGCCTATTTTAAAATTATCCACACCTTAACTAACTAAGCTAGGCTTTTCTTTGTTTACTTATTCATTCTTAATAAATGAATAACTAAGTTACCAAGCTCAAAAGATATAACTTATTAAATAAAACCACTAAATAGAGCTTAAGCTAAAGGGGAATTAAACCCTAGTCTTTCATCCTAATAACCACACACTAAACCACTAAGCTAACAAACCACTTAGTGACTTACTTAAAAACAAAACTAATTAACATCTAACTAAACAACAACAAGAGAAGCAACTCACCATCCATCACCTTCTTCGTTTTCCTCAGGCTGTCAAAGCCGCGGGTGGTGCCACGGCAAGATCCTCCACCTGTGACATGCCCTGCTTCGCCGGAGACTCCAAGCATGCCGGAAGACCTCCCACGCTGCCGAACTGCTTCGCCCCGCTGGAAACAGAGGGGAAACAAAATATGGTCCACACAATAACGATTGCAAGAGGATAGGGTTACTATATTTAACTTGGGCTAGTTAAATATAGAAGGTTGGGTTTGGGTCCTTACATTTTGGGCTCATAAATAATATACATATATTTATATGGGCTTGGGGTGGTCTAGCTTGAGTTCCAAAATCATTAGTAGGCTTTTAGGAAATAATATCATTTTGGGCTTATAGTACTTGGGTACAAAAATACAGGTTCACAGTACTAAATAGACCCGAACCCGTTTACAAAATAGATATATAAATATTTTATTAAAATATTTAATATCGGGACTATAACTTATTTTAGGAAAATACGGGGTGTTACAGAATTAGTGCCTTTCAAGTTAGATTATGCATATTATTACTCTACTCTTCAGTTATTACTTCACTCGTGTTTTATAAAGTTCCTAAAGCACATAAAGTACATAAACAATTCGTAGTTTACCCTATTCAAAGCCTTATCCATAGGTGAAACTACTCTTTAGATCTCTCAAACGATTTTACTTCAAAAATGAGAACACATGAATTAGGGAAGTTTCTTGGGGAGGAATACTAGTTCTATGGCCCTGGCTTAAAAGCCTTGTTGCTACTTGTCCCCTTGCGACAGTACTCTATCTAAGGAGTTGGTTTTTAACCGACCTTCGTCTCGACCAACTTTCCTGGGAGTATACCTAAGGATTGTCTATCATATTTTGGTTTAATCTGTTTGTTTATTAGGCTTTCTTGCTAATGTGATTGTTCGTCCCGAAAGGGTGGTGAGAAGTTTAGAGGGGGGGGGGGGGGGTGAATAGACTTCTCTAACTTTTTGAACTTTCTTCGAAAACACACAAGGTAAATAACACTTGTAATTTCAACTCTAAGTAACAAGCATTAACAAGATAAACAACTTAGAGTGTGCAGCGGAATGGGTAGCGGTAAAGTGTTATGCTTAATTAGTGCGGTGCTCAAAGAGAGATTCTAAACATGCAACATGTTAGAAACACTTGATATGGTTCAAAGATGGTGTACGTAAAGTTTGGCTTGCATGCAAACGTGGGAACTATCAAACCCAGACAGATAAAGATATGCGATAAATCGTAATCGGGTTATTTCGCAGTTAGAATAAGCATGCACAAAATATATGAGCAGTAAGTAAATAGAGAGAGAGATTTATAGTGGTTCAGAGGTGGTGTAATCCTCCTAGTCCACTCTTCTCCTTTCACTTCAAGGAGGAAATTCACTATTCTTCGATCACCCAGATACAATAGTGAATAAGTGTCCACCGACACTTCTCCGAGTGCTTCGCACAAAGCTACACTCCTCCAAGGTTTTTCACAAGCTCCTCTTGTTACTCCGCCTTCCCGAGTACTTCGCACCAAACTGTACTCCTACACCACGAGAACTACGCACAAAGCTACGTCTTCACAGGGTTTTCACAAGCTCCTCTTATTACTCTGCCCTTTACACTGAGTGCTATGCACAAAGCTACACTCAACCAGGGTTTTTCACTCTCTCTAGTTACTCCGCCCTCTTTCTACACTCAGTAGAGAATTCTACAAAGAGATAAAATTTTCTCTCAATGTAATTCTATGAAGCTCTGTTTCCCCCTTTTTCGGCTAATTGAAAAATAGCTTGTATCTTTTGCTTGTATGTCTTAGCCGTTGTTCAAGTCGTTAAGTCGCTTCTTGTCTTCAAGTCTGCTTGGGTAATTTATAGCCCATGAAAGCTATTTGCCCGTTGATCAACTTCCGATCTCGATCGTCCATTTTGAATTGTAGTTGATCAAATAATATTGTCAACTTGATCTGAAATATTAGGTACAAGTCATTTCTCCTTTTGTCAGATGATTTGAATAATTTGCCCGTTGCCGTGTCTTGAATTTTGTAGCCTCCAAAATTTGAATAAGTTCGGCGCGGCAAGCTTGATATTTCTTGTCCTTCATAAATGCTCTGACATGTCAAGTTGATTAAATAATTTATCTGCTGATTCTTGCTTGAGTATAAAAGAATTTCTCCGCCAATCAGCTTTCTTCGAGTGTCTCCGGTTCCACCGTAAAAACTTGATGTTCAGATGAAAATATATCAGATATTTTCTCCTTCATGTTCCTTGTAAAATAATATACTGGAACCTCTGTAAAAACTTCATAGTTGTTCATGTAAAATAATATACTGGAACCTCTGTAAAAACTTCATAGTTGTTCATGGTGAGATGCTCTGTTTCGATTTTAAGCTTGGTCCACCATACTTAGTGTGTTTCTCCATCTGGTGCATGGCTATAGTGAGACTTTGTGCATTCACTTTGGTTAGTCTCCATGTTAAAAATGAGTCACTTGAGATTTGAACTTAGGATCATTTAACATAACTCACACGCATTTCTTCCAACTCCTCTAGCATAGTTCTTAGTGATTTATTCGCATCATAATTGTGTTAAGCTATAATCCCGCTTAACTTCTTCAAATAAATTATGATCTTCCAGACTTGTACATGGGTTGCATGATATGGGTGCACCATACTCCGTAGACTTAAACTGACTCAAATAGAATAAAAATGGGGACTACTTGATTTTTCAAAAATACATTCGCCTCATCAAAATTTACAATATATTCCTAACAATTTTCCCCTTTTTGATGATGCCGAAACTTATACCCAAGTCATTTTGGCTTTGCCAATTTTGAAAAATAATTTCTTTTTAATTGCTTTTATTTCGACTAGCCAATTGACGGGTTTAACAAAAATTGTGACTTAAAGATTTTGAAATTTGGACAACCTAAACGTATATATGAGACTTTGATCGTGGGGTGTTCATTTTTCTTTTTAGCTTGAATTTTTCTTCCCCCTAAATTTTATATCCTCATTTTTATACGTGTTACATTAATTCTATGTCCAAATTAAAATCTTGTGACATACTAAATAAATAAAATAACTAAGACACACTAGTATGGTACGAAAAGATGTCATGCATTTTCAACCCATTTTAGCTTAGCATAGATATAGTATCAAGAGATAATGTGCTAGCTAAAATAAATTATACACCAAAAATTTGATTTGTCAATCGAAATTTTTACCTTCCTTTCAACTTGGCATTGATGTATTCTCTTAATTTCTTGAAATCCTTCTCGAGGCCCTTGTGTTGATAAGGTGCGGTTACTTGTCCGGTGATATAGTTGCCATAAGCTTCTCTTATATTTTCTCCTCTCAACACGCCGGCTTCGTGCCAAGTAATGCACTCATCAAGTGTTCGGCCATCGCTCATTTGCTCACTTCGGTGTCCGAACTCCGTTTGAAGCTCTTGCAATTTTTGTATCCTCGTGGCAATTGGCTTCGGCATAGGTGCAATTGGCGTGGATTGTGGCAACACATCATGAGGAGTTGAGCTTGAGCTAGGACAAGTGCTTCTAAGATAATCTAGCATGCTCACACGGCCTTGTCCACTTCGACCTCTTGGTGTTGATGACGGTCGAACAAGTTCCACAAATGGTCCTCTTGGAGCTCTCGGCTGTGCATAGGCTTGAGGGACAAAATGACGTGCTAATCCTTCCCCCTTTTCGGCAGCATTAATGAATTTTTGAAAGCTTTCGGTGGAAGAATTTTGCTTGTCACGAACTCCTTCAAGTAGATCCAAGTTGATGCGTGATTGTTGTAGAAGACCATTCACTTGTTGCTCCAAAAGTTTTAGCCTTGAAGTTGTTTCGGATCCAAACTTTCCCATTCAACAAACAATTTGATCACTTCATTCTTCAATTCTTCCTTAGCCGTATCAATTTCATTTTTCAATAGGCCTTGCCTATTAAACAATTGCACAACACGGTCCACCATGTCTTTGTGATAGCCATCAAGCTTGTTGTCCATTGCATCCACCTTGGTGTTTAATCCTCCCGTAGACTCTTGAAGAATTGCTTTGACATCCCCAACAATTTCTTCCAGTAAGGATTGAGCATTGAACATTGTTTCACTATGCATCGGTGGTGTTGGATTCGGCAATTGATGAACAAAATCATCTTGAGGAATAGTGATCATTGTTTCGGCTAGATTGGGTTCGGCTTCATCATTATTGTAGCAAATCAACAATGTATTTCGGTTCCTTGGGTGATCTTTATCGTACAGCTCACAAGTTGTTGGTAAAGTAGGCAAATTCCGTGCTTCATCCAAATTTAAAGAAATTTGTTGACTTGGTGCACTCACATCACCATGAATAGACTCCGTAACCTCCGTTGCGGGATGTGGAAAACAAGATTCATAACTTAAATTTTCATCCCCAACAGTGGCAGGATACGGATCAATCTCCGGCAAACTTCCACCATCAATCCGTGCCAAAGATCCCTCTCCGGGTCCCCTTCGGCTATCCTCCAAAGATGCAATCGTTGCCCGACGAATTTCATTAGGATCAAATTCACCTATTGGCACTTCGGATGCGGCTTCAACCATGACATTCTTCTCGGTCCTCTTCTTCTTTGCAAGCTTAGTCAAAAAACATGAATTAATCACCGAAAGGCGGGTGGCTCGGGCAAGATCACGTGTGCCTAGCCAACTCAAGACTAGTTCTTCTCTTTCCAAGGTTTGTGGCCCAATTGTCTCGGCCAACTTGTTGTGATCTCCTAGCCTCCAAGCTCTCCAATCAAGTGCCCGTTTATATTCCTCCAAAAGTGCACTATCCGCCCCAATTGTTGATATCTCATCATCACTTCCAACTTCAACTATGTCACACTCAACAACATCCACTTCCATTCTATTTCCTCCTTCTACTAAGCCGTGGCTTTCAAGGATAAAGGGGTTCGGGTTTGGGAAGGGTAAGGGTCTTGTGGTTATTGGGTGGCTTGATTGTTCTTCATTGGATCGAACGGCAGGAGTGTTTGATCCTTCCTCGAATAAACTATCTAAGGTTTTGGAATGGGTTTGGTAATTTCCTTTTTTTGGGTTGGTTTTGGTAGGCTTGTGGGTAAGGTGGGATTTTTTGGTTCGGTTGAGTTTGGTGGCCGAAAGAGGTAGCTATGGTTTGTGATGTGTTTGGCTTTGGAAAGGGTAACATTCTTAGTCCTCAAAATTTCACCAATTGCAAACCCGTAACCGATTTCCTGTTAAAACCAACCATCTACCAAAGGTTTTGCCTTCTTCAAAGATTCACATAATCTCCCAAACATAAATGCACCCCAATCAACACAAACATTGTTCAAGATAATATCCATAATCAACAATTTATCCCCCGACAACTTGTCACGGCAATGATACCGGGACTCAACACACTTGTGTACAATATCCAACAAGAGTCCGTAGTCCTTCTTCAAGTCTCTTTTGTTGCCGTTTATTCTAGGAGTTAGCGGTGCGTTTGCATCGCGTATCTCGGCCCAAGTGGCATTAATATCAAAAACATGATTTTCTACCCGCAAATTCGTTTCAACAAGATTGAAAATTCTCCGAAAATCATCGATTCTTATTTCTACATCAACTCCTTTGATCATAGAAATAATCGAACCATTTTCAATTCTAGCATTCATATATAATTCGGTCACCTCATCTTTATAAAATCCAACATATCTAAAAGTGCAAAAATTTAACAACCCACAAGATTCAAGAGAGTTGATAATTTTTACCCCAATTGATTTGTCCTCCACTTGTTTGTTGAAATCGGTGACATCAAGAATCATTCCACTGAGCACACGGCTAGACTTCCTTGTTCCTCTGGTAGTAGTTGTCTCCATCTCCACTCTATCAACCTCCATTGAGTAGAACTTGAGTTTGGGAATTTTGGTGAATTTTTGGGCTATTTCGGCGGTGATGTTCGAAAATGGGTAAGGAGAATGGGTATTTGGATTTAGAGGATATTTGGGTGAGATTTTGGGTTTGGGTGATGGGTTTTTGTGTGTAGAAGATTTTTGTGTAGAAGATTTAGGATGGGTATCTAAGCATTGGATGATTTGTAGCTTCTTCTTGTTCGAGAATTCCGGCCGGCGAGAGGAAGAAGAAGAAAAGAGTTTGATTTTGGAGTCTTCTCCTTCTACCCGTTAGAATTGAGAGAAAAAGGTGTGAAATTACTTCTTTGCTCTCTAGTGGATGGAGAGAGAGTATTGATCTCATTGAGGATAAATTCGACCTTCCACATGATTTAAATTTGCAAGCTCAGATTTATATACTCCATTTGTGAGTACATGACGCCAAAAATTGTGCTTCAAATAACCGCCAACCTGGAGCAAATCAGATAAAAAAAATCTCAAAAATAATCTGTTAGAGCAATAAATATATTCCAGATAATTATTATCATCTCGATTTCATATTCTAATAAAGCTGATAAATTTTCTGAAATGAAACCTGAAAAGAAATATTGGACAGACAGATATCTAATTTCTGAAAAGAGCTACAAGTTCCCAAAACATTTAAACCTTTTGACTTTCTAAAATTGGGCCTAACTTGTTTGACTTTTGATTCTCCAAAATGGGCAAGCATTCATCAGAAAATACTCCCTTACATATGAACCCAATTAGACATGCAAAAAAAAAAAAAAAATCTATTTTCCCCCTAAATATATGCTTTATCTATAAAATTAACCCAACAAAAAAAATTTGTTCCCCCTTAATTACATACTAAGCTTTTTAAATTAAATTAATTAAGCAAACTAGGCAAATAAATTACACAAATTAAATATGCTAAAACGTGACAAAATAAATAGACATACGTATCATATAAATAAATTAAAACACATGTACGCAAATTTCGTAAGATAAAATTATAACACATTTAGGCACATATAAATTTTACGAATACATGTACACAACTAAACACATATTTTACGTACATACAAAAATAAAATAAGGCACGTAGATCACATAATTCACATGCAACATGCACAGTGCGAATAAAAAATAAAGAGTTTAGAAATTGCTTAGCTCATTTCGATCATTCCCATTTCATGCCTTAGAGTTGCAAAACGAGATTCACACAACGGTTTTGTGAGAATGTCGGCAATTTGATTTTCTGTAGGAACATGATCGATTTTCAAATCTTTCTTTTCGACGTGGTCTCGGATAAAGTGGTGTCGAACGTCGATATGCTTGGTTCGCAAATGAAGCACCGGATTTTGGGTTATGGCGATTGCACTTGTATTATCGCATAAAATGCTAACATTTTCGCACTTAATCCCATAGTCCAATAATTGTTGCTTCATCCACAAGATTTGTGCACAACAACTCCCAGCTGCAATATATTCGGCTTCGGCAGTGCTCGTAGCTATGGAGTTTTGCTTTTTGCTGAACCAAGAGACCAATCTTCCCCCTAAGAACTGGCATGTCCCTGAGGTACTTTTTCGGTCTATTTCACAACCTGCAAAATCTGCATCTGAATAACCAGTTAGATTAAAATCTCCTTCTTTGGGATACCATAATCCCACATTGATTGTTCCTTTGAGATATCGAATTATCTTCTTGGTTGCAATCAGATGACTTTCTTTGGGCTTTGATTGGAATCTTGCACATACGCCAACCGAGTAGGATATATCCGGTCTGCTTGCGGTTAAGTATAATAACGATCCAATCATCCCACGATACATCGTTTGATCGACGTCTTTTCCTTCATCATCTTTATCCAATTTTTGAGTTTTATCGACTAGACCTTTGGTGAATCCACAACTAATTAAGAACATCGACAAGGTGTCGTACCAAGCTCGCGGAGCTTGTTTTAACCCATACAATGCCTTCTTTAATTTGCAGACTTGATCACCAACGTCTTTTACCTCAAAACCGGGTGGTTGTTCGACGTAAACTTCTTCATCAAGTAAGCCATTAAGAAATGCGCTCTTTACGTCCATTTGATAAACAATGAAATTCTTGTGCGCTGCGTATGCTAGGAATATCCGGATTGCTTCGAGTCGTGCGACGGGGGCGAATGTCTCATCAAAATCAATGCCTTCTTCTTGTGAATACCCCTTCGCGACTAATCTTGCTTTATTCCTAACAATGACGCCGTCTTCGTTTGCTTTGTTCCTAAAGACCCATTTAGTGCCAATTACATTTTGGTGCGTTGGTCTTGGAACAAGTTTCCATACGTCGTTGCGCTTGAATTGATCTAATTCCTCTTGCATGGCATCTATCCAACTTGGATCGGCTAAAGCTTCATCAATTTCTTTTGGCTCCAGTTGTGATAGAAAGCATGAGAACATTGCATCTTGTTGTAGGTTCCTAGTAGATGATCGCGTTTTTACTCCGTCCCTCGTATTTCCAATGACTAAGTCATGTGTGTGGCTTCTTAGCCATTTTCGATTCGGTTGAAAGCTCATTGGATTCTCAGAGTTTCCTTCTTGTTGCAAAGTCACTTGGTGCGAATCCATTTGTTGCGAATTGTTGACGGGTACAGCTTCTTGTTCATCTACTGGAATTTCTTCTTCTTGAATTCTGGGTGCAATTTCGGTTTTACGTGATATTTCGGGTATCACATTGGATATTGCCTCAATTTGGTGAACACCCATATCACTTGATTCTTCTACTTCATGCAATACATTATCTTCCAACATATTGTTAGAAATAATTAAATCACGATTACCTTCACTATTTTTGATATTTATGACGTGATTTTCATCGAACACAACGTGAATCGATTCTTCTACCACCATGGTTGATTTGTTGAATATTCTATATGCCTTGCTGGTGGATGAATATCCCAAGAATATTCCTTCGTCCGCTCGCTCGTCAAAAGTCTTTAATTGAGACTTTCCATTAACAAGTACAAAACATTTACAACCAAATGTATGAAAATAGGTGAGATTGGGTTTTCTACCTTTCCATAATTCATATGGTGTTTTGTTATAAGACTTGTGGATTAAACTGTGATTTTGAGTATAGCACGCCGTGTTGATTGCTTCTGCCCAAAATCTTTTTGGTAATCCGGCGGCCGTTATCATGACTTGTGCGACTTCCTTGAGTGTTCGATTTCTTCTTTCAGCTACACCATTTTGTTGCAGCGTTCGTGCGGCAGATAATTGATGTAAGAGTCCTTGTGAATTGCAATAAGATTGAATTACTCTGTTCACGAACTCTGTTCCTCGATCGATTCATATTGTTGCAATCTTCATGTCCTTTTCGACTTGTAGTAGCTTTAATAGCTCTGGCAGCTTTGATAAGACTTCATCCTTTTTCTTGATGAATATTGTCCAAGTGTACCTAGAAAAATCATCAACAACAACCAAAGTATATTTCTTACCACTTATACTTACTGGGTCTACTGGACCAAATAAATCCATGTGCAGTAGACTTAAGGGTCTTGATGTTGACTCTTGAGCTTTGGCTTTGAATGATGCTTTGATTTGTTTTCCTTTCTGGCATGCGTCACATATTTTATCTTTCTTGAACACAATATTGGGTAGTCCTTCGACTAACTTCTTTTTGACAAGCTTGTTGATGGTTTTGAAATTCAAATGATTTAGCCTTCTGTGCCATTCCCAACTAGCTTCATTCGAATTATTTGCCATCAAGCATACAGATTCCTTTGTTGTACTCCAATCTACAACGTACATATTTTTCTTTCTTGATCCGGCGAGTACGACTTCATTCGTGGATTCGTTTTTGACTTGACATTTGCCTTTGTAAAATTCTACGAGATATCCTTTGTCGCAAAATTAACTTGTACTAAACAAGTTAAATTTTAATCCTTCGACATAAGATACGTCATCAATTCGTAGACCATTTTTCACAATTGCGCCGGTTCCTTTTGTCATT
The DNA here is from genome assembly GCF_001879475.1 of Ipomoea nil. Taxonomy (NCBI): domain Eukaryota; kingdom Viridiplantae; phylum Streptophyta; class Magnoliopsida; order Solanales; family Convolvulaceae; genus Ipomoea; species Ipomoea nil. Next base: position 854,104 of record NW_017618708.1, on the reverse strand, counting down.
CCATATCGATCGTTTCCACCGAAAACTACTTTTTTTCCTTCGACACTTTTGAACTCAACTAGACTAGCTTTATTCCCGGTCATATGTCGAGAGCAACCGCTATCGAAATACCAAACTTCCTGCAAGAAAGATTAATTATTTTTAGGTACCCATGCTTGATTGGGTCCTTTTGTGTTAGTAATTTTTGGCATCCAAATCCACATAGATCTCATTGATCCAAGAGTAGGTGATTTGTAACCATTAAAAACATTACAATCATAGCGCACTTTCGAATAATGATTCGGTGCGGGTTGGGAAGCAGATAGTTGCTTGATTCTATGAAAAAGAGCAAATCTGGACTTGGTCCATGGTTTGTTATCAAGCGACCAATCTTGTTCTGAGGGATATAATCTCCCAGCCCCAATTCTCGGAATTCTTCCCATATTCCTATGAGGTTTTGTTGCACTTGACTCGTTGGCTCTCTTTGGAGATACAAATTTTTGCCTTTTAAAATTTTGTTGCCTATCCGAGATATTAATTTTTGGATTCGGCCTTGCAACATTTTTCTAGGCATTTATTTGATTACCAACTCCTTGTCTCATTGTGCTATACTGACTTTTCACAAATTTTACCACTGGAACTTTATTAATTAAAGTAGTAGTAGAATTAGTCAGTTTCACAGGGGTTTGAGAACATGATGGATCATAGCCTAGTCCGACTTTATCTCCAGCGGGTTTTTGCATGTTTACCATTTTATCCATTATTTTGGATGAATTTGTAAATGATGCGATCACTTCCCGAAGGTTATGTTCTTGAACCTCTCTAGCTTTGCACTCTTCTTGAAGTCGAACATTTTCGGCTTTCAAATTACTCATTTCATTTAGAGCATTTTGCAACTCTTGTGACATTTCTTCCTTTTCAAGAATTAACGTATTATTGCGCTCTTTGATTTGAGTATGAGTGGCCATGACTTTTTGACAATCTTCCATAAGACTTTGAAATGATTCTTGAGTCTCAAAGGAAGTGTCAACGGGACTAAAAGAGCTAAAAGAACTAGAAGATACCTCTTCGTCGGTTTCACGCGCCATATAGCATTCCTCATGTTCGGATGTCTTGCTTAATAGGCATAGTAGCGTCGTATCTTCTTTTGATGAATCACTCTCGTCACTAGACGATTCTTCGGATTCACTTGCTTCTAGCGGATCGCTTATTAGTGCCTTCCGTTTTCCCTTTTTGAACTTCTTTTCTTCGGATTTGTATTCCTCCTGTGGAGAATTAGAAGTGTTCGAATTTTTGTCCGCCTTGGGGTGTGGACATTCGGCCATAAAATGTCCAGAGGTGGTGTAATCCTCCTAGTCCACTCTTCTCCTTTCACTTCAAGGAGGAAATTCACCATTCTTCGATCACCCAGATACAATAGTGAATAAGTGTCCACCGACACTTCTCCGAGTGCTTCGCACAAAGCTACACTCCTCCAAGGTTTTTCACAAGCTCCTCTTGTTACTCCGCCTTCCTGAGTACTTCGCACCAAGCTGTACTCCTACACCACGAGAACTACGCACAAAGCTACGTCCTCACAGGGTTTTCACAAGCTCCTCTTGTTACTCTGCCCTTTACACCGAGTGCTACGCACAAAGCTATACTCAACCAGGGTTTTTCACTCTCTCTAGTTACTCCGCCCTCTTTCTACACTCAGTAGAGAATTCTACAAAGAGATAAAATTTTTCTCTCACTCAGACTTGAATGTAATTCTATGAAGCTCCGTTTCCCCCTTTTTCGGCTAATTGAAAAATAGCTTGTATCTTTTGCTTGTATGTCTTACCCGTTGTTCAAGTCGTTAAGTCACTTCTTGTCTTCAAGCCTGCTTGGGCAATTTATAGCCAATGAAAGCTATTTGCCCGTTGATCAACTTCCGATCTCGATCGTCCATTTTGAATTGTAGTTGATCAAATAATATTGTCAACTTGATCTGAAATATTAGGTAGAAGTCATTTCTCCTTTTGTCAGATGATTTGAATAATTTGCCCGTTGCCGTGTCTTGAATTTTGTAGCCTCCAAAATTTGAATAAGTTCGGCGCGGTAAGCTTGATATTTCTTGTCCTTCATAAATGCTCTGACATGTCAAGTTGATCAAATAATTTATCTGCTGATTCTTGCTTGAGTATAAAACAATTTCTCCGCCAATCAGCCTTCTTCGAGCGTCTCCGGTTCCACCGTAAAAACTTGATGTTCAGATGAAAATATATCAGATATTTTCTCCTTCATGTTCCTTGTAAAATAATATACTGGAACCTCTGTAAAAACTTCATAGTTGTTCATGGTGAGATGCTCTGTTTCGATTTTAAGCTTGGTCCACCATACTTGGTGTGTTTCTCCATCTGGTGCATGGCTCTAGTGAGACTTTGTGCATTCACTTTGGTTAGTCTCCAATTTGTGCATTCACTTTGGTTAGTCTCCATATTAGCTAGTCAGTCTCCCAGCTAGTCTCCAATTTAGCTAGTCAGTCTCCCAGCTAGTCTCCATGTTAGTTAGTCTCCAATACATTTGAGCTAGTCTCCCATACAGTGGAGCTAGTCTCCCAAGCAAGGTAAAAATGCTTCACTTGAGATTTGAACTTAAGATCATTTAGCATAACTCACACGCGTTTCTTCCAACTCCTTTAGCATAATTCTTGGCGACTTATCCGCATCATAATTGTGTTAAGCTATAATTCCGCTTAACTTCTTCAAATAAATTATGATCTTCCAGACTTGTACATGGGTTGCATGATATGGGTGCACCATACTCCGTAGACTTAAACTGACTCAAATAGAATAAAAATGGGGACTACTTGATTTTTCAAAAATACATTCGGCTCATCAAAATTTACAATATATTCCTAATAGTGATTATGTTGTTTAGTCAATTAAAGAGTAGCCACAGCATTTTAATTTACCAAAATTACATATTAAGTTTTACTCACATAAAGTAAAGGCAAGAATATTGTAGTTAATTCTGCGTGATATGGCAAAATTTAGCCCACAGACAATTTTGTTATATTTGTAGGGTTAATTAGGATGAAATACCATACTATGATCATAATTTTCCCACAGGGATTATGTATCGGCATATAGTTTTGGTAGTTTTGTCATTAAGGGTGGAAAAAAAATAAAATCGCACCCATTCAGTTTCCACAATTCAGTTTTGATAAATTCATTATGCGTAAAAATTTAGCCCACAGGCAATTTTTATGGCATCCGAATTTATCTTTTGCATAATTTTACATTGGTAATATTATGTACTTCAGTATCTCTCTCTAATTTTGTGCCTCGAAAATTCTAACCAAGCTTTCATTATTATTCTTTACAGCAAATCATCCTGTCACCCAAAAGAAAACTATTAATGTTCCAATCCTTAATGGAGATAACCACAAGGAGTGGAAAGATGCTATTCTCCTGCAATTAAGATTATTAGAGTTGGATTATGTTGTTCTCAATGAGGAACCCCTTGAGGTTACTGAAGAAAGAACTAGCGAAGCCAAGCAGCTTCGCGCAAAATGGGAGAAATCCAATGGATTTTGTGTGCTCTTCATTTAGTCAAGAATTTCCACAAAAATTCGTTTTTACTTTGAGGACATTAGGAAAGCTAAACCCTTGCTCAAAGCTATCGATGATAACTTCATTGAATCAAAGAAAGTTTTGGCAATAACTCTAATAATGAGGTTTAGAAATTTGCGTCTTTCCAATGTTAAGGGAACGCGGAAACACATTATGCAACTCAGGGACATTGCAGCTCAATTAGAGAAGTTGGAAATTATTGTACCCGATGATTTTTTGGTGCATTTTGCACTTGATACCCCCCCCCCCCTCAGGAGTACAATCCTTTTAGGATTTCCTACATCACACATAAAGTGGACTGGTCTATCAATAAGTTGATAACCAGGTGTGCAATGGAGGAGCGAAGGCTTGTGGCTAAGCTTGGGTATGTTCCATCTTCTTTTGTTTGTTTCGAATCTAATATGTCAGAAGTTAATACTAATTCTTGGTGGGTTGACTCTGGTTCAACAATCCACATTGCAAACTCTTTGCAGGATTTGACAAAATTATGACAGCCGACGGGAACTGAGTGTAGCATCTTCTCTGGAAACAAGATTGCATCACCAGTCGAAGCTATCGGAGTTTGCAATTTAGTTTTGGACAATGGTTTTGTATTGCCGTTAGAAAAGACATTTTATGTTCCTAGTTTTTCTAGGAACATAGTTTCAGTATCTAGAATTGTACCCTTCGGATATTCTTTTTAATTTAATACCAATAATATCAAGTTATTTCGTAATTCTACTTGTGTTGGTACTGGTACATTGTCTGATGGTCTTTTCCGTCTTAAATTAAAGAATGATTCAGTTTACAATTCTTTACATGTTCAAAACGGCACCAAACGGTGCAGTATTAACGACAATTCCTCAATGTTGTGGCATCGGAGATTAGGTCATATTTCCCCTGAGCGTATTAAAAGGTTGGTAAAGGATGGAGTACTTTATACTCTAGACTATACTAACTTTGAGACTTGCATTGACTGCATTAAGGGTAAGCAGACAAACAAGTCAAAGAAATGTGCCAATAGAAGTTCAACGTTGTTGGAAATTATTCATACTGACATATGTTGTCCTGATATGACAATACCTGGTCAGAAATATTTTGTGATACCCCATATTTTCTGGGCACTGTACGAGGACCTTACGTGCGTAGACTAAATTATTTAGAGTCTCCTAATCCATATTATTATAGAAATATTATTCTTTGAGCCTAATAGCTTCCTAATCCAAATATAATATGTAAAGGCATATACTTTTCCTAATAATGAAGATAGTTTAAATATTTTCCTAAACTCATATTACTAATTACTAATATAATATAATAACTGATCTTGAAATTCTAAAACTAGTATGCTTTTATTATATATATTAAATATTAAATAAAACTAAAGTTTTATAATATATATGTGTAGTCAGTACATGGCTAAAGCTAAAGTTTTTATATATACATGTATTTATATAGTTATATATTACGTGTACAGATATAGATAGGTGTCTAAGCTAATTATTAAATTATCCTAATTAGTTATTATTAGCTAATGTAGATATCCTAATCCCTGAGCACGACTAATATTAGGAGTCTCATTAGACTAATATCCGAGACCCATTAGTAATCTCAAATAGTGTTGGTAATTATGCACGGCTAAATAGGAGAAGGCAGAACCTGGCAAATCCATTATTTTGTTTACCAATTCCCTCAAATAATGTCACCAGTTTCTCATCATCATCATCTTTAGCCGACATCATTAATTCACACCTCGCCTTCTCAATTCAAAGGAGAGTTTACGGAGGGACGATCGTAAAATTTGATCCAAGGGTTTTATTAATTTCGGAATCCAGGTAAGATTTATGTTCACTAAAATTTATTTTCCCCCAAATCAAAAATTCATTTTACTAAGTGTTTATGTGATTTATGGTGTTGAAGAATTTGTGATAATTAACGCGGAAAGTTAATTTATTTTATAATGTGGGTAGATATATGAGTTTAGATGTTTTGAAATCCCTGTATATGTAATATGGTGATTTTGTGGTGATTAAAAAGGGAAAATTTTTACTCTATTTGATTATTGCCTGAAAAATTCTGACTGGTGCAGCTGGAAAGAAAATTTCGTGAAAAATAGTTTCTAAAAATATTTTTGCTTGAATATTTTTCTGGAGAACCTAGACTAGTTATAATTGATGTTTGTAAAAAGTTTTGGTTAAAAATATGTTTCGATTTTTCTAGAAAAATTTCGTAAAGTAGAGGCAGTGTGCTGACAGTTCAATTTCTGTCTGGCGCAGTGTTGGGAAATAATTCGGGAAAAATACTTTTAGACCTTGGATTAATTTGAAACTTTTTGTGTATAATCTAGACTCACTGTACCTTGTATCTGGAAAATTACATCTGAAAATGTGTTACCAATATATTTCTATAAATTTTGCAATATAGGTCATACCTGAATTTTCTGTCGGTTCCTTATTTGAGGTGTTGGGAATTTGTTTGCTTGAGAAATATCAGTAATGTTGTCACTTTTATAAAGATTGAGGATAAAGGAAATTGATTCTTAAGACTTGTGTAGTATCCTGTTGTGAAATTCTGGATACTTGGGTTATGACCCAGTTTGTTGTGGAGTGAGCGGTTGAATATACCGACTCACTAGGGAGCTTAAAAACTCTCTGTTGTTTTGTGGAGTGAGCAGTAGAAACATATCCTGTCTCACTAGGACATTTAGTCCTGTTGTTTTGAGGAGTGGTTAACGGAGTCTACCACTAGGGTATTTACCCTGTTGAGTAGTAGTCAGTAGAAACGTATCCTGGCTACTAGGACCAGTTACTACCCATTGGGCTTGGAAACCCATTGGGGGTGTGCACACTTAAGGTATTAGTTCTGTTCCACTTATATGGGATTTTTGCGTAGTGTTATAGTTGAGTGAGTACTGTTCACTAGGGCTTATTGAATAAGACCCTGCCCATCATTTGGTTGGTTTAAATGGGATTTTTGAGTAGTGTTCAGTAAAGAGAATTACTGTTCACTAGGGCTTAAGTAATTAAGACCCTGCCCATTATTTGAGATTGAATGGGATTTTGTGTAGTGTTCAGTATGGTGATTACTGTTCACTAGGGCTGGATGAAACAAGACCCTGCCCATTGCATTGAGATTGGTGTTCCTTCATGTTGGAATAAAATATATTACATTTGAAAGGTTCCTAAAATTCCTATTGTGAGAAATACCGATTTGGTATTGTTGATGAAAACGAAAATGTTTAAGGGGTCATTCTAGATGCAAACTATCTGCTCCTATGTGTTACATGCTATGTTCAAAATTTTTTACGGGGTGAAGTGAATCTTACAAGCTTTATGCTGAATTTGTGTGTTTCCTTGTGTCTTTTTCTTTAACTCTGGTTGCAGGTGTGTTGCATGAGCATTGCACAAGAGAACGAGCAAATCACATAGGGATATAATATATAATATATTAGATTAGTTAGTTACTTTGTGAGTAGTTTTTGTATTAGATACTACCTTTGGGATCCTTTTAATAAATATTTTTGAGCCTTAAATCTTGAGTTAATTTTAGTTGGTTGTAAATTTAGCCTTAGCGTTTGGGTATAGAGAAATACCTAAGCGTGGCGGTAGCACTCTCCTTTTCTTTTAGTTTTATTTTCGCTTCCGCAGTTACATTTGTTTTCAAAAAAAAAAAAAATTGTATGTATTTTCGACAGTTTATGTAGTTTAAGAAATGGGGGTGTTACATATTTCATCACCTTTATTGATAACTTCTCAAGATTTTCCTATATGTATTTACTTCATCATAAACATGAAGCATTGGATGCCTTTAAATCATTTAAAGCTGAAGTTAAAAACCAATGTAACAGGAAAAGACACATAGTTAGGTCTGATAGGGGTGGTGAATACTATGGTAGATATACTGAGGGGGACAAGCAGTCCATTTGCTAAGTTTCTTCAAGAGAATGGGATTGTTGCCCAATACACCATGACTGGTTCTCCGGACCAAAATGGTGTAGCTAATAGAAGAAACCGGACCCTTTTGGATATGGTGCGAAGTATGCTTAGCAACTCTAAGCTTCTGAAGTCGTTGTGGGATGAAGCACTTAAGACGACAACGTATATAATAAACCGTGTTCCAACCAAGGCTGTCCCTAAGACACCATTTGAGTTATTCAAAGGTTGGAAACCGAGTTTGCAACATATGCGTGTTTGGGGATGTCCGTCTGAGGTGAGGATATATAACCCACACGAGAAGAAACTTGACCCAAGGACGATTAGTGTTTTCTTTATTGGATATGCACAATCTTCTAAGGGCTATAGGTTATATTGTCCATCTCATACTACTAGGATAGTGGAATCAAGGAATGCTAAATTTCTTGAAGATGACTTGATTAGTGTGAGTGATCGGTTTAAGGACTTAGTTCCTTCCTTCGATCATATTGACTCTCAACCTTCTACGTCATCTGGTGGGGTTGTACTTATCCGCAGTGCTCCTTTAGTTCCGCCTGTATATTTACCACCTACTGTTGAGATTCCACAAACTGTTGAGGTTCAGCTTTTGGAAGAACCAGTTCAGGACTTACAGCAACCGCCTGAACTAGATTTCGAACCAATGGTTGAACCAACTCAGGATATAAGCAAAATTCTGAGCTAATGCAGACTGAACCAATTCAAGAACTGCCACCAGTTCCTGAAGAGGTAGTTGACCCGCAGCCTATGCAAGGCGGTGGGGGTCCAACCTTAAGATGGTCTACTCGGATAAGGCGATCAACAGTTCCTAGTTATTATGTTTCGTATCTACAAGAATCTGACATAGGGGTCGAAAATGATCCTGAAACATTCTATCAAGCCACAAATTGTGCACAGTCTGACTTATGGTTGGAAGCCATGAAGGATGAAATGAATTCCATGAAGGACAATGGAGTTTGGGATCTTGTTGAGTTGCCTAATGGGGCCAAGGCCATTGGCCGTAAATGGGTTTTAAGGCTAAAATAAGCTCATTAGGCAACATTAAGAGATACAAGGCCCGACTTGTTGCTATGGGATTTACTAAAAAAGAAGGAATCGATTACAAGGAGACCTTTCTCCTGTATCAAAGAAAGATTCACCTCGGATCATTCTGGCATTAGTTGCACATTTTAATCTTGAGTTGCGACAAATGGATGTGAAAACCGCTTTCCTAAATGGTGATCTAGAAGAGGAGGTTTATATGAAACAACCTGAAGGTTTCTCTTCTAGGGGTGGTGAGCATTTAGTATGTAAGCTTAAGAAATCCATATACGGTTTAAAACAAGCTTCCCGTCAATGGTATATCAAGTTTGATGGGGTAATTTCTTCATTTGGTTTTATTGAAAATCCCTCGGATAACTGTATATACCAGAAGGTGAGTGGGAGTAAAATTTGCTTTCTTGTTTTATATGTGGATGGCATCTTACTTGCCACCAATGATAAGGGGATGCTTCGTGATGTGAAACAATTTCTTTTTAAGAACTTTGATTTGAAGGATATGGGTGATTTTCTCTTATGTTATTGGCATTAAAATTCATAGAGATAGGTACTGGGGTATATTGGGTTTATCTCGAGAAAACTATATAAACAAAATTTTAGAGAGATTCATATGAAAAATTGTTCACCAAAAGTTGCTCCCATAGCCAAATGGGATAAATTCAGTTTGGACCAATGTCCGGAAAGTGATTTGGAGAAAGAATCCATGGAGAACATTCCTTGTTGGATGTCTTGGATATATTCAAGTCTGTATAAAGGCGGACGTTGCTTATGCGGTTGGAATGTTAGGGCGTTACCAACACAATCCGGGGTTAGACCATTGGAGAGCTATAAAGAAAGTTCTAAGGTATCTAAGAGGAACCAAAGGTTACAAGCTTGGGTTTAGGCAGACGAACAATTTAGATGTTGTCGGTTATTCAGACGCGGACTTCGCTGGCTGTGTTGATTCTCGAAAATCAACTTCAGGGTGCGTCTTTATTATGGCCAGTGGGGCTATCTCATGGAGAAGTGTTAAACAGTCCTTAATATCTACTTCTACCATGGAAGCCGAGTTCGTTTCCTGTTTCGAGGCTACTTCACAGGGTGTTTGGCTAAAGAATTTTATCTCTGGGCTTAGAATTATGGATTCTATATCTAAGCCATTGAAAGTCTACTGTGACAACTCAGCTGCAGTCTTCCTAGCTAAGACCACAAAAGTGGGAGTCGAATTAAGTACATCGATATTAAGTTCTTAGCAATTAGGAAGCGTGTCAAAAATAAAGTTGTATTCTTTGAACACATTCATACTGAGTTCGTGTTAGCAGATCCCTTGACTAAATGCATGCCTTCAGTAAATTCAAGGATCTGGTTCAGAAAATGGGACTTTCATCCACTTTGTGATTTGTATATACATTCAGTTTCAATAAAATTCTTTGGCATTCAAACATTTTCTCAATTAAGTGTGTACACCTTCATTTGTTTCATATTGATGAGAAAATGTACTTCAGGGACTTGGAATAAACATAGGGTTTATTTCATTGGGTTTTGTTTCCTAATTAAGTGCTCAGTGGAAGTTTGCATTTGATCATAATGTATACTACTCGTGCTAATGAGAACATATCATTATGGTTGCTGTTTTTCTGTTATTGAGTGGTAGTGCTTGCATGCGCACCAAGTGGGAGAATGTAAAGTTTTATCCGTTACTATTATTATAACATTAGGATAAGTTATGATAATATTCAGTATTTGATGTGTGGTGCAACACTAATAACCTAATAGCTAGACTACCATTATGATTAGGAGTCTAGTTAGGGTTTAGGAGACCTAAAGACATACAACCACAATGATGGCCAGTGGTTATATAAGGTCACTAGTCCTCTCACTGCTCACATTACATAGCTCATACACCATCTAGAGAGAGCTGAGTAAAGTGAGAGACAAAATACTCGTTATCCCTGCAGCAGTCCGGATCCTTCAACCGTCTCAAGAACTATGGCTGGAGCTTAGTCGGTCCTGTATCACATATTATATGCATGTGATATATATTTAGTCTAACAAATATATCATTACCTTTAGTATAATTTTAGTAGGTTAATTATTGTAGGTATTAGTAATATAGTATAAACTAGTATGTGTCCCGTGCGATGCACATACTATTATTAATTTAACAAATGAGCAAATTACACTTTTGGTTCTATGACTATAGGGAGCGTGTTAATTTCGTTCCATGACTTTTAAAACTAACAATTTAGTCCTTTAACTATGCTTTTTTAGCCTTTTAAAAAAATTATTCATGAGGGCAAAATAGTCTTTTTACGTAAGCTGCTTCTTCTTCTTCGCGTTCATGAGCTACGGCTAACAGTTGCCTCTGCTTCCAAGAAAGAACAGCTCCAAGAACCGAAGCCTCAGGTTCATAAGGAAGGTATGATTTTTATTCTCAACTTTTTCTTCATGTCTATTGCGCATTTCTTGATTCATCTTCCCCATATCGCACGGTATAAAGCTCTATAAGAGATCTAAACTCTGAGAAATATTCTTCTCCCTATTCTAGCCACAACCATCCTCCCTATTCTAGCCACGACCAAAACATAATTGTAGTATTGGTTGTGGTCCTGTGGATGATGGTTTATTTATAGTGTTGAAATAGGTGTAGATGTTCATCTAAATATTGATTCTGAATTTTAAATTTATCTCCAATCAATTAATGTTAGAAACATAACATAATTATTGCAATGTTAGTTCTCAATTATAGATCAACAATTATTACTCAAATTAATTTTGTAAATTACTCTCCTATCCACTAAAATCTTTTTGCTTATTATTCACTTTGATTTTCTTTTCATCTTTATTTAATTATTTATGATGATTATGATCGATTAGGGAAAAATTTTCCCTAATCATTTTGCTTTAATATATATAGAGATAGAGATAGAGATTTTTCCTAATCATTTTGCTTTAATATATATAGACATGTTATGTTGACTAATTTAATAATTATGTTGATTTGATTTGATTTGTAATTAAAATTACATGAATTTATAAAGTAATGTGAATACAATAAATGCTTTCACACTTTGGAGCGAAAAAATTTTTCCTAATCGTTTTTCTTTAATATGTATAGAGATAGATATAAGTCCATTGTATATAAAGATTTGGCTTATTCTACTCTTTTAATTATTTTTCTTGGAGTTCTTGAAATTGAAGTTTGTTGTGACTCAAATATATAAGGTTAGGAGCTAGAAACCTACTCAAAAGATTTTCGATCTATTACGGTCCTATCTAGGACCGTAACAACTAGTGCTCTTGTTGAGAGAATTTGTGGAGGTATCCCCTAACAATTGGTGCTTTCATTGATTCCATTGGTGAGGGTATCCCTTATATTATTATTATTATTATTATTATTATTATTATTATTATTATTATTATTATTATTATTATTATTATTATTATTATTATTATTATTATTATTATTATTGTTATTATTATTAATATTGTTATTATTATTATTATTATTATTATTGTTATTATTATTTTTGGTTGGCCGCATGGTTAGAAATTAAAAAAAAAATGGCGAAAATTTTGAAACAAATGGAAAAAGTGGAAAAATTACGGCAAAAATGTAATTTTTTAAAAAAATATTATTATAGAAAATATTGCTCTGTGTTTATTGATTTTTGTACACCAACACTAGTACAAAAAATATCAATAAAATCTAATAAATCGTGTCCAAAGTTTGAACTTTGGACGCCGAATGTGTAGTGCGGTGGCAATTTTGTAATTAAATTGCCACTATATTATTATTATTTTTTTAAATAATTCGCGTCCAAAGTTTCGAACTTTGGACGCGAATCATTAAATGCGGCCAAATTTTGCGTCCAAAGTTTGCAACTTTGGACGCGAATCATTTAATGCGGATATAATTCGTGTCCAAAGTTGCTAACTTTGGACGCGATTTATTTTTCTAATCCCCCAAATCGATCAGTTCATCGCTCTCTGCTCTAACCCTAGCAATCGACCTTCTCCATCCTAGCAATCGCTCTAACCCGTTCGCCGTCCGCCGTTCATCGCTCTCCGCTCTCCAGTCCGTCCGCCGTCCGCCGTTCATCACTCTCCGCTCTCCACCGCCGGTCGTCGCTGCTGCTCGCACACCCACCACCGCCGGTCGTCGCTGCTGCTCGCACGCCAACCACCGCCGGTCGCCGCTGCTGCTCGCACGCCAACCACCGCCGGCCGCCGCTGCTACATCGCACGCCACCACTGCCGCTGCTACGAACGCCGGCCGCCGTCTCCAAGGTGCGTTTGCTAGATATGGTATGTAAAATTTATTAAAAGTAAATAGTTTTAAATTACACTTTAGTAATGTTAAAACTAATTATTTGATTATTTTAAATTTTTGTAGGAATTATTCTTTAATAGAAAGCCTTATTCAGAAGCGCAAATTGATGAGGTTCGTGAGGTTTGGTCTAAATATTTTACTCAAGAATGTATATAAATTTTTGAACTATGATTTAATTATAATAGTTAATTGTAATGATGAATTGTTGGTACTTATCTAGTTTAGCTTATTACATAAGTGTTGAAGTAGTGTAGTTTAAATGTGTTGAAAACTTTGAAGTGTTGTGAATTTAATGTATTGAAGTTTAATTTAGTACGTGCAAAAGTGTTGGCAATTATGTATTGAAAACTCTGAAGTGTTGTGAATTGATTGTATTGGAGTTTAATTTAGTGCTAAAGTGTTGGCGTAATGATGTATTGAACTTTATTAGTTGAAAGCTTTGAAGTGGTATGTAGTGGTTGTGACTGCATGTTCTGGATGAACATAATATTTTTTGTACAGGAAAAAAACTGGATTTATTAACAAATTATTATAAAATAAAAAAAAAAAACTATAATTCGCGTCCAAAGTTCTTCAACTTTGGACGCGAATAATCATTTTATTAAAAGAAGATGATTAATCGCGTCCAAAGACGAAGAACTTTGGACGCGATTTACTGACTTTGCGCGTCCAAAGTTGACCAACTTTGGACGCGCAAAGTCAGTGGTCAACACTGTAATGAGATTAATCGCGTCCAAATTTCTTCAACTTTGGACGCGATTAATCGTTTTTCGCGTCCAAAGTAGCTTTGGAGGCTGATTGTATATACAATCAGCGTCCCCGACATCTGCGTCCCAGCTACTTTGGACGCGAATTGTGCTTTACTTGCGAATGACTGTTTCTGTACTAGTGTATGTCATTTAGTATAATACTTAATGATTGTACATGTATAATATATTAAGATATTGGAATGACAGAATGATGTTCTCTGTGGCTTATTGTGTTCTTCATCTTTTCTCTATCTTGTTTATCTAGATTCCCATTTATCAATATGTTTGAGCTAATAGGCTGATTACAACACGGTATCAGCATGCTCTTTAGGTGATCTAAGGAAACCCAAACCCTAAACCCACGCACTCTAACCGCAAGTGCTTTGGCGATTTGCGAGAAAAGAGTCACAGAACCTTCGCAAACTTCTCTGGCCATTTTTTTCCGGCGTCGGCGGCCGGTGTTTGGCCGAACTGAATCGGTCATCTTCTCGGTCCCTTTGAGACCATTATGGAGGTGGGTCGTCCGCCTCCAGAACCACTTGAAGCGGTTGAGAAGTCTACCTGTTCATGAAATTCATGAGTTTCAAGCAGATTTACTACGCAGGGGTTCAGAGGCCTTCGTCAAGCCGTCCTCGCCATCATCCGGTTGACGATCCTAGGCCATCTGTGATTTCTTATAATCTGCCCGAGTCAATAGCGCAATCTCCGGCGATCCAGCCATCGGATCATGGTGTTGATGGTGGACTTAGAATCACCTCTTAATCTCGACCAATCGCCACTGCTCCGATCGATGATCTGCTGCCAATGATCAGGGTGACGATTGGAGGCCATCTGCGAGCTCTCGTGATTCGGTTGAAGCTTTGTCCATGGCGGATTTGATGACGAACCAGACGTCTGATCAAGGATCATTTGGCATGGATGGGGTCGGGGATGAGTTGCGAAGGTCCACCACTGACCAGATCATTGATTGGCTACCTGCGCATTTTCCAGTGGCAGTGCGCAGCTGGTCACTTTCGGGCGACCTGGGGCGGCTGACAATAAAAAGGATGATTCTGATTTTTAGCCGCCTCTACCGTCACGTCTACCGCTTCTTCTCCTCCATTGTTGTCGATTGCTAGATAGATGATGGAAGATTGGAGAATATCAAGGCTAGATAATCAAAATCCAAAAGCTAAGTTTTCTGATCTCCTCCAATTCCTATAAAAATATACATATGTGTGTGTATTTATACCATTGATTATCTAACAACACTGCTGGAAATCTCGCGTTTTCCGTCCAACAATAATTTGGTCGGTAATGTAATAAAAATCTCAACTTTACGCCAGTAAAGTTTTGTGGACGAAAAGTTGGACGGAAGTTCCGTCCTACCTGGATGTTGGACGGAAGTTCCGTCCAACATATACTATTGGTCAATAAATTTGAAATGACTGGTAGGTGGGTAGTAAATGTGGTAGGTATTTTTCCGTCCAACACACAACGTTGGGCGGAAATAACAGTATTCATATCTGCCCTGCGTATTTCAGCTCATTTGTTTTCAACTTTCTTCTTCATTTCTCTCTTCTCTTGCTTCTTCATGGGTTCTTAACAACATAAAAAGTGATTTCCAACAAAGTGTATTCCAAATTCAGGTATGATTTGAGTATAATAGCTTTTAATTTGTGTTTGCATATATATATATATATATATATATATATATATATATATATATATATATATATATATATATATATATATATATATATATATATATATATATATATATATATACTCTTGCAATGCTATTGTATTTTTTTTTATCATGCTTGTATATATGGATTAATATTAATTAATTATTAGTTCTCTAGTTTCCTAACCATTTTTATCAGATACATTATTAATTAAATTGACAAATGGTGATAATTATTAGATTAAATAGTATTTAATTGTTATCTAACAAACTAACAGTATATAATCATTTTGTGATATAGATTAAACATTTTTATTAGATATATTTCCAATTTTGTGATATTTGTATTTTAATACTAGGTATATATGGAAAGTATACCAGAACATCGAAAATGGATGTATAATCGATTGTTACCTGGAAAGAGGGGAATCACTGATGAGTTTTTAGCTGGTGTTGAGCAATTTGTTAAGTATGCATGTACACTTTCTGTATACGAGTTGACAAATACAATTAGGTGTCCATGTAGTAAATGCAAGAATAGAGTACACTTATCTGTTGATGATGTCCGTGTTCACTTGTATAAGAAAGGATTTGAACTGTATTATTGGGTATGGACTTGTCATGGTGAACCTATTCCTACAGTAAACGAGCAAGTTTTGGAGACACGTAACGAAAATAATCAATATGAAACAATGGTGTTTGATGTAGGTGATTCATCATTTATTCCATTTCATGTGGAAAATAACCAAGAAGAAGAGCCACATACAAGTGCACAAAACTTTTATGATTTATTAAACACGGCTAGACAACCTTTGTCACCTAGTTATGTTGATGAAACGGAGTTGTCATATGCGTTGAAGATGATGAATATAAAGGCAACTTTTAACATTCCACAGCTAGCAATGGATCAAATATTTGAGTACAATAAGCATATAATGGGTCCAAATAATCGAGTGCCATTTAGTTATTATGATTAAGAGAAATTGATTTAAAAGCTTGGGCTTGATCATGAAAAGATTGATTGTTGTGTTAATAGTTGTATGTTGTACTATAAGTCTGATATCAATGAGAGACATTGTAAGTTTTGTGGCGAGGCTCGATTTAAACCACGACCACCTACTTGTGCTCGTGGGAAAGAAGTTCCTAAGAAAATGATGCATTACTTGCCTCTCATCCCTAGATTGCAACGATTGTATGCATCACAAAGTTCTGCTGAGCACATTAGGTGGCATTATGAAAATCGCCGTCAACTAGGTATTATGTGTCATCCTTCAGATGGTGAAGCGTGGAAACACTTTGATACTCAGTATCCCGACTTTGCAGCAGATCCTCGGAATGTAAGACTAGGTTTGTGTGCTGACGGATTTTCTCCTTTTGGTTTAAATGCTAAATCATATTCTTGTTGGCCGGTTATGGTTGTTCCATATAATCTTCCACCTTCAATGTGCATGACTACCCCGTATATATTCTTAACTTGTATTATTCCTGGGGAACACAACCCAAAGGCGAATATTGATGTGTATCTGCAACCTTTAATCGATGAGCTTCAGTTGCTATGGGATATAGGGGTTTTAACTTGTGATGTCTCGTTAAAGCAAAACTTTATGATGCGAGTTATGTTGATGTGGACCATCAATGACTTTCCTGCCTATGGTATGTTATCTGGATGGCAAACAGCAGGAAAACTAGCATGCCCTTATTGCACTCATTATACTAAATCTTTCTATTTAAAGAATGGGCGTAAAACATGTTGGTTTGATTGTCATCGACAATTTCTTCCAATGGATCACCCTTTTAGAAAAAATCGTGATTCCTTCTTAAAACATCGGGTAGAGAAATCAAGACCCCCAAGGATTTTGACAGGGGAAGAGTTGTTGCCTACTATTGAGATGTTGCCAAAAATTACTAATGGGACAATCGGTCGACTTGAAGGGTTTGGATGTTCACATAATTGGAAGAAAAGAAGTATATTCTGGGATTTACCATATTGGAAAGATAACCTCATCCGTCATAACCTTGATGTCATGCATATAGAGAAGAATGTGTTTGATAACATCTTTTACACAGTTATGGATGTTAAAGGAACTAGAAAAAATAAAGACACACCTGCTGCTCGTTTGGATATAAAAGAGATATGTCATAGGCCACAACTCGAATTGGTGGAACATAATGGTCGATGTCTTATGCCAAAGGCGAGTTACAGTTTGAGCCGAGGTCAGCAGACTGTTGTGTACGAGTGGTTAAGAACTCTAAAATTACCTAATGGGTTTTCTTCAAATATAAGTAACTGTGTTGATTCAATGTGTTCAAAATTGTGTGGGATGAAAAGTCATGATTGTCACGTTTTTATGCAATGTCTTCTGCAAGTGCCTTTACATTTTTGCCAAAATCACAATGGAAGGCTTTAGTTGAGTTAAGCAGATTTTTTCGAGATCTATGCTCAACTTCTCTCAGGGTTGACACGTTGAATGAAATGAATACTTCCATTATCCTTATACAGCTGTAATGGAAACACCATGTAATCAAGCACATAGACGGTTGGAGGATACTAACTCTGAGCGTACTCCCTCAAGTTCAAGGCCCACAGAGCATACTACCGAAGAGCCTAGTGAGCATACTTCTGATGCAGCTTCCGGGTGTATTGATGAAGCTGCTTTAAGTGGAGGAGGAGAGGGTATGACAACAGAATCATCACCAAGCACGATTCCAGCAGACCGATTTAGGACTTTTATTCGCACAGTTGGCGGAGCTGCGTAAGACTTTATTTAATTTAATTTATGATTTTTGCTGCAATTAGTTTAGTTAATTAGTATGATGGATTTTAAGTAATTGTTTACATGCATTAGGAAAGTGATTATGCAGTCCAATAACTGTAATTATTTTTTGCATGATAATTCAGATTTGAGCCTCATTCAGCACACCGTCAGATCATACTTTGTATACAACGGATGTTCACACAGCCAATCAAATCATTTAAGTACGCTCCTCAACATTTGAAAGATGTGTGGTTTAATGAGTTTAGGGTAAGTAATGTGAAATCACTTCTTTTTGTGACTCAATAGCAGAATTTACAAAACATTCATGGTTTTAAAAGTTTATTTTAATTGTTAATAGAAAAAGCATCGTTGGGATCCATTGGAGGAGGATATTGTTCGCCGCATATTTCTGAAAAAAGGTGCAAAGTTGCTTTCAGACCATCTTCGACTAACTCGTGAGGGCTTGGCAAAAAATAGGACCAAACCAGACTGGATTTTAGAGGACGTGATGGCTGGCTTAATTCGCATTTGGGAGAGTGAGGAGTTCAAAAAGCTCTCCGAAAAAAACAAGAAGAATAAAAATTCAGATTCTGACGGACTAGGTGCATCACTTCATAGCTGTGGTTCTATTCCAATGACTGAGCATCGTAGAAGATTGGTAAGTTTGAAAATAATTAATATAGTTTATCTTATAATATTATACTAAATATGTTGTGTATTTGGTATATTGTTCTTGAATAGAAAGAAAAGTTGGGAGAAGATCCAAGTCATGCAGCCTTGTATGAATACACTCATAAGCGCAAAAATGGAAATGGAGCATATGTTTGTAGAAAATCACAGAAAGTTGTTGTAAGAAATATTCTTCGTATTACTTCTATTCTAACTATCACATGAAATTATTTTAGTATGTGAACATGCTTTGTCTTATTCTATAGGATACAGCGAATGGCTTACGACAAACTCAGCCTAGTGTATCAAATGGACAGTTGTGGTTGGAGGCCACCGGCGGTGTAAAGAGAGGAGGCTATGTATATGGGTTTGGCTCAGATACCCAGTATTACTTCCCGGAGGCTTCAAGGGTTTCAAATTCTAAATCAGGAGCGTCATCTTCCAATGCAGCTTTGATAGCAGAAATTCAACAAATGCGGGAAGAGAACAAGATGTTCCGAGAGCAGGTTGAAAAGATGGGTGCTATATTTGCACAGTTTAGTCCGAATTCTGAATGGTTAGTCTCCTTGAACGTAAACAACTCTACTTCAACAAATGATGAAACACAAGCAGCTAGTGATGAAGATTAAGCGGTATATATTTTGATGATTTTTTGTTGGTGTGTGGTAATACTCTTACTGCTATGTAATTTTTAGTGGTTAAGCACACTCCAAGTCCCTAACCCGGTAGTTTTTATTTTGTTTTAAAGGCCTAACCTAGTAATTAGTAAAGGTAGGTTTAAGTTTTTTGGACAGTGCTGGCCTCTCTTTTGTTATGAGGTCATTAAGCTAGCACATGCTTTATTTTGATGGGAGAAACTCGTACATGCTTGTTGGAAGTACTATGGAAATAGCATGTACATACTTGTTCCTAACATGTATTTGGTGTATGGAAATAGCATGTTGTTGCAAGTACTATGAATATGACTATATTTTTGTTGTAAATATTTTTTATGTTTAAATGTATTTTCAATTTGAAATTTAGTGTGTTCATTGATTTGTTGGTGATATAATTTATTAATAACAGTTAGAAATAAAATTATGATAATATAAAAATAATAAATGTATTTAATATGGTTTAGGATTTTTCTACTAACAGTTGGAAGGAAATTTATAACATTTAGTACTTGATATTTCAATCCAACAGTTCGTCAGAATTTCCGTCCAACAATTGGAAGGAAAACACGAAAGTATGATATGCTCATTTTCCGTCCAACGTTGGTCAGAATTTTCGACCAACAATAAAAATTGGACGAAAATTTCCACGTTTTAAAATGGTGGGTTTTATCCAAAATTTCAGTCCAATTTTTGTTCGTAGGACGCTATTTTCGACAAAATATTGTGGTTGGATGGAATTTCCGACAACGGGTTTTCCGAACGTTCGTTTTGGTCGGTATGTTGGACGGAAACGTCGTTTCAGACCAATATATCGCGTTTTCCGTCCAACTAACGTTAGACGGGAAATGCGAGATTTCCAGCAGTGCAACTGTTCTTGCATAATGATGTGGAAACTTATTAGTTGAGGACACAGATGGCGATGATGTTTGGTCTGCTATCTGTTTCTCTTGGTGTCCAATCAAAAGCCACAATGGTGAGACATCTAAAGTCTATATATATATATATATATATATATATATATATATATATATATATGTATGTATAGCTTAAGTATCAAACTACTATTACATACCAAGAATCATTCCTCTATGATTTATGCCATAATTTATGAAATCTGTTTTGGAGCATGGATATTGCCGTCAACTATTCTACATGCTAAAACGCAAGAAACAATGGCTACATATTAGAAGTTTGTCAAACAACCTTCTTGGAGAGCTAAGTATTCTTACTTTCAAAGTAAATATCTCTACCTGCATATATTTATTTGATATATGATATAATTACTATGTGCATGTGACCATTTTTTCCTGAATATGTCTTTATCGACTATTAAAAAATGTATAGTGATTACCTTGGGTGACTAATACCTATATGGTTATTGTCCGATGATTGGCTTGGGTCACGTAGCATCGTGGCAACGGCAATTAGATATTGTATTTTTTATTGCCATAATAATCTTCATTATATATGATATTGAAAATCATATTTTGAGTTCAAATTTGACTCATTGCATATCACAAATCAATCCCTCAAGAATTGTTATCCTAGTATACGTGGTTTCAAAATAAACATTTTTCTATCTACTTTAATTTTAGTGTGCAGTCTATTTTTATATTTCACCACCACAATGTACCTCTAAAAGGACTATCAAAGAAACCTTCGTCTATCGATTAAATATCGAAAGCCCATGATAGGCGATCAATACATATAATTGGGTACGTTGACTGCATTCCTAATGAAGATTGTTTTCTCGGCATTAGGGAGAGATAATATACTAACTTTTAATAGAATGCCAAGAAATTTCATAGAACGAAAACATCTTCATTATTTAAATCCATGTACTAGTTAGAGTGAACTAGAAGTTCAAAAGATAATCTATTTGCGATTTTAGAAAATAATCTGCGAAAACATACCTATTGATCATAATGATCATAAAAGAGTGATTAGGGCCCATATGCCTTCCCCAAACTTGGGACCAAACATATCTACCGATACTCCTTGACACTAGAAGTGTAGGAGATCTACCAGTGAAAGAAATATGAATCATACTAGATCTAGTAAAGAAGCATTGTCACTCTTGAAATAGCATTGAACAATTATGTCCTGCAGACGCTCGTCTAGATGACGAAAAACCTTAGTAAAATTTATAGGTGCACCAAACAAACGTAATACTAGGGATGCGAAACGACCGAATCAAAATATCTTTGGGAAATGTCTAGAATCTGGTTGTTTTAGAAATTGCCATTAACTTTTACAAATATGGGAGACATTTATAAAAGGTTATAGTTGTCGACAATACAATTGCCATTACAAATTGCTCATTATATGATAATCTGGATCCAGAGTTAGGCATCGGAAGTGTCATGACTATTTAATATATAAAGGAGCAATTAAGGCATAGCTCGACTCGCTAAAATGGATATATTATGAAGCGAGCTGAGTTTGTAGCTTATGGGTTCACATAGAGACCCTTCCCAAATATACTCTCCCACGGTAAATGGCATTAAGTTCCGCTACATAATACAATTGGCAGAATAATAAATTTAGATATGCAGTTAATATTTATTTTAAGAAATCCTGATGGATTTATAATTCCTGAAATGAGAATTTATTTAGTATTATTATGTGCCATTATTTTCTCTTTAAAGAGTTGCGAATGAGGTTATTATCCTCATATAGAAGGAATAATATGTACCCTTATGTGCTCAATAAAGAGTTAATAATGAACTTATTTATTATCTCAGTCAAATTGATGGTATAAGCATCAATGAAATATCCAAAGAGCTTGATGATATCAGTTCATGTCTAAAGACGGAGATTTTGAAACAAAAAATTGGGAAATCTAAGTATAATCTCGACATGAAGATCGAGTTTTTCCTTGGAGAATTTTTTTTATACACCAGTCATGCAACCTACATCTAAAAATGCTTTTTCACATGTCTATATGCATAAGTGTCATGTTTTATCAAACTAAAGGTTGCCTAATAATCTCTTGAAGCAGATAAGGAATCGTTTGGACTCAAAGTCCCTTAGTTCATTATAGTTGGAGCACCATTTTAGAACCAGAACTTCAATAATCACAATAGGCATGATATTTGCGATGAAATTGCTAGCAAAATCTTAGTGCTCCTCCTACAAATGAAGTACTTGAATAATGATTAACATATCCTCCGGTATCTTCGAGATACAAAAGACATGACATTTATGTAAGAAACTATGATACGGTTTTAATAGGCTACTTGGGTACTAGCTATTTTGTTTGATCCCCGCAATGCCAAGTCCAAACTGGTTATACAATGAATTTCCCTAAATGTTCAAAATGAGAACAATAACACTTGTGTTGCAAAAATGTTATATGTGCTCTAGAAGAGCCATAAGATTAATATACAAGATATTTACTCTAGTGACGATCCAGAAGATTTGTCCAATCTATTTATTCAAATTTTGAAATATATGTAGAACTTGAAGATTGTTATCTTCAGGGGAGACGGTAAGTACATTTACTCGAATCAATCCGGAAGATTGGACGTAAAATCCTGAAGATTAAGTCATAAAAGACTAACAGTTGCGCACTATTTGCAACACATAAATACATAAATATCATGTACTCTTTTCCTCACTAGTTTTCTCCCATTGGGTTTTTCTAGTGTGGTTTTTAACGAGGCATGAGTATAATATAATGATGTAAATGGGGAAATGTTGCAAAATAATTGCTTCAATGGACAAATCCCAAAATCCTGAAGATTATGCAGTTTGTGCCCGGACGGCTTATGGTTGTACTCTTTTTCCCTTAACTAAGTATTTCTCACAGGGTTTTTTTAAGTTAAGCTTTTTAATGAGGCAATCAATACAATATATGATTTTACAAATATCATGTCACTACAAGAAAAATGCACATAGACAACGGTTAATAACCGTTGTCGTAGGGGTATAATTTCAGTTGTTGAAGCCGGTGTTGTTGTAAGTCCCGCGCATAAACAACGGTTTTTTAACCGTTGTCTTTTCTAGAAACAACAACGGTTTTTTAACCGTTGTCTATTAAGTGTTGTTGAAGCCGGTGTTGTTGTAAGTCACTCACATAGACAACGGTTAATAACCGTTGTCTTTTCTAGAAACAACAACGGTTTTTTAACCGTTGTCTATTAAGTGTTGTTGAAGCTGGGGTTGTTGTAAGTCACGCACATAGACAACGGTTAATAACCGTTGTCTTTTCTAGAAACGACAACGGTTTTTTAATTGTTGTCTATTAAGTGTTGTTGAAACCGGTGTTGCTAAAAGTCACGCACATAGACAACGGTTAATAACCGTTGTCTTTTCTAGAAACGACAACGGTTTTTTAACCGTTGTCTATTAAGTGTTGTTGAAACCGGTGTTGTTAAAAGTCACGCACATAGACAACGGTTTTTAACCGTTGTCTTTTCTATAAACGACAACGGTGTTTTAACCGTTGTCTATTAAGTGTTGTTGAAACTGGTGTTGTTAAAAGTCACGAACATAGACAACGGTTTTAAACCGTTGTCATTTCTTCCAAAGACAACGGTTTTTGACCTGTTGTCAATTCAATGTTGTTGAAACCGGTGTTGTTAAAAGTGATGCACATAGACAACATTTTTTAACTGTTGTCTTTTCTTTAAAAGACAACAGTTATAAACTATTGTCTATTGTGTGTTGTTGAAATCGCTGTTGTTAAAAGTCACACCCATAAACTGTTGTCTTTTGTAAAAAAGACAACAGTTTCAAACTGTTGTCTATTGTAATATAGACAACTTTTAACCGTTGTCTCAACCCGTTTTTAATCTGCTTAAATTTTAATCATATAAAAAAAATAATTTATACATTCACCAAGTGTAATTACATTGCACAAGCTAAGCAAGGTTCAAAATAACAAGTCTAAATACTGAGCATGAACAATTCTAATCAAATCATCATCCAAGTCATAATACTACAAAAAATAATTCCGATCCACGAACCAAGTCTAAATGATCACAACGTCAAATCATACCTACTCTATATAACTTGATAGAATATCGGCCCATTCTGAACGCACCAGATCAATAATCGCTTTGTCATAATCAACTTGTTGGAACTACATGTAAATAGTGAGTAAATAAATTAGTATAGATATAATAAATTTGCAAAATAATTATATGATTTTTGACAAGACCATGACAACAACAAAAAGATTAACATATACTTAAAAAACATGCAAAATATTATTATAAAAAATAACAAACAATAATCATTGAGAGCAGCACAGGTTAACATGCATGCAACATCTAATATATATATCATGAAAACATAGTACAACTAACTAACATTAAACCTAGCTAGTAGCTAGTTAGTTTGTAATCATGCATGCATCACAATTCTAGAACCCAATTCTGTTGGTAGCTAGTGTTAATCTCTTCTCAACCCAATTCTGGAAAATCCACTTCTCCAAATTTCTCCTCTTTCAAATCGAAGAATGATATAACCTCATCCTCTAAGTTTTTGATATAAATTCTGTCATTAATGGTTATAAAACAGAAAGTAAATCTGATCTACTTTACTTTATTCCTCATTCCTACAGTATTTTGAGAGATTTTCATAATGTTTCACAACAATAAAATTACCAAATTCAAACTATAGTTGCAGGTTCTCTAGAAGGTGGAAACAAATATAGGGGAACTGGAGAAGAAAAGCACTAATAACAACTAAACAATCTAAAACCTGAAGGAATTCCTTTAGTTAGTAGTTTGATTACTAATATCTGTCACCTAGACATATCAGCTTATCCTCAAATGTCCATGCCCTGCCTTATTATAGATACACATAGGTAATTCTATAGTTAACTCTAAACATTAGGATAACTTCTGTCCGAAAAGATGACTATTATCATTTTGTGGTCTTATAAAATACTCCATACATGCTATCATCTCACATTTAATCTAATTTAGTTTTACCAAATGAAGACTTTTCATATTGATTACTCAGAGCTCTGGGCAATATTATTGAAATACTGAGAACTAATTTGGTTAGGTCTAATTTTATTCTTTGACAATACATTTACTCAAAAAACAAAAAAGGTTTGTAGATTTGCACATGGAATATTTCAATCATTTACTAATTTAAGTCTACCAGGAATCCAGGATATAAATTCAAACAAATTAAAGTCATAATCAAATGAATTAAGGTAAAGCAATTGATACATTAGCATCCCCACTATGACCTGAAGTTGTTAACCATTAAAAGAAGTGTACAGAACTTCAATTTACTATGATACATCTTCATAAAAAGCTGACTTGCAAGTTGCAACCTGGGTCTACTATCAGTGCTTCTCCATGAGCAGCAAGGTTATCACCAGAGGAATGGAGGTTTGGCACTTAAAGGTTAGACCTAATTCTGGGATGAAAACCTCAGCACGATGATCCAAGATAGCGTTCAGTCCCTATATTTTATGAAATCATAACTAGTTAGATCATGCCTAGAATAATTTCTTAAATGTACACAAATAAATAAATAAATATTAAGGATGAAAAGTAAAAGAGGAAAACAACCTCCAAGACAGATTGTGGGCCAAGATTGAGTTCATCTAGCAGAACCCATGATCCATTCTTAAGTGCCTGAAATAAACACAGTACCAGTAAATTTGAATCTGGACCAAAAAGACAAATACAAGCTGCCATGCAAGGGGAAAGAAACTCATTTATATAACCACTTTGGCCAGATTGAAATGAAAAAGGAGGATAACTTTCACCAAGAGCATAAGCACAAACAGGTGATCAATCTAAGATAGATACCGGTTATTTGCTGAGAAATTGATGTGGCCATTGTTTTAGATTAATTATGTCATTGTAAAAAATGCATGTACTTGTATCTGATATTCTGATGGTCACCTCCATTGAGAACTTTACCACAACTCAACCCCCTTTAGTGCTCTCCAAGGCAGCATTACCTGACACATTTTGATAACAGAAATAATTCAGTTGCTATGAAATGCATGTGGGAATGCACTTTCTCAGCTAATAAACAGGTAAAAGATAGAAAAGGAAGAGCAGTACTGGTAATTTAAACAGATGTCACCAGTCTGGGAAGTGGATATCAAAGTTAGAAGTAATAAATAGGTAAAATCTACACAAACGAGTGCAAAAAGTTTTTTTATTAACTTTTGGAAGGAATTGGCAGCCAACATATTGACAGATCTCCAACTCTCCAAGTCTTGCTGAGAGAAATTACAATATCAATTAAATCCTCAACTTCAAGCAAAAAGTTTAAAAGACAAATTCCATTCCCATCTTGGCTAACAAAGCAATAATTTAAAAACCCATAAAAGGAAATTGTTCTCCATATAAAATTTTGAGAATAGAGATCTCATTACACATTAAGGAAATATGAATAATGAAGTTCAATTCATAGTTATCTTAAATACAGATCAGGGTGAAAAAAAGGGCTTGCATACCTCACGTCTCACAGATCCAATCATTTCAAAAGTTTCCAATTCTCAAAATTGTACAATTCGGTCCGTTGAACCTGGAAAAAATCTAGAGCATTGGATTAAAAGCATAAAAAAGAAAACCACAAAATGTTTAAGAGAAAGGAGCATGTCTAGCAAGTAGCAACTAGCATAAAAAGAAAATATACATGAATAAATGAGAAACGGAACCGGAGGTTGGAGTGATGGCGGCAGAGGAGGGATGAGGGGCGGCACTGTCCGACATTGTGTTTTCTTCTTAGGGACGGCACTGTGTTGGAGTAAGGCAGAGGTTTTTTCCACGATTGAAATTTTATTTTGGTTTTCGTCTTTCGCGCTTAAGTGTACTGTGAATAACGAAATAATTAAAAGTCAAAATTTGTAAAGAGGGAATTATTTTATTTAAGAGGGAAAGAGATTTTTTTGCAGTGCAAGTCTTGAAAATCAAAATATAAAGAATAATATTTCTTTATAAAGGAAAACTACAATTTCATTAAATCAAATGCTCAATACAAGTAAGGATAAAAGAAAGCTAAATTGAGGGGCTGGCCAGTTGAAGTGCACGGGGGCGGAATAGGGGGCGTCGTTGAAGTGCACGGGGACGGACCACCCCGCCCCCGCCACGTCATGACATGAGGTGGCCAGCGGGACACGCCGCTAGCGGAGTCGCCAATCGGCCAATGGCCGGTCATGGTCAGTGGTCAAAGTTGTCAGCCCAAAAATATAGAATAAATATTAGGTGTCGCGTTTTAATACAAAAAAGTTGGTGTAGCTTAGTGGGTTGAGTTGTGTGTGTTATGTTGAAGGTCTTAGGTTTAACCCTTATTAATAGCGTTATTAACCTATTTTATCTCTCCTCCTTTGTACTCTTTTTAGGTACATTAATTATTGTATGGACCATGGTCTACACAAGTTGCGTGGACCATATTTTGTCTACTGTAAAATAATGTACATTCAGTAAAAAAATAATGTATATTCAATACAAAAATAATGTACATTTAGTATATAAAAAATGTACTTTATGTTATGGTTCACATAACATTGTTTGGAACTTTGGACCATGGTCCACACAATAATTTGCTTATCCTTCGTAACACACTTTTGGGCCAGTTGAAATTTCCAACTTTGCAAGTCAATTAATGGACGATGATGGGCCGGTGCTTTGGCTGAAAAGGGGAAAATAAATGGGCCGGTGCTTTGGCTGAAAAGGGGAAAATAAATCGGCAAAAATTCTATTGCTGGGAATCAAACTGGGGTCTCCTTGATGAAAGCCAAATATTTTAACCGCTAGACAACAACGAATATATATTATGCTAAATCAGTTAATTAGTTATTATACCAAAAGACTAACACTAATATGGAGTATATTTTACATTATAAAAATATACTCAGTAATAAAAATTTGCGGTGAACATGGATTGAACACATAACCTTCAAATCTTCAGTCTGACGCTATCCCAACTAAGCTATCCTCGCAATTAAGAAAGAATTTCTTCATGACCATATTAATCATTAAACACTTTGATTATATAAATGTTTTGGATTTATTTTTTCTTTGTATTTGCAGTGTGCGTTTTGGCATATGTGGTTTTGAGATTCTTGCATCACCCCAAATTCAATTATGTAAATTATTATATATATATTTTCCCTAAAAGAATTTCTGGACACAAAACACATTATCAAGGCAGTGCTACTAAGCCGGAGGCTCACGAAATCCAAGTGGTTCCGTGAGGAAGACCGCAGCATTGTAATAGTTAACTCGAAGGAAGAGATGGTCTTATGGTAAGTAGAGTAGTTAATGAATCGAACATAAATGAACAAAGGTTATTCATGTTTGTTTGTTAAGGTTTTTGAAATGTTTGTGTTCGTATTCGTCTGTTGAGTGCTCATTAGTGTTTGTTAACGTTCGCAAACATGTTCACGAACGTGTTTGTTAACGTTAACGAACATGTTCGTTAGCAAGCACGTTCAGAACGTGTTCGTTAACATTAACGAACACGTTCGTGAATATGTTTATTAACGTTTGCGAACACGTTCGTTAAGAAGGCCGCAACCTTCTTCCAGACTGGAATTGAAGAAGACAGTCCGCCACTGCCTTCTTCCAAATCTGGAAGAAGGTAGTCGACCTTGTTCCAAACTGGAAGAACGCAACGACTGTGACACCCCGAAAATCCACATTCAAATCATGGATTAATTGAATAATTAATCCTATTTCATTTGAGGAATTAATTCCTAAAATCCTGATTTTTAATACTCAAGGACTAGCATTTGACTAGTCAACCTTAAAGTTGTGTTGTACCTTGAGCTTTGAGGGGAGTTCCCTTGTTCCTTACACTTTCTAAAGGTTAGTAAGGGTATTCTTGATGACTTTCCACCAAGAGTTAGTATTGTAACCTAACCTAGAAGACTTCTTCATTTCATTCCTTACATTTCCTAAAAATTAGCTCTACCTTCTCTCTAGAAAGAAGTGTAGCTTATTCTCCACGCTAAGTTGAAACCCTTGTCAAGATTCCAAGATTTGCTTCCAAGATTCAACCTTTCACCTATTTGGGCATCTAGGAGGGTAAGATCTAAGTCCATCTTGTGTTTTTGGTTCCATCTTAGTTGTTTTTTTCTTAAAGGTAGGATCTTTATGATCTTTTGGTTTAATCTTGAAGTGGGTTTGGAAAGTAAGCCTTGTGGGGAGCTTGTTGTGGTGTAAAGTGAAGTTTTTTGGTCTACAAGAGGTAACCCATGCTCTACCAAAACCTATTTTGCTTACCTATATGTGATTTCTTGGATTCTACTTGTGTTTTGATATGAAATGTGAGTGTTTATGCATTTGTCTTGTGAAAATGCATATCTAGAGCTTGTGTTTAGGGTTCCTTTGTGCCATTGCTTGGCATTTTCCACGATTCAAGTCATTTTGTTGTATTGGGTGAGATTTGGCATGTTTTGGACTTGAATTTGTGTTTGGAGGAGAAAATCCCCGAAGGGATTATTTTGCACAGGAGTATGTACCCGCGGGCGGAACGGCGGGGAGAGCCCTACCCATCGCCCACCCACAAGTACATTGGCTTGTGGGTAGTGTACCCGCGGGCGGAACCACAGGTAGGGGCCTACCCGTGGGTCCACCCGCGGGGAACACAGTGGAGTTTGAAGGGGGATTTGTTCCCCGTGATTCTTTTGGCTTGGTATTTGGTCTTTTGACTTCCCAATGTTCTTTCGTGGAACTATTTGAGTGTCTTCTTAATGTTTCGTATGTCTAGAACTATGTGGTAGGTATCCATGTAGGACTTTGGTGTCTTGAATCGTGCTAAGTGTTCAACTTTGTGTTTCGTTGAACCGTGAAGTGTCTTGTGAGTTCCTCGGAACTATCTTGAGTTTTTCCGTTGACAAGCATGCTAGTTTGTGTCTAAATGCTAGCGTGTGTGTTGTTTGTACCTTCCGATTGATTGATGATAACTTGTGTTATTCATCGTTTTTGTTGTGGGCTGTGACCCATTCCTTGATTGAGTATGTTTCATACCTTCGTTGTAATCCGTTAATTGATTCCTGTTGAGGTGTGGTGTGTGTGGCTTTACCTGGATTGCACGATTAGTGGTATGGGACACTAGTCACCAAGGTATTGTAGCGGTCCTCGTGGTGGCCGTGACGTGAATATGGAGTTGTGACCTGTGTGTCAGGTTCACGTATTTCTTGGGAAGGCGTGTGTCGCCATGTGTGTGTACGGTACCTCGTGTACTATGAAATCGGTGGTTTTGTTGGAGATCTGTTGGAGAGGGGACGACGGTCCTCGGGGGAATAAGGTTGGACTGGTGTACAGGGGTCCTAGAGGTAAAGGTTGGAACTAGATATAAGGTTGGGGGTAGCCATAAGGTTGGAACAGGGCATAAGGAAGGCATTTCAACTCGTGATGTGTGATGTCATGAGGGCTTGTGTAGCCGTGGTTGTGTGTTCTCTCTTGTGACGTGTGTAGTCACAAAGGCATGTGTTGCCTAGGCATGTGTTTCCGTGTGTCGTGTCTTTATCCTTGTGTTGTTGTTATCCGTTGTGGTCTTGGGATGTGTTCCCGTGTTGTTTGTTGATGAGTGATGAGTCTTGAGTTGGTGTTTACTCTTGGTTTTATGCATATATATATATATATATATATATATATATATATATATATATATATATATATATATATATATATATATATATATATGTATTCCGTTTCGAAATGATTTTTGTATATATATCCTACCTATGTATGATACTTAACAGGTATTGGTGGGTTACCAGCAATATCGCTGACCGGGCGTCGTCCCAATGTTTATCTTTGTGTCTTTCAGGTGATGTCTAGACGAGCGCGATGTTTAGTGACCGGTAGTCTAGTGCCTTTACCTTTGTTTTGTGGCCTGTGTGCCGTTGTAGTTTTAGACTGATGTCTTTTGGGATAGATGTATACACTTTGCAGATTGACCGTCGTAGCGTTTACCGTGTTTGGTAGACGTGGCATAACACTCCGTTTGGATTTCTTTTATCCAGTTATCGTTTTATCTTCCGTTGTGCTAGTTTTTGTTGTATGATCTGCAGGTGTTAAGGCCTTTTTATATAGGTCGTGTTTGGGGGTGGGGGGGGGGGGGGGGGTGTTACAACGACGGCCTACTTTCAAATCTAGAATAAGGCAACAACCTTCTTCCAAATCTGGAAAAAAGGCAACCAATGCCTTCTTCCAAATCTTATTTCTTATTTGTTATTTGAATAAGTTGTGTAAACAATTTGGAGTGACATCAATCGGGTTTGCGTGTCCAACACAAATTTCAGCAAATATGATTAACATAAAGTGTCATGTTGTTACATCATATCTCATTCATGTCATGAACGAACACAAGGATCAGCAATTCATATTAGCACTGTATCATCAACAGTAAGTCTTTTACTTTACTGATCATGATTTGCCCACATGTTAAAAATTGGTGTATGTATTTGATCCTTTGAAATGTGAACGCACCCTTGATGTCAAAGCTTTTGTGAATATGTAAGTAAAAATCTTATTATTAATATATGTATTTTAAATTTTATTATGTTATTTATATATTGATATAAATTTTTATTATTAGTATCGGGCGTTATGATCTGTTCTTGCAAATGGACGATGAACTATAATTATTGATTGGAAGGAATGCAAAGTATGAAATTAAAATTAAAGTTTTAATATGATATTAACCTTAGTTTTTATTTATTGTTTTATTATGATATTAACATGAATTTATATACACACACACATACAAACATACATATATATGTGTGTGCACGCGTGTATTTTGTAGTGTCCACAACAATCGGGAGGCGTTGAATGTGGATACTATGTACTGTGATACATGTACGACACTGTTACTAATCATTGATTGGTTGATTGTTTAGATGGGCTAAGTAATTTAAATAGAACTATTTGTATAGTTAAATTATAATTTATCAATTAATGTGTTTACTAATTTGATTAATTAAAAAAAATTGTAGGCATTTGAATAAGCAGTGTTCTCCATGAACAAAATAGATAAGTTCGATAGTTGTGGGCAAAATACTTTTTAGAATAGTGCGTTTAACTTTATTTGGCTTAAACATTATCTTTATTATTAATTGATATAATGTTTTGTTAACAAATTGTATATCTTGATTTCAATTTTAAATGTGTTGATTGTTATTATTCTGTTGATAGTATAAATATATTGTGCTGATCTATTGTGTTTATTATTAATTGTGAAGTATATAGTTTGCAAACTATATTGTGATTATGTTTGTCTTGATAGTTATTAGTGTTGGTTTGAAAATCAAACATTATCTTTATTATTAATTGATATAATGTTTTGTTAACAAATTGTATATCTTGATTTCAATTTTAAATGTGTTGATTGTTATTATTCTGTTGATAGTATAAATATATTGTGCTGATCTATTGTGTTTATTATTAATTGTGAAGTATATAGTTTGCAAACTATATTGTGATTATGTTTGTCTTGATAGTTATTAGTGTTGGTTTGAAAATCATTATGAATAGATAGTTTAATTTGTTGTTATTAGTTTTGTAAATTTTTATGTTGTTTTGTTGATTTTGAAAAATTCTGTACAGGTTTTGAATAAATAAAATTACGTAGTTTTTAAAGTTTAAATAATTTTTTATAAATAATTGTTTCCGCGAAACCCTCTGTGGGGAGGGTGTCTCGGAATGTCATTATTAAAAAAAAAAAAAAAAAAGGGTTTCCGCGACACCCTCTTTGAAGAGGGTGTCGCGAAAAGTCATCATTTAAAAAAAATGGTTTCCGAAAGAGTGTTGCGGAAAGTGTTTATTAAAAAAAATTCGTATGCTTTCCGCGACATTCTATAAGGGTGTCGCGAAAAGGTTACACTTTTCCAGTCACACTCATCTGCTACACCTGTACAAGTGTAGCGGAAACACTTATACAGGTATAACTTGTTAGGACTGTATTACTTGAGTTAGACTAGGACTCTCTCTTGTGTCTTTATATTTATGTCTTCAGACTTTGGTATTGAATACAATACACATTCATATCCCCATATGGTATAATTTTTCAGGTTTTCTCTCATGGCAGCCCTCGGTGTTAATGATGACAGCTCTTTTCGTGACTCATCTGAACGGACCGTTAGTGAGGCTCCTCCTGTTCCTACCGGAAATAGTCTTTTATCGGCTCATCACTTTGTATCCGCAATTTTTTGTTTTGGAGAACCCAGATGTTGCCTTTCTTGGAAAGCCAAGGTCTTCTTGGTTATGTCGATGACACACTGCAGTGTCTATCTCTCTCCCCAGCGGTTGCTTCGACCGCGAAAGGTGGTGAGGCGGCTGCTTTGGATCTTTAGTCGCAGCAGCAGCAATGGAGGCGCCAAGACAAGGCCATCTTGTCGCTTCTTATATAGTCACTTTCGGAAGAAACTATGCATCTTGCTGTAGGCCGGACTTCTTCGCGTCAACTATGGCTCGCCATCGAGCAGGCTATTGGTTCTTCGACAAGGGCTCGCGCGTTGCGACTGCTTGGTGAGTTGCAGGGCTTAAGTCAAGGTGATTCTTCCATATCAGACTACCTCGGCCATGCGCAAATGTTAGTGGATGATTCGGCCTTTTTCGGACGACAGGTTACCTTGGATGATCAAAATTTGTATGTCTTTCATGGCTTGCGGTCTGAGTTCTGGCCGTTGGTTGCGTCCTTGAAGCGAGGCGCTCCGGTTCCATTGATTGAGGTGACGAAGTTCTTGATGTCGCAAGAATGGATCTGTGCGGACGATGGTGTCTGTCTTGGTGCGCCGGCTGTTATGACCGCGAGCCTTGGTGGTCGTGGTGGGCGTGGGGGTGGTTCGCAGCAACGCGATGGCGGTGGTCGCGACAGATGGAATAAAGGGCGTGCTCGTGGGCGCTCTAATTTCGGGCCGCGGTGTCAGATTTGTAATAAACATGATCACATCGCTCACTCGTTTTATCACTGGTTTTCAGCCTCCCCGGCTCCTCAGGCGAATCTGGCTTTTTCTAGTGATGATATTAATCTGGGTGGTCCTCATCAGTGGTTCCCTGACACTGGTGCTACGAATCATGCTACACCTGATTTGTTTGTGATGACTTCCACGACCAATTATGATGGCCCGGAGACTCTACGAGTCGGCAGTGGTAAAAGATTGCCTATTGTTAATGTTGGTTCCGCTTCAATAGCTACTGCCTCTAGGTCTTTTAGAATGTGTGATGGCTTGCATGTCCCTGGTCTTTCTTCTTCGTTGTTGTCAGTTCAACGTTTTGCTAAGGATGATAACGTTTTCTTTGAATTTCACCCTTTGTGTTTCTATGTGAAGGACATTATGACCAGGAAGGTTCTTTTTAAGGGGTCTGCGTCTGGGGTCTTTATGCCTGGCCTGCTTCGCGTCCATCTCCTGCTGCGTTTGTTGCCGCATGTTCGTCGTCCTTTGTTTGGCATATGCGGCTTGGTCATCCTCACTCAAGAGTCTTGCGTCAAATTTTAGGGTCTTCGCCTATTAGTACTTTTAATTCTACTGATCTTCCCAATATTTGTTCGTCTTGTCAATTGGAAAAGTCATCTCGTTTTTCTTTATTTCGTGTTGAAACTACTAGTACGCAACCTTTGGAATTAATTTATTAAGATATTTGGGGCCCTATGCCGTTAATTTCTGCAAATGGATATAAATATTTTGTTTTATTTGTGGATGATTATAAATGTTATATGTGGTTTTTTCCTATGCATGCTAAGTCTGAATTGTATGCTATCTTTGATCGGTTTTGAGCGTTCCATTTCTCGCAAGATTATTTCTTTTCTGCCTGATTTAGGGGGAGAGTATAAAAAGTTTGGTTCTACACTGGCTTCGCTGGGTATTCGTCACAGTCAGTCTTGTGCGTATACTCACGAACAAAATGGTCAGGTAGAACGCAGGCATCGACATGTAGTTGAGATGGGTTTGGCATTAATGGCTCAGGCGTTTGTTCCATATCGTTTTTGGGACTACGCGTTTGAGACTGTTGTTTATCTAATTAACAAAATGCCTACTCGTGTTTTGTCTGATGAGTCTCCTCATTCCCGGTTGCATTGTTCTCCCCTGTCCTATTCTTTCTTACGAGTGCTTGGGTGTTTATGTTTCCATGTGCTGCGTCCTTATAATCGTAACAAGTTACAATTTCGTTTTTCTCCATGTGTCTTTCTGGGGTATCCTGATTCTTTTCGTGGCTATCGTTGTCTGGATACTAACACTATCAAGGTTTTTATCTGTTGCCATGTGCGATTCGATGAAGCTGTTTTTCCCTTTGTTTCTTCTGTTGCATCGCAGGTTGTTTCATCGCGAGTTGACCCGTGGGTTGTTGCGTCGGTTTCAGTGGTTCCGGATGTGGTTCGTCCGGCTGATAGCGCAGCTGGGCAGTCAACAGTCAAATTTTCTGAGTGGCGCGAAGCGATGGATTTGGAATTTAATGCCTTGGTTCAAAATAATACGTGGCGGTTTGTTTCGTTTAAAACATGTATGAATGTTGTAGGCTGCAAGTGGGTTTTTCGAACCAATAGGAAAGCTAATGGTTCGATTGAGCGGCATAAAGCTCGGCTGGTTGCGAAAGGCTTTACTCAGGTTGCTAGGAAGATTTCTTTGAGACTTTTAGTCCCGTGGTCAAGCCGACTACGGTTCGTCTTCTTTTATCCTTGGCTATATCTCGTGGTTGGACCATTCGCCAGTTGGACATTCATAATGCCTTTTTGAATGGTAATCTGGCTGAGACTGTTTATATGTGCCAACCACCCGGTTATGAGGACAAGACATTGCCTGGTCATGTTTGTTTGCTCCAGCGGTCTCTTTATGGGCTTAAACAGGCGCCCCGTGCCTGGTTTACACGCTTGCATTATTTTCTTGTTTCGGTTGGTTTCTCACCCTATAAAATTGATGTTTCTCTCTTTATCTATTCGCGTGATACTGTTCAGCTCTATTTTTTGGTTTATGTGGACAACATTTTAGTCATGGGATCTGATTCAGATTGTGTTGCTGGACTTGTTAATAAATTATCCTTGGAATTTAAAGTTCGTGATATGAGAGTGCCATCATTCTTCCTCGGCATAGAGACCGTTTCATTGCCTGGTAGAATGCTTCTGTCTCAATAGCTCTACATGAAGGATTTTCTCAAACGAGCTGGTATGGTTGATTGCAAGCATGTGGCCACACCAGTCTGGCTAGCTAAGGTTACAGACGATCCTCTGGTTCCTTATGTTGATCCCACTCAATATCGGAGTCTGGCAGGTGCTCTTCAATATCTTACAGTCACCCGTCAAGACTTATCTTATGCATGCACTCACTAATGCAGACTAGGCCGCTCTCAAGAGGGTTTTGAGGTATGTTAATGGGACTTTGCATCTTGGTCTTCACATATCTCGCTATGTTTCCGTTTATATTCATTCTTATTCTGATTCAGATTGGGCCGGTAATCGGGATGATCGGAATTCAACAAGTGGTTTTGCTGTGTTCTTGGGTGGTAATCTTATTTCTTGGGTGTGCCAGAAGCAGCAAATTGTGGCTCGTTCCTCGACTGAAGCCAAATACAAGGCATTGGCTGATATATCCGCAGAAGTAACTTGACTTGTTTCTTTAATGAGGGAGATCGGTTTTCCTCCTGTCTCACTGCCTAAATTATGGTGTGACAATTTGGGGGCCACTTATTTATGTGCTAATCCAGTTTTTCACGCTCGCACGAAGCATATTGAGATTGATTATCACTTCGTCCGTGATAAGGTGGTCAAGAAGGAGTTGCAGGTTCATTTTATATCAACTAAAGATCAGCTAGCAGACATTTTTACTAAGTCTCTTTCGTCTTTATGTTTAAATTTTTCCGTGACAATCTCAATGTTTTGGCTAGCCAACCTTGTGCTTGAGGGGGAGTATTAAGACTATATTACTTGAGTTTGACTAGGACTCTATCTTGTGTCTTTATATTTATGTCTTCAGACTTTGGTATTGAATACAATACACATTCATAACCTAATCTAGCTTATGTGCTCATTTGTACTAGTGATTGTTTCTTCAGCCCAAGAAGTGGAAATGGCAAAGGGGGATGTGGATGGAGTTGCTACAGGGACTATTTATATGCTTTGCTCCAAAATCGTAGGTGGGTCTAAGATGTGGAAAGGGAAATGTGGGTCATGGGATTAGGAGAGGAGATATGGGTTGGGCATGTATGAGTTGGAGCATTATGCTGTGCAACCGTGTGCACCATGCATGGTGCACACAGTTGCAAAAACAACGTCATTTTAACGTCCGACTTTTAAAAAAAAAATCAGTTTCGATTCTCATTAATGGCGTTATGTTGTGCATAATTTGAACTATATAGTTTATTCATTCTGGATATATAGTTCATTCATTCTAGATATATAGTTCATTCATTCTGGATATATATTTCATTCATTCTGGATATATAGTTCATTCGTTCTGGATATATAGTTCAAATTATGCACAACATAACGCCGTTAACGTCAATTGAAACTGTTTTTTTTTTTTTTTTTTTTTTTTTTTTTTTTTTTTTTTTTTTATAAAGTCTTACGCGCGTTTTTAATCAAAACGACGTTGTTTTTTCAACTGTGTGCACCATGCGCACGACATAATTTTCCGTATGAGTTTATCATATCTAGGAGAATTTGTTGGGCAAGGGTTCAACCAAGATACACTATTGTAATTATAAAAGCACAAGTTATAAAATAATATCATCTAGGTTTTGAAATAAGAATTTAAAAATTTGAAAATATTAATATTAATATTAATGTCTTTGTGGTTATCAAAATAGTTTTAAGGTAAAATAATTTGTCTTGACATCACAAGTTCTAAAATAATTACGGTTTCAAAATAATTTTTTTATTAAAGAGTATTTATATTAAAATAATACAGTTTGAAATAACAAGGTATTACAAAAAGTCTATATATAAAGTTGATAGGGAGAAAATTTAAATATATGGAGTTTGAAAAATGGATTTCTACTAACTAATTATATTTAAGAAGGAAAATCTACAAAAGTCCAATATAAAAGAGTCTAAATGTTTAAATGAAATACTACTCAACTGTTAAAGACTATCACTAATAGTGGTGTGATGATAGTGGTAGTGCGGTGGTGATGGTCAGTGCTGTTGCACAGGGCCCCCAATTAGAGAACATATATATACATATACTATACAGCATGCAGTAAGGCCCGTTCTGAGCATGTCTAACATGTGTGACCGTACAGGGCCCCTAATTTTTTGGGGCCCCGTATTTAAAAAAAATACATATGTATATATGGTATACAAGATTTCAGATTGTGTAGGGAGATTGCGCCAATTTGTGATATGGTGAAATTGTGCCCAATTAGCAATTACTTTAAAAATCCCCCAATATATATATATATATATATATATATATATATATATATATATATATATATATATATATATATATATATGTGTGTGTGTGTGTGTGTGTGTGTGTGCGTGCGTGCGTTTGTTATTTTAAAAATCCACCCCCCCCCCCCCCCCAAAAAAAAAAAAAAAATTATTTGTGTGTGTGTGTGTTTTCTAATCCCTTGATTCCATTTCCTACTTTTGGCGGTTACCAATTCTTAAATCTCAATTAACAAGCACCATTGTTAATTAAGAATGGCAATTCTCAATTTAAAATCTCAAATAACAATTAGCATCTTCGACCGGGACCTTCTACTAATTAGCAATTACCATTATTTTCATTTTTTAATTCAATTTCCAAATCTCAATGAATAGTGTGGTGATATTGATGGAAATGAATTGTATATTGTGGTAAAATTTTTTAGAGAGATTTTATCGAAAGAAAAGATAAGGGCAGTGAGTATATTGAATTCATTGAGATAGATGGGTTGTTTTTCAAATTCTATTATTGCATATCGAATATTATTGACTATCCCAATTACTGCAAGTATGTTGCAAGAGAGACTCAATGGAATAGTTTTAATCTCCATTGAAAATGAGCTTTTGGAAGAAGTTGATATCGAAAGTTTGATAGATGATTTTGCGTCTAAATGTGCACGGCGCATATCACTTTTTAAATAAAATTTTAGATGTATTTTGTATACAATATTAATAGTTTGATACAACTTTTTGAGCAATTATTATTGATATATAAAAATTACTTGAAAAAGGGCCCTAAATTAAGATATTGCACGGGGTCTCAATTTTTATTGGAATGGCCCTGGCAGGTAATGCTGCCTGCTATATAGTATGTGTATATATATAATTTTTTTAGAAATTCGCCCCCAAATTTGGGGGCACAATTGTAAAAAAAAATTAGTTATATACATATATTATATGAGTTATTTATAATTATATATAGGCCCCGCATGGTAAAATAGTTAGATTATTTGTTAATTTTAGCTTATTTGACTATTATTAGTTGTTTGACTTGGTTAAAAAATTAATATAAGTGTTTGATTAATCAACTTTTTGTAACTCCAAAAAGCAAAACTTCAAAAAGTTGCTCCAAGAAACTTTTACAATTATCTTTTTGAGAAAATAAATTATACCAAACATCTATCAGCTAACAACTAATTTACTAAACACCTTTCTACAATTAGCTAATGTTATCCACTAGTCATACCCTCAAACTCAATAAGCTAAGAGCTATCAACTAACATCCATTTACCAAACAGGGCCATAATTTTATTTTTTTACAATCGGGCCCCAAATTTGGGGGCACAATTGTAAAAAAAAATTATATACTTATATACTTTTATATATATATATATATATATATATATAGGCTGCGGATCTGGTGAGGTCTCTATTATACATGATATCATGAGATCTCATCACATCCATTAATTCATTGTGAAAAGGATTTCCCCACGGAGGGTATCCGGTTTGAGCTCAAGGAAAGCGCTGATTAGGAAGGGAATCAAGATTTTCAAAGTCACAACTTAGGAAAGATGATGTTGTAACGTTGAACAGAGTCAAATCAAGAAGGGAACAAGAACGAGGTTTGAAAGGATTGAAGGAATTTCTCAAGTAGGGGCAAGGGATTTGACGAGGGTAAGAGAAGAAGATCGGCTTCAAGTGGTAAAAGGGTTCTCGACTTCCGGCGAAACTTCGGCTTGACGCTGATCACTACGCTTTGGTCGAACTGAAGGTCCTCTACATTGACTCTGTCGTGACTTAACTCTTAGACCTTGCCAGATTCCTCCATAAGTTGGAGTCACCGCCACCTTGCACAAGGTGGTTGGATAGAAATCAAGAACAAGGTTTGGAAGAAAAGGATCACTTGGCAAAAATGGTGATTGGGTTTGTCTATGGGAAATAAAAGATTAAAGAGGGTCAAGGGTGACTCTCGAACAAGCTAACGCCCGAAGCTAACACGCAAGGAAGGGCACAGAGACAAGGGAAGGTGCAACATAAGGGTACAAGAACTTACTTCAACGGTTCCCACTTGTATCTGCCTCACGACTGTGGATCTTGCCTTGCCGAGGTCCCGACTTCGTACACAGGTCCTGGATGCTACTTGCACTTAGTCCATTGCTGCTTCCACTTTGAGGCTTACTTCCCGACCGGGGTCCCACACTACCAACTTGCTTTGAGTCCGCTGAAGTATTCCTCTTAGTCCTGCACTCAAAGGACCAGTGATCCCTCTTGCCACAAACAAAGCACTCTATCGGTTTCCCAAGACAGTCCATGCCGGGGTGGTCACTTCCACACTTCTTGCAAACGGAGCGCCTTCCCTTAACCTTGTTGTTCCGGATTGGTTTGGGAGCCTTACCTCTCTTAGAGTCGTCTCTTTGAAGACTTCTTGTCAATTCAGCACCAGCAACCATCAAACTCCAAACCACAGGTTTAACACTTCCCTCAAGCTTCCTCTTACTGTTCTCCCGGATTCCTTTTTGAACTTGCTGTACCCGGTAGAGGTCAACTGCACAAAGGTAGGCCTCCTTGACATGAGCAGGATAGAACCGCTCACGTAACTTAACCTTCAGGTTTTCCCAACTGAACTCCAGATCTTGTCTACAAGCTGGCCTTTCAAGAATCCACCACGAGTCCGCTTCTTGCCTAAGGTAGAACATAGCTAACTCCACCTGGCGATTCTCCAGGCAAACCACAGCTTTGAAGATCTTTTCAAACATCCGGATCCACTCGTCCAGCACTGCGGGATCTTCTTCACCGGCGAAGATCGGGGGACGGAGACTTGCGACTTGGCGTACTATGTCACGATTCCCATTTTGAAGAGGGTGGTTGTTGTTGAGGAAGGCGTTGCTCAGCGTCTGGGTGATCTGCGTTAGTTGATGGAGGCTTCAAGAACGCTAAAGCTAAGCAGAAACAACAAAGCAAACAGAATAAACGGTAAACAACACACAGCTAACCACACGTCCTAGAAGTCCTAAGTCCTAAACACTTAGATACTTAAGGTCATCTTAGGGTCTCAAACCACACTTAACTTCTTAAAAGTCCAAACTCTAACATCCTAGGCTCTGATACCAACTGTAACACCCCCGATTTTCACAACTTTTAAAAACCAATTAAAGATTAAGAAAAGGATAAAGGCTACACATTAAGATAAGACGAAGCGGAAGCTACTTAAATAAGTATGGGAGATGTTATGCCACACGTATACATCTATAGGTGCACAGGCTAAGTCTAAACAACACATCCAAGTCAAGCTTATACAAATCCATGGCTCACAGCCAAAAGTCTAACAGAAATAGTCATAGGGAGGTACACTAACTAACTAACTGCTAGCGCGCTCTCCAAGTGCTACTCATAACCTGTAAAGCATCATAAAGATAGGGGATGACACCCGGTCAGCGAACATTGCTGGTAACCCATCAATACGCGTTAAATAGCATATATAGATAGTATAAGTCAAAACCATTTTTGAAACGGAATACAGTATATATCATTTCAAAAGCCATAGAGAAAAGTCAACTTCAAAGACTCATTTTCACTCTCAAAGGAAAGAGGGAAATCAACATCCCACGACAATCAACAAGACAAGAATAACAACAATATACAATACAACTCGAGATGTATTCTACTGATCACAAAGTAGAATACATCAAGACATGCTCATTAGCAAAGATTAGACATTCACATATTGGCAACTACATGCCACCGTGACAACTACATGTCACAAGAACACAGTTCCAAG
The DNA here is from genome assembly GCF_001879475.1 of Ipomoea nil. NCBI lineage: Eukaryota > Viridiplantae > Streptophyta > Magnoliopsida > Solanales > Convolvulaceae > Ipomoea > Ipomoea nil. Next base: position 811,671 of record NW_017618708.1, on the reverse strand, counting down.
TTCCAACTTCCAACTTCCAACCTTATGCCATGTTCCAACCTTGTGGCTACCCCCGGCCTTATTTCAGTTCCAACCATTACCTCCGAGTAACCTCTGTACTTCTGAGTCCAACCTTATGCCTCCGGGGACCGTCGTCCCCCCACCTACAACCTCCAACAAAACCACCTACATATGAGTACACGAGGGTACTATTCATTTCATTCACACAACCACCTACATATGAGCCTACGCTCAGGTCACACCACCAACTTGAATCATGGCCACACGAGGACCGCATCAGTACCTTGAAGATTAAAGCCCCATAACCTTAATCGTGCAGTCAAGGTACAACGATTACATACGTTTTCATATCACAGGAATCAATCTATGGATCACAACAAAGATATGAAACCATACTCAACAAGAAAGGATTACCATCCGATACGAAACGATGGTCAACACAAGTTGTCAATCTCAATAGGAAAACAAACCACACACACTAGTATTTCAACATCAAACTAGCATGCTTATCAAACGGGTAAACCAAAAGTAGTTTCATAGAACATACAAGACTCACCATGGTCCAACGAATCACAAAGTTGGACACTTAGCACGATTAAAGACACCAAATCCTACATGGATTTCGATCATACCATTCTAGACATACGAAACATCAAGAAGACACTCAAATAGCCCAATAAATAACATCGAGACGTCAAAACATCAATACCGAGTCAAAAGGATCACGGGGAACAAATCCCCGCACACCTTCAAACGTGTTCCCCGTGGGTGGGGCCATGGGTGGACCTCCGCATGTGGTTCTGCCCGCGGGTACCAATGCCCACACACATGTACCCCGCGGGTGGGGCGGCGGGTGGTTCCCTGCCCGCCATTCCGCCTGCGGGTACCGACCTGAACCCAAAATAATCCCTTTGGGGATTTTCAACAACAAGTCCAAATTCAAGTCCAAAACACCCAAACTCTCACACAATACAACAATATGACACCCAAGAAATAGCCAAGCAATGACATACAAGAACCCTAATAACAAGCTCTAAACATGCATTACCACAAGACAATGCATCAAATCTCACATTTCATCACAAGAATCACATGTAGAAGCCAAGAAATCATCATATAAGTAAGAAAATAGGTTTTGTAAAGCATGGGTTACCTTTGTAGCCTAACACTTCACTTTCTCACCCTTAAAAGCTTCTCCTAAAGCTCTTCTTCAACACCAACTTCATAAACATACCAAAAGACAACAAAGATTCGATTTTTAGAAAAAGACATATAAAAGGATGCTAAAAACACCAAGAGATCAAGGATCATACACTCCCCTATACTCAAGATTAGGAAAGTATGAATCTTGGAAGCCAACTTGTAGGATCTAAGAGGCCCAAATTTTGGCTTGGACAAGAAGCTACCAAAATCTTAGAGAGAAGGTAGAGGTTTTGTGTTTTAGAGTGTTGGTGGATGAAATGAAGAATTGTTGCTAGGTTAGCTTGAAGCACAAACTTTAGGTAAAAAGACACCTTTGCTCTTACTAAAGTTAGAAGAATAAGGGAACAAGGGAACAAACCACTAAGCATAAGGTACAACTCTTTGACTTTGGTTGACTAGTCAAATTCTAGTCCTTCGACTATTGAATTTTCAGGATTTTTAGGAATAAATTAACACAAAGACTAGGATTAATTCTCTAATTAATCTTTAGCTACAGTTTGGATTTACGGGGTGTCACATGGTTTGTTTTTATAGAAGAAGATTGTAAGAGTAGTACGTGTTGTTTTTATTTTTATTTTTATTTGGACACCGGAGTTGAAATTCCGGTGGTGTGTGCAAATATGTACTGCATCGTGTGTAAAGCTTAGGGATGGAGGCATTGCGATTTTAAAAAAAAATACGAACATTAATAATATGTGTGTGCATGATTTTTTATTTATGTTTTGTTATTAAGAAAACAATTGTAAGTGTACTATTCATTGGTTGTTTTGTGCACCGAAGTGGTAATGTACGGTGGTGTGTGCGTATATGTGCAACAGCAGGTGCGAGTTATTTAAAAGCGGTCTTGGCATGACAGTGTTATTATAATTTTGTTTTTATTCGTTGAATTTGGATTTTGGGTAAAAGTAATTATTACTAAGTGTGACCATGAATGATCCACATTATTGGATATACTAAAACTTAATTTAAGAATGCAGAAGCAATGTAAAAAATCATTTTACGTTGGTGTGTGCGTGTATGTGAGCTGGCGTGTGCAAATTCTGTGGATGAGGTTTGTTTTTTTGTTTTTTTTGTTTTTTAACGTAAATATTTATTATGTATGTGCGTGAATTCATGTTGTTAGTTTGTTTTTAAAGAAGAAGATTGTAAGAGTACTATGTGCTGTTTAATTTTTTTTTTGGTTCACTGGAGCTGTAACTTACGGTGGTCTGTGCGATTTTGTGCTTTGGCGTGGGCAAAGGTTCGGGATGGGGGCTTTGATATATATATATATTTTTTTATAAAAAAATCATTAATATTAGGTGTGTGCGTGATTTTTTTTTTTTTTTTTTTTTTACGTTTTGATTTTAAAGAAAAGATTATAAGTGTACTATTCCTTGATTTTTTTCTGCACCGGAGTGGTAACGTAGGGTGGTGTGTGCGTCTATGTGTAATAGTGTGTGCGAGTTATTGTAATGCGGTCTAGGAATGACAGTGTTATATAACATTTTTTTTGGGCTTGCACACACCTAAGTCATGCAACTTCACCCTGATTGCATATTCGAGAATCAACTTCACCTAGGATACATATTCAGAATTTCAAAATAGTAAAAGGCAAAAACTCGTAAGCAGGACTAAAAACATCACTTTAACGTATAACTACGAAATTAAAATGTCATTTTATAGTCTCAATTCATGGATTTAACAGAGATCGAAAAGCTCATATGAGAAACCAAACATGACATTGTAAATTAAAGAAAACCTCTGTACACATCAACACACTTTCTATTTCAAGTAAAAATGCTAAAGCAGTGAAGATTTCATCAAACAAATCTGTGTAAAGAGAAATGGTTTTACAAACATAAAAAATAGAGTTGCTTGCACTGTGAAACTATAGCATCAAAGGGGGAGTAGGGGAACTTGAAGGCCTGTGTGCTGTTGTTTGACAATTTATGAATAGACTGCTTACACAGGACATGTCCACAAGGCAACGACATGGGAGGATTCTCTTCATTCACCTGATCCCTGCTCATTGGACAGACGAAAACCGAATGAAACTGGAATTCCTTTCCTAATTCTACTGGCACTGGTAGTTGCTTCATAGATTGCCACTCTTGCTTCTTTGCAGCCATAATGTGTGCCAACTTCAGCAGAGTAGGCAGTCCATCAACATCGGCAGCTATTGCCACGCTTAATGGACTCTTACAAGACTAACCAAGCTGAAAATATATAATGCAGATATGTATCACAATATGTAAAAATAAATGAAGCGCCAGATGTCCACTGGTTTAGTGGTTTTTTCTTCTCTTCGTTGTGGACCATCATCGTAGGTGGAGTCCAAGCATTTTCTACGGCATCCCAACATTCTTCATCCAAGGATTTGATAAAGGCTTTCATCCTAGCCTTCCAATAGGCATAGTTGCTTACTCCTTTCAACAATGGTGGTCTTGTAATTGAGGCACCCTCTTCCATTATGCAAAACAATACTCGAGTATCCCTAGGATCTCGCTAGCAAATTAAGCGACGACTCTGATACCAATTGAAAATATATAATGCAGATATGTATCACAATATGTAAAAATAAATGAAGCGCCAAAATAAGTACACAACTGAATTTTTTTAACGCAGTTAGAGAACACCTGCTAATCTGCGGGTCCACGCCCAAAACTTTTTCACTCAAGATCAACCCGCAGTTTTTACAATAACAGGTTCAATGAATTACAAAACTAGGTCTACCACCTATTTAAACATTAACCTCGTAAAACAACTCTATGAAAAAGTATACCATACAGTTTGAACTAATTCTACCAATTAAACAAACTGTAACCAACCTGAATTTTAACACAGCTTGTACTAATATAAAGTGGAGCTGACTTCTCTAGATAATACACCAATCTTTCCCTATTTTGAAGTTTCCTGGCAGCGCCTTCCAAATAATCTTTTGTAGCACATTCCAAATTCGTATTGCTTTTTTTCCTGTTTTGGAAACTTCATTTTCCTTCCAATACTATAATTACGGTTTATAGTATTTTCCACCTTGAATTTCGCAGCATGTAACCCACACACTCCATAAAACATTTCCTTAATATACTCCCATTCACTCATAATTAAAACACTCATTTACACTTCCCACAATAATAGTATCATGTCTCACCCTTACATATGTACACACACGTCCCATGCATATCTCATTCAAGTATTGAATCTTTCCATAGCTTCATCCCATTCCACATGATCACAACTTGTTTGATTATATGCCAACAACTAAGTACTAATTAATATGTATATATATTTATACATATATATAAAACATACGTAATATATATATATATATATATATATATATATATATATATATATATATATATATATATATATATATATTAAGTATGTAATGCACAAGTATAGAATATATACATATATACATAATATAGTACTAACACAAGCAAAGCGTAAAATAAATGCACACGTCGTAGCACATCTATGAACACACCAAGTTCACAAAATGCACACGCCATATAAAACCTACTCACACACCAAGTTCAAACAGGAAGTTTTGCTGAATCATTTGCAGAACATGAAAAATGCTACAAGAATGACAAGGCAAAGGTTGAAAGGTGGAGGGATGCATTGAGAAAGGATTGCAGAGTTTCAGGGCATCATATTAAGAATGACCATAATGGGCTTGCTTCCGATCATCTTTCCTCTTCGTCTTCTCATGCATCTTTATACATGTTCTTTGCTTCTTTAGTTTTTAAATCCCAATTTGATATTTTATATTTAAATGCGAGTAGTGCATGTTACTACCTGGTTTTTTAAGAAAGAAAATGATTTTTTTGATTCTCTAAAAACTATCTATTGTATGGGTGAGACTCGTATGAGACATCACGAATCTATATTATTCAAAAGAAAAATCATATGCACACACCAAATTCACCAATGCACCAACCACATAACCCACATGCACACATCTAAGAACAGAATATAAAATTAAACTATGACATAATAAGAAATATCAAATCAAGGATAGCATCACATGCAAAAAGACTTCAAGATCAAGGTGCCTTTGTTTCCTTTCAGAACACATGCTACATTGAAGTGAGGAATGAAAATGATGGAACTAATAAACATGATTTCCTTATTTCTGAACTAAAGTCATCACACACAGAACAAAAGATGGTTTGCCTACCTAGGAGATCTAGATTTGATTAGTGGTTTATAGCAAATGTGAAATTGAACTAATTATACAATCTAAAGGACACACAAATCTATGCACTAATAGATAATGGTCAAGAATCAACTCTGCAATAAAAGTTCTTAAGAAATACTATATGATAATAATTAAGAAAAAAAAGAAAAAAGAAGAGAGCAGTAGCTAAACTTTCCCTGTCACTCATTGCTAGTTGCTTCACATTTCTTTAACAATGTTCCTGGCAGTCATAGGATATCCGTTTTTCAGATGAAGTTCTGCAAGCAAGTTGTAAAGCATATTGCTTGAGGTATTAAACTTGGCACTCAAATCGATTACATATTTGTATGCTTTCTCATTTGATTTATCTGGAACAAAGCCTTCAGGAATGCTGAATGAGTAGCACGCGGAGGTTCAATATTCGCCATTACCATCCAGTCCAGATACCACCAACAAACAGTTTAAAACAACTAGAATACCACCGAATTTCCCCACAATTTGACCCTTAAAAATGTGTTCCAATTCATACTCGCACAACAAACTCGGAATTGAAAAGAATATGTAAAAGTAAGACACTCCAATGTAGCATACACCTATCCCCTACTCCCCCTCCAACTCGAAAACCCTACAGTGGTTCTCAATCAACGGAGCACCGACTACCACTGCCGGCACCACAGCCCAAAAACGATGAACATACACACATCATGTGCCGACCGGAAACCAACCCTACCCACCACACCAAACCCATCATTCGGCCATGTGAAAACCCAAAAGACGAACAACAACAACTCTAAGAAAGTAAGAAGAAATCAGCAAATGAGTAGGAAAATACCTTGAACAAAACCTGAAGAGAGACTTAGACAGCATGATGAAGGAATAGGCCTGAGCATTGGACGGATCAGATTGATATTCCGACCATCCGATCGGATTGCGGATTGCGAATTTGAACTCCTATCCGTTTTTTTTTGTAACTAAAACCCTATCGGATATGCAATGTCAGATTTCGGATTATACGGATCGAATGTCGGACTGAAGTCGGATTTGGAAAAGGTCATTAATAATAGAAAATTTAAAACTGAAACAACATAATATTATCTAATCTACCAAGTCTCTATTACCAAAATCAGTAATAACTAATAAGTAAACAAAATATTACATGCAACAACTTTTTAATGGAAAGTTTGCACTTTGCAGAGCTAAATAATTTAAGTTTACAAACAAAATTGCAAACAGTAAACCAAAAATACAAACTTAATCTAAGTTTAAGTTATAACTTCCAAAACATCAAAAATTCGAATCAATGCCTTTTCAGCAATCATTCAAATCAAGGCCTTTTCAGCAAATCAGCTTACATCAATCACCATTTCTACACTTCTTCCTGTTAATATGAAAACTTAACACAGTATTAGATTATTAGACAACATATGTAGTAAACACTAAACAGATAACTAAGTAACAATAGTAGGCTCAGATTACAATTTTCCATTTCAAGTAAGGATAGTGGCAAATTGCTCAAATGTGTTATAATAACACATGAGCAACATAGCAACACTATACCATTTTTTCAGACAGTGGTGGAAGCATCATCATTGCCAAAAAAAATAAGTAATAAATAATAATGCAGAGGGTGAGAGGAATACCAGAGATTCAGAATGGATGTAATGGGAGTAAGGGATACCAGTACTGATTACTGAATACTGAATACTGCTCAACTCTAAGTGGGGCAACATTTCTATAATATAATTATAGAAAGTTGCCAAGCCACTAAGACTGTTAAGACTCTTAGAGTTTCATCTTGTGATGGCCAACAGCAAACAACAGTACAACACCAGTAAAGATAAATAATTATTTAAACAAATAATAATTATTGAAAACATTACAGGAATGGATGGCAGCATTGATGGTACAGTAGTTGCAGCTCCAGTGGGTAACTCTGCAAAACAGTTAAGTAAATAAGTAATTAGTTCTAGACTATCAAGTTACAAAAGTAAAAAAGAAACTATTTTTTAATGGATATTTTTACCTTTCTCCAATCTTTCAACCTCATCTAAATTTTCCTCAAGTGTGATTGGCTGATTATGTAACCTCAACCAATCTTGGGTACACAGTAGGGCTTCCACAATTTTAGGAGTCAAGGAACTCCTAAATGCATCAAGCACCCTTCCACTTGTACTAAATGCACTCCCAGATACAACTGTGGAAATAGGAAAAGCAAGTACATCTCTAGCTATTTTGGAGAGAATAGGAAATCTCTCAATATGATTCTTCAACCACTTTAGAACATCAAAACTCACAGATTCATCATCCTCTACCAGATTTTCTCTCAAGTAAATTTGTAGCTCTGTCTGCTTACTGCTTCCACCACCACTCTCCAATCTCTTTTTTTTTTTAAAGTTCACTCTTCATCCTTGAGACAGGCCTACCAACTGTACAAGTAGTAGGCTGAGACTGGACAGGTTGGTTAGAGGATGAACTGTCAGAGTATGTAGCTGCATAGTCATTATACAATGCAACCATTGAATTTTAGACCTTGGCAAAACATTCTTTGCCTTTGACATCTCCATACAACTGGACAAACTGGTGAGGCATGTACTCCTCCTTATCTCTGGGGTCCAGAATATTGGCAAAGAAAATGATATGGTTCATTTTTTCTGGATCTCCCCAGTACTTATCAAACTTCTCTTTCATTTTTGTCCCCATTGCCTAATAAATACAGTTACACAGAAACTCAGAAAGCATAAGCATTTAAAAACATAAACAATTAAACAACTTACAAGATATATAGAATTACACAAATAAATTGCACAAGTTTTTTACCTTTTCAGTTCTCTCAGCTTTAGTCATATCTTCCAGCATGCAACTTAGATCAGAGATCTCAGAGAAGGATGTGTTAGAAGTGACATAAAGAGAACCAGATGTTCTCACTGTCATTTCATAAAAATTTTTCAAAAGCTTCATTAAGCTTTCAACAGTCTCCCAATCAAGGAAAGAAGGTGCAGAACCCAAGTCAGCAAAAAAAGAAGGATCATTTTGATGATATGAGTCAAAGACACTTTGATATTGAATTGCAGTGTTGAGCATAATGTAGGTGTTGTTCCACCTTGTAGGGGCATCAAGCTGTAAAGCTGATTTGGCTTCCACCCCAATGAGTTCAGCAAGTTCTCTGAACTTATTCAACCTAGCAGGTGAGTTCCTAACCCATCTCACTGCATCCCTCACCCTTTTAACTGACTCATCTGCAAACCTCAAGCCATCTTGAACCACTAAGTTTATGATATGGGCTATACACCTCATGTGCATATACTGCACCCTAACAGAAGAAGAACCCCAAGGCAACAACTTGCTTTTAAAAAATCCCATAGCTGTATCGTTAGAAGAAACATTGTCCACTGTCACAGTGAACACATTTTTAACCCCCCACTCCAACAGACAACTCTCTAAGGCTTTGGCAATATACTCTCCCCTATGAGAAGAAATAGGGACAAAGGAAATTATTTTTTTTTGAAGCCTCCACTGGTCATCAGTAAAATGTGCAGTAATGCACATATAATTAATCCTTTGGACAGAAGTCCAAGTATCAGTGGTTAAACTGACCCTTTGGGTGCCCACCCTAAACAACTTCTTAAGACTCAACCTCTCATCTAGGAAAATTTGGTAGATATCCCTAGAAATAGTCCACCTAGAAGGAATCTGAAACCTAGGACAAGCTACAAGAATAAACTTCTTGAACCCCTGACCCTCAACAAACCTAAAAGGGAGTTCATCTATTATGATCATCTCACACAATTCCCTTCTAATAGCCTCTTGATTAAAGACCCATGTCCCCAAAACTCCAACAGGAGCCTCTGTAGCAGAAGTTGAAACAGTATTGAAAGTGAGAAGGGACTGCCTAGTATCCTTTGCATGAGGATTTTTAAGGCATGCTACCATATGATTTCTCAAGGATGATGTGCCATGTTTCTTAGACTCACAGACAAACACTTTCAGGCAGTAAAGGTGTAACACCCCGTCTTACGGCCCCTAAAACCATTTAATTAATTAATCAATAGCCCAAGAGAAAGAATAAATCATAATGATTAATTAGGGAAAAAGGCCCACCATAGTCCATGGGCCCTCATATATAAACCCAACCCCTAAACCCAATCCTTAGTTCCAAAAGGAATAGAATTAGCGAGCCTATAATATTAGTTCCTAATTAGGACTCCTAAATATATAAATAGGGGACTTAGGAGGCACCTAGAACTTCCCACAAAAATAACGCCCCACCACCCCAAAAGAGCTCCAAGAATCCCCCTAGGAGAAATCAAGAAAGCAAGGAAGCTTAAAGAAAGATCCTTCATAGCCAAGGAATTAATTAAGGCTAAGAGGTAACCCATGTCTCAACAAAACCTATTTTCATAGCTATGATTCCCCCTTAGGGTTTCCCCCATATTATTGTGTATTGGCGAGATATGATGATTATTATTGATGTTTGATGTGATGATCCCATGAGGGATCCTGATGATCTTGATATTGGAAGATTCTTGATGATTATGGAATTCTTGATGATTATATAGAGTTCTTGAAGATTATGCGTTGTTCTTGATAATTGTGTGATGCTCTTGATGTTTATGTGTTATTCTTACCGAATCTTGCAATTAGAAGACGAACCGTATACTTGTTTATATAAAAGTGATTAGAACCCTAGGTTGTATCGTATGATCTTATTCTTGGATTATCGGGTGGGGAAATCGCATGTTTGGGTGTTGATTATATTTAAAAAAAAGCATGATAGGTTATGTGCCGTTCGTTTCTTGTATTTGATTCGTTAATTGTCTACGTGTTGTCGTTAATTGCGTTGTAAAGTGTCTAAGCATGGTTTCGGGTTCCACAACGGTTCCCGGGGCGTAAAGTGTGTGAAAAGAGTCAGTGGGGGGTAGGGGACCCGCCACCTACCCACGGCCGTAAAACACCGCCCGGCAGCGGGTGGCCGGCGGGCGGGCAGCTGCCCGCCGGCGACCCGCTGCCCGGAACAGTATTCTCCGGCGGGCAGCCGGCGGGTGGCCCGCACCCACCGGCTACCCGCTGGAAATTCATCCCACCCGGGATCCCGGCTTCCCCGTTTGATGTTCCCCGTTCCCCGTGGTGTCCCAACGGACTCCGTTTATCGTGCCTATGTCTAGTTTGATGTTTCGGGTACCGTTCGTAGGTTTATGAGTCTATTATATTGCATGCTAGTTGAATTGGTATCCCGTTGACCTAGGTGGATGAAGTATGAACCCCTTAGGACCATTCTTAGTAAGTGATGGATCACGCATAGGTTTTGTTATACGTTTTCTCCCCCTTCCTAATGTGTAATGTGGGTTGCATGTGCTTGCTATGTGTTATGTGTGTGTTACCCCAATTCGGTTGCGATCGGATTGGTTATCCTGAGCTGCGGTTCAGAAGCTGGCTATGGTCAGATTGATACTCTTGGGCTGCGGTCCACCGTTTGGTTGCGATCAAACGTTTCTATATGAGCTGCGGTTCGTCCTTTTTCCTGGCTGCGGTCAGATGGCATTCTCTTGGGCTGCGGTCCACTGTTTGGTTGCGATCAAACACTATGATGAGCTGCGGTTCATCGGTCGGTTGCGATCGACCCCTCCGTGTTGCGATACGGGGCAGGGTGCTGCGGGGCCGTGTCAGAGCTATATGCGCTGACCCTCATGTATGGGCATGCGATTGGTCATGTGGCGCCAACAAAGTGTGTTATTGGTTGTGACATGGACGAGTTGTGATTACGAGTGTCTTGGGGGATGTGACTATGGGTTTTATATTGGGGATTGTTCATGTTGGGTTATGATCATTGTTTATGCTTTGCCTTATCTGCCTTATCTGTTGTGAAATGCATATGCTCGTTATAACTGTGCTTGTGTCTGGCCTTATTTGTCGAGTCATTCCCGGTTTTAAAGCTAGTGTTCGTAGGGTATATCTTCATGCTCAAAATGGTTTTCGTATATCTATATATATCTCTATATGTATTGTATTTCAACGCGTTGGAGTGGGTTACCAGCATCTCTCGCTGAACAGATATATTTGGCTTTCAGGCACAGAGGACTAGAGCACTGAAGCGCGCTAGAACTGGAGCGTAGAAGTAGAGTAGTTTCCCTTTCGGCCTGCGTGCCATATTATGCATTGTGTTTCAATGGATATTAGTTAGACAGCCTGTGCACCTGGGTTCTCTAGCCCAGGTGTGGCATAGCACCCCGTACACTTATGATATACTTTGGGATGTAATGAGATATTACCTTTGTTATATAAGCTTAAAATGTCTTGAAAATCTGGGGTGTTACAGTTGGTATCAGAGCCTAAGTTTGACCCTAGGAAAAGACTCTTAAGACCGGACTTTAGGACGTTAGGCTTGAACTCTAGGTACCTAGGAACATAGGACTCAGGAATCTTAGGACGCGCGGTGAGATTGTGAAACCTACACATAACTTCTCTACACGTTACCCTTCCCCACTCATCACTTCACAAGAAGTGCATCAGACTCTAACTTAACATTCTTATAAACACTGACCAGAAAGACGATAGCATGGCGCCAAACAGAAGGCAATCCAGAACTCCAGAGCCCGCCACCGACGACCCCTTGACCCAAACCCTGCAGCAACTAACACAAGTCGCACAGGCACTAAGTGACGCGGCCCTTCGCAACAATAGGCCCCCACTGCCTCCATCAAACGCAAACTCGGACGTCGCCCGACAAGTCTCAAATCACCGACCACCCACGTTTTCGGGAGAAGAGGATCCCGCGGTCCTAGAAGAATGGATCCGGACGCTTGATAAGATTTTTGGAGTAGTGGAATGCCCAGAGGAACGCCGCGTAGAGATAGCCTCGTTCTACTTCGGGCACAAGGCCGATCTCTGGTGGATCCACGAGGGACCCACCTATCAACAAGAACCGGGGTTCAATTGGGAGAACCTCAAGACACGACTACGAGAGAGGTTCTATCCAACCCACGTAAAAGCATCCATGTACAAAGAGTTCCTTCATCTAAAACAAGGAACGGCCACTGTCATAGAATACCATAGACGATTCCTCGAACTGGCGCGCTTCGCACCAGAGCTAGTCCCCACCGAGGTAACCAAGATAGAGAGGTTCGTGTCAGGCCTCAACTTTGAAGCTCGGAAAGCGCTAGTGGTAAGCAGACCCCGAACCCTCAACGAGGCTTATTCCAGTGCCGCGAACCTCTATCGAATCCAACTACTCCAACGCGGGGTTCAGGAACAAATACGAAGAAGAAACACCGGAAGTGGGGCACCGCCAATGAAAAGAACGTGGAACGACACCGGCACGAGGCCGAACAACCCGACCAACCCAAGGCCACCCCTGGGAAACAATGAAGCTAATCCAAGAAGCTTCCCTTGCCCGAGGTGTAACAAAAGCCACAGAGGCAAGGATTGCGCGGGTAACCCCTGGCGATGCTTCAACTGCGGAGAGGAGGGGCACAAGGCCTTCCAGTGCACTCGACCCCAAAGACCACGCCCCGCCACCGTGGGTCAACACGGGGGCACCAGTCACCAAGGGGGTTACGGCGCTCCCGGAAAAGTATTCGTTATGAGTCACACGCAAGCCAAACTCGGAAACGAAGAAGACCTAGAAGGGGAAAACCCAATCCCGGAAGACGAGGACCATACGGATCCCACCGAGGAAAACCCAAAAAACGAATTCTGTCTAGGATAAAACCATCACACCCCTTGTATCGTATGGACCACCTATTTAGCTTAAATACTTCGAAAACATTATGTGGAAGACCACACCACCAAGAAATGCCTAATGTCACCATTAAGAATTGAACTCTAGACCTCACATTTACAAGTCCAAGTCCCAACCACTAAGCCATGAGTGTTTCTTAAAACCTTAAGGGGATAACCCCTTGTTAAATCCCTCCAAGTCCCTAAAACCCACAAAACCCCCAAATCAAAAACCCTTCTTCTTCTTCCTCCCCTTCTTCTTCCCCACTCTTTCCCTTCCCCACCTCACACACCTCGCCGCCCCACCCCAGCAGAACCGACGACCACGCACCACCGTCGTCGGCCGAACGCCACCGCTAAGCGCCACACCGCCGCGCCGCCGTCCCAGCCGACCTCGCCCACCGCCCGGAGAGCACCCAGCGGCGACACGCTGCCTCCCTACCCGAGCGACGCCGCCCGCCATCCACCCAAGCTTCGCCCGCTGCCACCAACGCCCACGCGACCGTAGGCCTCCACCGCCCCGCCGGAAAATTGTCGAGCTCCGCCCCACCATCGCCACCTTGTAGCGGCTCGAACTACCGCCGGAAACTTCGCCGGAGACCCGCCGGAAAGCTGCCGGAATTTCTACCGGAATTCCTCACCGCCAAAAGAAAAAAATTCAAGATGCCGGAAAAGCCCCTCGGAATCCGCACCCCGGAGTGGAGCAACGCCGATTACATCGTAATCGGAGGTAAAGCACTTGAACCCGACCAATTCTCTCCGGAATTGGTTGACATGCTCAAACACCAAGGGCTTTTAGATACTTACCTCGCCATCAAAGGGGACACATACCCCGAATTGGTGAAAGAATTCTACCAACACCTTGTGGCCACCAAACGGGGTAACAAAGTAGAAATTACCACCAAGGTCCATGGCAAGGAAATTGTGCTTTCCGAAGGCCGGTTGGCCAAGCTCTTGAAATTGACCACCACGGGTGTGTCTGACTATGACCGAAAGGGGTGGATTGATACCCAAACTACGGGATACAAGGACTATCTTGGGTACTTACTCGGGAAAGAGGACGGGTTCACCTCGGCCACTCGACCAAATCGAAAGTGGCTATCGGCGGAGCAAAAGATATTGGTTATGATTGTAACCGAAAGCCTCTTGCCCACCAATAACAAGAGCAAGGATGTGGGGAGCTTGGAGTGCACCTTTGCGTATCTCCTAAAACATAAAATCAAGTTCAACCTGCCGGCACTCATGCTAAAGCACATAGAGTTTTGCAAGACAAACAACCGGCTTAGCCTACCCTACGGGATGATCCTAAGTTGGATCATGGAGAAAAAGGGGGTAGACCTAAGCCACACCGAGGTCAAAACCGCCAACGACATGGTTTTCAATGCCCAAAACCTCCGCCGCAACGACATCTACTACACCGAGGGAGGACACTATCTCACCCTCGAAGAAATTTGCCAAAAACCCGAGGAAAAACGTAGGGAATTGGTTGATCGATTGGACATCTCCAACAAAAAGCTCAAGCGAGCAATGCAAGATTGCGGAGGTACGGAGGGAAATGAGGGACAAGAGGAGGAAGACGGGCCTAACCCGTCAGTGCACCCACAGCCAAGAGGGAACCCGAGGGGACAAAACGAGGGTTCGGTCAACGAACGCATACTCGCTCAGCTCGACCGGCAGAATCAAATCATGGAAGAAGGGTTCTCATCCTTGATTCGCACCACACGCGCACTCGATCAAAGGGTAGCAGCGATCGAGGCCACCTTGGGCACTCGCGGTGCATCTAGTTCCAGCGCAAGAAACCGAGGTACAACCGAAAAATTCTCTATCACAAAACCATCAAAAGTTCAGCCTACCCCAAGCCAAGACAAATGTAAGGCCGCAACCCTAATCAGGAGGCCGAGCTACGAGGTGTCTAGGGGTGAAAGGATGGACTATAACACCGGGCTTCGGGGACGAAGCCCCTTGTAAGGGGGGAGAGTGTAACACCCCGTGTTACGGCCCCTAAAGCCATTTAATTAATTAATCAATAGCCCAAGAGAAAGAATAAATCATAATGATTAATTAGGGAAAAAGGCCCACCATAGTCCATGGGCCCTCATATATAAACCCAACCCCTAAACCCAATCCTTAGTTCCAAAAGGAATAGAATTAGCGAGCCTATAATATTAGTTCCTAATTAGGACTCCTAAATATATAAATAGGGGACTTAGGAGGCACCTAGAACTTCCCACAAAAATAACGCCCCACCACCCCAAAAGAGCTCCAAGAAAGCAAGGAAGCTTAAAGAAAGATCCTTCATAGCCAAGGAATTAATTAAGGCTAAGAGGTAACCCATGTCTCAACAAAACCTATTTTCATAGCTATGATTCCCCCTTAGGGTTTCCCCCATATTATTGTGTATTGGCGAGATATGATGATTATTATTGATGTTTGATGTGATGATCCCATGAGGGATCCTGATGATCTTGATATTGGAAGATTCTTGATGATTATGGAATTCTTGATGATTATATAGAGTTCTTGATGATTATGCGTTGTTCTTGATAATTGTGTGATGCTCTTGATGTTTACGTGTTATTCTTACCGAATCTTGCAATTAGAAGACGAACCGTATACTTGTTGATATAAAAGTGATTAGAACCCTAGGTTGTATCGTATGATCTTATTCTTGGATTATCGGGTGGGGAAATCGCATGTTTGGGTGTTGATTATATTTAAAAAAAAGCATGATAGGTTATGTGCCGTTCATTTCTTGTATTTGATTCGTTAATTGTCTACGTGTTGTCGTTAATTGCGTTGTAAAGTGTCTAAGCATGGTTTCGGGTTCCACAACGGTTCCCGGGGTGTAAAGTGTGTGAAAAGAGTCAGTGGGGGGTAGGGGACCCGCCACCTACCCACGGCCGTAAAACACCGCCCGGCAGCGGGTGGCTGGCGGGCGGGCAGCTGCCCGCCGGCGACCCGCTGCCCGGAACAGTATTCTCCGGCGGGTGGCCCCCACCCACCGGCTACCCGCTGGAAATTCATCCCACCCGGGATCCCGGCTTCCCCGTTTGATGTTCCCCGTTCCCCGTGGTGTCCCAACGGACTCCGTTTATCGTGCCTATGTCTAGTTTGATGTTTCGGGTACCGTTCGTAGGTTTATGAGTCTATTATATTGCATGCTAGTTGAATTGGTATCCCGTTGACCTAGGTGGATGAAGTATGAACCCCTTAGGACCATTCTTAGTAAGTGATGGATCACGCATAGGTTTTGTTATACGTTTTCTCCCCCTTCCTAATGTGTAATGTGGGTTGCATGTGCTTGCTATGTGTTATGTGTGTGTTACCCCAATTCGGTTGCGATCGGATTGGTTATCTTGAGCTGCGGTTCAGAAGCTGGCTGTGGTCAGATTGATACTCTTGGGCTGCGGTCCACCGTTTGGTTGCGATCAAACGTTTCTATATGAGCTGCGGTTCGTCCTTTTTCCTGGCTGCGGTCAGATGACATTCTCTTGGGCTGCGGTCCACTGTTTTGTTGCGATCAAACACTATGATGAGCTGCGGTTCATCGGTCGGTTGCGATCGACCCCTCCGTGTTGCGATACGGGGCAGGGTGCTGCGGGGCCGTGTCAGAGCTATATGCGCTGACCCTCATGTATGGGCATGCGATTGGTCCTGTGGCGCCAACAAAGTGTGTTATGTGTTGTGACGTGGACAAGTTGTGATTACGAGTGTCTTGGGGGATGTGACTATGGGTTTTATATTGGGGATTGTTCATGTTGGGTTATGATCATTGTTTATGCTTTGCCTTATCTGCCTTATCTGTTGTGAACTGCATATGCTCGTTATAACTGTGCTTGTGTCTGGCCTTATCTATCGAGTCATTCCCGGTTTTAAAGCTAGTGTTCGTAGGGTATATCTTCAAGCTCAAAATGGTTTTCGTATATCTATATATATCTCTATATGTATTGTATTTCAACGCGTTGGAGTGGGTTACCAGCATCTCTCGCTGAACAGATATATTTGGCTTTCAGGCACAGAGGACTAGAGCACTGAAGCGCGCTAGAACTGGAGCGTAGAAGTAGAGTAGTTTCCCTTTCGGCCTGCGTGCCATATTATGCATTGTGTTTCAATGGATATTAGTTAGACAGCCTGTGCACCTGGGTTCTCTAGCCCAGGTGTGGCATAGCACCCCGTACACTTATGATATACTTTGGGATGTAATGAGATATTACCTTTGTTATATAAGCTTAAAATGTCTTGAAAATCTGGGGTGTTACAAAAGGCACTTGCCTTTAACCACTACATTTTTAATGTTTTTTATCTTTTCAAAGTGATCCCAAACTGGAGATCTAGACTCAACAACCTTCCTCTTTTTTGCAGGAACAGCAGGAGCAACCTGAGGCTGCTGAGCAGGATTCTCAGTGCCTTGGGCTTGTCTTCCATGTCCCTCTTTAGTTGAGGGTTGAGGTCCAGAGTCAGGAAGATTGATGTTCTCCATCTAAAATGATGGGCATCAATTACTCAGCAAAGGCAACAAGCCAACAATCACATAAACATACAAAGAAATCAGGATTCAGACACTTTTTGTGTCATCATGTATCAAGATTTCACATTTTCATATTTACATATTTACATTCAAATATTCAATTAAGGGTAATACATCCATAAACATACTCAAAGAATGAAAGAAATCCAGATTCAGGAATTGTATTCAATTCATCATTATCTAGATTTCAGTTAATGGCTTCCACCAATAAATGGAAATTTCAAGTTTGAAACTTGATAATTTCACATTCAAGCCTTTAACTTTTATTTAAATATTTAATGGCTTCCACAAATAAATGCAATCTGGAACTTCTCAAGTATCAACAATAAAACATTATCTCAGTCCACACAATCAAGTGACACTGTGACATGCAATCTGGAACTTCTCAACAGATCACAATATCACATTACCAATTGATCATAAATTCATAATCAAAAGTATCACAAATTAGAGACAAGTGAGATGCAATCTGGAACTTCTCAACAGATTACAATATCATAGTCCACACAAATCACAAGTACAAAACTAGGGTTTGGGCTTCCACCATAATAGATCACAAAATAGAACACAACATAGCATAATCTAACACAAATATACGAGCATATGAACATACAGAGAGAAAAGAATCAACAGATCACAAAAACAAAAACTAGGGTTTGTGCTTTACTTGGTTTCCCCTTAATATTCCCCGGAGAACAAGGGCCTCTAATCACCAGTCCACGTTCCACCACCAACTCGACAAGGGCATCCACTAGTCCACCACCGCCCACCAGACAATCGGACAATCGGACAGTCGAAGACTCCACAGAGTCTCAGATAGAGAAAGTAGAGAGTAGAGACTCAGAGTCTCAGACAGTCAGACTCTCAGAGAGTAGAAACTAGAGAGAGGTGAGACTGTGAGAGACTCAGAGGAATGAGAGGATGAGATTGAGAGGAGTAGAGAGCAGAGAACGAGAGAAGAGAGCTGAGAGTGAGAGAGTCTCAGAGAAGAGAAGAGACTAGAGTAGGGCTGCGCATCTGGCTCACAAGAGCGTTCAACATACATATATACTCACCTCATACGACATCATCTAACATACACATAAATCCTAACCCTAGGATACTTCGGATAATCGGACGGGTCGGATGGGAAAAAACCAAACCCTATCCGACCTCCTTTATCCGACGTCGTTTAGGGCTTCGGATCGGATATGGCATCTCGGATAGCGGTCGGGTCGGATGGGCTCGTTTCGGACTTCGGATCGGACGGGTTTGTCGGGTTGGATCGGGTTTGCACAGCCTTATGTAGGAACCAGCCATGGAGATTCGAGTACTACGACCACCGGCGGGAAGGATTTCACGATGCTGCACAAGGACTCGTATTCTGCGATTTCTCCGAGAACAATGCGCAAAGCTGCGAATTTTGACTCCAAGATAAAACAAAACGCTTAAGGAAAATATAATCTTGACTGATTTTGACACAGAAATACAATTAATGAGATTATAAAATTACATTCCTACCCCTAAGTATATTCCATACCAGACATTTACCAATAAAATAAACAACAAATCTAAACCATTAAAATATAGAAATGGATGCTCAAGATCGAATCTCACGATCTCACCTACATATGGTGGTCTCACTGGATCCAAATATATATATATATATATATATATATATATATATATATATATATATATATATATATATATATATATGTATATATATATATATGTATATATATATATATATATATATGTATATATATATATATATATATATATATTGGATCCGATGAGGTTTGCATTAGCAGGTGAGGTTGTGAGGCTCAATCTTGTACGTTTATTTGCATCTTTGGACGGTTTAGATTTTAAGTGGTTTTTTAATTTTATTCGCTGAAATGAATAGGGTTAGTGGCAGTGATGTAATTTAGCTTAGTCATTAATTCATTACCAAATATGCAAATATGAATTACGGAGTACTAGATATTCTTGACATATTCAGTAGGATTGGGAGTCGCAGCAGCGGTGTAGCTCCCACGCACGATTCACATTCCAGCCTTCCATCTTTGTTGTGAATCTCCGGTCGCCGTCTCTCTCCCATTGCGTCTGTTTGTGCGTTATCAATCTTCCGTTCGTTGTCGCCGATTACGAACCGTGATTGCGAACTAGGGTACAACCTTACAGGAGACCGCGAACCGGAGGTCATCGATACCCACCGCGAACCAGAGGTCATCTCCGCCGTCTGCGAACCAGAGGCCGCCACCGCCGACTGCAAACCAGAAGCCGCCGCCGCCTACCGCAGTGAACCAGCGACTGTTTGTTTATTACTTTTCTAGTTATCTCATTTCCGTTTCGATTTCTGCGAAAAATGTCGTCAATATGTTTATGTCTGCCTAAAGGTTTGAATGATGCTTCCAATGAGCGTTAGATGCAATACCTAGGGGAATTATATCTATAAGGGCACCAAATTCAACTCCCGCAAAGAAGATGCCGTAGGCGAGGTATGTAGGAACTTATCATTTATTTTCACGCTGTTACTATCTTAACTTCAGTCGCTCTATTCATCTCGGAATTGATGGAAACTATGCAATTTAGGGTTTTAGCAAAAATATACCGGTATATTTTGCTACATTGAAACATCATGCACAAAACTAATTCACGTGTTGAGTGTTGAACGAATATGTGTAAACTACTGTAATTTTTCATTTCCTCATTTTTAATCCGATTAACTGGATTAACCAACTGATGAAATGGACTGACTGATTCAGCGATGAAGTCCGTCAGTAAAACAATTCATAGAGATGTTTAAAGAAAGAGATAACAGCACAAAGCAAAACACAAGATGTTTACCCAGTTCGATACAGTGTGTATCTACGTCTGGAGGATGATCACATAGGCGTCCAGTCCACTAAATCATAATCCAATGTACAAAGGTAGAGAAACAATAATCTCACCCAAGTGCGCCACACAAGGTACGTACCCAGTCTACACAGGTTTAGTGGATTGTTGAAGGTGGAGAGCCATGCATACAGAAGTCTAATGAAATCCCTTCACTTGGAGAGCCAACTCTGATGTAGTCCACTTCAATGACGCTCTTTACAGTTGTTCCCACAACAGTGTGATCGTAGTGTCCTTTCGTTTAAGCAGCAGTGATTCTTCTCAAGTTCTTCATCTTAATCACCATGAACATGTTGTATTGAGAAGAGGCATAGAAATCAATATTTGATCTCATAAAACTGATAAGGAGTGTTTCTTCTCTCTTCAAATCGTAACCTAATTCTCGTCGAATAAGAGTACTTATAGTTCCATAACCAGAACACTCTCCATAGATATCTTTGATTGAAGATGGTAGGACAATATTTGAAGAATGTAATCTTAAAGATTCGGTCCATACCTTTCCAAAGCAGATACGCTGATCTTCTTTCCAAATCTGTCTTCTGTAAAACCGCGTACAGCTTTCAAGAAACCAGTTTCCTAAAATAGATCTTCAGTGTCAATCCCTCTGTTGTTGTATCTGATTTATCAGTCCTCTGTAGAACTAAACTGACACTAAGCTAATCCTATCTTAGTATGCCATAATAATATTGTCAATTATAAGTTGGTGTTTTTTGAGCAATTAAAACACTAACAAACTCCCCCTTTGGCTATTATTTGACAAAACAACTCGACTATGTAGAAAGACATAAACTGAAAGAACTAAGATATGCTATCATAAAACAAACAACCCAAGTATCTGATTACATAGCGGAAATAAAAACACAACATACAAGTCATGCTGGATCAAAACAACAGTCAAAGAACATTCTTCAAATAAAAGGTGGTGCCATCACAAACAACGCCCAGCCAGGGCTAGAAGGTACACAAAAACAACTCCCCCTGAGTTCATACTCCCCCTTTTTGCCAATGAGAGCCAAAGCATGGTCAAGCATTGGAGAGAGTCTCACTGTCAGACTTCGCAGGTTCAGCAGCAGCAGCCTCAGACAGGCTTAAACGAAGAAGAACGGTGGCCAATTCTGTGCGAGCCCCTGTCAGCTGTTTCGCAATTATGCCATGAACCGTCTTGAGCTCAGAGACTCTGTCCTTCAACTGGATAGAAAGTTGGAGATCCCTTGCATGCGGAGAATCATCCACCACTGTATCAGCTTCAAAGTTGGAGGGGGGAATCACCGGTGTAACATCACAGATATGATCTCCAGTCAAGAGACGTTGGTCAACCGTATAGAGAAGTGTCGGACTGATCACCTCACTAGCCATAGGCTCAAGGCCTTGTGATGTAAGGATTTCAAAAATCAAATTAGGAAAGGGCAGCCGTACCTTTTGTTCTCTAGGGTGAATCAGTGTGAGAATGTGATAGTAAATCCATGACCCCAAATCAATGGACATCTTTGTGCCAATTCTGAACAAGAGACTGGCCAACTGCTTGCCAACAGTACGGAAATGAACCGAAGGGAGCCAGTTGTGCAGCGCAAGACGGTGGAGAATAACATACTTGGAGGTGAGTTGAGAGCTAGGTAGAGTATCCTTCTCACCAGTAGGCCATCTATCAGCTTGTCCACCAGTGATCGTTTTGGCCACTAAATCCCAGTCAGTAATTGCTTCCTCTTGAACTCCTTGTAGACCATAATACTTATTAATCATGTCAGGGCCAAAAACATACCATTTCCCTCGAATGAAAATCTGCATTGGACGCACCCCAGACAAATTGTCTATCTCATAATTGAGATTACAAAAGAATTCATACGTGAGCAGCTTAGAATATGGGCAGATAGCAGAGATAGTCTTCAGCAAGCCGACTTCACTCAGCAGTGGTAGAATGTCGCAAACTAAATTCATCTGGTTTTCATCAATAGATCTTTGGACAATCAGATCTCTCCTGACCATGGTGGACCATTTAGCTTGAGCAGTGGGAGATACAAACTGAGGCTTGTAAATGGAGGTGCCGACCTCTGGAACGTGTAGAAGGTTTCCATTTTCTGGTAGAGGATGTGGGAACGACAGCAGGTTGAACAGAAGCAGAGCCTTTTTGCTTAACAGATGAGCGTAGTGTTTTAAACACTTGTTGAATTGGGGGATTGGTATCAGGTTTGACAGACTCACTAGACTTCCTTTTCTTCTCTGGTTGATCTACATCAGCAGTGTAATCACCAGACTCAACCACAACTTTCACTGGAACATTCTTTCACTATGACCTTCTTGTCTCCTTGGATGGGGAGTGAACAGGAGACACAGAATGACTAGAATCAGACACATGAGTAGATGAACCACCAAGGAGATTAGTTACCTCTCGAATTTTGAATGTGGTGGAATCAGGATGAGCAGTGGCCTCAACAGTTGGAGACTGAGATGCATGAGCTTGGGTGCCATAGACTTCAGCAAGTATCTTTTCATATTCACTCGAGGATTCTGAAGGGTGAATCACATGGTATGGTTGTGGAATGGAGGCAGCAGGTAAACCAGCAAAGTGCCGGACATGTTCGATACTTTCACCCAACGACGTGGAGGTGTAGACTGGAACTCCATCCATTTTCTCGGACTCACGGGGGCTTGAGAGTTTAACAGTTTCAACCTCAGCAGGTAAATCAGAGGGATTAATAGTGGAACAGATTTCTTGTGGGACATCAGCAATAACAGCAGGGGGCATAGCAATATTATCAGCCGAGAAAACAACCAAACTTAGATTGTTGGGCTCATCAAAAGATTTTTCTTCCTCCCCAGACACATTAAGAGCCCCACTTTTCAGAGAATCAGACTTCACAGTAGGTATACAAGGGGGATCAACAGATACAGAAGATTTCATAGAAATTAAAGCAGTCACATTCTCAGAATCAACAGGCACAGTAGATGGGGCAGCATTAGACACTAGATCCTCAGGTTTATCAGGCGAAATTTCAATAGGGGATTCAGAAGTGTTTGACCTGTTTCGAAGGATCTCCAGCCTGTGTCTGGTTTCATCTCGGGCAGCTTGCAGGTACAGGGGTTGCGATTCAGCTCGTTGTCGTGAGACCTTAGCAGATTCAAGGGCCCTCTGTGCAAAGTATTGGAGAAATGCCCCGGCCCGATTTCCGTCTGAAGGCTCTGGGATAGATGCTGGAGAAACCTCATCACTGGCTTCAGAGACCAACAATAAAAGCTCACTGGTATCGTCTTCAGACCAGTCGGCATAGAACTCTAGATAATCTATCATAACAATGACCATGATCTCATCACGAAGAAGAGGGTCAAGCTTCAGTTTCTTCTTCATTGCCAACTGCAATAGTGTCTGAATGTGCTTGGCGGCAACTTCTGGAGAATGGGTCTTTCTTCTAAGTTTGATGATGATATTCCTTACTGCGTCCGCCATTAGAATGTATCGTGAGTATGTGAGAGAATTCAACCTAGGCAGAGAAGTAGCAGAGAGAGAGAGAGAGTAAACTGAGGGCAGAGATATTCTTTGAGTGCTCCTTCTATTCAAGAGTGGCCCGGTAACAAATAGTCCCAAGGGTGAAGAACCCTAATTAATGCGGCTTGTCAAAAATCATGCAGAGGCGATGTAATTGACACAACGGTATGCCTTCTTTTTAGGCAAGAAACGGATGAAAGGAAATTTGAAATTTGAAAAAGGCCAAAACCTTTACGGTAATTTAGGTTAGGATATCCACTTAACAAAATAGAAGGGAGATTTAAACGGAAGTCAAAGCTTAAATCTGACCCGTATAATTAAATCATTTACTCCCTTCTGAACGACTAACTGCCTTATTAGTCAATCCTGCACATTCCCAGAGCAAATATGAGAATTTCAAAACGATTTGCATCTAGGGGCTTGGTCAGAATATCAGCCAGTTGCTTATCTGTTTGAATGTACTCCAATTCAATCTCCTTGGATTCAACCAGGTCTCTAATGTAGTGGTGCCTAATATCAATGTGCTTCGTCCTGGAGTGTTGAACTGGATTCTTTGAGATGTTGATAGCACTGACATTGTCACAATAGAGTGTCTTAATTCCTTGAGAATGACCATAGTCTAAAAGCATCTGTTTCATCCATACTAACTGAGTACAACATCCACCAGCAGCTATGTATTATGCCTCTGCAGTACTTAAGGAAATTGAATTTTGTTTCTTACTCAGCCACGATACCAAGTTCTTACCAACAAAGAAGCATCCACCAGATGTACTCTTACGGTCATCAATATTTCCTGCCCAGTCAGCATCACAGTATGCAACCCGACTCAGTTCACTGTCCTTGGAGTACCATAGTCTATATTGAATCGTTCCTTTTATATATTTCATAATTCGTTTAGCAGCTATGAGGTGTGATTCTTTTGGATCAGATTGATACCTTTCATGTATTCCAATACTGAACATTATGTCTGGTCGACTAGCCGTCAGGTACAACAGACTTCCTATCAAACTTCGGTAGACTGTGTTATCCACTGATACACCTGTGTCATCTTTGGATACTTTTGTTGAGGTGCAGATCGGTGTCCTGGATGGTTTACATGATTGCAGATCAAACTTCTTGACTAAATTCTTAGCTTACTTTTCTTGTGAGATAAAGTACCCTTTAGGACTTTGCTTAACTTGTAGTCCTAGGAAATACGTCAGTTGACTAACCATGGACATCTCAAATTCTTCCTTCATGACTTTTACTAGCTCATCTGTGTATTTCTGTAAAGTTGATCCAAACACAATGTCATCCACGTAGATCTGAGCAATGGTGACATGACTTCAAGTAGTTTTTACGAACAATGTTTTGTCAACACTTCCTCGTTTATAACCATGCTGTAGCAGATACTGTGTCAGGCATTCATACCATGCCCGTGAGGCTTGTTTAAGGCCATAGAGAGCTTTTCTGAGCTTGTAGACATGTGATGGATGATCTGGATCTTCAAATCCCTTAGGTTGTGCCACATAGATATCTTCATGCAGATATCCATTCAAAAACGCTGTCTTAACATCCATCTGAAACAGTGTGAATCCTAGAATGCATGCGACAGCTAACAGAATTCTGATTGACTCTAGTCTCGCCACAGGAGCAAACGTTTCATCATAGTCAATTCCTTCAATCTGAGTGTATCCTTGTGCCACTAACCGAGCTTTGTTCCTTGCAATATTCCCAGCTTCATCAGTTTTATTTTTGAAGATCCACTTTGTTCCAATTATGTTGACACGATCAGGTCTTGGTACTAGATCCTAAACATGATTTCGATCAAACTGATGTAGCTCATCTTGCATTGCCTTGATCTACAGATCATCCTGTAAAGCTTCTTTTATATTCCTTGGTTCTATATTTGAGGTATAGCAAGCAGATCCAGATATTTCTATCAGATTATTTCTTATTCTGCTCCTGGTCTTCATCCCGTCTGTTGGATCACCAATGATGTTATCGGATGGGTGATTTTTCTGAGTTCTGGTGGGTTTGTCTTTACCTGTATCATTTATAAGAGTTGTCTCCTGTTCAGAACTTTCTTGATCTTCATCTGAGGATTCTTGTGATTTAGGCTGACTATTTTTATCTGCAGTATTCAGTTTACCGAGAAGAAGCTCAGTCACTGGATCAGTCACTGTTGTTTCCATTGATTCGTCTGGACTGTCGTCTATAACAACATTTACTGATTCCATTACAGATTGAGTTCTCTTATTGTAGACTCTGTAGGCATGACTATTTGGAGAGTACCCAAGAAAGATGCTCTCATCACTCTTAGGTTCAAACTTCCCTCTTTGTTCCCTATCAATCAGCACATAACACTTTGTCCCAAACACATGAAAATACTTCAGGTTTGGTTTCTTTCCCTTCCAGATCTCATATGGTGTTTTGGTCGTTCCTGGTCTAAGATAGATCCTATTCACTGTATGACAAGCTGTGTGAACTGCTTCAGCCCAGAAACGCTGCGGCAGATGAGAAGCATGTAACATAACTCTAGCCATTTCTTGCAAGGTTCGATTCTCTTTCCACCACACCATTCTGTTGAGCTGTTCTAGGAGCTGAGAACTCATGTGATATACCATGCTCGGAGCAGAAATCTGAGTATAGTGAATTCTCAAATTCTTTTCCATGATCACATCTTAGTCTCTGAATTTTTATTATAGGCTCGTTCTTTTCCTTTTGAACCCTTATGCACAAGGTTTTAAAAGCCTTGAAGGCTTCGGATTTTTCTCTTAGAAAGTACACCCAGCTGTATCGAGAGAAATCATCTACACACACAAATATGTACTTCTTTCCCCCAATGCTTTCAGTCTGTGTTGGCCCCATGAGGTCTATGTGAACAAGCTCTAGACATTTCTCAGTAGTGATAACTCTTACGGCTTTGTGTGGAGTTCTAATTTGTTTCCCAATGGCACATGGACCACAAACTCTCTCCAGTTCTATTCTAATCTTAGGTACTCCTTTCACAGCTTCTAGTTTGATCAGCTTATCCATATCTCTGAAGTTTATGTGACCCAGTCGTCTATGCCAGAGTTTTGATTCATCAGATTTAGATAGGTGAAAAGAATTTTTGTTTGCGAAAACATAACAGTTGTCTGAGGATCATGTTCCTTCCATGAAAAGTTGATCTGCTTTGTCACTAACTCCGCAGCAGTTACGATCGAAGCACACATTCCAGTTTTGATCACACAACTAACTAATGCTGATCAGATTTGCTTTCAAACCACAGACTAACAAAACCTCTTCTAAGTGAGGTAAACCTGGTACATTCAGGGTACCTTTCCCAACTATTTTCCCTTTTTGCCCGTCGCCTTATGTAACAGATCCATTGCTTGGTTGAACAGCCATGAGACACTTTACATTTCCAGTCATATGTTGGGGTAGCATATAACTTCTGACTTTCTGACCCAAACCTGTCTAGTGAACGGTGTAATAGTCTTGTTCTGATATTTTTCCTTCCTTTGATCTCTGTAGAAAAGATAACACTCAGGCCGAGTGTGACCTTTTGTTTGACAGTAGTGGCAAATGGGAGTGTAGTGTCCAACTCTGACAAACTTATTTTTGAACCTTGAATAATGAGATTGATGAGTTCCTTTGCCAAAGTCAGTATCTACAGTTCGATCATATATCTTTCTCTTATCATTTTTCTGAACTGACCGGGATGACTGTCCTTGTTCAAAACTGTGAACTGCTGTGGCCGTAGACATACCCTCTTTGACAAACATAGGAGAATTATTCGAAGATTCACCTCGTTCAAATCCTAGACCCTTTTTATCATTCGGATTTCTACCAGAGTCCAGAATTTCGTCTAATGTTGATGTGGTGTCCATCATCTGGATATTTTTCTTCAGACCTTCCAATTCCTTTATCAGTTTTCCTTCTCTGGATCTTATCTGTGTGACAAGATCTTCTTTTATGACAAGATCTATGTTTAGTTTTTTCAGAAGATCATCCCTTTGCTTTAGCTCGTCATTCATATTTTTATTGACTTTCACTAGTTGTTCCCAGCTTGCAACAAGTTTAGCAAATTCCATTTCAAGTTGAGTATGCCTCTCTTCAAAATCATCTGTTGATATATAAGATTCTCCATCTGATTCATTTCCGTCTGACTGAATCTCTGTAGCTGTGAAGAAAGCTACAAAGTTTCCCACATTATCATCTGACTGATCATTAGATGCTTCCTCCTCATCATCACTAAGTGTAGCCACTGACATAGCCTTTTTCCTCTTAAGATACGTTGCACATTCAGCCTGTATGTGTCCATAACCTTCACACTCTCTACACTGCACTGACCGGTTGAGAGATTTCCCTGTATCTGTGGAACTGTTTTTGTTCTGTCTTGTTCGGCCAGTTTGGGGTTGATTGTTCTGTGAAAAAGGTGAGGTTTCGGCTTTCTGATATGAGGAGTTATTGCCTTTGTATTTTGTCCTGGTAGGCTGACCTTGACTCTTTTTGTTAAATCCTTTCAATATTTTCTTAAAATTCTTGGTTAGAAGTACCAAGGTTTCATCATCTATGTCGTCTGTGTCAGATTCTCGATCAGCTTCAGCCACAAAAGCCACTGACTTTTCTTTTCTGTTGCCAGCAAGATCATCATCAGCAAGCACTTCAAGTTCATATGTGTGCGAACTTCCCATAATTTCTCCTACAGTCTTCTTTTCCCAGCCTGTGTGTTCCTGAATGGCAGTTACTTTCATCCGGAAGCGTTTAGGTAAAGATCGAAGGATCTTTTTTACTACTCTCCCATCAGTGAATGGTTCACCAAGAATTGAGGCTCTGTTCATCAGATTCTGAACCCAACTGTGAAAACTTGAAATGGTTTCCTCTTCATTCATTCTAAGGGCTTCAAATTCTGACAGCACCATTTGTAGCTTTGACTGCTTGACATCACTAGTTCCCTCAAATCTGGTTTCAAGAATTTCCCATACACGTTTAGCTTCTTTTACCCCTGTGACTAGGGTAAGAAAGATTCATGCAGAGATCATGCAATAGAGTTCAACGCTTTGTTGTTTAGATCAGAGGCATTCATTTCATCGTCTGTCCAAGTCTCCATGGGCTTATCCCCAGTGGTTCCATCAGCATTCTGAATAGTTGGACGACTCCACCTAGATAGGACAGTACGATAAACCCTAGTACCTTGTGCTTGGAGATAGATCTCCATACGAGCCTTCCAGAAAGAGTAGTTGTGACCATCTAGTTCTGGTGGTTTCATACTTGCATCCATCCTGAACAAAGACAACCAGCCAACGAACACACAGAGGCATTTCCAAAAGAAAGAGAACAATGGAAAACTAAAAACCCGTACGGATCAAGTCACTATGTAGACTTAAAATCTCTGATACCACATGTAATTTTGCATTTCCTCATTTTTAATCAGATTAACTGGATTAACCAACTGATGAAATGTACTGACTGATTCAGTGATGAAGTCAGTCAGTAAAACAATTCATAGAGATGTTTAAAGAAAGAGATAACAGTACAAAGCAAAACACAAGATGTTTACCCAGTTCGATACAGTGTGTATCTACGTCTGGGGGACGATCACATAGGCGTCCAATCCACTAAATCATAATCCAATGTACAAAGGTAGAGAAACAATAATCTCACCCATGTGCCCCACACAAGGTACGTACCCAGTCTACATAGGTTTAGTGGATTGTTGAAGGTGGAGAGCCATGCATACAGAAGTCCAATGAAATCCCTTCACTTGGAGAGCCAACTCTGATGCAGTCCACTTCAATGACGCTCTTTACAGTTGTTCCCACAACAGTGTGATCGTAGTGTCCTTTCGTTTAAGCAGCAATGATTCTTCTCAAGTTCTTCATCTTAATCACCATGAACATGTTGTATTGAGAAGATGCATAGTAATCAGAGATCTGATCTCATAAAACTGATAAGGAGTGTTTCTTCTCTCTTAAAATCGTAACCCTAATTCTCGTCGAATAAGAGTACTTATAGTTCCATAACCAGAACACTCTCCATAGATATCTTTGATTGTAGATGGTAGGACAATAATTGAAGAATGTAATCTAAAAGATTCGGTCCATACCTTTCCAAAGCAGATACGCTGATCTTCTTTCCAAATCTGTCTTCTGTAAAACTGCGTACAGCTTTCAAGAAACCAGCTTCCTAAAATAGATCTTCAGTGTCAGTCCCTCTGTTGTTGTATCTGATTTATCAGTCATCTGTAGAACAAAATTGACACTAAGCTAATCTTATCTTAGTTTGCCATAATAATATTGGCAATTATAAGTTGGGGTTTTTTGAGCAATTAAAACACTAACAACTACTCTTAATGCTATTATAAGCCTGGTCTGCATTTAGGTATTTATAGTTTGATAAAAGAGTCATTTTGTGTCATGACATCTATATTGATTAAGGATTGGCTTTCTTTTGCTGAAGGTTTTCCTTTGGATTAAGTGTAAAACTCACCTGAGGCAAAGTTAGCATAATGTTATCCTTCTGTGGTTTGTATGCATAAGTAATGTGTTGTATTAACATTCAACTATATTCAGGAATTTTTTGTGTTCTTATAATTAATTATATTAATTACTGAGTCATATATTGTGGATTCTCAAGTATTTATCTGACTTCTTTTCATGCAATGGGATCATTTGCAGAACTATTTGGGTATTCAAATATTCAGATTCTACTTCAAGTGCACAAAGTGCTCCGCAGAGATCATGTACAAAACGGATCCAAAATATTCTGATTATGTCCTTGAGTCAGGTGTAATAAGGAATTTTGAGCCTTGGCGTGAACAAGATGAGATACGGGGCTGTTGATTTGCTTTCCATTTCTCCTTGTATTTATTAATAAGGGTACTTTAATATTAGAATTCTGTACCTTGGCGTGTGCGTTTTGTGATCTTGGTCGTTGCATCGATGTATTATGGCGTGTGCATTTATTTCAAACTATTTTTGCAGAACGTAATATAAAACCTATTTAGCACAATTATTGATACACACATTTTCACATACATGCACACTGTAGAGCTAAAGACTGACAATTGATTACAAGTACTCAAAATAGTGAAACTGGCACTCAAACTGCCATGCAAATAAAAACATTAAGTTGAAGCTTAAGAAGGATTCACTGTTTTTCTTCTACTGCTAAGCCTTAATCCATCCTAGTCGGCTACTTGCAGTAATGTAGTCTACTTGTAAGGAATGCAACACAAGGATTTCTGAGGAGGTCACCGAACCCAATACAAGTTCAAATAATTAGAAGTAAATTTAAATTTGACCAAGTTTGCAACTAGCTATAAGTTTTCTTACAATTTTTTATTTTAGTTAAATCCCCAAAAATGTTTCCATTACATAAATTAACTGAATGGTCAGCTTCATTGAAAAAGTAAAGTTAGGTGGTATAATGCCTTCTAAAACTTACAAACATTTAATTTTATTTTTTTGGTCATCTACTCTACTATTAAGCATTGTTTAGTCATCTTTGTGTACCTTTTTAAACTAACACATCTACCTTCTAGTGTGTGCTTTGGGGTGTTATGGCGTGTGCAAAACTTCCACTTTGTGCTTGGTGTGTGCGTAGGTTCGGGATGGCGTGTGCGTTTTGTGAACTTGGTTGTTGCATCGGTGTGGTATAGCGTGTGCATTTATTTCATACAGTTTGTGCGTGGTGTTCTAATTAACTTGTATTATTGGTATACAAAGCTTGAACGGAGTATGGAATAATATTGTGGAAATTAAGGAGGAGTGTATGGATTTAATTAGAGGTAGAAGTCTGAATGACTTAGGTGTATGCATGTGTTTTTTTGTGGTGGGTGCATTGGAATAGATTATATGAAAAAGGAATTAATGAATAAATATAATATTTTTGCAGCATTGGCACTACTATATAGCAATTCTCACCTAATTCAACCTACTGCAGATAGTCTTGTTCGTTCTTGGTGTTTTGTTAGCGTAAGTAGTGTGTGCATTGTAGTGTTATATGTCTGTGCGTAAGGCTTGGTATTTTTTTTTGTAGGGTCCACTTCTAACGACTTTGTAGACCCCCCCCCCTTGATGTTGTGTCTCCTCCTGCTCAAGTAGACTTGGCAGTTCCCCCTGTTGCGGTGTCTTCTGATGTTCAAGCGGATCCGGCTATGTTCAAGCAGATCCGGCTATGTTCAAGCACACACCTAAGCATATACATGCACACAATGTTGTTCAAAATCACATAAAGTAATTTTTAAAATGCGCATACTAGTGTGGTTTGTATCCATTCGTAAAATTTGCACACGCCTTAGATCTTACACGCACACACCGCCGTATAGAATTAGGAAAAAAAAAAAAAAAAAAAACTTACACTTGGACATACTAGTATTATGACAAAACATTGGCAAGCTCTGGTTCGATGTCGTATTGAGCATAGACTACGAACGTTTTGTCTTCAATAGCTTTGTACATATGTGTATTACTTGTTGTTGCTATTTATATTCTCCCTAATATCAAGTTAATAATTACAATTTGATTCTTATCAAATTTAAACACATGTCAACAATTACCTATTAATCCTTCTAAATTAAATATATGCTTAATTAATTTACAGTTCTCATTCAATATTAACCATCCATTCACAATGAATTAATTGATGTGATGAGATCTCATGTATAATATAGACCTCACCAGATCCGCAGCCATATATATTTGGATCCAATGAGGCCACCATATGTAGGTGAGATCGTGAGATTCGATCTTGAGCATCCATTTCTATATTTTAATGGTTTAGATTTGTAGTTTATTTTATTGGTAAATGTCTGGTATGGAATATACTTAGGGGTAGGAATGTAATTTTATAATCTCATTAATTGTATTTCCGTGTCAAAATCAGTCAAGATTATGGGGTCGTTTACTTCATTTCTCTTTCTTTCCATTTCCAGTTTTCCATTTCTCTATTTTTCCAATTTTCCTTCTCCAATTTTCCATTTCTCCATTTCTCCAATTTTCTAATTTCATCACTCATTCCTTCAGTTCTTTATTTCTCTCTCTTTCTCTCTCTCTCTCTCTCTCTCTCTCTATATATATATATATATATATATATATATATATGTGTGTGTGTGTGTGTGTGTGTGTGTGTAATTTTCTTAAAAATAAATTTATAATTCGTTTTATCATATAAAAAATTAACACACTAATACTAAATACTAAATATAAAAAAGGTAACAAAATTGGAGAAAAACATATTACTAAATAAATTACAATTTCTTCCAAAAAATTAAATTATAAATTTTTTCCTTACACGTTTTGTTTTATTTTGGAGTCAAAATTCGCAGCTTTGCGCATTGTTCTCGGAGAAATCGCAGAATACGAGTCCTTGTGCAGCATCGTGAAATCCTTCCCGCTGGTGGTCGTAGTACTCTAATCTCCATGGCTGGTTCCTTCATCATGCGGTCTAAGCCTCTCTTCAGGTTTTGTTCAAGGTATTTTCCTACTCATTTGTTGATTTCTTCTTACTTTCTTAGAGTTGTTGTTGTTCGTCTTTTGGGTTTTCACATGGCCGAACGATGGGTTTGGTGTGGTGGGTAGGGTTGATTTCCGGTCGGCACATGATGTGTGTATGTTCATCGTTTTTGGGCTGTGGTGCCGGCAGTGGTAGTCGGTGCTCCGTTGATTGAGAACCACTGTAGGGTTTTCGAGTTGGAGGGGGAGTAGGGGATAGGTGTATGCTACATTGGAGTGTCTTACTTTTACATATTCTTTTCAATTCCGAGTTTGTTGTGCGAGTATGAATTGGAACACATTTTTAAGGGTCAAATTGTGGGGAAATTCGGTGGTATTCTAGTTGTTTTAAACTGTTTGTTGGTGGTATCTGGACTGAATGGTAATGGCGAATATTGAACCTCCGCGTGCTACTCATTCAGCATTCCTGAAGGCTTTGTTCTAGATAAATCAAATGAGAAAGCATACAAATATGTAATCGATTTGAGTGCCAAGTTTAATACCTCAAGCAATATGCTTTACAACTTGCTTGCAGAACTTCATCTGAAAAATGGATATCCTATGACTGCCAAGAACATTGTTAAAGAAATGATGGAGAAGGATTTAATGCCAAATTCCTCTATTTATTTGCAATGTGAAGCAACTAGCAATGAGTGACAGGGAAAGTTTAGCTACTGCTCTCTTCTTTTTTCTTTTTTTTTTGTTAATTATTATCATATAGTATTTCATAAGAACTTTTATTGCAGAAGAGTTGATTCTTGACCATTATCTATTAGTTCATAGATTTGTGTGTCCTTTAGTTTGTATAATTAGTTCAATTTCACATTTGCTATAAACCACTAATCAAATCTAGATCTCCTAGGTAGGCAAACCATCTTTTGTTATGTGTGTGATGACTTTAGTTCAGAAATAAGGAAATCATGTTTATTAGTTCCATCATTTTCATTCCTCACTTCAATGTAGCATGTGTTCTGAAAGGAAACAAAGGCACCTTGATCTTGAAGTCTTTTTGCATGCGATGCTATCCTTGATTTGATATTTCTTATTATGTCATAATTTAATTTTATATTCTGTTCTTAGATGTGTGCATGTGTGTTATGTGGTTGGTGCATTGGTGAATTTGGTGTGTGCATATGATTTTTCTTTTGAATAATATAGATTCGTGATGTCTCATATGAGTCTCACCCATACAATAGATAGTTTTTAGAGAATCAAAAAAATCATTTTCTTTCTTAAAAAACCAGGTAGTAACATGCACCACTCGCATTTAATAAATATAAAATATCAAATTGGGATTTAAAAACTAAAGAAGCAAAGAACATGTATAAAGATGCATGAGAAGACGAAGAGGAAAGATGATCGGAAGCAAGCCCATTATGGTCATTCTTAATATGATGCCCTGAAACTCTGAAATCCTTTCTAAATGCATCCCTCCACCTTTCAACCTTTGCCTTGTCATTCTTGTAGCATTTTTCATGTTCTGCAAATGATTCAGCAAAACTTCCTGTTTGAACTTGGTGTGTGAGTAGGTTTGTAGGTATGGCGTGTGCATTTTGTGAACTTGGTGTGTGCATAGGTGTGCTATGACGTGTGCATTTATTTTACGCTTTGCTTGTGTTAGTACTATATTATGTATATTATGTATATATTCTATACTTAATATATGCATTACATACTTAATATATATATATATATATATATATATATATATTATGTAAGTTTTATATATATATGTATAAATATATATATACATATTAATTAGTACTTAGTTGTTGGCATATAATCCAACAAGTTGTGATCATGTGGAATGGGATGAAGCTATGGAAAGATTCAATACTTGAATGAGATATACATGGGACGTGTGTGTACATGTGTAAGGGTGAGACATGATACTATTATTGTGGGAAGTGTAAATGAGTGTTTTAATTATGAGTGAATGGGAGTATATTAAGGAAATGTTTTATGGAGTGCGTGGGTTACATGCTGCGAAATTCAAGGTGGAAAATACTATAAATAGCAATTATAGTATTGGAAGGAAAATGATGTTTCCAAAATAGGAAAAAAAGCAATACGAATTTGGAAGGTGCTACAAAAGATTATTTGGAAGGCGCTGCCAGGAAACTTCAAAATAGGGAAAGATTGGTGTACTATCTAGAGAAGTCAGCTCCACTTTATATTAGTATAAGCTGTGTTAAAATTCAGGTTGGTTACAGTTTGTTTAATTGGTAGAATTAGTTCAAACGGTATGGTATACTTTTTCATAGAGTTGTTTTACGAGGTTAATGTTTAAATAGGTGGTAGACCTAGTTTTGTAATTCATTGACCTGTAATTGTAAAAACTGCGGGTTGATCTTGAGTGAAAAAGTTTTGGGCGTGGACCCGCAGATGAGGAGGTGTTCTCTAACTGCGTAAAAAAAATTCAGCTGTGTACTTATTTTGGCGCTTCATTTATTTTTACATATTGTGATACATATCTGCATTATATATTTTCAATTGGTATCAGAGCCGTCGCTTAATTTGCTAGCGAGATCCTAGGGATACTCGAGTATTGTTTTGCAGAATGGAAGAGGGTGCCTCAATTACAAGACCACCATTGTTGAAAGGAGTAAGCAACTATGCCTATTGAAAGGCTAGGATGAAAGCCTTTATCAAATCCTTGGATGAATAATGTTGGGATGCCGTAGAAAATGCTTGGACTCCACCTACGATGATGGTCCAAAACGAAGAGAAGAAAAAACCACTAAACCAGTGGACATCTGACGAGAAGAAGAAATCATTAGCGAATAATAGAGCTATGAATGCAATTCATAGTTCTCTTGGAGAAGGTCAATTCCAGTTGATTTTAGCCACGGATATTGCAAAAGTTGCCTGGGATGCACTTATGACTCACTATGAAGGAACAGGATCTGTCAAAGTCTCAAAGTTGCAATTGCTCATGACCAAGTATGAGAGTCTAAGATTGGAAGAAACCGAGTTGATCTCTGAGTTTAGTGTAAGGATAAAGAACCTTGCAAATAGCGCACGGAACTTGGGTGAACCGTTTGAAGAAGAGAAACTGGTTCGCAAAGTTCTGAGATCACTTCCTCCGAAGTTCAAGATGCAAGTTGTTGCTATCAAGCAATCAGCAGATCTAAAAACTTTAACTTTAGATGCTTTAATGGGAAATTTGCAGACTTTTGAGTTAGAAATGGAAGAGGAAGACAAGTACCTGAACAAGGACAACAAAGGAGTTGCATTCGGCGCTGCAGTACCTACAGGAGCTGACTCAGATATAGAAATGAACGAGGTCATGGCCATGTTGTCAAAGAAATTTGGCAAAATGCTGAAGAAAGCCAATGGACACGGAAGGATGAAAGCAAATAGCAAAGGGGGTGGAACTGGAAATCAGAAGCAAAAAGGTCCAAATCAAGATTTAAAGCTCAAGGGCGTTCAATGCTATGAATGTGGAGGCTATGGACACATTGCAGCGGACTGTGGAAACAACAAAGACAAGAAATCTTACACACTTACATGGAGTGATTTTGAAGATTCTGATAATGATGAACATGTAGAACAACAAACAAGCAATTTTGTTGCATTCCATGGCTACATGTGCCACCTCGATGATGTGGAAGAACGTGCAAACTATGAGAAGTTCTTCAAAATTACAGAAAAAGTTGTGGAAGATAGTGAGGTAAGGTGGGACTCAAATCAGATACAACCTACCACACCAGAAACACATGAGGCAGCTGAAGAGATACATACTGACGATGAGGATATCGACCTTACTCATGAGGCAAATGAAGATATGCAGACTGACGATGAGGATATTGACCTAGCTGAAGCATATGGAGATATGTACAAGAACTAGTGTAAGGTAAGTAAGTTGAATCTCATATTAATTGAAAATGTTGAATCTTTAGAATTAGAAAACTCTGCTCTAAAAGTCACAGTAGAAAATGTCGAGGCTGACGTGGTTACTAGAGTGTCAAATGAAAAAAACTTGCAAAGTGAATTGGAAAATCTCAAGAAACGTGTGAGAATGTTAAATACAGACACCAAAAGTCTAAATGAAATTCTCCAGTCAGGAGTAAATAATCATAACAAAGCAGGTCTAGGCTTCACAGGTGGGCAAGGAAATCAATAACAAGCATGGGTTTCAGGAAAGATGCAAAGACGAAACATTTCCGTCCCAAGATACACGAACAGGTTCTTTCACAAGATTTGTTTTAGGTGTAACCTAAAAGGACATGTTTGGTGGCAATGCAGGCAAAACCAACCGCGACAAGTGTGGCGACCTAAGCAAACTTGCTTGACAAAGAAATGATTTTTTTCAGTTAAAAAAAATTTGTTGCTTAATTTCTTTTCCAGTTTTTTTTTTTTCAATTAAAAAAAAACTAGCTTAGGATTTTATTTCTAACAAAATTCTATTTCTTTTGTTTGTCTATTTAAAAAAAAAAAGGTTTTTTTAATGAAAACAGAACGTCGCTGTGTTATGACTTACTAGTGATGCAGGACTTTAAAAAGAGACAGCCTGAGCTTTTTGAAGCCGAGCCAACACTCATAATGGTTGATCACTACCTTCTCACGGGATCACATTTTGCTAACCCAGGCGTGCCAGAGTTTTTTGATCATGCGAGTCCCTCGTCAAATGCAAATGCTACAGAATTAGCTATTAAGTTCCTAGAAAAGGAGCTATGTCTGCTTTCTCATCATGGAAAGGAATTGGTTGATCGAGAGGTTCACGCCTAAAGTCTTCTATTAAAATTGAAGGGTTTTGGTACTGAAAATAGTGATGGGCACAACCCTGTGTGTAATGATGATATTTCTTCTGGATCCGCGAGCTCTTCATCAACTCAGTTCTATTGAGGTCACTGGTAATGTTTAACTTTCAGTAGTAGTGTTGTTCAATTTGCAAGTATTTTCTCTAGAGCATATTATTGATAGTTTGTGGATAGTCTATCTTGTTAGCCCCACTCTAAACCTGATTCAAGAGCTTGTTGCTTATTTCCCACTACAAATTCTACTCATAATAGCATGTGCTCTTGGTTTTCCACTCCGAAAACACAATACACTTGAGCTGTATATGTCATTTTATAACTCATGCATGCTAATCCTATTTACCTAGAAGAGGGCTACCCGGTGTCTGCTTCGGTTCTATAGAACCCTAGAACAACCCGGAGTGAAAGCTGTCTAGTGTACTACGCTTCATAAACTAGAAGAGGGCTACCCAGTGTCTACTACGATTCTACTTAACCCTAGAACGGCCCGAAGTGAAAGCTTTCTAGCCTTCGATGTTCCACAAGCTACTCACCTAGAAGAGGGCTACCCGGTACTTACTAAGGCTCCACAAGGACCTGAGAATAGTCCGGTGTGAAAGCTGTCCAGTGTTGATATACCTCTCCTATACTCCGATCCCATTATGAACCTCTCTACTGATTACCTGGAAGAGGGCTACCCGGTACTTAATATGGTTCCAAAGGATCTTAGAAGAGTCCGGTGTGAAAGCTTTCCAGTGTTGATATACCTCTCATATACTCCAGTTATGAACCTCTCCTATTTCAGATTCTATCTACATCATATCAATTGCATGCTCTTAGTTGAAGTTTCTTGCATTGTTCAATACATGCTGCTATGGTTATGTTACCTTTGGCTAATGTTTATCAAAAGGGGGAGAAATATGATATGAATTGAGGGGATTGATGGGATATGATATGAATTGAGGGGGAGAATGTGTACGAATTTAGGGGGAGACAGATGATATTAAGGGGGAGAACTTGTTGTACATCTTTGCATGAATTGAGGGGGAGAGAAAGTAAAAGCTGAGGGGGAAAACTTACTTATTGTATGTGTGTTTGATTAACATATGCCAAAGGGGGAGATTGTTAGTACTATATTATGTATATATGTATATATTCTATACTTAATATATGCATTACATACTTAATATATATATATATATATATATATATATATATATATATATATATATATATATATATATATATATATATATATATATATATATATATATATTAAGTAAGTTTTATATATATGTATAAATATATATACATATTAATTAGTACTTAGTTGTTGGCATATAATCCAACAAGTTGTGATCATGTGGAATGGGATGAAGCTATGGAAAGATTCAATACTTGAATGAGATATGCATGGGACGTGTGTGTACATGTGTAAGGGTGAGACATGATACTATTATTGTGGGAAGTGTAAATCAGTGTTTTAATTATGAGTGAATGGGAGTATATTAAGGAAATGTTTTATGGAGTGCGTGGGTTACATGCTGCGAAATTCAAGGTGGAAAATACTATAAATAGCAATTATAGTATTGGAAGGAAAATGAAGTTTCCAAAATAGGAAAAAAAGCAATACGAATTTGGAAGGTGCTACAAAAGATTATTTGGAAGGCGCTGCCAGGAAACTTCAAAATATGGAAAGATTGGTGTACTATCTGGAGAAGTCAGCTCCACTTTATATTAGTACAAGCTGTGTTAAAATTCAGGTTGGTTACAGTTTGTTTAATTGGTAGAATTAGTTCAAACTGTATGGTATACTTTTTCATAGAGTTGTTTTACGAGGTTAATGTTTAAATAGGTGGTAGACCTAGTTTTGTAATTCATTGAACCTGTAATTGTAAAAACCGCGGGTTGATCTTGAGTGAAAAAGTTTTGGGCGTGGACCCACAAATTAGGAGGTGTTCTCTAACTGCGTTAAAAAATTCAGCTGTGTACTTATTTTGGCGCTTCATTTATTTTTACATATTGTGATACATATCTGCATTATATATTTTCAGCTTGGATAGTCTTGTAAGAGTCCATTAAGCGTGGCAATAGCTGCCGGTGTTGACGGACTGCCTACTCTGCTGAAGTTGGCACACGTTATGGCTGCAAAGAAGCAGGAGTGGCAATCTATGAAGAAACTACCAGTGCCAGTAGAATTAAGAAAGGAATTCTAGTTTCATTCGGTTTTCGTCTGTCCAGTGAGCAGGGATCATGTGAATGAAGAGAATCCTCCCATGTCGTTGCCTTGTGGACATGTCCTATGTAAGCAGTCTATTCATAAATTGTCAAACAACGGCACACCGGCCTTCAAGTGCCCCTACTCCCCTTTTGATGCTATAGTTTCACAGTGCAAGCAACTCTATTTTTTATGTTTGTAAAACCATTTCTCTTTACACAGATTTGTTTGATGAAATCTTCACTGCTTTAGCATTTTTACTTGAAATAGAAAGTGTGTTGATGTGTACAGAGGTTTTCTTTAATTTACAAGGTCATGTTTGGTTTCTCATATGAGCTTTTTGATCTCTGTTAAATCCCTGAATTGAGACTATAAAATGACATTTCAATTTCTTAGTTATACGTTAAAGTGATGTTTTTAGTCCTGCTTACGAGTTTTTGCCTTTTACTATTTTGAAATTCTGAATATGCGTCCTAGGTGAAGTTGCTTCTCGAATATGCTATCAGGGTGAAGTTGCATGACTTAGGTGTTTGCAAGCCCAAAAAAATTTGTTATAACACTGCCATTCCTAAACCGCATTACAATAACTCGCACACGCTATTACACATAGACGCACACACCACCGTACATTACCACTCCGGTGCAGAAAAAAATCAAGGAATAGTACACTTACAATCTTTTCTTTAAAATCAAAACGTAAACCAAAAAATCACGCACACACCTAATATTAATGATTTTTTTTTATAAAAAAAAATAAATATCAAAGCCCCCATCCCGAACCTTTGTCCACGCCAAAGCACAAAATCGCACAGACCACCGTAAGTTACAGCTCCAGTGAACCAAAAAAAATAAACAGCACATTGTACTCTTACAATCTTCTTCTTTAAAAACAAACTAACGACATGAAAAAATAATCAGCATATTGTACTCTTACAATCTTCTTCTTTAAAAACAAACTAACGACATGAATTCACGCACATACATAATAAATATTTGCGTAAAAAAACATAAAACAAAAAACAAAAAACAAAAAGACAACCCCCATCCACAGAATTTGCACACGCCAGCTCGCATCCACGCACACACCAACATAAAATGATTTTTTACATTGCTTCTACATTCTTAAATTAAGTTATAATATATCCAAAAATGTGGATCATTCATGGTCACACTTAGTAATAATTACTTTTACCCAAAACCCAAATTCAATGAATAAAAAAAAAAATTATAATAACACCGTCATGCCAAGACCGCTTTTAAATAACTTGCACCTGCTGTTGCACATATACGCGCACACCACCGTACATTACCACTCCGGTGCACAAAAAAACCAATGAATAGTACACTTACAATTGTTTTCTTAATAATATAACATAAATAAAAAATCTTGCACACACATATTATTAATGTTCGTATATATTTTTTTTTTAAATCGCAATGCTTCTATCCCTAAGCTTTGCACACGCTGCAGTACATATTCGCACACACCACCAGAATTTCAACTCCGGTGTCCAAATAAAAAAAACACGTACTACTCTTACAATCTTCTTCTATAAAAACAAACCATTGTTGATTCGTTGCTACTCGTTTGTTTGAATTCGTCGTGCCCAAGCTTCGGGGACGAAGCTTCTTGTTAGGGGGAGAGGATGTGACACCCCGTAAATCCAAACTCTAGCTAAGGATTAATTAGAGAATTAATCCTAGTCGTCTTGTTAATTTATTCCTAAAAATCCTGAAAATTCAATAGTCGGAGGACTAGAATTTGACTAGTCAACCAAAGTCAAATAGTTTTACCTTATGTTTAGTGGTTTGTTCCTTTGTTCCCTTATTCATCTAAATTTAGTAAGGGCAAAGGTGTCTTTTTAACTAAAGTTTGTGCTTCAAACTAACCTAGCAACAATTCTTCATTTCATCCACCAACACTCTAAAACACAAAACCTCTACCTTCTCTCTAAGAATTTGGTAGCTTCTTGTCCATGCCAAAATTTGGGCATCTTAGATCCTACAAGTTGGCTTCCAAGATTCATACTTTCGTAATCTTGAGCATAGGGGAGGGTAAGATCCTTGATCTCTTGGTGTTTTTAGCATCCTGTTAGATGTCTTTTTCTAAAAATAGAATCTTTGTTATCTTTTGGTATGTTTATGAAGTTGGTGTTGAAGAAGAGCTTTATGAGAAGCTTTTAAGGGTGAGAAAGTGAAGTGTTAGGCTACAAAGGTAACCCATGCTTTACAAAACCTATTTTCTTAATTATATGATGATTTCATGGCTTCTACATGTGATTATTGTGAGGAAATGTGAGATTTGATGCATTGCCTTGTGGTAATGCATGTTTAGAGCTTATTATTAGGGTTCTTGTATGTCATTGCTTGGCTATTTCTTGGGTTCAAGTCATATTGTTGTATTGTGTGAGATTTTGGGTGTTTTGGACTTGAATTTGGACTTGTTGTTGAAAATCCCCGAAGGGATTATTTTGGGTTCAGGTCGGTACCCGCGGGCGAAACCACAGGCGGAGGTCCACCCGTGGCCCCACCCATGGGGAACACGTTTGAAGGTGTGCGGGGATTTGTTCCCCGTGATTCTTTTGACTCGGTATTGATGTTTTGACCTCTTGATGTTGTTTATTGGGCTATTTGACTGTCTTCTTGATGTTTCATATATGTAGAATGGTATGATAGGAATCCCTGTAGGAATTGGTGTCTTGAATCGTGCTAAGTTTCCAACTTTGTGATTCGTTGGACCATGGTGAGTCTTGTATATTCTATGGAACTACTTTTGGTTTACCCGTTTGATAAGCATGCTAGTTTGATGTTGAAATGCTAGTGTGTGTTGTTTGTTCTTTCCTATTGAGATTGGCAACTTGTGTTGACCATCGTTTGGTGTCGGATGGTAATCCTTTCTTTTTGAGTATGGTTTCATATATTTTTTGTGATCCATTGATTGATTCCTGTGATATGAAAACGTATGTAATCGTTGTACCTTGACTGCACGATTAACGTTATGGGGCCTTAATCTTCACGGTACTAATGCGGTCCCCGTGTGGCCATGCTTCAAATTGGTGGTGTGACCTGAGCGTAGGCTCATATGTAGGTGGTTGTGTGAATGAAATGAATAGTACCCTCGTCTACTCATATGTAGGTGGTTTTGTTTTAGGTTGTAGGTGGGGGGACTACGGTCCCCGGAGGCATAAGGTTAGACTCAGAAGTACAGGGGTTACTCGGAGGTAATGGTTGGAACTGAAATAAGGCCGGGGGTAGCTATAAGGTTGGAACAGGGCATAAGGTTGGAAGTTGGAAGTTGGAACTTGGAACTGTGTTCTTGTGACATGTAGTTGTTACGGTGGCATGTAGTTGCCAATATGTGAATGTCTAATCTTTGCTAATGAGCATGTCTTGATGTATTCTACTTTGTGATCAGTAGAATACATCTCGAGTTGTATTGTTTATTGTTTTTATTCTTGTTTTGTTGATTGTCATGGGATGTTGATTTCCCTCTTTCCTTTGAGAGTGAAAATGAATCTTTGAAGTTGACTTTTCTCTATGGCTTTTGAAATGATATATACTGTATTCCGTTTCGAAAATGGGTTTGACTTATACTATCTATATATGCTATTTAACGCGTATTGATGGGTTACCAGCAATGTTAGGTTCGCTGACCGGGTGTCACCCCCTATCTTTATGTTGCTTTACAGGTTATGAGTAGCACTTGGAGAGCGCGCTAGCAGTTCGTTAGTTAGTGTAGCTCCCTCTGACTGTTTCTGTTAGACTTTTGTCCTGTGAGCCATGGATTTGTATAAGCATGACTTGGATGTGTTGTTTAGACTTAGCCTGTGCACCTATAGATGTATAGGTGTGGCATAACTTCTCCCGTACTTATTTAAGTAGCTTCCGCATTGTCTTATCTTAATGTGTAGTCTTTATCCTTTTCTAAGCTTTAATTGGTTTTTAAAAGTTGTGAAAATTGGGGGTGTTACAGTTAGTATCATAGCCTAGGATGTTAGAGTCTGGACTTTTAAGAAGTTAAGTGTAGTTTGAGACCCTAAGATGACCTTAAGTATCGAAGCGTTTAAGACTTAGGACTTCTAGGACGCGTGGTCAGCTGTGTGTTGTTTATCGTTTATTCTGTTTTCTTTGTTGTTTTTGCTTAGCTTTAGCGTTCTTGTAGCTAGCACCAGGTAAGGGTGCGGGTCCTAAGTTTCCTGCCGTTATCATGCTGTTGCCATAGAAGTCGAGGATGGCACCATTGAGACGTCGTGCAAGGTCTTCAGAAGCGGCCAGCAACGAGCAGTTAGCTCAAAGCCTCCATCAACTAACGTAGATCACCCAGACGCTGAGCAACGCCCTCCTCAACAACAACCACCCTCTTCAAAATGGGAATCGTGACATAGTACGCCAA
The DNA here is from genome assembly GCF_001879475.1 of Ipomoea nil. Lineage (NCBI taxonomy): Eukaryota > Viridiplantae > Streptophyta > Magnoliopsida > Solanales > Convolvulaceae > Ipomoea > Ipomoea nil. Next base: position 766,887 of record NW_017618708.1, on the reverse strand, counting down.
GTCGCAAGTCTCCGTCCCCCGATCTTCGACCATGAAGAAGATCCCGCAGTGCTGGACGAGTGGATCCGGATGTTTGAAAAGATCTTCAAAGCTGTGGTTTTCCCGGAGAATCGCCAAGTGGAGTTAGCTACGTTCTACCTTAGGCAAGAAGCTTACTTGTGGTGGATGCTTGAAAGGCCAGCTTGTAGACAAGATGTGGAGTTCAGTTGGGAAAACCTAAAGGTTAAGTTACATGAGCGGTTCTATCCTGCTCATGTCAAGGAGGCCTACCTTTGTGCAGTTGACCTCTATCGGGTATAGCAAGTTCAAAAAGGAATCCGGGAGAACTGTAAGAGGAAGCTTGAGGGAAGTGTTAAACCTGTGGTTAGGAGTTTGATGGTTGCTGGTGCTAAATCAACAAGAAGTCTTCAAAGAGACGACTCTAAGAGAGGTAAGGCTCCCAAACCAATCCGGAACAATAAGGTTAAGGGAAGGCGCTCCGTTTGCAAGAAGTGTGGAAGTGACCACCCCGGCATGGACTGTCTTGGGAAACCGATAGAGTGCTTTGTTTGTGGCAAGAGGGGTCACCTGTCCTTTGAGTGCAGGACTAAGAGGAAGACTTCAGCAGACTCAAAACAAGTTGGTAGTCTGGGACCTCGGTCGGGAAGTAAGCCTCGAAGTGGAAGCAGCAATGGACTAAGTGGAAGTAGCATCCAGGACTTGTGTACGAAGTCGGGACCTCGGCAAGGCAAGATCCACAGTCGTGAGGCAGATACAAGTGGGAACCGTTGAAGTAAGTTCTTGTACCCTTATTTTGCACCTTCCCTTGTCTTTGTGCCCTTCCTTGCGTGTTAGCTTAGGGCGTTAGCTTGTTCGAGAGTCACCCTTGACCATCTTTAATCTTTTCTTTCCCATAGACAAACCCAATCACCCTTTTTGCCAAGTGATCCTTTTCTTCCAAGCCTTGTTCTTGTTTTCTATCCATCCACCTTGTGCAAGGCGGCGGTGACTCCAACTTATGGAGGAATCTGGCAAGGTCTAATAGTTAAGTCGCGACAGAGTCGAAGTAGAGGACCTTCAGTTCGACTAAAGCGCACTGATCAGCGTCAAGCCGAAGTTTCGCCGGAAGTCGAGAACCCTTTTACCACTTGAAGCCGATCTTCTTCTCTTAACCTCGTCAAATCCCTTGCCCCTTCTCGAGAAATTCCTTCAATCTTTTCAAACCTCGTTCTTGTTCCCTTCTTGATTTGACTCTGTTCAAGGTTACAACCTCATCTTTCCTAAGTTGTGACTTTGAAAATCTTGATTCCCTTCATAATCAGCGCTATCCTTGAGCTCAAACCGGATACCCTCCATGGGGAAATCCTTTTCAACTCCCTTAACCCTCGCTTGATTCCTTACTCCTTAAGTTATAACCTTGTTTACAATTCTCCTCTTCTTAACCAGCTTGGTCCTCGAGTTGTTGAACCTTAAAACCCTTCACTCTAACCTTTTCCATTGAACCGAATCTCTTCTTTTAAGCCTTCTTTCCCCTGAGTTACCTTTCTCCTTTGTTACCATTCCTGTTTTGGACCTGTCATCCGAACCGAAGTTTTGAAGTTTTCAAGCGTTTCCTTGCAGTGAGTTGTCGGTTGTGTGCTAATGCAAGTGTTAAGTCGGCAGCCTGCGTCAAGTTAGCCCAATAGCTTGGGAGAAGGACATCTTGCTCGTGTTTTGGATCTAGTAGTTGTAGCTTTTGTCTAGAAGTGACGGATCAAGTTCAAATGGACGCCGAGCTCAAGTTGTGTAGTGTGTGTACCTTGCTCCCTTGGTTGAAGAAGTCAGCGGAGGACAGTTGAAGACTCCATCCTGGTTCTTTGATCCTGAGTGATCTAGCTTAGGGTTCTTGTGGTGCCAGTTTCTGTTTGTAGTTTGTTCCTTAGCTGAGACGATAGATTTGGGTAGATCGTTGGCTAGTTTTAAGCAGGGAGTTAAGTTTAAGGTAGAATTAGTTTTCCCTTCCGGTTAATCTTTTATCTTTCACCTTACCTTTCTTTTTTGACTTACCTTTGTGAACCTTCAGCTTATTTCTAAGCCTTGTCACTCATTTTGTTAACCAACGGTTTTGGTGTTGAACTTCGTTGTGTCCAAGCCTATCAATCTTACCACCTTAATTTTAACCCTTGGTTTCTCTAAATTTGGTTAGTGGCGAACATATTTATTGCTTAAAACCTCGTTTGCAACTTATTCCTTAAACTTTGTCACCTGGTTCGCAAGCCGACCGTTTTTTATTGTGGTACCTCTTTGCGTCCCTTGCTTGTATTGTTAGTAGGTTTGTTGGAAGCTGTTGCTTGTTTAGTTGGGTGTTGGTTGTTGGTTGTTCTCTCTTGTTTTCCATAGTTGTTAGTTTGTTGTTTGGGTAGTTAGTTTTGTTGTTTTGCCTTGTTAAAATCTTGTTGCTTTGAGTTTAGGTTTGGTGCAGAAGGTTTCTAGCTGTCCATAGGGTGGTGTTAACGTTTGTGTTGCTCGAGAAATTCTTTTTGTGACCTTGTAAAACCTTGAACTTTCTTGATTCTTGAAAATTTTACACCTTTTGGATCCTTGAAGTCATGTTTAATGGCATTTTGCTCCTCTTTTGTCACATTGTTGATTCGTTGCTACCCGTTTGTTTGAACTCGTCGTGCCCAAGCTTCTTGTTAGGGGGAGAGGATGTGACACCCCGTAAATCCAAACTCTAGCTAAGGATTAATTAGAGAATTAATCCTAGTCTTCTTGTTAATTTATTCCAAAAAATCCTGAAAATTCAATAGTCGGAGGACTAGAATTTGACTAGTCAACCAAAGTCAAAGAGTTGTACCTTATGCTTAGTGGTTTGTTCCCTTGTTCCCTTATTCTTCTAACTTTAGTAAGGTCAAAGGTGTCTTTTTACCTAAAGTTTGTGCTTCAAGCTAACCTAGCAACAATTCTTCATTTCATCCACCAACACTCTAAAACACAAAACCTCTACCTTCTCTCTAAGAATTTGGTAGCTTCTTGTCCAAGCCAGAATTTGGGCATCTTAGATCCTACAAGTTTTCTTCCAAGATTCATACTTTCCTAATCTTGAGCATTGGGGAGGGTAAGTCCTTGATCTCTTGGTGTTTTTAGCATCCTTTTAGATGTCTTTTTCTAAAAATAGAATCTTTGTTGTCTTTTGGTATGTTTATGAAGTTGGTGTTGAAGAAGAGATTCAGGAGAAGCTTTTAAGGGTGAGAAAGTGAAGTTTTAGGATACAAAGGTAACCCATGCTTTACAAAACCTATTTTCTTACTTATATGATGATTTCTTGGCTTCTACATGTGATTCTTGTGATGAAATGTGAGATTTGATGCATTGTCTTGTGGTAATGCATGTTTAGAGCTTGTTATTAGGGTTCTTGTATGTCATTGCTTTGCTTGGGTTCAAGTCATATTGTTGTATTGTGTGAGATTTTGGGTGTTTTGGACTTGAATTTGGACTTGTTGTTGAAAATCCCCGAAGGGATTATTTTGGGTTCAGGTCGGTACCCGCGGGCGGAATGGCGGGCAGGGAACCACCCGCCGACCCACCCGCGGGGTACATGTGTGTGGGCATTGGTACCCTCGGGCGGAACCACAGGCGGAGGTCCACCCGTGGCCCCACCCACGGGGAACACGTTTGAAGGTGTTCATATCTTTGGTGTTGGATGGTAATCCTTTCTTTTTGAGTATGGTTTCATATCTTTGTTGTGATCCATTGATTGATTCCTGTGATATGAAAACGTATGTAATCGTTGTACCTTGACTGCATGATTAAGGTTATGGGGCCTTAATCTTCAAGGTACTGATGCGATCCTCGTGTGGCCATGATTCAAATGGGTGGTGTGACCTGAGCGTAGGCTCATATGTAGGTGGTTGTGTGAATGAAATGAATAGTACCCTCGTGTACTCATATGTAGGTGGTTTTGTTGGAGGTTGTAGGTGGGGGGACGACGGTCCCCGGAGGCATAAGGTTGGACTCAGAAGTACAGGGGTTACTCGGAGGTAATGGTTGGAACTGAAATAAGGCCGGGGGTAGACATAAGGTTGGAACATGGCATAAGGTTGGAAGTTGGAAGTTGGAACTGTGTTCTTGTGACATGTAGTTGTCACGGTGGCATGTAGTTGTCACGGTGGCATGTAGTTGCCAATATGTGAATGTCCAATCTTTGCTAATGAGCATGTCTTGATGTATTCTACTTTGTGATCAGTAGAATACATCTCGAGTTGTATTGTTTATTGTTGTTATTCTTGTCTTGTTGATTGTCGTGAGATGTTGATTTCCCTCTTTCCTTTGAGAGTGAAAATGAGTCTTTGAAGTTGACTTTTCTCTATGGCTTTTGAAATGATATATACTGTATTCCGTTTTGAAAATGGTTTTGACTTATACTATCTATATATACTATTTAACGCGTATTGATGGGTTGCCAACAATGTTCGCTGACCGGGTGTCATCCCCTATTTTTATGTTGCTTTACCGGTTATGAGTAGCACTTGGAGAGCGCGCTAGCAGTTCGTTAGTTAGTGTAGCTCCCTATGACTGTTTGTGTTAGACTTTTGGCCTGTGAGCCATGGATTTGTACAAGCTTGACTTGGATGTGTTGTTTAGACTTAATTAGCCTATGCACCTATAGATGTATAGGTGTGGCATAACATCTCTTGTACTTATTTAAGTAGCTTCCGCTTTGTCTTATCTTAATGTGTAGTCTTTATCCTTTTCTTAAGCTTTAATTAGTTTTTAAAAGTTGTGAAAATCGGGGGTGTTACAAACCATATATATGATTTCACGCACACACATATAAACTATTTTCTTCAAATTATACAAAAAAAATAATAAAAAAAAAACCCCATTCATAAAATTTGCACACGCCATGCTACACACACTCACACACCGTCGTACATAATCAACTATAAACTAATTACATACTTTAGACATGTTGGTTTTTTCTCAACTCTCAATACAAATTATTACTAGTTGTTACCTTTAATATTTCACCTAATATTATGCTCAAGATTTTGATTTAATCCTAACCAAAAATAAACTCAATACTAGAATTACTTTTTAATCCTTATGTTTTCAAAATGTCCTTAATTAGTTTAAAGGAATCTTTCAATCTCAACCATCCATTGGAAATGTGTTAATGGATGTGATGAGATCTCATGATCTCATATATTATGGTGCTCTCACTGGAATGTAAACATCAGGTTTCGAACCCAGGCTCTATAAATTAACAAATCTAGCACGCGACATACAAACTGTGGCACACGACTACGTTCGGCCATGCACACGACATACCCGCTAATGGCACACACTACATCTGTCCTCACAGTCCTCTATAATATACTTGTCCTCATTTGAATACACATCTATATATATATATATATATATATATATATATATATATATATATATATATATATATATATATATGTATATATATATATATACATATATATATACATATATATATATATATGTATATATATATTATATGAGGATTGTCAACCCGGTTACCATTCCAAATGGATGTTCCTAGGTTTGAACTCCAGTGTTGGGGGCTTAGATTCTTTGATTTTTAGAATTGATCTGAGTGGAAGTCATCGGTCGGTAGTATACTGTATACAAGTTCTGAATTTTGAAAACTGAAGTTATTCATCAGGTAGTTTAATCAGGGTCTGGAGGAGTGGTCCAAGTTGTACAAAAAAGACTCTTGGATGTAAATCGTAGAGCATTTTGTACTCCTAGTGGTAGTCACATTCTTAACTTAACTTTGTGTAATATTGCAAATACTTGTGGCCAAGTAAGGGATTCCTTTGGGGTAGTGCAACTTATTTTTACAATACAATTATTATTTATATATATGAAATATTTGAAAAGGGGCCCAAATTACGATGGCGCACATGACCTCCATTTTCATTGGAACAGCCCTAGTGATGGTGGTGGTGATGATAGATTGATGGTGATGGGTGATGGTGGTGGTAGATAATGAGCTTATTGTTCGGAAGAGAACTACTTTAAGAGTGTTAAACTGACATACGAATCGAAAAATAATAATAGAAAACTATACAAAAGCTAATGAGTTGATCTAAGTCAACAGAAAAGAAGTGTCGGTGGAACTTCATCAGTGAGGACTTCTCACCCAAAAAAAATCAATACACAATCCAATTAAAATATTAAAGGATGTTTACCAAAGTGAAGAAATAGAGGATTTTTTGGAAAAATAGAAAATTGGAGAGAGAAAAATGAAAAAAGGAAAACTTGTTTACTAAATTTACTCTTTCAAATTCTTATTCCAACTCCATTCTCCATCTTTCTTAAGGAATTTTGAGAATTCATAAACAAACTTCTCTATCAAAATATCCAATGGTGTGGATTGGCCCACACGTTCTCACCTAACACCTTGAATTATTCTCACCAGATTGAGAACATTCAGGGTGTTAGGTGAGAACGTGTGATCTTTTGTTGGCCCTAGATTTTGGGTGAACTAAGGGTTGATAGTTATTGTGCAATATGTTTAGTTATAAAAAGGTCAAAGACTCGAATCCTTTAGTTGTCAAAATAATTTTACAGTTCTTTTAGCTCCTTCCCAATGACTTTAACACAATCACGTTTTAATAGATTTTTTAATAGTTAATACACACACACACACACACACACACACACACACACACTGTTAGGAATATATTGTAAATTTTGATGAGCCGAATATATTTTTGAAAAATCAAGTAGTCCCCATTTTTATTCTATTTGAGTCAGTTTGAGTCTACGGAGTATGGTGCACCCATATCATGCAACCCATGTACAAGTCTGGAAAATCACATGTTGATTTTAGATGTTAAGCGGGATTATAGCTTAACACAATTATGATGCGGATAAATAAACAAGAACCATGCTAGAGGAGTTGGAAGAAACGCGTGTGAGCTATGCCAAATGATCCTAAGTTCAAATCTAAAGTGAAGTATTTTTAAGCTTGGGAGACTAGCTTGGACCGTATGAGAGACTAGCTCTAACCGTATGGGAGACTAGCTTGGACCGTATAACCGTATGGGAGACTAGCTTGGACCATATAACAGTATGGGAGACTAGCTCAAGGTCAAGTATATTGGACCGTATACCGTATGGGAGACTAGCTCAAAGTATACCAAACCGTATAGGAGACTAGCTAAAAATGGAGACTAGCTAAAATGGAGACTAGCTAAAGGAGACTAGCTAAGAATATGGAGACTAAGTAAAATGCTCAAGTCTCACAAAAGCCATGCACCATATGGAAAAACACACCAAGTATGGTGAACCAAGCTAGAAATTCGAAACAGAGCATCTCACCATGAACAATTGTGAAGTTTTTACGGAGGTTCCAGTATATTATTTTACAAGGATCATGAAGGAGAAAATAACTGATATAGTTTCATCTGAACATCAAGTTTTTACGGTGGAACCGGAGACGCTCAAAGAAGGCTGATTCGCGGAAAAATTACTTTATACTCAAGCAAGAATCAGCAGATAAATTATTTGATCAACTTGACATGTCAGAGCATTTATGAAGGACCAGAAATGTCAAAGATTGCCGCGCCGAATTTATTCAAATTTTGGAGGCTACAAAATTCAAGAAACGACAACGGGCAAATTATTCAAATCATCTGACAAAAGGAGAAAAGACATCTACATAATATTTCAGATCAAGTTGACAATATCTTTTGATCAACTACAATTCAAAATGGACGATCGAGATCGAAAGTTGATCAACGGGCAAATAGCTTTTACTAGCTATAAATTGTCCAAGCAGACTTGAAGCAGAAGAGATAGTACAGAGCAGTTCAGCAAGAAAAACCCCAAGTGATTGAGCAGTTCAAACTTGAACAACGGTTAAAACATACAAGCAAAAGATACAAGCTATTTTTTTTTATTAGCCGAAAAAGGGGGAAATAGAGCTTCATAGAATAAAATTCAAGTCTGAGTGAGAGAGAAATTTTATTTCTTTGTAATATTCTCTACTGAGTGTAGAAAGAGGGCGGAGTAACTAGAGACAGTGAAAAACCCTGGTTGAGTGTAGCTTTGTGCGTAGCACTCGTGGTGAAGGGCAGAGTAACAAGAGGAGCTTGTGAAAACCCTTGGAGGACGTAGCTTTGTGCGTAGTTCTCGTGGTGTAGGAGTACATCTTGGTGCGAAGTACTTGGGAAGGCGGAGTAACAAGAGGAGCTTGCGAAAAACCTTGGAGGAGTGTAGCTTTGTGCGAAGCACTCGGAGAAGTGTCGGTGGACACTTATTCACTATTGTATCTGGGTGATCGAAGAATAGTGAATTTCCTCCTTGAAGTGAAAGGAGAAGAGTGGACTAGGAGGATTACACCACCTCTGAACAACTATAAATCTCTCTCTCTATTTACTTACTGCTCATATATTTTGTGCATGCTTATTCTAACTGCGAACTAACCCGATTACGATTTATCGCTTATCTTTATATGTCTGGGTTTGATAGTTCCCACGTATGCATGCAAGCCAAACTTTACGTACATCATCCTTGAACCATATCAAGTGTTTCTAACGTGTTGCATGTTTAGAATATCTTTTTGAGCACCGCACTTATAAGCATAACACTGTACCGCTACTTATTCTGCTGCACACTCTAAGTTGCTTATCTTGTTAATGCTTGTTACTTAGAGTTGTAATTACCAAAGTGTTATTTGCCTTGTGTGTTTTCGAAGAAAGTTTGAAAAGTTAGAGAAGTCTATTCACCCCTCCCCTCTAGACTTCTCGCCACCCTTTCGGGACCAACAAGTGGTATCAGAGCGGTTGTCTATTTGAGTCAATTTTGACTGCTAGATAGATCTCAAAATCTTCAAGATGAAGAGAGATATGGCTCTTGCTCAAAATTTGCTTTTCTCACTTGATAAATTTGATGATTGGAAAATACGTATGCAGGTGCACTTATCTGCTTTAAATGACGAAATGTGGGAAGTCATCGCAAATGGTCCTATCCAAATTATGGAAGTTAACACTGCCGCCGCACTAACTCCAAATGCTCCACGATATATTCCAAAGCCAAAAATGGAGTGGACAAAGGAAGATAGAGGGCGAAATAATTTGGACAACATTGCCAAAGATATTTTGTTCAAAGCGGTCGATGACACCATATTCCCAAAGATTCGAAAGTGCACCACAGCAAAAGAAATATGGGATACACTTATCGGAATCGGTGAAAGCGATGAACAAGAAAAAGACAACAAACTAACCATTGCCATGAAGAGGTTCGAAGATTTCAAAATGCTACCGAACGAAAGCATCACCGACATGGAAGCTCGATTGATAAAAATTCTTGGAGAAATCACGGATCTGGGAAAGACCATTACCCAGAAGGAAATATCGCTCAAAGTGTTACGCGGACTACCTACAAATTGGGATATGAAGGTGACCGCAATGCGCGATCATAGAGATCTAAGGACATTATCTACGGATAAACTCTTTAGTGATCTTAAGGCGTATGAGTTCGAAATGAAGAAACGAGTCGAGGAAGAACGTGATGAACGAACATCCGCATTGATGGCCGAACAACCCTCAACATCAAGGTCAGTAGGAAATAATGATTTTTTATCTGACGAACAATTTTCTCTATTTGTTAGGAAATTCAAGAAGTTCATGCGAAAGAACAAAGGATCACCACAAGGAAATTTCTTTCGAGAAAATAGAAGATCAAGAAGGGAACCGGTCGAAGATAACACAAACGTGTGTTACAATTGTAGAAAGCCTGGACATTTTATGGCCGAATGTCCACACCCCAAGGCGGACAAAAATTCGAATACTTCTCCACAGGTGGAATACAAATCCAAAGAGAAGAAATTCAAAAAGGGCAAACGGAAGGCACTAATAAGCGATCCGTTAGAAGCAAGTGAATCCGAAGAATCATCTAGTGACGAGAGTGATTCATCACAAGAAGATACATCGCTACTATGTCTAATGGGCAAGACATCTGAACATGAGGAATGCTACATGGCGCGTGAAATCGACGAAGAGGTATCTTCTAGCTCTTTTAGTTCTTTTAGTTCAGTTGACACTTCTTTCCAGACTCAAGAATCATTTCAAAGTCTTATGGAAGATTGTCAAAAGGTCATGCCCACTCATACTCAAATCAAAGAGCGCAATAATACGTTAATTCTTGAAAAGGAAGAAATGTCACAAAAATTGCAAAATGCTCTAAATGAAATGAGTAATTTGAAAGCCGCAAATGCTCGACTTCAAGAAGAGTGCAAATCTAGAGAGGTTCGAGAACATAACCTTCTGGAAGTAATCGCATCATTTACAAATTCATCCAAAATAATGGATAAAATGGTAAACATGCAGAAACCCGCTGGAGATAAAGCCGGACTAGGCTACGATCCATCATGTTCTCAAACCCCTGTGAACCTGACTAATTCTACTACTACTTTAATTAATAAAGTCCCAGTGGTAAAATTTGTGAAAAGTCAGTATAACACAATGAGACAAGGAGTTGGTAATCAAATAAATGCCAAGAAAAATGTTGCAAAGCCGAATCAAAAATTTAATGTCTCGGATAGGCAACAAATTTTTAAAAGGCAAAAATTTGTATCTCCAAAGAGAACCAACGAGTGTAGTGCAACAAAACCTCATAGGAATATGGGAAGAATTTCGAGAATTGGGGCTGGGAGATTATATCCCTCAGAACAAGATTGGTCGCTTGATAACAAACTATGGACCAAGTCCAGATTTGCTCTTTTTCATAGAATCAAGCAACTATCTGCTTCCCAACCCGCACCGAATCATTATTCGAAAGTGCGCTATGATTGTAATGTTTTTAATGGTTACAAATCACCTACTCTTGGATCAATGAGATCTATGTGGATTTGGATGCCAAAAATTACTAACACAAAAGGACCCAATCAAGCATGGGTACCTAAAAATAATTAATCTTTCTTGCAGGAAGTTTGGTATTTCGACAGCGGTTGCTCTCGACATATGACCGGCAATAAAGCTTGTCTAGTTGAGTTCAAAAGTATCGAAGGACCAAAAGTAGTTTTCGGTGGAAACGATCGATATGGAATGACAAAAGGAACCGGCGCAATTGTGAAAAATGGTCTACGAATTAATGACGTATCTTATGTCGAAGGATTAAAATTTAACTTGTTTAGTACAAGTCAATTTTGCGACAAAGGATATCTTGTAGAATTTTACAAAGGCAAATGTCAAGTCAAGGACGAATCTACGAATGAAGTCGTACTCGCCGGATCAAGAAAGAAAAACATGTATGTTGTGGATTGGAGTACAACGAACGAATCCGTATGCTTGATGGCAAATAATTCGAATGAAGCTTGTTGGGAATGGCACAGAAGGCTAAATCATTTGAATTTCAAAACCATCAACAAGCTTGCAAGAAATAATATAGTCGAAGGACTACCCAACATTGTGTTCAAGAAAAATCAAATTTGTGATGCATGCTTGAAAGGAAAACAAATCAAAGCATCATTCAAAGTCAAAGCTCAAGAGTCAACATCAAGAACCTTAAGTCTACTGCACATGGATTTATTTGGTCCAGTAGACCCGGTAAGTATAAGTGGTAAGAAATATACTTTGGTTGTTGCTGATGATTTTTCTAGGTACACATGGACAATATTCATCAAGAAAAAGGATGAAGTCTTATCAAAGTTGCCAGAGCTATTGAAGCTATTGCAAGTCGAAAAGGACATGAAGATTGCAACAATACGAACCGATCGAGGAACAGAGTTCGTGAACAGAGTGATTCAATCTTACTGCAATTCGCAAGGAATCTTACATCAATTATCTGCCGCACGAACGCTGCAACAAAATGGTGTAGCTGAAAGAAGAAATCGAACACTCAAGGAAGCCGCACGAGTCATGATAACGGCCGCCGGTCTACAAAAAAGATTTTGGGCAGAAGCGATTAACACTGCGTGCTATACTCAAAATCGCAGTCTAATCCACAAGTCTTATAACAAAACACCTTATGAATTATGGAAAGGGAGAAAACCCAATCTCACCTATTTTCATACATTTGGTTGTAAATGTTTTGTACTTGTTAATGGAAAGTCTCAATTAAAGACTTTTGACGAGCGAGCAGACGAAGGAATATTCTTGGGATATTCATCTACCAGCAAGGCATATAGAATATTCAACAAATCAACAATGGTGGTAGAAGAATCGATTCACGTTGTGTTCGATGAAAATCACGACAATAACGGCAAAAATGGTGAAGGTAATCGTGATTTAATTAAATCTAATGATTTGTTCGAAGACAATGTGTTGCAGGAAGTAGAAGAATCAAGTGATATGGGTGATCACCAAATTGAGGCAATATCAAATGTGATACCCGAAATATCACGCACAACTGAAATTGCACAAGAAGAAATTCCAGTAGTTGAACCCGAAGATGCAACCGTCATTAATACACAACAAGTGGAATCACATCAAGAAGGAAACTCTGAGAATCTAATAAAATTCCAACCAAATCGAAAATGGCTAAGAAGTCACACACATGACTTAGTCATTGGAGATCCAAGTGACGGAGTGAAGACGCGATCATCTACTAGGAACCAACAACAAGATGCAATGTTCTCATGCTTTCTATCACAACTGGAACCAAAGGAAATTGATGAAGCTTTAGCCGATCCAAGTTGGATAGATGCCATGCAAGAGGAATTAGATCAATTCAAGCGCAACGACGTATGGAAACTTGTTCCAAGACCAACCCACCAAAATGTAATTGGCACTAAATGGGTCTTTAGGAACAAAGCAAACGAAGACGGCGTCATTGTTAGGAATAAAGCAAGATTAGTCGCGAAGGGGTATTCACAAGAAGAAGGAATTGATTTTGATGAGACATTCGCCCCCGTCGCACGACTCGAAGCAATCCGGATATTCCTAGCATATGCAGCGCACAAGAATTTCGTGGTATATCAAATGGACGTAAAGAGCGCATTTCTTAATGGCTTACTTGAAGAAGAAGTTTACGTCGAACAACCACCCGGTTTTGAGGTAAAAGACGTTGGTGATCAAGTCTACAAATTAAAGAAGGCATTGTATGGGTTAAAACAAGCTCCGCGAGCTTGGTACGACACCTTGTCAATGTTCTTAATTAGTTGTGGATTCACCAAAGGTCTAGTCGATAAAACCCTCTTTAGAATTCAAGAAAATAATCAAATTTTATTAGTACAAATTTATGTTGATGATATTATCTTTGGAAGTACTGATAAATCTTTATGTGAGAAATTTTCTAAGCTCATGCAGAACAGGTTCGAGATGAGTATGATGGGAGAATTAAATTACTTTTTGGGACTGCAAGTCAAGCAACTTGAGGAAGGAATTTTCATAAATCAAGCCAAGTACACAAGAGATCTTATCAAGAAATTTGGCATAGATGGAAAATCCTCAGTCAAAATTCCCATGAGTACATCTCAAAAATTGGATAAAGATGATGAAGGAAAAGACGTCGATCAAACGATGTATCGAGGGATGATTGGATCGTTACTATACTTAACCGCAAGCAGACCGGACATATCCTACTCGGTTGGCGTATGTGCAAGATTCCAATCAAAACCCAAAGAGAGTCATCTGATTGCAACCAAGAAGATAATTCGATATCTCAAAGGAACAATCAATGTGGGATTATGGTATCCCAAAGAAGGAGATTTTACACTAACTGGTTATTCAGATGCAGATTTTGCAGGTTGTAAAATAGACCGAAAAAGTACCTCAAGGACATGCCAGTTCTTAGGGGGAAGATTGGTCTCTTGGTTCAGCAAAAAGCAAAACTCCATAGCTACGAGCACTGCCGAAGCCGAATATATTGCAGCTAGGAGTTGTTGTGCAAAAATCTTGTGGATGAAGCAACAATTATTGGACTATGGGATTAAGTGCGAAAATGTTAGCATTTTATGCGATAATACAAGTGCAATCGCCATAACGCAAAATCCGGTGCTTCATTCGCGAACCAAGCATATCGACGTTCGACACCATTTTGTCCGAGACCACGTCGAAAAGAAAGATTTGAAAATCGATCATGTTCCCACAGAAAATCAAATTGCCGACATTCTCACAAAGCCGTTGTGTGAATCTCATTTTGCAACTCTAAGGCATGAAATGGGAATGATCGAAATGAGCTAAGCATTTTCTAAACTCTTAATTGTTGTTAATTTTTGATACGTACTGTGTGTATTGCATGTAATCTATGTGACCTATGTGTTTTAATTTGAATTGGTATGTACGTATGATATATGTTTAATTGTGTACATGTTTTCGTAAAATTTGTATGTACCTAAATGTGTTATAATTTTGTCTTACAAAATCTGCGTACCTAAATTTGCGATTTATTTATGTGATACGTATGTCTATTTAATTTGTCACGTTTTAGCATAATTGATTTGTGTAATTTGTTTGCTAAATGTGTTTAAATAGATTAATTTGAGATGAGTATGCAATTTAGGGGGAACAATTTTTTTTCAATTGGGTTAATTATGATGAAATTGCATATATTTAGGGGGAATATAGCTATTTGGGTTTGCATGATAAGGAAGATGTATTCTGATGAGTGCTTGCACATTTTTTTGGAGATTCAAAAGTCAAACAAGTTAGGCCCAATTTTAGAAAGTCAAAAGATTTAATTGTTTTGGGAACTTGAAATTTCTTTTCAGATATTAGGTATCTGTCTGATCAATTTATTTTTATAAGGTTTCTTTTCAGAAAATCAGCTTTATTGAGATATGAAATTGAAATAATAATATTTATCTAGAGTATATTTATTGGTCTAACAGATTATTTTCGAGATTTTTTTTTATCTGATTTGCTCCAGGTTGGCGGTTATTTGAAGCACAATTTTTGGCGCCATGTACTCACAAATGGAGTATAAAAATCTGAGCTGGCAAATTTAAATCATGTGGAAGGTCGAATTTATCCTCAAGGAGATCAATACTCTCTCTCTACCCACTAGAGGGCAAAGGAGTAATTTCGCATCCCTTCTCCCTCAATTCTAACGGGTAGAAAGTGGAATTAAAGAAGAACACAAAATCTTCTTCTTCCCTCTCTCTCGCCGGCTGAAAACATAGCACAAGAAAAAGCCAAGAATCTCCCAACACTCAAACACCCATTCTAATTTCTCTATACAAAAATCTTCTACACACTAAAACCCATCACCCAAACTAAAAATCCTACCTTACCCACAAGCCTACCAAAACCAACCCGAAAAAGAAAATTGCCCAACCCCTTCCAAAACCTTAAACAATATATCCGAGAACCAAGTCATGAAGGTTCAAACACCCATGCCGTTAGATCAAATGAAGAGCAAAATAGCCACCCAATCTCAAGACCCTTAACCACTCAAAACCCGAACCCAATTATCTTTGAGAGCCACGGCTTTGTTGAGGAAAATAGAGTTGAAGTGGATGATGTTGTGAATGATCAAGTTGAAGTTGGAAGTGATGATGAAATATCAACAATTGGGGCGGATAGTGCACTTTTGGAGGAGTATAAAAGAGCACTAGAATGGAGAGCATGGAGATTAGGGGATCACAGCTTGCTAGCCAAATCAATAGGGCCGAATACCATGAAAAGGGAAGAATTGGTGTTGAATTGGTTGGGCACACGTGATCTTGCTAAAGCTACCCGACTTTCGATGATTAAGTCTCACTTTTTGACTAAGCTTGCTAGGAAGAAGAGAACCGAAAAGGGAGTGATGGTTGAAGCCACAACCGAAGAGCCTTTAGGAGAGTTTGATTCAAATGATATTCGCCGTGCCACCGCTATGTCTTTAGAAGATACCCGAAGAGGACCCAGAGAGGGATCTTTGGCGAGAAATGATGGTGTAGAGATCGAGGCATTTGATCCATATCCTGCGAATTTTGGAGATGAAAATTTGAATGAAAATTTAAGCTTTGAATCTTACTTTCCACATCCCGTAACGGAGGTTACGGAGTCTATTCGTGAAGAAGGAAATGCACCAAGTCAAGGGGTTTCTTTAAATTTGGATGAGACAAGGAATTTGCCTACTTTGCCATCTTCCTATGAGTTTTATGACCAAGATCATCCAAGAAATAGATCAACATTGCTTCTTTGCTACAACACCGAGGAAGCCGAACCCAACCTTGTTGATACAATGATCACCACACCAAGAGATGATTTTGCACACCCTTTGCCAATTCCAACCCCACCCGTGCAACATGAACCCTTGATCAAAACTCAAGCCTTAAGAGACGAGATTGTTGGAGATGTTAAGGCCATTGTACAAGAATCTACGGGTGGATTGAGAACAAAGATGGAGGCAATGGACACAAAACTTGATGATTATCACAAGGAGATGGTGGATCGTGCTCAACAATTGTTTAATAGGCAAGGCCTATTAAAAACCGAAATTGACACGGCCAAAGATGAATTGGAGAAAGATGTGATGAAGTTGTTCAATGAAATGGGAAAGCATGGGTCCGATACTACGTCGAGGCTCAAATTTTTGGAACAACAAGTGCAAGGTTTACTAACTCAATCGCGTATTCACATGGATCTTCTAGAGGGAGTGCGTGACAAGCAAGATTCTTCCACCAAGAGCTTTCAACGATTCATAGATGCTGCCGAAAAGGGGGAAGGATTGGCACGTCATTTTGTGCCACAAGCTTATGCGTACACACAACCAAGAGCTCCAAGAGGACCAATAGTTGAACTAATTCGACCAACACCACCAAGAGCTCCAAGCCGTGTAAGTATGATTGATTACCTTAGAGGAACTTGTCCGAGCCCAAGTTCTACATCTCTAGGAGTGTTGCCACCGACGCCGATTGCTCCAACGCCTCCAATGCCGAAGCCAATTGCAACAAGGATTCAAAAATTGCAAGAACTTCAAACGGAATTCGGACACCGTAGTGAACAAATGTGTGACGGCCGAACGTTTGATGAATGTATTTTCTGGCATGAAGCAGGAGTATTGAAAGGGAACAACATTAGGGAAGCGTACGACAACTATGTCACCGGGCAAGTGACCGCACCCTATCAACACAAAGAGCTAGAAAAGGACTTCAAGAAATTGAGGGAGTTCATCAATGCGAAGTTGAAAGGGAGGTAACAAAGTTGTTTGTCAAATTCAATTTTTGGTGTATAATTTATTTTAGCTAGCACATTTGTTTTGACATCCTATATATGCTAAGGTAAAATGGGTTGAAATTGCATGATGAAAATATTTCGTACCATACGAAGTAAGTCCTAGTTAATTTATTTATTTTGTGCTTTTATGTCACAAGATTTTAAATTGGACTTAGTAATTGCATGTGATGCGTATAATTGAGAAAATAAAATTGAAAGGGGGAAGAAAAATTAAAAGATAAAAATCAATACGCAACCCCGCGTTAAAGTCTCAATATACGTTTAGGACCGTCCAAAATTTAAAATCTCTAGGTCTCAATTTTGTTAAACCCGTCAATTGGCTAGTCGAAATAAAATCGAATAAAAGAAATTATTTTTCAAAATTGACAAAGCCAAAATGACTTGGGTATAAGTTTCGGCATCATCAAAAAGGGGGAAATTGTTAGGAATATATTGTAAATTTTGATGAGCCGAATGTATTTTTGAAAAATCAAGTAGTCCCCATTTTTATTCTATTTGAGTCAGTTTGAGTCTACGGAGTATGGTGCACCCATATCATGCAACCCATGTACAAGTCTGGAAAATCACATGTTGATTTTAGATGTTAAGAGGGATTATAGCTTAACACAATTATGATGCGGATAAGTCACTAAGAACCATGCTAGAGGAGTTGGAAGAAACGTGTGTGAGCTATGCCAAATAATCCTAAGTTTGCTTCTCAAGTGAAGCATTTTTAAGCTTGGGAGACTAGCTTGGACCGTATGAGAGACTAGCTATAACCGTATGGGAGACTAGCTAAAAAGGAGACTAGTTAAAGGAGACTAGCTAAGAATATGGAGACTAAGTAAAATGCTCAAGTCTCACAAAAGCCATGCACCATATATGGAAAAACACACCAAGTATGGTGAACCAAGCTAGAAATTCGAAACAGAGCATCTCACCCTGAACAATTGTGAAGTTTTTACAGAGGTTCCAGTATATTATTTTACAAGGATCATGAAGGAGAAAATAACTGATATAGTTTCATCTGAACATCAAGTTTTTACGGTGGAACCGGAGACGCTCAAAGAAGGCTGATTCGCGGAAAAATTACTTTATACTCAAGCAAGAATCAGCAGATAAATTATTTGATCAACTTGACATGTCAGAGCATTTATGAAGGACCAGAAATGTCAAAGATTGCCGCGCCGAATTTATTCAAATTTTGGAGGCTACAAAATTCAAGAAACGGCAACGGGCAAATTATTCAAATCATCTGACAAAAGGAGAAAAGACATCTACCTAATATTTCAGATCAAGTTGACAATATCTTTTGATCAACTACAATTCAAAATGGACGATCGAGATCAAAAGTTGATCAACGGGCAAATAGCTTTTAATAGCTATAAATTGTCCAAGCAGACTTGAAGCATAAGAGATAGTATAGAGCAGTTCAACAAGAAAAACCCCAAGTGATTGAGCAGTTCAAACTTGAACAACGGCTAAAACATACAAGAAAAAGATACAAGCTATATTTTCTTATTAGCCGAAAAAGGGGAAACAGAGCTTCATAGAATAAAATTCAAGTCTGAGTGAGAGAGAAATTTTATTTCTTTGTAATATTCTCTACTGAGTGTGGAAAGAGGGCGGAGTAACTAGAGAGAGTGAAAACCCCTGGTTGAGTGTAGCTTTGTGCGTAGCACTCGTGGTGAAGGGCAGAGTAACAAGAGGAGCTTGTGAAAACCCTTGGAGGACGTAGCTTTGTGCGTAGTTCTCGTGGTGTAGGAGTACAGCTTGGTGCGAAGTACTCGGGAAGGCGGAGTAACAAGAGGAGCTTGCGAAAAACCTTGGAGGAGTGTAGCCTTGTGCGAAGCACTCGGAGAAGTGTCGGTGGACACTTATTCACTATTGTATCTGGGTGATCGAAGAATAGTGAATTTCCTCCTTGAAGTGAAAGGAGAAGAGTGGACTAGGAGGGTTACACCACCTCTGAACCACTATAAATCTCTCTCTCTATTTACTTACTGCTCATATATTTTGTGCATGCTTATTCTAACTGCGAACTAACCCAATTACGATTTATCGCTTATCTTTATATGTCTGGGTTTGATAGTTCCCACGTATGCATGCAAGCCAAACTTTACGTACATCATCCTTGAACCATATCAAGTGTTTCTAACGTGTTGCATGTTTAGAATATCTTTTTGAGCACCGCACTTATAAGCATAACACTTTACCGCTACTTATTCCGCTGCACACTTTACCGCTACTTAGAGTTGAAATTACCAAAGTGTTATTTGCCTTGTGTGTTTTCGAAGAAAGTTTGAAAAGTTAGAGAAGTCTATTCACCCCCCCCCCCCCTCTCTAGACTTCTCGCCACCCTTTCGGGACCAACACACACACACACACACACACACACACACACACACACACACACACACACACACACATATATATATATATATATATATATATATATATATATATACATATATATACATATATATATATAACATTCTTTTATATTAATAATGAGATGTGTAATTTAATTAAAATGTTGTGTGCATGACCGAATGTAGTCGTGTGCCACAATTTGTATGTCGCATGCATATGTTTGTTAATTAATAGTGTCTGGGTTCGAAACCTGATGTTTACATGTATACTAGTATGCCATTGTATATTAAATTGTGTGCCACGTATTAATTTGTTGTGTGCCCAATATTTATCCGCGCAGTCCTCTATGTATTGTTGTCCTCATGTGAACTCAACTATATATGTGTATATATATATATATATATATATATATATGTGTGTGTGTGTGTGTGTGTGTGTATTCAAATGAGGACAAGTATATTATAGAGGATTGTGAGGATATAGATGTAGTGTGTGCCCATTAGTCGGTATGTCGTGTACCACAGTTTGTATGTCGCGTGGTTCGAAACCTGATGTTTACATTTATTCTTGTGTGCCATTATGTATTAAGTTGTGTGCCCATTATTTATACTTCTTGTGTGCCATTATGTATTAAGTTGTGTGCCCATTATTTGTCCTCAAGTATACTATAGAGTACTGTGAGGACAAATGTAGTGTGTGCCAAGTGTCTGTATGTCGTGTGCATACATTTGTTAATTAATAGAGCCTGGGTTGATGTTTACATGTATTCTTCTTGTGTGCCATTATGTATTAAATTGTGTGAATGATAGTAATTTGTTGTCCTCATTGTTTACATCCTCTATATATTGTTGTCTTCATTTGAACTCAACCCTAAGGCCCGACAGAGCATTTGGGAGGATGTAAATCATGGTGACTCAATTGAACATGAACCATAGAGGCTAGACCGGTGCTCACTGCGCACAAGGAGGAACCGCTGGTGAGACTCGATCTCTGGTCATTCTTCCAAAGTTTCACCTCTATGACCAGTTGAGCTACCCATGCGAGCTTAATATTAATATTAGATTAATGGTGTGGTTATAATTCTATATTAGACTTTAATATTAGAATTATACTAACGGTGAATTAATGGTATTTAACCGAAAAGTTAACAGATAATTATATAATTAAAGATAAATTAGAAAATCTCAAAGAAAAATTAAAATCTGAATAATCTGAACCATTCATTTGATTTAATAATTTGATGGTAATTTTTCCTACCCAATGTTTATAATTAAATAAATATCTGAAAATATATCAATGCAAGATTATATATGAGAAGTTCATACATTAGTAATTTAATTTCGAATTTGTTTATTTAAATATGTAACTCATAGTATATGAATACAATGTAATATAGGAGATTCATTATAATTGTTACTAAACTATTTTTAAATAGTAACCAAGTATTTTTGTTGCAAAGGGTTCTAATATATTTAATGAATGCACATATATTCAAGATCAGTGAATGAATCAAAACGGTACCAGTCCTTTACGTGTTTTGCTCAGTGTTCATTTAGTTCAACTATTATTGTTGAATAAATTATTATGGATAAAGAAATTCCTAATTTAAGGAATTTAGATGTAGTAAAAATTTAAAAAATTTAATTATAATGTAACCCATAGATATTGGACGATCGGTAAATATGATGTAACCCAAAGATCAAAATGATAAAGAAATGTTTGGTTATTCAACAGTTTGAAGCAATAATTTGTTCCAAACCATTAAAAATACAAATATCGCAATTTAAAATATTTTTTTTCACTTAGCGTTTTTAGAATGAGTTTCTCAAAACACATCTATATCTATATTTTAAAAAAAAATTACTGTAGAGCCATTTCGACTCCTTGAATAACAAGAGCCAGTTTCATTGGCTCACTGCTTGCCCATCAACGGATGAGCAAGCTTAATTTTTAAATTGGAGCCTTAAGACTCCCATGCCATTTTTCCCACCGATGTGAAAACATGGCAAAACTAAAGAGAGCCGAACGTTCGGCTCCCCATATGTTTTATTTGTTTTACTTTTTAAATTTATTTCTTTTATTAATTTATTTATTTTTTGCTTTTTTAAAACAATTATTATTATTATTATTATTATTATTATTATTATTATTATTATTATTATTATTATTATTGTTATTATTATTATTATTATTATTATTAAATATATGTATACCCTAAGATCATTTTACATGTTAATTTAAACAACTAATTTTTTCAAATATCTTTTTACCAACTGTTGATATATGTATTCGCAAGTTTTTTACGCGTATTGCGCGATTGGGATAATGCCCAATTTTTTTTTTTTAAATAAGTACTTTAAAGTATATCAAGACAAGATTATATTGGAATTGTTCATGCATAGATAATTGAATGTTGAATTTGCGTATTTAAAGAGGTAATTCTAAGTTAACAAATACAAGATAATATAGTCAAGATTGATTATAATTGTCAATAAAATAATTTTATAGGTATGGTTTAAACCAAATATGGGACATAAGGGATAATAAATAAAAATTAGGACATAAAATATTAAATATATACTAATATTGAAAAGCTAACTGCTGATTGCGAAAAACGACATTGCGAGGTAGTTTCGAACTTCAATTTGTTGTGTTATTTGAATATTCTTTTTGTCAATAAATCCCCAAGTGGTTAATATGATTGGCTTAATTATTATTATTTTTTTTAAAACAATTATTATTATTATTATTATTATTATTATTATTATTATTATTATTATTATTATTATTATTATTAAATATATGTATACCCTTAGGTCATTTTACATGTTAATCTAAATAGCTAATTTTTTCAAATATCTTTTTACCAACCGTTGATATAATTCACTGGTCAAATTCGCTAACGCTAACCGCTAACTTCTGATTATCAAACAAGGACATTGCGAGGTAGTTCTCACTTCAATTTGTTGTGTGATTTGAATATTCTATTTGTCAACAAATCTCTAAAGTAGTTAATATGATTGGCTTTATTAATTATATGTTTTTTAATTTTTTCATGGTATTAATAAAATACTTGGTAAATAAATATATAGCACTATTTTTTATTATAACATTGATATTTAATTAAAAAATAGTGCACAAAAAGATAATAGACAATGTAGTGATAGTGAATATAATCAATGGATGAATTTGAATGTAAATAATTTTTACATTGGAGAAAAATAAAGACATATAACTAATAAAATTATTTCTCTTAATTAATATATTGATAATGAATAATTTTTTTTTAATAAAGACATTGTAGGGACAATGTAGCGAATATAATCAATTGACGAATTTGAATGTAAAGAATTTTTATATTGGAGAAAAATAAAGATAATATAACTAAAGAAATTATTTCTCTTATTTAATTTATTGATAATGAATAATTTTTTTTGAATAAAGACATTGTAGACACATAATTCTAAATTAAAGAAATGCATATGTATTATTTTTTGTTGTAGCTACTAAATTATTATTTAATTTAATAAGAGTAAAATAGAATACATTATGCCAACTTCGATTGGGATGTGGTTCGAACCTAAGACCTTTCTTATTGAAATCAATGAGTAAGTTAACGGTGAACTAATAGAAATTAACGAAAAAGATAATATTTAACGGAAAAGTTAACGGGTCAAATCTTTGATTAATGCTAAGTATCTCAAATAAAGCAACAAAGATAAGAGATGAAGCTTGTTGCAAGCTTCATCTCATATTTCAAATATGAAACTAGTTGCTCGTTCATAGAAGAAGCTTTCTACTTCGTTTTAGATCAAGACGAAGTCTAACTTGAAAACTAAATTTTACTTTTAATCATATGATTGATGATTGATTACCATAGTATTTTTATATTGAGTAACACTTGTGTGAGACCGTCTCAATTCGTGAGACGGGTCAGATCTTTGATTAATGAGTCAAATCTTGGATTAATGAGTTGGATTTTTGACATCATTAATCAAATATCCAACTCATCTCACGGATTGAGACCCCTGAGATGGTCTCACACAAGTTTATACATTTTACATTTAGTTATCAATTATTAATTCATATTTAATTTGTTTTTTTTTTTAATTATTTAAATGAATATTTCATTGTAATCATGCAACTAAAAGAGGGATTAATTCTAAATTAAAAAAAAAACGAGGGATAAAATGATTTATACAATATATAAGTTTCAATCAAAAGAATAGTGGATCCGTTGTGCAATGGTAGCGTGTCTGACTCCAGATTAGAAGGTTGCGTGTTTGATTCATGTTGGGTTTAATTCCCCTATCTATCAAGGATTATCTTTTTCCTCACCATAACGTCAGAATTTAGAATATTATTACACTATTACAAAATAACATTTTAACAAGCCCGTCTAGCTTAGTTGGTAGAGTGCAAGGCTCTTAACTTTGTAATTGTAGGTTTGAGCCCCATGGTGAGCTTTTCATATTTCCACTAGGCTACCATTTGTCTATATTACATTATTTACACTCCAATATACAAAATCAGAATACGTGCAACAGTGAGAGGGAGACACATCAAATCAACCAAATAAAAAACCGCCATTAAAGCATTATATATAATTTTAAAAAGTGTTTTAAGAGACACATCAAATCAACCAAATAAAAAACCGCCATTAAAGCATTATATATAATTTAAAAAAGTGTTTTAAGAGTGAATACCATCTGAGGTCCTCGGAATATAGTGGTTTTGCCACATTTAATTAGTCCTAAATTTTCAAATTGACAATATGTTATTCTTCGACTTTCAAATTTAACCATTCGTGGTCCAAGTTAACCACCCGTGGTCCTTCAACTATTAAATTTGAACCAACTATGTTCCTTTCAAGAGGATCACGACTGGTTAAATTAAATTTAAAAACTTGAAGGAGCTGAGCATGGGTGGTTAACTTGGACCACAAATAAATTTCAAAGTCGAAGGACCACAAATGGTCAATTTAAAAGTTTAAGACTAAACGTGACTAAACCACTATACTCGGATGACCTCAAATAGTACTAACTCAATGGTTAAATTTGTTGCAAGTATGCTATACTTTGATCTCTTGTATCATTTAGGGTTCAATTATGCTTGAGAAACTTTGGAATTGTATTGTGTGTAGCTATAAAAATAGGACACACATGCAATTAGATACACTACTTACAATTTCAATCTCACTTTGAATAAATGGGATTGGAAGAGATTCACATTAATTTGCAGGTTATTTGTTTGATAAATTGTTCCAATTAAAATTGAATTGCCATAAGAATATGAGTCTTTGCTAATGGGTAGTCCAATGACTGAGAATATCATTGACACCTTTGTTACCTCTTCCGTGATCGTTGCTAAATCTTTCAATGATCACGAGTTAAACATCACATAGAATTTATAGAAGAGTTGGCCTAGTCTTTTCTATTGTTTCATTACTTGCTACTTGGATTGTTTCCATTATATCCCTATGCTAATTTGTGAGAACTGCTTCTGATTAATTAACTTGTCCATGCTTCACTTGCTTTCTATTTGACATTTCTTTTGGCCAACTCTTTAAAAACGATATCTGATGTGAAAATAAACTTTCACACAAACCTTACCACTAAAATTTACACCTTGTTGGTCCCGATAGGGTGGTAAAAGTTTAGAGGGGGGGGGGGGGGTTTGAATAGACTTTTAAAACTTTTTCTCAATAAATAAGTCTTTAATAATTTCAACTCTTAATAACAAGTCAATGGAGAAGTAATTAAATTGAAATGCACAGCGGAATAAATAAGTGTAAAGAGTTATGCCCAATCAATAATTGGAATCACATGCACGTGTAGGATAAGCTCAGATGATGTGTAAGGATGACTTGAATATCTTGAATATTTAAAGGAGATGGTGCACTCAATATTTAATAATAATATTCAAGACTATAAATAAGATTTCGTGTCACGTCAACCGTTTGATAAATGTCACATGCAAAACGTCAAACTTGCTTAGAATAATTCAAATGTTAAGCATGGAAAGTTTAAGTTACATGCATACGTGAAAACACATTAAACCCGAAAGATTAAGATAGACTGTGAATAATAAGCGGGTTAGTCGGATGATAAATAAATAAAGCAAATTATATAAGTGCAGTATGTA
This sequence comes from Ipomoea nil, assembly GCF_001879475.1. Classification (NCBI taxonomy): domain Eukaryota; kingdom Viridiplantae; phylum Streptophyta; class Magnoliopsida; order Solanales; family Convolvulaceae; genus Ipomoea; species Ipomoea nil. Next base: position 741,289 of record NW_017618708.1, on the reverse strand, counting down.
AATGAGAGAGGCAATTTATAGTGGTTCGAAAGTGGCGTAATCTTCCTAGTCAACTTTACTCCATTCACTTCTAGGAGTAATTCACTATTTTCTACACACAGTTACAATAGTGAATAAGCGCTACACAAGCACTTCTTCCGGATGTCTTGCACACAGCTACAGCCAACTCCGAGTGTGTCGCACACAGCTACACTCTACTACGAGTATTTCGCACACAGCTATACTCAACGCCAACTAAGTGTCTTGCACACAGCTACACTTAGCAACCACAAGTGTTTTGCACACAGCTACACTCACTAGAGTATTTTGCACACAGCTATACTCTTTTAACAATTAAAAATACAAAGGTAATTGTATCTCTCTCTCCAACTAGTTTTGAGACTATTCAGACTAAGTCTCTTTTCTAGATATTTCAAAGAATATTTGAGCACTTGTATTTCTAGAATTCGCACTTGTTCATCCGTGTGTTCTCTTGTTTTTGTTGTCTTCAAGTCTTCATGGCCTTTTATAGGAAATCAAATATATCCGTTGGAGTGGAATATTTGATATTTGAATTTTGAATCTTGTAGCCTGATGTTGTTGACAATAGTAAGTCTTCAATTTGATTTGATTGTCAACTTGCCTGACAAGATAATATTTTATCTCAACTTGATTTTCAAGTTGTTTTTAAAATATTATTATTTTTGCCAATTTTGAATTTCCAACGTATCTTTGAAATAAATCCTTCTGATAGAATTTATTTCTAGGATAAGATTTTATATTCATGTCTTCATGAATTTATCACCGTTCTGATCATGTCTTCAGGCAATTTGGATTTTTGTGGCATGTGGGGTGAATCAAAATAAATTCCTTCGAATTTATCCACTTTCTGATCATCTTGCTTCTTTGCCACATTTTGCTTCCTAGAAGATACATTGTGCTCCTTTGGATACATCTTGCTTGCTTGTTTGACTTGAAACATTGTGCTTTTCTGATAAGGCCACATTGTGCTCCTTAAGGCACATCATGCTTTTTTGAAATATTGTGTTCCTAAAGGCACATCGTGCTTTTTTGAAATAACATTGAGCATGTATGAACATTGTGCTTGTAGACATCGTGCTCCTTGGTCACATCTTGCTTGTCCGAATTCTTGACTTGTAAAACTATAAGTCTTTGAGGGGAATCAATCTCGGGTGTGATCATTGTGAGTAAGGCCTTCTACCATTTTGCCGTTAGGCTCATCTAATCAGTTGTTGCAACGTCATTCCTTTATGCTTCTTTCCCGAATGAATACTTGTAGGACCAAAATTAATTGTTCAAATTAATTTTGTTCTTCATGTAGTAGATTTTCCTTTGACTCGATATTCTGGATTATGATGCTTATACTAAAGACCTAAATTCTAAGGGGATCTAAAGTACATTTGGCTCATCAAAACTTTATTACAAAAATATTCCTATCACACCTCACAGCGGATTTGTGGCGCAATGGTAGCGCGTTTGACTCCAGATCAGAAGGTTGCGTGTTTGATTCACGTTGGGTTTAATTTCCCTATCCATCACGGATTAACTTTTTCCTCACCATAACGTCGGAATTTAGAATATTATTATACTATTACAAAATGACATTTTAACAAGCTTGTTTAGCTCAATTGGTAGAGCGTAAGGCTCTTAACCTTGTGGTTGTGGGTTTGAAACCCATGATGGGCTTTTCATATTCCGACTAGGCTACCATTTATCTATATTACATTATTTACACTCCAATATACAAAATTAGAATACGTGCAACACTGCGAGGGAGACACACACACCAAATCAATATTAGCATTATATATAATTAAAAAATGTTTTAAGAGTTAATACCATCTGAGGTCCTCGAGTATAGTGGTTTTGCCACGTTTAATTAGTCCTAAACTTTCAAATTGACAAAATGTGATTCTTCGACTTTCAAATTTAAGTATTCGTGGTCCAAGTTAACCACTCGTGGTCCAAGTTAACCACTCGTGGTCCTTCAACTATTAAATTTTAACCAACCATGGTCCTTTCAAGAGCATCATGACTGGTTAAATTAAATTTAAAAACTTGAAGGAACATGGGTGGTTAACTTGGTCCACGAATGGTTAAATTTGAAAGTCGAAGGACCACCGATGGTCGATTTGAAAGTTTAAGAATAAACGTGACAAAACCACTATACTCGGATGACCTCAAATAGTATTAACTCAATGGTTAAATTTGTTGCAAGTATGCTATACTTTGATCTCTTGTATCATTTAGGGTTCAATTATGCTTGAGAAACTTTGGAATTATAATGTGTGTAGCTATAAAAATGGGACACACATGCAATTAGATACACTACTTACAATTTCAATCTCACTTTGAATAAATGTGATTGGAAGAAGATTCACTTTAATTTGTAGGTTATTTGTTTGATAAATTGTTCCAATTAAAATTGAATTGCCATAAGAATATGAGTCTTTGCTAATGGGTAGTCCAATGACTGAGAATATCATTGAGACCTTTGTTACCTCTTCCGTGATTGTTGCTAAATCTTTCAATGAGCACGAGTTAAACATCACATAGCATTTATAGAAGAGTTAGCATAGTCTTTTCTATCGTTTCATTACATGCTACTTGGATTGTTTCCATTATATCCCTATGTTAATTTGTGAGAACTGCTTCTGTTTAATTAACTTGTCCATGCTTCACTTGCTTTCTATTTGACATTTCTTTTGGCCCACTCTTTAAAAACGATATTTGATGTGAAAATAAACTTTCACACAAACCTTACCACTAAAATTAACACCTCACAGTGGATCCGTGGCGCAATGGTAGTGTGTTTAACTCTAGATTAGAAGGTTGTGTGTTCAATTCCCCTATCCATCATGAATTATCTTTTTCCTCACCATAACGTCAGAATTTAGAATATTATTACACTATTACAAAATAACATTTAAACAAGTCCATTTGGCTCAGTTGGTAGAACGCAAGGCTCTTAACTTTGTGGTCGTGGGTTCAAGTCCCATGGTGGGTGTTTTCATATTTCCTCACCATAACGTCAGAATTTAGAATATTATTACACTATTACAAAATAACATTTAAACTAGCCCGTTTGGCTCAGTTGGTAGAGCGCAAGGCTCTTAACCTTGTGGTTGTGGGTTGGTTTCCACTAGGCTAGACACACACGAATCACCACTAGGCTAGGCACACACGATTCACCACTAGGCTAGGCACACACGATTCACCACTAGGCTAGACACACACGAATCACCACTAGGCTAGACACACACGAATCACCACTAGGCTAGACACACACGAATCACCACTAGGCTAGACACACACGAATCACCACTAGGCTAGACACACACGAATCACCACTAGGCTAGACACACACGAATCACCACTAGGCTAGACACACACGAATCAAATGGTAGCCAGGAGATTTTGGCTCTCATTCTCTCGCCCAACAACTAAAGATTTTGCATATATTTTTACCTTTTCTTTTTTACCTTATATCCTTGCATGTAGTCAAATGAGTGTTTTGGTTGGTTTTCGATAGCTATTTTAGTGGGCATGAGTGTTTTTGTTGGTTTTGGAATCCTATTTTATATGATAATAATTCATTTGATTGGTTTTGGGGATGGGTTTCGTTTCCCGATTCATGTCAAAGAGTAAACGTGTTATATTTGAATTACAAATCTAGGTTTTATCTACTAAGCTAATCCTCTAATCTTCTAATTTTTCTCTTTCTATAAGTATACTACTGCTGCGACTCTGCGTTATCTCCCTCAGCCGGCTACCATGTCTTGGAACTATCAACTCTTCTTCTTTTTCACTCAGCTGTGATGATTACTTACACAACATAAGTGATGGCTTTCAGTATAAATACACCTGTTTATACAAGCAATTGCACATTACAACCTCTCAATATTAGTCTATTCGAATCACAAGCTCTTCTTCTTTGATGGCTGGTCAGTTTGTTCTTGCTTCTCAGCTCACTCCACTATGCAATAGGAAGGCCACTCGAGTTAGGTTGGTGTGAACATATGCTGTTTATGAAAACAGAGAAAACAAGGGGATTAGCAGTCTGGAATGTGTTTTCCATGATGTAGAGGTGTAGCATTTTCGATTTTATTAACATAAAATTTCTTTATATTTACTTATGTTCACTACGTTCAAGTTTAATACCTTTTAATGTGTTCATCTAGGGTGTGTTTGTTCATTGTACTATACCTAAGGATCAAGTGCAAAAATGGACCAAATTCAAGGAAGGTTGTGTTTATGGGATAAAGAACTTCCTTTGCATTACTAACTACTTGAATTTCAAGATAAGTAATCATCGTTACATGCTTAAATTTAAGCATGATACTATGTTTAAGGAGTACAAGAAAGTCAGTTTTCCTAACAAGGAAGGAAGATATTGATGAGAAGATGCTCATAGGTATATTCTTATCCTTAAATACAGCCTCTTTTACTTTTAAAACTATCCTTATTTAATACGTAACTATTTCTATTTGTTTTTTCTAGATGTGATTGGAAGGGTCACTGAAATCTATTCTCCAGTGGAGACGGTTGTAGCAGGACAGAGAGTTAGGCTTATTGATTTTGTTCTGAAAGATATCAAGTGAGTGTACATGTTTATATTACATTTATGTTTTTTTTAAGTTTTAAATGGAATAACTTCAGTAAACTATTCTTTTTAAAATAAACTTTTCTTTTATTTCTTTTAGTCAAGATCAGATTCAATGTACTCTTTGGGGGGATCATGTGAATAGTTTGCTGCCTATATATAGCTCAACAGTCACTGAAGAACCAGTGATTGTTTTGCTACAGTTCTGTAGGGCAAAGATCTTTGATAGTATGTGTTCTCTTATTCTTCTACTCCATTGCTTCAAGTTTTATTAATTTATTCTTTTATCTTTTAGTGGCATTATCCTGAAATTGCATATTCTTTATTTCTAGATGGAGATGTGCACATATCAACTTCAATTAATGCAACAAAAATTTGGATCAATCAGAAAATGCCAGATTTTGAGGAGTTTAAGAAAAGTTTAAGGTATAAATCCTACATTCTGTTTCTATTTTTAAATTCCTCAGTTCTTCATTGAATCTGTTTACTTTTATTCCTTCTATTCTAGTCTGTCATCTGACAGAACTCCTTTAAGAAAGTTGGACTCAAGCTCTAGACTACTTGGATTTAGGCCAAATCGTAACACTCTGAGTGATGATATTGTCGTAACTTCTCTAAGTGAGATTTACAACAAGAAGGAGGTAATAAATTATTTTTTCTCTTGTTTTTATTTTTTAGTTTTTTTTTTTTAATTTCCAGATTGGCTTACTAACTTCTTTTTTGCTATTACACAGCTATGTGAGTTTTGGGTGGCTGTTAGGATTATGGATGTTGACAGTTCAGATGGTTGGTATTACATGTCCTGTAAGGGAACTAACTGTGGGAGAAACCTAACTCCAAGAGAAGGTATGATGTACTTCTCTAAGTGTGACCGTAGCTGGCATGAGGGGGCTGTCAAGTATAAGGTGGTTGATCGTGTAACGGACAGTACATGTGAAGCTCATATGCTCATTTGGGATAAGGAATGTTATGATTTGGTTGGTGTTTTAGCTTCATCCCTAAGAGAGAAGTATGCTGAGGTGAGAATGGTTTTTCTACTCTAATTTGGGATTGGTAATGCTATAGATGTTCCTATGTTTATTTCCTAAAAAAAATTATGTTTTTTTTTTTTTCAGAATGCAAAAGGTTGGATCCCACCTGAGTTGCAGTCTATTTGTGGGATGCCTATACTATTTAGGATTTCTATGAAGAATGATCAAGTGGACAGTCCGAGCTCTGCATTTGGGGTGTTAGGGTTCTGTAGACAAGCTGACATTGTTTCAAAACACTGTGGGATTATAGACTGTGATTTAGATGCAATAGAACAAACTCATGAGGATTAACTATTTTCCTATTTAGACTGTTTTCTTCTTTATAAAATTGAATAACACTATGTGTATTATTCAAATTTTTTTCAAGATTCATTTGGCCTGGATGACTTTGGTTATTTTGAAATGGTTGGATTTGATGAAGGGGGTTCTTCTGGAAATGTTGCAAGCACACTTAAGAGGTCTCTAATGGATGAATTCAATGATGACTCTAAGAGACTTAAGACTTCGGTGATTAAGTTGGAAAAAATGTAATGCGATTGCGGTTTCTATTCTATTTAGCACACTGAAGAGGTCTCTAATGGATGAAGTCAATCAGCCTCACTACTCTAATAGACTTAATACTTCAGTGTTAGTTTTTTAGTACACTAATAACCATGAGTTACAAATCTAAGCTGGAGTGATGAATTTCTAACGCAGTTTTGTATTCAAAGTATCTGTGGAACCTTTAATCCTATTTATTTAACCAAACTTAGTACATGTGTTATACATTCAAAGTCAATAATTTATGTAAAAAATAGTTTTAAGCTATAAGTAAAAAGAAAAAAAAAAACATATTTTAGGGTGAAAGAATAGTACTAGGTTAGAATGATAGTATGCAAGGATTTAGTTAGGGATTTAAAGTTGAAGCCTAATAGTCTGACAACTAGGATTATATAAAACCTTGGAAATTTGCATTAGATTAAGGCACTTTTATTTGTGGAAATCAAAGTGCCAGTATCTAATGCAAATTTCACTACTTGGATTATATAATTTTTAGGCTCATTTGCCTAATACAAAAAAAAAAAAAAATGCTTTGATCAATGTTATCAATGAAGTAAAATTTTGAAATTAAAAACTAACAACTAATTAACCATTATGGATAAATCCAAATCAGATACGACTGCACTTTGTATTAATAAAAATCAATGAGTTTATAGATGAACAAAGGTATAATGTATGGCAGATGTCATGAGTTTGATACTCAATTTGTAAACTCATTTAAAAATGTGATATTACTAATCTGTAAACTCATTTAAAAATGATAAATGCAGAAAACCATGTATGAAGATCAAGCCAAAATTTGATCTTATAAACTAATAACCAATTAAACAATATTGGGAAAATAAAATCAACTATAAGTACACTGTTACATTCCCAATAAAAATGAAATTCAAATCTAACAAAAGGCTATAAAATAGTAATCATTTACAAGTATTCATCTATGTTGTGCTAGGGTAATCAAATGCTATTGCCACTATAAATAAAGATCCAACACTTGGAAGATACTTTCAAACTGCAGGTTCTCTGTAACTGTTCATGGAAAGCATCAACTTAAACAAACATGAGAAAGTTAGAAAAATCTACTACGATTGGTTGCAAGAGAAAGTATGGGATTTCAAACAAAGGTATGAAAGCATTTGATATTACACTATAGTTTATAAATACAAGTTTCATATAAATACTCAAAATCACATCAATTAATGCCTAAACCAGTAAAGGAATTAATAATTATATTGCTAAAGGAAAAAAATAGTCCAAGAATTGTACTATATGCAAATTAGACTTATCTGTTGATGATGTGTAGTTTTGTTCTGTTTTCCAAGAGTACTGCCAACTTGGTTTTCTTCACTCGCATAATTTTTTCTTCTCAAGCTTGGTTTCGTTTATCTACAATAAATCAGGTAGGGTTCATATCATTAATATATAAGAAATGAATCAACACTTAGTCAAAGATTTTTGTAACAATAATTTATAAAACAGAAGAAAAAATATATATGAGAAGTATAAAAAAATTAAAATAAACTTATCTTTTTCGTAGATATTCTCTGCATATAATTTTTTTTGGAATTTTTAGGCTTCGATACTGTTGATTAATGTATATTTGTTCCTTTCTGGGCTTAGCTACGTACATCTGCATACATAGAAATTAGGGTGTCAGGAGTATATAAATAAATCAATAGATTTTAGAGCAAATAGAAATTAAAACTTACTGCATGTGGGGAAATTGTTTCCTGAAAGATCCGATCCAGTTTAAGCTTCAAAAGTAGACGATTTGCTTGAAGTTCTTCGGATTTATGGTTTCGATTTTTGGAGTATTTCATCTAGGATGAGGGGTTTTCATGGTTTAGAGGATGAAGCTTGAAGGATTGAAGAGAATAGAGGTAGTTGGCTTCTATTTCGTGAATCATTTAGGGTTCGTGAATAGCGAATGGTACTGGTGTCGCGGAGGAGACGGTGAATCGCGATGGAGGAGATAGAGAGAGGCAGAGGGACGTAGAGAGAGGGAATTCTGGGGTTATGTTTTGGGTTGGGTAAGAAGGGTTAGATATGTGGGTTTGGGTAAGTTTTGGGTTGGGTAGTTTAGTTGGGTTTCGGCCCATTGTTGTTGCTATTATTATTACTAGTATTTGTCCCGTGCACGGAAAATGTGTTATAAAAATATACACTATTTGAGGTTTATTCATATATAAAATTTTTGTTATTTAATAATTATTATGTGTGAATTCCTATGATAAAATTATGAACATAAATATATTTACAATTAAAATAATATTTAATGTGGGTGATTACTACAAATCTTAAACTATATTAAAAATTTAGTACATAGTATTTAATATTATAAATTTGTAAGAACTTAGTAAACTACAATAGTAATTGAATTACAATTTTAGAGTCACCACGGATCAAAACTTTTTAGACCTTTGAGATTTCTAACTCTAGATGTAGCAACATACAATTGACCTTTAAAGACCAAAATCACAATCTTAGTTAGAACATTGATTTTTTTTCTTCCAAATACTATCGAATTAAGTGTGTAATCAATAAAAGATGAAAACTAATAATTCGAGAATATAATCTTAATGTTACTAAGCCTACTTCACGTCAATTAAGTTGGAGAGTATTGTTGGATAGTATCCGATGAATCCACGAATAACGCATCTTTGTCTCCGTAGTCCTCAATATGCACATCAACAATCTTAAATATTAAGCCACATAGCTATGCTATATATTAATTTCAAACTTATAGACTTTGGGGTTGCATGCATGCTTCTTAAAGTCATATGGCTTTAAGATGTGAAAATTAAATGTTGCATTTAATTTTCACATCTTAAAGTAATTTTACATCTTAAAGCCCATTTAATTTTCACAAGACTTTCACATCTTAAAGTCATATGGTCTTGTGAAAATTAAATGCAACATTCAATTTTCACAAGACCATATAGCTTTATTATATATAGGATTATTATTATTATTATTATTATTATTATTATTATTATTATTAGACTTCTTATTATTGAATTTGTTGTTATGATTAATAGTATTGCATTATTATTATTATTCATTATTAATTATTAATTATTAATATTATTATTCATAATATTGATATTGTTAATGGAAATATTCTAATTATTTTTATCATTATTGATATTAATATTACTTTTTTTTTTTTGTTATTCTTATGTTCTAATGTGTGAATTCTTTTTATTTTTTTGTTAATATATTTATTAAATAGGTGATTTTTTTAATGAGTTGTCTTCAATATATTTGTATTTATAAATTGTTCATCTCAAAATTTGCATTGACTTTATCATAATAATATATTTTAAAGCATTTTGACACTTTTTCCCTTTTTGTCCAATTAAATATTACGTTAAATAATGTTACAAGTAAGGATTTTGTCTATTTCATATAATGAATTTGAAAATATTTTTAAATTTTCCATTTTGGGAATCAATAAATTGTTAACAATTTCATCTTGAATTTTTGTTAGAGAATGTGGATAGTGTAACTCCTGAGCAGCTCAGAACGCGAAGGATCAATCGGTTTGGGATTCAGGCACAGAAATCATGCTTTGTGGGGGTGTTTCAAAATTCTCTTCATACGACTTTGATTGTATTAACAAATTGTAAGTTCTACACTAATTTTATCACATTTTAAATTAAATGTTGTGTTTTTAAATTTTTTAAAATGTATTTTCTTTAATGTAGGCAATCAAATCAATACTACGATATCTTCTAATGTTGAATGTTTGAATAGGCATATTGATAGTACTAGCACCGAAGTGGGTAATTTATTTTTTTCTTTAAAAATGTTATATTAAATGTTAGGTAAATTTATATTGTGACTTGATTTGTTTGGTGCGTAATCATACAGTCGACATTGCTGATAATTCTAAAATCGTATTGAATATTGCTTGTGGTTCAAGCCGAAGGAAAACAAATTTAACTGATGCAGGTATTTTTTGCATTTTTTTTTTCCTAATTCTACGTTATAATATAGTGCTTTATTTTATTCTTATAGTAATAGATTCAACTAACAATAGGACCATCAATTGTATATAGACAACCTATCCAAAATCAGCGAAAAGCTATTGTAGGACCATCAATTGGATAGAAATTGTTAAAGCTATTGTATACCTTTGGTAGCTTAAAGTTCTTAAAAAGTTCATGTATTTATATATGTACATTTTTTGTGAACATATTTTTTTGTAGGCGTGTATTTAGACAATGGGGATCCGACTTTTAAGTGTCAATATTGTGATGCATTGTTTTGGTATGATGAGAGATTAAAGAGTGTAAAGGTGAATAGTTTGCCTAAATATTCTATAAGTTGGGGTAATGGAAAAATTAATATTAGGAACACTTGTATTAGGATTTTGATAATACCAATGTAACCTAGAAAGTAGACCCCTAACCATTATTACTTTTAATCGCCGCTTTCGTCCTAGACGAAAGTTGCCATAACTTACATGTAATTCGTGTTAAGCTAGTCAAACACACGAAGACGAGTTATGCTTAGTTGTTAGGGTTATCAAGACGAAAGAAGACACGAAGCATGAAGCAACTGCAACGAGAGTCTACCAGGAGTTGTCACTTAGCACGAAAGGACAGTCTTATTGATGACAATCCTTCAAGACATTCCTTCTCATCAATAGCTAGAAGAATGTCTCCACTGTCTGACTTGACAACATCCTAGGAACAAAAGGACCTCAACTTGTGGGACACGCATACCAAGGAATATTAAATGAAGATGTACTATTTCCTGAAGCTAAAGGACAAAACCCTAAGGCTCTCCATGCCATCAACGGCTACAAGGTACAACCTCATTAATGGAGCATTTAATGCGGGAAGCTCCCCGGTCCTTACCCACTGGACAATAGGTTTAAAAATTCATCTCCCTCCAACGGATGAATTTTTCCTCACCTATATAAACTCACCTTCACCAACTAAGAAGGTGTTGGTTCTTATCACTCGAGCTATCTATAAGCAAAAGCTCTTAAACGCTCTCAGCTCTCTTAAGCTTTTGTGAACCAGTGTTAAGGTGCAAGGATGAAGAAGTTCATTGATACTCATCTTACACCTTAATGAAGTCTTGCAACTTGTACGAAGCAATCATTCTCATCAGTCAAGAGTTCATCACGTTGGAGAAATCAGAAATTATTTTCTACCAACCTCAACTCTGAAGAAGACGTTGATAGAGGCGGAGTAAACTCGAGGAGTTGAAAAACCTACGAAGGCTGTCCGGCTTAGTGATCAAGGAAGTCTTTGTGTAATTGTACTAATGAGTGATAGTGCAATCCTTCCATAAGTTGTGGAAGAAGAGTGGAGTAGGCAAAGTTTGCCGAACCACTATAAAAACTCTCGTCTCCTTATCTTCTCATTTACTTTATTTATTTCCTGCATCATATCATCTCTCACGAAAGTTCCCTAATAACGACAACTCGTGCAAAGCTAGTAAACGAACTTAACATTTCCGCTACGCCAAAACACTGAAAGGTTGTTTTTCGGCAAAACACGAAAAGAGTCTATTCACCCTCCCCCCTCTAGACTCTCGCTATAACTCTACCGGGACCAACAAGGGGTATCAGAGCCAAATACCTTGAACGGTAAAGGATTTGCATGTACTGCATGGTAGATCCCTTATCAAATCTCTGAAAATTTGAATATTTTCAGCTTTGCACAAATTTTTTGCAAAATTGAAAAGGATCATGCTAATCGCTCTAAACAGCTTGCTTTTAGCCTCTCTAAATTTGATGACTGGAAGATCAGAATGCAGGCCCTCCTCTGCTCCATACATGACGAGATGTGGGACGTCATAACGACTGGACCAATCACAGTCATGATGGCGAACACACAAGCCGCAGCTCAAGGAGCCGGTGCTGAGCAGATTATACCGAAGCCAAAAGATCAATATACCTCGGAAGATAGGACAAGGGCAAACCTGGACAATATAGCACGAAACATCCTCTACAACTCCCTTGACGAGTCTTTGTTCCCCAGAGTTCGAAAATGCAAGAATGCCATGAAAATATGGAACGTTATGATGAATCTGGGAGAAGGGGATGAACAGGAAAAGGACAACAAACTGACTGTGGCTATGAAGAAGTTTGAATACTTCAAAATGTTGCCAAGTGAAACGATCATGGACATGGAACTGAGGTTCACCAGACTCATGGGAGATCTGTCAGATCTCGGGAAGGAACTGACAGAGAAAGAAAAGAATCTGAAGATACTTCGCGGTCTGCCAAAGTCTTGGGAGATAAAAGTTATTGCTATGAGAGATAACCGAGACATGAAGACTATAAGCACAACCAAAATCTTCAGTGAATCTTAAGGCCTACGAGTTTGAGCACGAACCAAAGGATGCTGAAGAACCTGAAACAAGAAACATAGCCCTCGTGGCCAACTAGCAAGCGTCAGCATCTAACAGGTCAAAATCCAACTCTTGTGAATTTTTATCTGACGAACAATTTGCCTTATTTGTTAGGAAGATGAAGAGGTTTATGAGGAAAAACAACTTCCAAGACTCTCAATGCTAGGGATACCGAAGGCAGCACGAGAGTTCACCTCAAACCTCAAAGCCAGAAGCTTCAGACTCACAATTACTGTGCTACAACTGCCGGAAGCTAGGATATTTCAAGGCAAACTGTCCTCATCCAATTGTGAGCAAGCACCAAGACAACAATGCTACCAAGAACTCATCCAAAGAAGCTGGAGAAAACTACAAAAGGAGGAGAACTCTCAGCTTATGATTAGCTACAATGCGTTAAGGCAAGTTCGAATTGAGAACGTAAAGCTAACCATTGCTAAGAAGCAACTTGAGGAAAATGTTCTCGCCTTGAAAGAGCAGTGCACAGTAAGAGAAAGAGAGAGCAAGAATTGCTTGAAGTCTTGAATAAATTCAACAATTCGTTCAATCTAATGGACCGAATGGTGAATGAATCTAGACTGCCTGGGGAAAGAACGGGAATTGGTTTTAACCCCAGCTCCTCTTCACAAGTCGGCTTGAACAAATCCACGAATGACTATTCTCACGAAGGTTTTCAAGATGCATTTGTTCAAGGTCCAACCCAGGTGTCTGAGCCTATGGCGGAAGTTAACAATATTGCCACACCACAATCAACAAGCCAACCGAAAGGAAAGGCTGTACAACGAATTGTGGATCCTAGAAATGAAAGATCTTTCAAAGGTAATCCTAGACAAAAATATGTCAAAAGCAATGGACCAAATGGCAATAGACAAAATCTAAACCATAAGAAATGTCAGCCTAATAAGAATATTCAATCAAGGAAAAGGCCGAATGTTAATCAGAGGCAATATTGTCCAAAGCCAACACAAAAGAATCCTGTTCAAGGAATCCCGAGAAATGGACGAATCAGACAAAATGAAAGATCTTTCAAAGGATCAGGTTATGGCAATGGATGGACTGGGCCATCAGAGGAAGATTGGTTTGATTACCCCCAGAACCTCTATCAAGAGCTGAATTTAAAATAATTCATCTGCGTAGACAAAACAATTATTCCAAGTATTATGAAAATCCTCCTGAAGAATATTTTCACGAGAGATATAATGCAAAAACATTTGCCAGTATCCATTATGATTACCGCACATCTAATGGGTATAGAGGACCGATGATGAGTCGAGGAAACTCTAGGCTCATGTGGATTCCAAAGCTGACATCTAACCCGCAAGGACCCGAAACTCAAGGGGTAAACTCAAGGGGTACCTTTTTTTTTTTTTTTTTTTTTTTTTTTTTTTTTTTTTTGAATGCTACTGGCTCTATTACATTGTAGTATCTGTTCATATACTTTCTCAACCTACTAAAAAACAAAGAACCAATAACGACTCCACTGAGGCTTGAACTCACAACCTTCCAAATAGAAGTCCAACCAGGTACCATTAGACCACATAGTCCTGGTAAACTCAAGGGGTACCTAAAAACACATAATCTTTCTTGCAGGACAAACAAGTCATATGGTATGTCGATAGTGGGTGCTCAAGACATATGACTGGTGATAAAACAATGTTGAGCAATTTCAAGGAAGTCGATGGACCTAAAGTCATCTTTGGAGGAGAAAACAATGGCAAGACTCGCGGAAAAGGAGACATCATCAAACAGGGAATAACCATACAAGATGTATCATATGTTGATGGACTAAAGTTCAATCTCCTAAGCACAAGCCAATTTTGCGACAAAGGCTACAAAGTCGAATTTTCCAAAAATAAGTGTAAAATCGTGAACACGAAGGATGGCAAAATCGCATTAACTGGTCAACGAAAGAAAAACATGTACGTAATCTCTTGGAACTCTACTAACGCTAATGTTTGTTTTGTGGCCAAAAGTAATGTAGATCTTAATCAAGAATGGCACAACAAACTGAGTCATCTGAATCTGAAGACAATCAACAAACTCGCCAAAACAAATATCGTGAGAGGATTACCCGAAACATCATACACAAAAGACAAAATATGTGAGGCATGTCAAAAAGGGAAACAAATCAAGTCATCTTTCAAGTCTAAAGATGTGGACGGAAACTCTCGTTCTCTAAGCCTTCTACATATGGATCTCATTGGACCAATTGATCCAGCTAGTTTAAGTGGAAGAAAGTATACTCTCGTCATAGTAGATGATTACACGAGATATACTTGGTGCTTTTCTTGAATAAAAAGAACAAAACAGAAGTTGTTCTCCCCAACCTATTGAAACAACTTCAGACAGAAAAGGAAGTTAAAATCATTCGGATAAGATCTGATCAAGGAACTGAATTCGTCAACAAGGTCATCAAAGAATTCTGTGCTCAAAACGGAATCTTTCACCAACTCTCGACAGCACGAACTCCTCAACAAAATGGAGTAGCTGAAAGGAGAAACAGAACCCTGAAAGAAGCAGCACGAACAATGATAGCTTACTCAGGATTGCCAAAGCGGTTTTGGGCTGAAGCCATAAACACAGCATGTTACACACAAAACAGATCCCTGATCAACAAATTCTACAACAGAACACCTTATGAACTATGGAAAGGTAAAGTACCGAGTATTGGTTATTTTCATGTTTTTGGTTGTAGGTGCTTCATACACAACAATGGAAAGAATCATTTGAGAGCTTTTGATGAAAGAGCAGACGAAGGTTTATTCATGGGTTATTCCTCAGTAAGTAAGGCATTTAGAGTTCTAAACAAAAGAACAATGGTGATTGAGGAATCAATTCATGTCAAATTCGATGAACAATCTGAGAAGAATCCAGCTGGTATTGAATCATCAAGTAATCCACATCAAAACCCTCAATCCAATGAAGAAGAGGTTTCAGATGATGAAGAAGATATATTAACTTCCTACACGAAATATCAGTTGAAGATCTCTGAGCCCGAAACCACAACACAAGAAAATGTCAACGTACAACAAGACACTCCTGATGTTCAAGCACCATCCGAACCTATGATCTACGTTCAGTTTCCTTATATTCCTGAAATGGATGCACAAAATCAGCAAAATATTCTTGAACCCGATCTTAGATGGATAAGAGATCATCCTCCGGATCAAGTGATTGGAAATGTTCAAGAAGGTGTACGAACAAGAGCCTCTCTGCACGAAAATATGATGGCTTTTTTCTTATCACAAATAGAACCCAAGTCCATAGAAGAAGCCTTAAGTGATCCTGACTGGGTAATAGCCATGCAAGAAGATCTTCATCAGTTTGAACGAAATGATGTGTGGGAACTTGTGTCGAGACCAACACATCAGAATGTTATTGGAACTAAATGGGTTTTTAGAAACAAAATGAGTGAAGATGGGCTCATTGTTAGGAACAAAGCCCGTCTTTTTGCTAAGGGGTATTGTCAAGAAGAAGGAATCGATTTTGATGAAACCTTCGCCCCCGTAGCTAGACTTGAAGCCATACGAATATTCCTAGCCTTTGCAGCTTACAAAGACTTCAAAGTCTATCAAATGGATGTCAAAAGTGCATTCTTAAATGGGCTTCTTGATGAAGAAGTATATGTTGAGCAACTGCCTGGTTTCGCGGTTAATAGTGAACATGAAAAAGTCTATCATCTAAAAAAGGCTCTTTATGGATTAAAACAAGCTCCACGAGCTTGATATGATACACTCTCACACTTTCTTATCAATTGTGGCTTCACAAAAGGAGCTGTAGACAAGACACTCTTTCGTATAAAAGATGATGACCATATTCTTCTAGTACAAATCTACGTTGATGACATCATCTTCGGGAGCACGAACCCTAACTTTTGTCAGAAGTTCTCAAACCTTATGAAAGGTAAATTTGAAATGAGCATGATGGGAGAACTAAACTATTTTCTGGGATTGCAAGTAAAGCAATGGTCAGATGGAATTTTCATTAGTCAAGCCAAATATACCAAGGATTTAATCCAAAAATTTGGGATTGATGGAAAAACATCTGTCAAAATCCCTATGAGCACATCCCTTAGAATGGACATTGATAACGAAGGAAAAGATGTGGACCAGAAAAACTTTCGTGGTATAATTGGATCTCTTCTATACCTAACAACAAGCAGACCTGACATTTCGTTTGCTGTTGGTGTATGTGCAAGATTTCAAGCTAAACCGAAAGAAAGTCACTTGAGTGCAACTAAAAACATCTTAAGATATCTTAAAGGGACGCAAAGTGTCAGACTTTGGTACCCGAAAGAAGGATATTTTGATCTTGTTGGCTATTCGGATGCCGACTTTTCAGGATGCCGAATTGATAGAAAAAGTATCTCAGGAACTTGCCAGTTTCTAGGGGGAAGACTTGTGCCATGGTTTAGCAAAAAACAACATTCTATTGCTACCAGTACGGCTGAAGCCGAATACATAGCAGCTGGAAGCTGTTGTGCTCAAATTTTATGGATGACACATCAATTGAAAGATTATGGCATAAATGCACGAGAAGTGAGCATTAAGTGCGATAACACGAGCGCAATTGCTATCACACATAATCCTGTCTTACATTCACGAACTAAGCATATCGATATCAAATATCATTTCATTCGTGATCATGTAGAAAGAAAGGACATATCTCTTGAGTATGTCAACACTGATGATCAACTTGCGGACATACTCACGAAACCCTTAAGTGAGGCGAGGTTCTCTACTCTAAGGCATGAAATAGGAATGATTGAGATGACATAAAGCCTTGAGAATCAAATCTGCAAAGATTCCCATAACATTCCTCGATGCTCTACCCAAAAGATTTGAATCTTTATCACACGCAAGGTCTCTATAAAAAGAGGTACATGTTATCATCAGATTCTCATAATTAACAAGAAATCCAGTTTTTGTCTTTGTGTGTGCAGATATGCGTACAGGAAGTAAAACAAAGACAACGATCACCGAGACAAGAAAGGAAGAAACCGAAATCTTCCATGACCCACTAGTGAATGAGGAGGATCTGAACAAATTCCGTGCATACTCTCAGCACATACAAAACATTCTATGAGATCCAACGGAAAATGAATCAAGAGAATCGTTTCACTCCGTCGGCAATACCATAGGGTATGCAAAGGAAGATAGCGTGTTGGAACGGAGTGATAGTTTTGATTATTCACCATCAAGCACTCCTCCAAAAATGCCATCTCCTCTCAAATCCACAGCTAGCAGCAAGAAGAAAAAGGCCTGAAAATCTCATTGGGCCATAATGATAAGCTGTGCTTTTGTTATCTTTAAATATATTTCGTTTCTTAAATGAATCATTTCAATTTCTCGTCTCTCACGAATCTTCTGATAACGTCTTTAACACGAAATGAGGCATCAATATCCAAAATATTATAACAAGATTCGCACGCAACACTTGTGCCTATAAATTGGAATCTCTCTTCATAAACTTTACTCACACATTCAGTTCTTTAGTAAGAAAATTTTGTAGGTATGGATAAGGGTAAAGGAAAGATGGACGAAGCTGAGGCTCGAGCTATTCGACGTGATCATCATCTTCGAGAAGCAGGTAAACTGACGAGTGCCACAATAACAAAGATAGTGGAAGATGGTGATAGGGTCTACGTAACGTTCACCATGCCAAACTCGGCCACCCCGAGAGAAAGGAAAATTCAGGACAAAGTTGTCAACGAATCTCTGGCCACAAAAGACAAATGTCTAGCACAGGCAAAACAACTGGCTAACGAAAGGAAGATGGCTTTGATCAACGCTAACAAACACTCTTCTCATCTAAAAACCTTTCGCTGGTACCCAGTTACTGAGGCTCCACAAAAGAGTGAAAATTCTTATGAAGACGTCAATCTAGTTCACTCTCAGTCACCAACTAACCCAACTACGCCCACTCTCTCTCTAGAGGAACTGGACGAGTATGCAAACAAGACAAATGTGTCTGACGTGACTGATGAGTTGACTCGTCTAGAGCTTCACGTGCCTTATCGTTTTCTTTGAATTATGTTTGTTTTTATTTGTATGGCTTGTAGTATCTCTGCACGATTCCTTTGAATGAAATTATCTACGTTTATTGATGTTACTAATTGCTCTCTTGACCTTGAATCTTTAATGTTAGACTATCACTTTCGGGTCAAAGATGGAATTATGTCATAAAGCGTTATCTCTCAATTGTCTCAAAAATGACAATAAATGCATAAATCTAAATGCTAGTTGGCTCTAGAGGAACCACATGCTCTCCTAATGGTTAACCGTTGGATAAAACATTTATTCTCATCTTGAGTTGCTATAAAAGGAGGACATTGGTTTTGCTCAAATGCATCCCTCCCTTCTCAAATGGCTCCCAAAGTCTCAATCACTAAGAAAGTATCAAGAAGAACCCGAGCTCATCCAGAAGAGGGTGAACAAGGCAATCATAATCCCGGAAATAATCCTATAAATCCTCTGGATATTTCATCCGACTCGGAAAGTGACGATTTTGATGAATTCATCAAAAGAGATGTTGATGGAAATGCCAGATCTTTTGATCCCAATGAGGAACCCCCTCTGATGGTTAGAAAAGGCTTCTTGACACTGGAATCCTAGAACGATCTCACTATGGACAGAGATCTTAGGGACTTCTATCGACATTATGATTGCAAATCTGAACTTGTGGGGTATATTGAAGGAGAATCTGATGAGGAAATGCATCTTGACGGTGGACCACTACGTTCAAAAGCCCCTACATCAAAGAAAGTTTCTAAGGTCACCAAGGGAGAAACCAGTAACACGAAGAAAGGAAAGGGAAAGAAATGACAGTTTCATTGTTATTTGTTCAATAATCGTCCTTGAATTATGTATTTCTATTCATCCATGTCTCGTGTTTTTAATTAATGAAGATTTTCTGCCATGAATCTTTGACTACCTAATATTTGCATACCTTGGAATCATCTCATTGACCCTGAAATCATGATATTCTTGAAAATATCCATTCAAAGTCTTCTACGCCATTAATGGTCAGTTGAAGAAATACATGGCTATTAATTACAGCATTGAATGCTTTGGGTAGTTTCACATCGATTTCTCAAAATGATCTACCTATAAAAAGGGGACATATCTCACCCTTCTCTACCATTTTCATCTTCATAAATGGCTCCCAAAAAGCCTTTTACAAGGGGAGATTCTCGCAAACAACGAGAACTCGCCAGGAAAATAAGAGAAGAACCGGGAGACATGTATCCAGGCAATAGCCTTCAAGCGCCATTAGAGGTCTCATCTGATACTGAAACATCATCTCTCTATGATGAAATGGCTGGCTTCATTGTAGAGGAGCCCGAGGAAACCCCCCCTGAAGAGGAAGTTCCTCAACAAGAAACGAGTCCTGCTGCTACGCCTAACAAGTATCATGACGAAGATTATGTCAAATATCTAAATGAAGAAATCAAATCTGAGAGAAAGGAAGAACCCACTTCGTCTACGGGCTCTAACTTTCTGCGTACCGGAAAATGGTACAAAAGAATGTGGGCAGAACTCAAGAAGTCGAAAGTTGAGACTCATGAGGAGAAGGCAAATGAGAGGAAGAAAAACTAATCTTATGGATTATGTATTTTATTTTCTGTATCCGTCTCTCTCGTTTGGTTGAATAATAAAATCCTGGTTTCCCTGTTTTGAGCTTAATCTTAATTACGTGATGAACGAAAGAGTTAATGCCATTTTTGGTCCTAGACTTATTGGGGCATGGACATTTTTCATCCTCCATAATAAAAATTGCCAGTTAGTAACCACTTTTATTGATAGTTGGACACTTTTGGTCCTCCGTCAAGGAAGCCAGCTGTTGACCATGAAATAGAAGGGCAAAGCTGTCTTTTTATACCTTCTTCTTCTAATCTTTAAATTTCTCCAGTGTATTTCGCCACCCCTGCACTGCCAATCTCCTCCGATCATCGGATAGTGGCCGGCTATGCACTAAACTACGAGGAACCCGGAGGTTCCTGATCATCAATCCGACAAGCGACGAGAGGTATCTGCACATCCCCAACCCCATCCAAACCATCTGATTGACCATGCAAGGGTCGGAAAATGGGAAAATCCTCTATTGACGAAGGTGCAATCGAACTATTGGCGAGCGCAGAAGCCCTCCGATCGTTTGCGGATGCCCTCGACGCCTCCCCAACACCATCCCAACCCTCTGATTGTCCATACAGTAGCCTAATCGCTGGCAGAGTTGCCATTGGGGAAGGATCACCCTCATCGACAACCGGCCCTCCACCGCCATCAACCACGGCGTCATCCTCGACAGCATCCAACTCCACCGTCTCCTCCACCTCTAGTCTCCTCCCATCGCCTTCTCCACCTCAATCCTCAGCTAAAATCCATTCAATTCCCCTTCACCTCCAACAATTTCCACCCAAACTCGATCAACATAGGTTTAGAGACACCAATTTCTACTCTAACTTTGGTCACATATTTGGCTGAGCATCTCAAAATTAAACAGATGAACAGGTATAAAAGGCAACTTGCTCAACCTGGGTGTGTACAAGTAAATATAGCTGGAAGGGTGGAGATTAGATCCTCTTACGGAGATTGAAGAGATGGAAACGTGCAGACGAAGAGCTCAACCTGCCCCGCCTCTACTGCGAGCTGGATTTCTCTGTTGGATTTGAGCCGATCTTGCTCTGCCTCGCCTCCATCGCCTCCTATGTCCTGCCGTCACTCTCCTCCTCTGAGACACCGGCGCTCTCCCTCCTACATGACTCCAAGATCGCAGCCCAAATCTCTGACATCCTCCTCCAGCCGGACTCTAGCGCCGGCGGGGAGTTGGTAAGAGGAGGGGGAAAAGGAAACCAACAGCGGCATCATAAGGTTGGACATAGGCGTACCATCTTGTTTAGAATTAAAAACCATTGACTAATAGGATTAGAAGAATACTTAGAAGAAGAAGGCATATAAAGACAACGTTGCCCTTCTATTTCACGGTCAACAGACGACTTCTTTGACGGAGGACCAAAAGTGTCCAACGACCGATAACAGTGCCTACTGATTGGCAATTTTTATTATGGAGGATGAAAAGTGTCCATGCCCCTATAAGTCTAGGACAAAAAATGGCATTAACTTTGAACGAAACTTTATTTGTTTCTGTTCACGCCTACAATGGAATCTCTATGACAGGACTCTCTTTCTTGGAAATGCATATATTCCTTCACGCATACTATCTGTGTTCATGGCTAGTTGTAACACCCCAGATTTTCAAGACATTTAAAACTTATAATAAAGGTAGAATCTTATTAAATCCCAAGATATAAATACAAGCGTTCGGGGTGCTATGCCACACCTGGGCTAGAGAACCCAAGTGCACAGGCTAACTAACTAATGTCCTCAAAGCGTAAATACGTAAACGTGGCACGCAGGCCAAAAGGGAAACTATCTACTTCTAAGTTCTAGCGCACTCTAGTGACTTAATCTTCTGTGCCTGAAAGCCAAATATATCTGTTCAGCTTGAGATGCTGGTAACCCACTCCAACGCGTTGAAATACAATGCATATAGAGATATATATAGATATACGAAAACCATTTTGAGCATGAAGATATATCCTACGAACACTAGCTTTAAAACCGGGAATGACTCGACAGATAAGGCTAGACACAAGCACAGTTATAACGAGCATATGAAGTTCACAACAGATAAGGCAGATAAGGCAAATCATAAATAATGATCATAACCCAACATGAACAATCCCCAATATAAAACCCATAGTCACATCCCCCAAGACACTCGTAATCACAACTCGTCCATGTCACAACACATAACACACTTTGTTGGCGCCACAGGACCAATCGCATGCCCATACATGAGGGTCAGCGCATATAGCTCTGACACGGCCCCGCAGCACCCTACCCCGTATCGCAACACGGAGGGGTCGATCGCAACCGACCGATGAACCGCAGCTCATCATAGTGTTTGATCGCAACCAAACAGTGGACCGCAGCCCAAGAGAATGTCATCTGACCACAGCCAGGAAAAAGGACGAACCGCAGCTCGTATAGAAACGTTTGATCGCAACCAAACGGTGGACCGCAGCCCAAGAGTATTAATCTGACCGCAGCCAGCTTCTGAACCGCAGCTCAGGATAACCAATCCGATCGCAACCGAATTGGGGTAACACACACATAACACATAGCAAGCACATGCAACCCACATTACACATTAGGAAGGGGGAGAAAACGTATAACAAAACCTATGCGTGATCCATCACTTACTAAGAATGGTCCTAAGGGGTTCATACTTCTTCCACCTAGGTCAACGGGATACCAATTCAACTAGCATGGACGGTTGTGGAACCCGAAACCATGCTTAGACACTTTACAACGCAATTAACGACAACACGTAGACAATTAACGAATCAAATACAAGAAACGAACGGCACATAACCTATCATGCTTTTCTAAATATAATCAACACCTAAACATGCGATTTCCCCACCCGATAATCCAAGAATAAGATCATACGATACAACCTAGGGTTCTAATCACTTTTATATCAACAAGAATACGGTTCGTCTTCTAATTGCAAGATTCGGTAAGAATAACACATAAACATCAAGAGCATCACACAATTATCAAGAACGACACATAATCATCAAGAACTCCATATAATTATCAAGAACACCATAGTTATCAAGAATCTCCCAATATCAAGATCATCAAGATCCCCCATGGGATCTTCACATCAATTACCAATAATAATCATCATAACTCGCCAATATACAATAATATGGGGAAACCCTAAGGGGGAATTATAACTATGAAAATAGGTTTTGTTGAGACATGGGTTACCTCTTAGCCTTAATTAATTCCTTGGCTACGAAGGATCTTTCTTTAAGCTTCCTTGCTTTCTTGATTTCTCCTAAGGGGATTCTTGGAGCTCTTTTGGGGTGGTGGGGCGTTATTCTTGTGGGAGGAGTTCTAGGTGCTTCCTAAGTTCCCTATTTATAGATCTAGGGATCTTATTTAGGGTCTAATCCTATTGGGATTAGGGGTTGGGTTTATATAGGAGGGCCCATGGGCTACGGTGGGCCTTTTTCCCTAATTAATCATTATAATTTATTCTTTCTCTTGGGCTATTAATTAATTAATTAATTGGTTTTAGGACTCGTAACACGGGGTGTTACACTCTCCCCCCCTTAACAGGAAGCTTCGTCCCCGAAGCTTGGCCCCTGGTGAAGAGAAAAAAAAAGGTTTTCTCTTAGTTACCTGGAGTGAACAGCTCGGGATACCGCTCCTTCATCGTGTCCTTAAGTTCCCATGTTGCTTCCTCGGTCCCGTGGTTGGTCCAGAGGACCTTCACCATTTCTATGACTCGGTTCCGGGTATTTCTTGTCTTGGTGTCCAGGATTCTTACGGGTTTCTCTTCGTATACTAGTGACTCGTCGAGGTCTACGGTCTCGTGTTGGAGTACGTGGCTTGGGTCGTGTATGTATTTCTTTAGCTGAGATACGTGGAACACGTTGTGTACTCGTTCTAGTTCGATGGGTAAGGCGAGGCGGTAGGCCAAATCCCCGATTTTCTCCACGATTTCGTAAGGACCGATGAACCGGGGGCTGACTTTTCCTTTTCTTCCGAACCTCATTACTCCTCGTGTGGGTGAGATCCTTAGCCAGACCTTGTCCCCGAGGTTGAATTCGGCTTGTTTCCTCTTTAGGTCGGCGTAAGACTTCTGGCGGTCTTGGGCGGCCTTCATCCTTTCCTGGATGTGTTTGACCTTAGCTATGGTGTCTTGTAGGTATTGGAGGCCTAGTGTTACCGGGTTTACCATATCTTCCCAACATAATGGGGTTCTACACTTCTGGCCATACAGTGCTTCGTAGGGTGCCATGCGAATGTTCGCGTGGTAGCTGTTGTTGTATGAGAACTCGATGAGGTCTAGGTGTTGTTCCCACGTCCCTCGGAAGTCTAGTGTGCAGGCTCTTAGCATGTCCTCGAGGGTTTGGATGGTTCTCTCGGTTTGGCCGTCTGTGGTGGGGTGAAAGGCTGTGCTTAGTGTTAGGTGCGTTCCCAACGCTGATTGTAGTGATTTCCAGAATTGTGAGAGGAATCTGGAATCTCTATCGGACACAATGTTTCGGGGGACTCCGTGGTATTTCACCACTCGGTTTATGTAGGCTTGGGCTAGTTGCGTCATTGTCCAAGTTTCCTTCATGGCAATGAATCGTGCCGTTTTGGTCAGCCGATCCACTATGACCCAGATTTTGTCCTTGCCGGTTCTTGTTGGGGGTAACCCTCCGACGAAGTCCATGGATATGGAATCCCATTTTCCTTGTGGTATTTCAAGGGGTTGTACGAGCCCCTTGGGCTTGCATCGTTCAGCCTTTACTCTTTGGCAATTCAGGCACCTGGCCACGAAATCTGCGATTTCCTTCTTCATGTTTGGCCACCAAAACGTTTTCCTTACGTCTTGGTATAACTTGTCACCCCCTGGGTGGACCGAGTACGGGGAGTTGTGTCCTTCCTCCAAGATCCGTTGTTTCAAGTGAGGGTGCGTTGAGGGTACATACCACCTTCCTTTGTAACGGAGGCTACCGTCCGGGCGTGCTTCGAAGGGGCCTTCCTTCCCTTGGGTTAGGTCGTGGCGGATCTTATCTAGTTCCGGGTCCTGGTGTTGCCCTGCTTTGATCTCCTCGAAGAGGGCGGGTATAGCTTGCGTGTTGAGTAGGTAGGCATTGGGGCGGGTTTGTCCTTGCTCTATTATTTCCAAGTGTAGTTTTTGGAAGTCCCTGTACAGTTGGTCCGGTAGGACCCACGTGGTGTTGAGGGAATGGTTCGTCTTTCGGCTTAGGGCGTCTGCAACGACGTTGGCTTTTCCCTCGTGGTATTGGATGTCTAGGTCGTAGTCTTTTATGAGTTCTAGCCACCTTCATTGTCTCATGTTTAGGTCCTTTTGGGTGAAGATGTACTTTAAGCTCTTATGGTCGGTGTAGATTTTGCATTGTACCCCATACAGGTAGTGCCTCCAGATTTTTAGTGCGAAAACGATAGCGGCTAGTTCGAGGTCATGGGTGGGGTAGTTTTCTTCGTTGGTTTTGAGTTGCCTGGATGCGTATGCTATTACTTTCCCTTTTTGCATCAGCACGCATCCCAACCCTTTCTTGGATGCATCGCTGTAGACCTCGAATTCTTCCGTTCCGGCGGGGATGGCTAGCACGGGCGCCGTGGTTAGCTTGTCCTTTAATTCTTGGAAGGCTGAGATGCAGTCGTTGTCCCATCGGAAGGGGGTTTCCTTTTTCATGAGCTTAATGAGGGGTTGGGCTATCTTGGTGAAGTCGGGTACAAACCTCCTGTAGTAACCGGCCAGGCCTAAGAAGCTCCGAGAGTGAGCTGGGCGTGGTCCATTCTTTAACGGCGCGAATCTTAGCGGGGTCCACCCTGATCCCTTCTTTGGTTATTACGTGGCCCAAGAAGGCTACGCTGTCTTGCCAGAATTCGCACTTGGAGAATTTAGCGTAAAGTTGGTTTTCTCTGAGGGTTTGTAGTGATATACGAAGGTGCTTCTCATGCTCTTCTTTATTTCGGGAGTAGACTAGGATGTCGTCAATGAACACAATGACGAAGTCATCCAGGTGAGGTCGGAATACTCGATTCATGAGGTCCATGAATATGGCGGGTGCGTTAGTGAGGCCGAAGGGCATTACGGTAAACTCGTAGTGGCCGTAACGCGTCCGGAAGGCCGTTTTCTGGATGTCCGGTTTGGCCACTTGGATTTGATGATATCCGGATCTTAGGTCGATCTTCGAGAATACCCCTGCCCCCTTAAGTTGGTCGAATAAGTCATCTATCCGGGGAAGGGGGTACCTATTCTTTATTGTAACTTGGTTGAGTTCCCTGTAGTCGATGCATAGGCGCATGCTCCCATCCTTTTTCTTAACGAATAGTACCGGTGCTCCCCATGGGGAGGTGCTGGGTCGGATATAACCCTTATCTAGTAGTTCATGGAGTTGTGTTTTCAGTTCTTTCATTTCCTTTGGTGCTATTCTGTAGGGTGGTTTAGAGATCGGGGCGGCGCCTGGTGTGAGGTCTATGGTGAACTCGACCTCTCTGGCTGGGGGTGCCCCGGGGATTTCGTCCGGAAAGACGTCGGTGAACTCGTTTACCACTGGGATGTCTCGTGGTTCGAGTATTTTGGCGTTGAGGTCTTCGACTGAGCATAAGAAGGCCTCGTTTCCTTGGCCCAGATACTTCTTAATTTTCATCATGTTTACAAGCTTGATCCCCGGATCCTGGCGGATACTGCGGTATGACACCCTCTTTCCGTTTGGTCCTCGTAGGACCACTTTCTGCTCTCCGCACAAGATTTGCGCTTGGAATTTCCCTAGCCAGTCCATGCCCAAGATTACTTGCATCCCATCCAGTTGGAACTGGATTAGGTTGCTGGGAAATTCCACCCCTTGAATGGTGATTATCACATGTTCGTACATGCGATCACATTTTATGATCTCGCCTGAAGCCACCTTGACTTGGAGCCGGACCTTGGTGCTGGCGTTAAGGTTGAGCTGGGCGGCGAATTCGGTTGCTATAAATGAGTTGGTAGCCCCCGAGTCAAATAGTATGGTGGCTGGGGTGGCGTGCACTAGGAAAGTTCCGGAGACTATGTTGCTATCTCCGACCCTGGCCTTGCTTAGGGTGAGGATCCTCCCCTGGGCAGTTGGCGTGATGGCCCGGCCCAGTGGGGTGGTTTTGAGGATTTTAGGCTCTTTGGTGGGAATTGGGCGACTTCTTTCGGGCTTCCTTTTATACCCCAGTTGTGTCCCTTGGGGCGGGTTCGTTACCTGTTGTAGTTGACACGCCTTGGCGTAGGCCTCTCTGAGGGTCTTTGGTTCTTGGGCGGCCAAGGCCCTCTGGTGTTTGGGGTTAAGGCCTGCTAAGAATTTCCTGACTTTGATCCCCTCAGTGGATACTAGCTCGGGGGTGAGGCGAGCCAGTTGGCAGAACCGTTGGTAGTATTCTGAGACTGGGGTTGCCCCTTGTCTTAGGTGGAGGAATTCCTCGCGTGTGGCGGCTTTCAGGTGGTTGGGGTAGAACCGTTCTCGTAACCATGTTTTTAGGCCTTCCTAGTCGAATCTGGGGTCGTGTTCGTACGTAGGCCCCTCACGGGCCCACCAGATGTCGGCCTCGTGTCTGAAGTAGAAGGAAGCTATCCCGACTTGGCGGTGTTCGGGGCATTGGGTTGCCCTGAATAACCTGTCGAAGGTCTCAATCCATTCCTCGAGGGTCGTGGGGTCTTCGTCTCCCGAGAAGGTGGGCGGTTGGTGTGCTGAGACTTGGTGTTGGATTTCCAAGCTCTCGTTCGTTGGTAGGGGTTGGGGAATGACAGTGCTTAGTGCCTGGACGATTTGGGCCAGGCGTTGTAGATTCTGAGTCAGGAGTTCCTGAGTAGGGCGTCTCGGTGTTCTTATCTGTTTCTTCTTGGGTGCCATCCTGGTGGTTAAAGGTTGATATTATTTTGTGTGTTCACCTTGATGTAATAAGCGGAAAAGAGTTTCTTAATATTTAGAGAGGGTGAAGTGAGGGGAGGTGATGTGTAGGTTTCTCAATCTCACTGCGCGTCCTAAGATTCCTGAGGCCTATGTTCCTAAGCATCTAGAGTTCAAGCCTAATGTCCTAAAGTCCGGTCCTACGAGTCTTTCCCTAGGGTCAAACTTAGGCTCTGATACCAACTGTAACACCTCAGATTTTCAAGACATTTAAAACTTATAATAAAGGTAGAATCTTATTAAATCCCAAGATATAAATACAAGCTTTCGGGGTGCTATGCCACACCTGGGCTAGAGAACCCAAGTGCACAGGCTAACTAACTAATGTCCTCAAAGCGTAAATACGTAAACGTGGCACGCAGGCCAAAAGGGAAACTATCTACTTCTAAGTTCTAGCGCACTCTAGTGACTTAATCTTCTGTGCCTGAAAGCCAAATATATCTGTTCAGCTTGAGATGCTGGTAACCCACTCCAACGCGTTGAAATACAATGCATATAGAGATATATATAGATATACGAAAACCATTTTGAGCATGAAGATATATCCTACGAACACTAGCTTTAAAACCGGGAATGACTCGACAGATAAGGCTAGACATAAGCACAGTTATAACGAGCATATGAAGTTCACAACAGATAAGGCAGATAAGGCAAAGCATAAACAATGATCATAACCCAACATGAACAATCCCCAATATAAAACCCATAGTCACATCCCCCAAGACAATCGTAATCACAACTCGTCCATGTCACAACACATAACACACTTTGTTGGCGCCACAGGACCAATTGCATGCCCATACATGAGGGTCAGCGCATATAGCTCTGACACGGCCCCGCAGCACCCTGCCCCGTATCGCAACACGGAGGGGTCGATCGCAACCGACCGATGAACCGCAGCTCATCATAGTGTTTGATCGCAACCAAACAGTGGACCGCAGCCCAAGAGA
Organism: Ipomoea nil; assembly: GCF_001879475.1. NCBI lineage: Eukaryota > Viridiplantae > Streptophyta > Magnoliopsida > Solanales > Convolvulaceae > Ipomoea > Ipomoea nil. The sequence continues at coordinate 712,264 of NW_017618708.1, read as the reverse complement.
ATGTCATCTGACCGCAGCCAGGAAAAAGGACGAACCGCAGCTCGTATAGAAACGTTTGATCGCAACCAAACGGTGGACCGCAGCCCAAGAGTATCAATCTGACCGCAGCCAGCTTCTGAACCGCAGCTCAGGATAACCAATCCGATCGCAACCGAATTGGGGTAACACACACATAACACATAGCAAGCACATGCAACCCACATTACACATTAGGAAGGGGGAGAAAACGTATAACAAAACCTATGCGTGATCCATCACTTACTAAGAATGGTCCTAAGGGGTTCATACTTCTTCCACCTAGGTCAACGGGATACCAATTCAACTAGCATGCAATATAATAGACTCATAAACCTACGAACGGTACCCGAAACATCAAACTAGACATAGGCACGATAAACGGAGTCCGTTGGGACACCACGGGGAACGGGGAACATCAAACGGGGAAGCCGGGATCCCGGGTGGGATGAATTTCCAGCGGGTAGCCGGTGGGTGGGGGCCACCCGCCGGCTGCCCGCCGGAGAATACTGTTCCGGGCAGCGGGTCGCCGGCGGGCAGCTGCCCGCCCGCCGGCCACCCGCTGCCGGGCGGTGCTTCACGGCCGTGGGTAGGTGGCGGGTCCCCTACCCCCCACCTACCCCCACTGACTCTTTTCACACACTTTACGCCCCGGGAACCGTTGTGGAACTCGAAACCATGCTTAGACACTTTACAACGCAATTAACGACAACACGTAGACAATTAACGAATCAAATACAAGAAACGAACGGCACATAACCTATCATGCTTTTCTAAATATAATCAACACCCAAACATGCGATTTCCCCACCCGATAATCCAAGAATAAGATCATACGATACAACCTAGGGTTCTAATCACTTTTATATCAACAAGAATACGGTTCGTCTTCTAATTGCAAGATTCGGTAAGAATAACACATAAACATCAAGAGCATCACACAATTATCAAGAACGACACATAATCATCAAGAACTCCATATAATTATCAAGAACACCATAGTTATCAAGAATCTCCCAATATCAAGATCATCAAGATCTCCCATGGGATCTTCACATCAATTACCAATAATAATCATCATAACTCGCCAATATACAATAATATGGGGAAACCCTAAGGGGGAATTATAACTATGAAAATAGGTTTTGTTGAGACATGGGTTACCTCTTAGCCTTAATTAATTCCTTGGCTACGAAGGATCTTTCTTTAAGCTTCCTTGCTTTCTTGATTTCTCCTAAGGGGATCCTTGGAGCTCTTTTGGGGTGGTGGGGCGTTATTCTTGTGGGAGGAGTTCTAGGTGCTTCCTAAGTTCCCTATTTATAGATCTAGGGATCTTATTTAGGGTCTAATCTTATTGGGATTAGGGGTTGGGTTTATATAGGAGGGCCCATGGGCTACGGTGGGCCTTTTTCCCTAATTAATCATTATAATTTATTCTTTCTCTTGGGCTATTAATTAATTAATTAATTGGTTTTAGGACTCGTAACACGGGGTGTTACACTAGTCATTCGGGTCACATCTTTTGATGAAATCTCACGCTCTTTATAAGGTACTATCTCGGGAAATATAGTTTCACTCTTCTCAACTGATATCACTATGGACAAGGGAAAAGCAATGGCTCTCACAACCGAAAGTCTGTCTAGAAAAGCTAAATCCAAGAATGCTTCTCACCATGAACCAAAGAATTCATTGCTGGAGGGTTCATCTTCAGTTGATGGATCCACCAAGGTCTCAAATCTATCTGAGTTTCTCACGCTTGTAAAGCTTGCACCTCACCTCAAAAATGATGACATGTACATGGCTACTTATGCTGCTGCTGAGGCTCATGTAAAGGCCGAACTGGATGACATGGAAATACGAGGTCTTTCAAGAGATGCAATGGGAACGGATCATGAAACAATCATAGCCGAAGTGTTCGCTCTTGAGGTGCGAAAGAAGGAATACTTTGAAAACGCTCGAAAGAAGAGGGCTGCCATGGAGTAAAGTCTCATGGTTCGTAAATCACGAGAGATGTAGTAACAGTTGTCACTGTCCTTGTTTTGTGTAATAAAACATCTCTCGGGCTATGCACTTTCGTTGCATGTCTTGTATAAGATTTGTCTGACTTTATTTGTCCTACAAATCTTTTGTTATGTGAAGTTTATCTTCCTTCGGTTTTCAGTCGTATTTAAGACGCTTCCTATTAAGTTTCTCATCTGAACCGTTTAGAAGTTTCATCATGGGGATCGTGTGGCCAAGGAAAATGATCCACTACCCCACGATGACTGACAGATGAATTGATGGGCATTTAAGCCTCGTACAGGCACTTGAGTGGAATTCTCTCCATATTTAATATGGTATGATCAAATCTAATCTGCGCATGATCTTATCACTCTCATATAATCAGATCAGTTACCTTTTGAAGAAGTGGAACCGGTTGAAAATTTGAAATTCAAACCATCCACCCCAAAAATGGGTTACCCGTATTTGAATACCCGGAAACAAGTGAAACCCTACATAAACCCTCTCCCCTCCATACTTCACCCCTTTCATTCATTCTCCGTCTCAAAACTATACTGCCATACTTGTATTCATTCAACACTTCATAATGGCAACGAAATCTCAAGTTACCCCCTCCGATACAGAACCAAAAACCCCAACCACCTTGGAAATTCCTTCCTTCCCTACGGAAGATATACGATTTATCGAATCTAGGGCTCCACTTATTGTCGAAGGAAGCATGTGGGATGCTCATGGGTTTCTCGAATATGTTCTTGATCGCGAGTTTGGAGAAAATATCATCAATCTGCTTACAGAAACTGGGCTATACAGGTTTATCACTCATCTCTATACTTTATGGTACCCTACTGATGTTGCTCAATTTTATATGAATGCAACTGTCTCCTCCGATTCTCTAACCATCACGTCTAGAGTTCACAATCATCAAGTGATTATAACATCAGATGACATAAGAGCGGCATATGATTTTCCTCAGAGGGATGAGACATACAAGCCCAACCTCTCTTTCTACCACTACGACCCCAGTGAGTTTTATGATACCATCAAGAACAACCATGCACCCTTGAAAATGGAGATTACATGGCCTTTGAATAAGAAGTGGTTTCGTCTGAACTATGAATTCACTGTGGATATCTTCAATAAGATCGTAGATCACAAAACGTCTGGAACAGATGATATCATAAAGGAGAAGCTGAAAATGCTGTATGCATTCCTCTACAAACACGAAGTCGACTGGTCGAAAGTTATCTTCAACAACCTTGTTCATACCGTAACCTTCAACATAAAAAGTCCCGGTGACATCACAAAGAAACTGGGATATGGATTCTTGGTTAGTCACCTACTTATCACAAAGGATGTCCTTATGAGACCAGGAATTCGGCCAGGACCAAAAGCCTGCCACATGAAGCAGAAGCCCTCCGGTTATGACAAACAGAAAGCCTTAGAGCTGGGAATTCCTTTGGAAATGGTAAAATCCAAACGAAAATCAAGGACGCCGAAAGAGTCAGAAGATGACCAACCAAAGCCGAAAAGGCAAAAGAAGGAAAAGGGCTCTTCTCGGGTTAAGTCGAAAAAGGAAGTTGTCAGTACACCCACTCCCACATCTCCAAAATCTCCCACAGAAAAGAAAACTCCTACCTCACCTATTCCTCCTCCAGACACAATTGTTGTCGAAGACTCATCTGATGAAGACAATTTGGCTCTGTCGAACCTCAGAAAAATGGGACGTTTTCGTTATCCTGTCAAAACGAAATTTGGCTCAACTCTCTCCCCGAAGGAAGATGACACACCGAAAGAAACATTCTCTCAGGGGGAAGAAGATACGAGAGAAGCACCTTCTCAGGGGGAAGGCCAGCCGAAAGAAATTTCTCCAGAAAAACCTTCTGAACAACAAGTGCCAAACCTTGGCCTCAGTTCTCATCAAGTCCTTCATCCACAAGAACCCATTTCAGCAGAGCGAAATATTCAAAGTTCGACACAAGAACCTGCTGCTATGGACACGGAGGCCGGTCACTTAAGTCTTCCACAAGAGCCTGGCTTGCCAGCAAAGACGAAAGAAGTGGCTGCTGAATTGACTAAAGTTCCGTCTCTTCCACAAGAACCTACCTTTGCAGAGCTGGTACCAGATACTCTGACACAAGAACCTGCACTGGTAGCTGAGGAAAATCGAGAGATCCCAAATGTGATCACTGATCCAGAAGTGGTGATCACACAACCAGTTGTTAGACCCATTCCTCCATCTCCAGATCAATTGCTTCGTGAGTCTATTGAAAATGACTACAACCGAGTGTTGCAATGGCAAAAATGGCGCACAACCCCTTGGACATGTTCATTGAAACTTTTGAAGCCATGAAAGATGAAGAAAAGTTTGCTCTAGAGTGGATTGACACGAAGGATGTCAATGACGCACTGCGTCTTGAAACAATAAGACGAGTGTTTTCTTACAAAATGTCCAATTGCACTCTCAGAAAGGATAAAGCTCCGATGTGCATTGAGCTCAACAAACCTCCATTGGACCCAGCATTTGAAGAAGAAATGAAGATGGTTCGATATGCTATATTGATATCTAAAGTCAAAACCATCCTGGAGAAAGAACATCAAAATGATCCTAACTGCAACGTCAGTGGCTTGAAAGATGAGCAATGCCGAGAGATTGACATGGCCGAAGAAGAAGATGAAAAGAGTAATGACGAAGATGAAGGCGAAACTGACGATGTCGAGGATGCAGATGATGAGAACGATGATGATGACGATGACAATGATGATTCGGGTAATGACGGCGATAATAAGGTTGACCCAACCTATGACAGTGAATCTCCTCTCTTGGTCGGTCCTGATTACGACACTGTTCCCAAAAGATCTGCAGCACAAAAATCACCCAACAGTGATGACACAAGGGAAGCATCACAAGAAGTTGAAGACGTTTCAATTGATCATCCTGATGATCTGTCTCGAGCTCTCGTCCCACATGTTCAACCCACGGACGAGACTCCGATAAAACGAGAGGAAGAAGTTGTACGTGAGGGCAAACTGGAAGCCTCACCAATCCTTCTTAGCTCAGCTAGTGGTGGCAAAAAGGATGCACCACTTCAAGAAGACCTGGTGGAAACCCCACAAACCAATATTGAAGATGACTCTCCTCCAGTGTCCCCACGAAAAGTCATTAACCTCAAGAGGGATACAGTACATGCTGCCAAAATTACACATCAGCAATACATGACCCTTCGGCAATGGGACACCGTAGTTCTGGAAAACTTATCCAAGAAGGTGGATCGGTTGATGGCTGCTCAAGCTTAGTCTCGTCCGCCACCACAAGAGCTATCTCAACCTCCACCTCAAGCTAAACCTGACTAACAATTCAACAAGCAATTGGCTAAGGAACTCCATGAACTTCATACCTCTGTCAACAAAGTGGCTCGTCAACAGCACGAACATAAACACTCCCACTATAGCCTCATAGAGCGTGTTGACTTAGCTTACTCAAAGATAGAGACTTCACAAGACAATACATACCAACTGGGACAGTATGCTCTTCAAATTCTCAGGTATGCTCAAGACATTCTGAATGCAGTTAATAAACTTTCCACTATGCCTCCTACCACGTGTGCCGATGATGCCAAAAAGGGGGAAAAGCAAAATCATGATGATAAGGATGATGATCATCCGAGGGAGAACACGAGAGAACGCTCTCCATCTCATGCACCAAGAGACTCTAGGCAAAGAAGTACAAATCCATCATATCCTCCATCCAAGTCTCGTGGTCACCATCCTTCCCAGTCAAGGCATTATTCAAATCGTGGTCATTCTCAACCCAGATCACAGCCTTTCAAGCCTCGTCAATCCTATGGTTCTGAATCAAAATATGCATTCACTGGGCTCTCCAAGAGAGAAAAGACGAACCTAAGGCAGAAACTCATGAAGAACAACAAGGTAACTATGGATGGCGTAGGAAACTTTGTGGAGTACAGACCTTATGAAGAAGGCAGTGGAAAACGTTTTGAGGGTTGCAATGTCCCTATCTGGCTGAAGACAAAGGACAATCACACTAGACAACATCACATAAGCACCCAAAACGAAAGGATCAAGAGACAAAACAGAGAACTATGGGAGAAACACGAAGAAGAAACCCAAAAGAGAGAGCATGAACTGGAGGAAAGAGAGAGTAAAGAAGCTTATTGAAGATCTCACGAAAGTAACAAAACACTCTGAGCATGGTGTCATCTACAATGCAGCTTTCAAAGTGCATGCCGAGTCTGGAAAAAGCTACAGAGAATGAATGAATTCCTTTGAACTCATCTCATGGTGGAAGGCTGGAATAATTGCAGGAGCAAACATTCGCGAGCCTTACAAAAATTACATAAGTCTCAACATTTGAGGAAAATACGAAGATCTAGTCAAGACAAATCCAATCAAGATCTTTAGAGAACGAATCAACAAGGAGATCGACACCGACAGAATGCTCAAACAGCAAGAGGAAAGGGACATTCGTGAACGAAAAGAAGCTAAGCTACAGAAGTCGAATCTTCTAGATCTGTAAGATGCTCTTCTTTATGTCTTCCTTAAAAAGCTTTTGTAATGATCTTTATCTTTATATAAAGTACTTGTTGTTACACATCTCGTGTCACTTGTCTGAGTTACTTGTCTTTGTCATACTTGTTATTTGCATTTATCTAGAAAAGACTTGTAAACTCTTGAGGATGGCTGACTTGTAATAGAAAATCCGTTATGGAACCTTTTATCAGCCTTATAAGAAGAGTATAGGTTTTGGCATCATCAAAAAGGGGGAAATTGTTAGGAACACTTCTATTAGGATTTTGATGATACCAATGTAACCTAGAAAGTAGACACCTAACCGTTATTACTTTTAATCACCGCTTTCGTCTAGACACCTAACCGTTATTACTTTTAATCACCGCTTTCGTCCTAGACGAAAGTTGCCATAACTTACATGTAATTCGTGTTAAGCTAGTCAAACACACGAAGACGAGTTATTCTTAGTTGTTAGGGTTATCAAGACGAAAGAAGACACGAAGCATGAAGCAACTGCAACAAGAGTTTACCAGGAGTTGTCACTTAGCACGAAAGGACACTCTTATTGATGACAATCCTTCAAGACATTCCTTCTCATCAATAGCTAGAAGAATGTCTCCACTCTCTGACTTGACAACATCCTCGGAACAAAAGGACCTCAACTTCTGGGACACGCATACCAAGGAATATTAAATGAAGATGTACTATTTCCTGAAGCTAAAGGACAAAACCCTAAGGCTCTCCATGCCATCAACGGCTACAAGGTACAACCTCATTAATGGAGCATTTAATGCGGGAAGCTCCCCGGTCCTTACCCACTGGATAATAGGTTTAAAAATTCATCTCCCTCCAACGGATGAATTTTTCCTCAACTATATAAACCCACCTTCACCAACTAAGAAGGTGCTGGTTCTTATCACTCGATCTATCTATAAGCAAAAGCTCTTAAACGCTCTCAGCTCTCTTAAGCTTTTGTGAACCAGTGTTAAGGTGCAAGGATACATGAAGAAGTTCATTGATACTCATCTTACACCTTAAAGAAGTCTTGCAACTTGTACGAAGCAATCATTCCTCATCAGTCAAGACTTCATCACGTTGGAGAAATCAGAAATTATTTTCTACCAACCTCAACTCTGAAGAAGACGTTGATAGAGGCGGAGTAAACTCGCGGAGTTGAAAAACCTACGAACGCTGTCCGGCTTAGTGATCAAGGAAGTCTTTGTGTAATTGTACTAATGAGTGATAGTACAATCCTTCCATAAGTTGTGGAAGAAGAGTGGAGTAGGCAAAGTTGGCCGAACCACTATAAAAACTATCGTCTCCTTATCTTCTCATTTACTTTATTTATTTCCTGCATCATATCATCTCTCACGAAAGTTCCCTAATAACGACAATTAAGTTGGCAGCTATCATTCCTCCGGCCAAGTTGATATCTGATTTGTTTTTTAGTGGCGATCGTAGAAGTAAAAATTTCTTGCAGAATATACGATCTTACAATAATATTTTCAGTTTTACATCAATGGGTGGTCGAATTGATAAACAAGTAAATTCTGGATCATCTCCACCAATCTTTTGCTTGAACGGTCAAAATTTTCATTTGATGGGGAGTTTATTACCCATTGAAGGTAATTCAGCCAAATTCGCACAGCTACACATTCATGACTCTGAAAATGAAGTTATGAATAGAATTAGTGCTGTCAGGTATGTATACTAATTGTTTCAATATATTTGTTTAATCAACTTTTCAAATTCATTTTACTTTGAAAATTTTATAATTTTGAAGGAATGAAAGTGATGTACAAGACTTACACCCTCAAATTGTTGCTGATATTCAAGCTATTTTAGATGATTGCAATGTTTTGGTTAAGTCATTTCGAATGGCGAAAGAAGCAATCCAGTCAAATCCAAGAGTAGAAGTTAAAATGAAGTTGATTGGGAAGCGTAGCACATATGCCCGTACATATAATTTGCCCACAGTTTCTGAAGTTTTTGCACTTATTGATTGGGACTTGGATGCGCATCTCGGTGAGTGAGATATATTAGTGGAAACAAAGTATGGATTGTTGAAGAGGATTAGTGAACTCAATCCAGCTTATCTTCCATTACAGTATCCATTGTTGTTTCCATATGGTGAAGATGGTTATAGGGAGGATATTGGCTTCAACATTGTTCGAGTAGTTGAAAATGGATCTAGACACCGTATTTCACCTCGCGAGTATCTTGCTTTTCGTATTCATGAGCGTTTATCAGAAGTTTCAACAATTTTATATGCTCGGAGATTATTTCAACATTTTTTGGTCGACGGTTACACCATGGTTGAAGCTGGTCGATTATTGTATACTCGCACCAATAAAAAATCTTTAAGGTGTGGAGCTTATCAGGGATTGTCTGATGAGTTAACACGAGGTGATGTTGAGCCCGGTCGTCATGGTAAACGAGTTATTCTTCCTTCTAGCTTTACTGGAGGTGCTAGGTATATGATTCAGAACTACCAAGATGCCTTAGCGATTTGTGGATGGATTGGTTATCCTAATTTATTTATTACATTTACATGTAATCCAAAGTGGCCTGAAATAGAGAGGTATTTGGGAGAGCGATATTTGAGTGCTGTTGATCCACCTGATAACGTATGTCGGTTATTTAAAATGAAATTGGATGCGTTGATTAGGGAGATCCGTTCTGGATTAGTTTTTGGTAATGTAACTGCAGGTACGTATTTTACTTTTTCTACATATACAAGAGAATCATTCTTATCTTATTTTTAATTTGTGTTTTAATACTTCTTTATGTAGTTATTTATACTGTTGAGTTCCAAAAAAGAGGACTTCCGCATGCCCATATATTGATATTTCTGAGCCAAGAAGATGGTCAAGCTTTATGTCAAAATATTGATACTATCATTTCAGCTGAAATTCCAAATAAGGAAGTAGATAGTGAGTGTTATAAGGTTGTTGAGGAGTTTATGATTCATGATCCTTGTGGTCATCTTAGGAAGAATTCTCCGTGTATGGTCAATGGTCGTTGTTCTAAACATTTTCTAAAGAAGTTTGTAGACTCTTCAAATTTTGATCAAGATGGTTATCCCATTTATAAACCAAGAGATGATGGAAGGTTTGTTAAGAAAAATGGAATTGAGCTGGATAACAGATTTGTTGTACCACATAACAAATATTTGTTGCTTAAATACAGAGCACATATCAATATTGAGTGGTGTAACCAGTCCCGTTCTATCAAGTACATATTTAAGTATGTCAACAAGGGGCATGATCGAGTTACAACTCATTTCTACAAAAGTTCTGATGATTTAGAGAAAGGTCAAATTGTAGATGAGATATCTATGTTCTATGATTGTCGTTACATATCTGCATGCGAAGGAACATGGCATTTATTATGATATGACATTCAATTCCGAGTTCCTGCACTTGAGAGGTTGAGTTTCCATTTTCCTAATCAACAATTAGTTGTTTATGGCGATGATGATTGTGTTGATAATATTTTGAGTCGCCCGAGTGTTGGAGAAAGTATGTTTTTAGCTTGGTTTGAAGCTAATAAAAAGTTTGCAGAAGCTAAAGAGTTAACTTATGGTCAGATGCGGAACAAATTTGTTTGGAAAAAAGGATGTTAGAGAGTGGCATCTTAGTCGTAAGGGATTTGCTATTGGACGTATGTTTTTTGTTCCGCTAGGTTCTGGTGAAATTTATTATCTAAGGTGTTTGTTGAACTTGGTTCGTGGTGCAACATGTTATGAAGATCTTCGTATTGTTGAGGGGGTGCAGTATAGTTCGTTTCGAGATGCATGCTATGGTCGTGGTTTATTAGCAGATGACAAGGAATATGTTGATGCGATTAATGAAGCAAGTAAATGGGCATCAACAACTTCTATGAGGGGACTATTTGTTACTATGCTTACTTCAAACGTTCTTATTCGACCAGAAGTTGTTTGGGAGGCAGTATGGATATTCTTAGCTGAAGATGCGGAGTTCAACCAACGGAAACTACTAGATAAACCAGGTTTTTTTTATTTATTTATATTCTTTTGTAACTTAAATACTTACATTTTATTAACATGGTTGTGCTATATTGGATCGTCAGATGTAAGTATCATTTCGATCTTATTTTCTTTTTTAGGTTTAACCCTAACAGATGAAGAAAAGGCTAACTATGCTTTGGTGGAAATTGAAAAGCTTTTACGTGTATTGGAAAAAAGTATGTCTTGCTTTCCATCTATGCATGTGCCAAATATGAGTTCCTCAGCTTCTCATGGAAATCAGTTGTTAGATGAAGAATTGTCATATGAATGTGATGCTCTTAAAGTTGAACATGAGAATTTGGTAGAGAAATTGACAGATGAACAGAAACATGTCTATGACATAGTTCTTAGAGATGTTGCGAATGCTGGGTCTGGTTTATTTTTTGTTTATTGGTACTGAGGAACTGGTAAAACCTTTGTTTGGAAAACACTATCAGCTGCTCTGAGTTCTGAGGGTCACATCGTCTTAACTGTCGCCTCAAGTGGTATTGCTTCTCTACTTTTTCCAGGTGGTCGAACTGCTCATTCCCGATTTTCTATACCTATTAATATAACTTAAGATTCTACATGTAACATCTCTCAAGGGAGTGATTTGGCTAATCTAATTATAAACTCCAAACTTATTATTTGGGATGAAGCTCCGATGATGCATAAACATACTTTGAGGCTTTAGACCGAACCATGAGAGATTTATTACGGTTTGTGAATCCTTTGAGTACAGAAATGACATTTGGATGAAAAACAATGGTTCTTGGTGGTGATTTTCGACAAATACTGCCTGTGATTCCTAGGGGAACAAGACAAGATATTGTTGGAGCAAGCATCAATTCATCTTATCTCTGGCAAAATTGTAAGGTTCTAAGATTGACTAAGAATTTGAGACTACAAAGATTGGCAAATGATGACAGTGCTGAAGATATCAATTCATTTTCGAAGTGGATAGCTGGTATAGGTGATGGTTTGATTGGTGTGCCAAATGATGGGTGTGCAGTAATAAATATTCCGGAACAAAATGTATTGCGGCCACATGGAGATTCGATATCAGCTATAGTAAATAGAACATTCCCGGAATTTTGCTCAGGTAATTTTGATATGGAATCTCTTAATGGTCGAGCTATTTTGGCTCCAACTTTGGATTTAGTGCATGAAATCAATGATTACATGAGTGGCTTGAATCCGACAGCTATTAGAACTTATTTCAGTTCTGATTCTATTTGCGAATCAGATTCTGGTGTCGACACTTTAGCTGGTTTATGTTGGTGATAATGAACCACAATCGATTTAATATCCCAAAAATAATATTTATATATACACACACTAGTATATAAAATATTATTGGATATTTATCCGAAATATATATATACACACAAATATATATAAAACGGATCCAAAGGTTATATATACATGTATATCTACGAAAAAAATATACCAATATATATATCAACCAAAATTGAAACTAATAATCCTCAGATTATGAGTCCAATCCAAATAAAATATCAAAAGAGGGAGAACGGATTTTTGCTTAAAAGCATAATCCAAAACAAGAAAGAAGGAGAAGGAAGAAAGAAATGTACGAGTTAGGCGAGTGCCTTTCTTTCCTTAAAACCTTATTTGCCACCTCCCAAAAGTGCTAGGAGCGTTGTGGCCTAGGCTTCCCAGGATAAAACGTACAACGGTTCGACATTTGAGCACCCAAACGAACGAACCCGGCGAACAAGAGCGCGGGTAAAACACAGCTTCAAGAATGGAGTAGAAGCAGAAGTATTTTGAGGCTTGGAAAAATTATTTTCTTGTGTGTACCAAAAGCTACTGCTCAACTCCTTCTTATATAGGGAGTGAGGAGTGAATAGCCTTTATTATGGCATTTAGGGGCATCCCTACAATTCCTGTAACATCCACCATTTACACAGGTTTTAATTCAAAAATTGAATTTTGAATTAATTAAAATTAAATCCAGTAACAGCTGATGAATTAGAACCCAACAGTCATAGCAGGAATATGCTTTCTGGTTCGTGTATATTGTGAATGTTTCGGCCACTGCAATTTTCAATGTTTCGGCCATTTGGCCGAAACTTGAGATTTCAAAGTTTCGGCCAAAAGTGGCCAAAACTGCCAATTTGCAATTTCATTGCAAATTGGCCAAATGTGGCTCAATAATTTCGGCCACTATGGCCGAAACTAACAAACTAACACAATAACAATAGTTTCGGCCACTTGGCCGAAACTAACAGTAACAACACGAAATTTCATGGCTTTGTCTGAATTGGAAAATGAAACCGAATGGCATAACTTAGCCCGACGCACACGAGATTAGGCTTGATCCAAGCCTTTTCGAACTCACTCTAGGATTTGATTTGCACCCCGCCACCCCCCCGCCGCGCGCGAGAGAGAGCCTCTATGCTATACAATTCAATAAGCTTAAAAAGAGCTCTTGTATAAATAGTGGGGCAAATCCTCTTCCCAAACCAATGTGGGACAAAAGCTCACTTTTTCCCTTCATTTTCCAACTCAAATGGGTCTACTTTGAGAATCAATATCTCATTCACCCATTATCCGTTTTGAGCGTACAATATATCAATCTCTTCGTCTCACTACGAAGAACCCGAATCCACTTTGACCCGACCCAAATCAGAAGTGGACCCCACTGATAATTGTACCACAAAATAGCCGCTTAATATGTCATTTTATGCTATTTTAAGCTATTTTTTTCCAACAGTTTACATACTACAGAGTTTCTTAACATGTTGAAATGCTCGTGTATTCAAAATCATTGTCTTATGTTGCAAGTTGGATCACCAGTTATGTTGTTGCAAAACATTGACTACACTCTTGTCTTGTGTAATGGTATGAGATTAGTCATTACTAAATTGGGAGATCATGTTGTTGAAGCGAAAGTGACGTCAGGAATTAGTATGGGTACACGAGTTTTAATTCCAAGATTTTCATTGACACCGTCAGCTCCTCGATTGCCATTTAAGTTCCAAAGGAGGCAATTCCCTTTAATGTTGTCATATGCAATGACCATAAATAAGAGTCAAGGACAAAGTCTTACATATGTTGGCTTACTTCTGAAAAAACCTGTTTTTGTGCATGGACAATTGTATGTGGCTTTGTCTAGAGTTAACAATCCAAAGGGTCTTAAAGTGGTTGTTTTAAGTGAGAATGGGGAGTATTATTCTTCAACTGTAAATGTTGTGTACCACGAGGTTTTTAAAAATTTGTAATTAAGTATATATATTTATTCCAATGTGTTTGACTTTTTTATATTTACTATTGTTTTGAACCTTTTTGTACTGCATATTTCACATTTTTATACTGCAGAATTTTATGGGCATTTTTATTTCAAATGTTATTTATAATTTAGTATAATTTTTACCTCTTCCGTGATCATTGATAAATCTTCCAACGATCACGAGTTAAACATCACATAGCAATTATAGAAGAGTTGGCTTAGTCTTTTCTATTCTTCGACTTTCAAATTTAACCATTCGTGGTCCAAGTTAACCACCTGTGGTGCTTCAACTATTAAATTTTAACCAACCATGGTCCTTTCAAGAGGATCACGACTGGTTAAATTAAATTTAAAAACTTGAAGGAGCATGGGTGGTTAACTTGGACCACGAATGGTTAAATTTGAAAGTCGAAGGATCACAGATGGTCAATTCGAAAGTTTAAGACTAAACGTCACAAAACCATAATACTCGGATGACCTCAAATAGTATTAACTCAATGGTTAAATTTGTTGCAAGTATGCTATACTTTGATCTCTTGTATGATTTAGGGTTCAATTATGCTTGAGAAACTTTGGAATTATATTGTGTGTAGCTATAAAAATAGGACACGCAAGCAATTAGATACACTACTTACAATTTCAATCTCACTTTTAGTAAATGGGATTGGAAGAAGATTCACATTAATTTGTAGGTTATTTGTTTGCTAAATTGTTCCATTTAAAATTGAATTGCCAAAAGAATATGAGTCTTTGCTAATGGGTAGTCCAATGACTGTGAATATCATTGACACCATTGTTACCTCTTCCGTGATCGTTGCTAAATCTTTCAATGATCACGAGTTAAACATCATATAGCATTTATAGAAGAGTTGGCCTACTCTTTTCTATTGTTTCATTACTTGCTACTTGGATTGTTTCCATTATATCCCTATGTTAATTTGTGAGAACTGCTTTTGATTTATTAACTTGTCCACACTTCACTTGCTTTCTATTTGACATTTCTTTTGGCCCACTCTTTAAAAATGATATCTGATGTGAAAATAAACTTTCAAACAAACATTACCACTAAAATTTACACCTCATAGTGGATTCGTGGTGTAATGGTAGCGTGTCTGACTCTAGATTAGAAGGTTGCGTGTTCAATTTACGTTGGGTTCAATTCCCCTATCCATCATGGATTATCTTTTTCCTCACCATAACGTTGGAATTTAGAATATTATTACACTATAACAAAATAACAATTTAACAGCCCGTTTAGCTCAGTTGGTAGTGCGCAAGGCTATTAACCTTGTGGTCGTGGGTTCGAGCCCTATGGTGGGCGTTTTCGTATTTCCACTAGGCTACCATTTCTCTATATTAGATTATTTCCTCTCCAATATACAAAATCAGAAAACGTGAAATAGTGAGAAGGAGACACACCAACTAAGAAACCGCCATTAAAGCATTATATATAATTTTAAAAAATGTTTTAAGAGTTAATACCATCCGAGGTCCTTGAAGTATAGTTGTTTTGCCACGTTTAATTAGTCCTAAACTTTTAAATTGAAAATATGTGATTTTTCGACTTTCAAATTTAACCATTCGTGATCCAGGTTAACCACCTATGGTGCTTCAACTATTAAATTTTAAACCAACCATTGTCCATTCAAGAGGATCACGACTGGTTAAATTAAATTTAAAAACTTGAAGGAGCATGGGTGGTTAACTTGGACCACGAATGGTTAAATTTGAAAGTCGAAGGATCACAGATGGTCAATTCGAAAGTTTAAGACTAAACGTCACAAAACCATAATACTCGGATGACCTCAAATAGTATTAACTCAATGGTTAAATTTGTTCCAAGTATGCTATACTTTAATCTCTTGTATGATTTAGGGTTCAATTATGCTTGAGAAACTTTGGAATTATATTGTGTGTAGCTATAAAAATAGGACACACATGCAATTAGATACACTACTTACAATTTCAATCTCACATTTAGTAAATGGGATTGGAAGAAGATTCACATTAATTTGTAGGTTATTTGTTTGCTAAATTGTTCCATTTAAAATTGAATTGCCATAAGAATATGAGTCTTTGCTAATGGGTAGTCCAATGACTGAGAATATCATTGACACCATTGTTACCACTTCCGTGATCGTTGCTAAATCTTTCAATGATCACAAGTTAAACATCACATAGCATTTATAGAAGAGTTGGCCTACTCTTTTCTATTGTTTCATTACTTGCTACTTGGATTGTTTCCATTATATCCCTATGTTAATTTGTGAGAACTGCTTTTGATTAATTAACTTGTCCACGCTTCACATGCTTTCTATTTGACATTTCTTTTGGCCCACTCTTTAAAAATGATATCTGATGTGAAAATAAACTTTCAAACAAACATTACCACTAAAATTTACACCTCACAGTGGATCCGTGTCGCAATGGTAGCGCGTCTAACTCCAGATCAGAAGGTTGCGTGTTCGATTCACATTGGGTTTAATTCCCCTATCCATCACGGATTATCTTTTTCCTCACCATAACGTCGGAATTTAGAATATTATTAAACTATAACAAAATAACAACTTAACAGCCCGTCTAGCTCAGTTAGTAGTGCGCAAGCGTACCACACCTTGTGGTCGTGGGTTCGAGCCCCATGGTGGACATTTTCGTATTTCCACTAGGCTACCATTTGTCTATATTACATTATTAACACTCCAATATACAAAATCAGAATACGTGAAATAGTGAGAAGGAGACACACCAACAAAGAAACCGCCATCAAAGCATTATATATAATATTAAAAAATGTTTAAAGAGTTAATACCATCTGAGGTCCTTGAAGTATAGTTGTTTTTCCACGTTTAATTAGTCCTAAACTTTTAAATTGAAAATATGTGATTCTTCGACTTTCAAATTTAACCATATGTGGTCCAAGTTAACCACATGTGGTGCTTCAACTATTAAATTTTAACCAACCATTATACTTTCAAGAGGATCACGACTGCTTAAATTAAATTTAAAATCTTGAAGGAGCATGGGTGGTTAACTTGGACCACGAATCGTTAAATTTGAAAGTCGAAGGATCACTGATGGTCAATTCGAAAGTTTAAGACTAAACGTCACAAAACCATAATACTCGGATGACCTCAAATAGTATTAACTCAATGGTTAAATTTGTTGCAAGTATGCTATACTTTGATCTCTTGTATGATTTAGGGTTCAATTATGCTTGAGAAACTTTGGAATTATATTGTGTGTAGCTATAAAAATAGGACACGCATGCAATTAGATACACTACTTACAATTTCAATCTCACTTTTAGTAAATGGGATTGGAATAAGATTCACATTAATTTGGAGGTTATTTGTTTGCTAAATTGTTCCAATTAAAATTGAATTGCCATAAGAATATGAGTCTTTGCTAATGGGTAGTCCAATGACTGAGAATATCATTGACACCATTGTTACCTCTTCCGTGATCGTTGCTAAATCTTTCAATGATCACGGGTTAAACATCACATAGCATTTATAGAAGAGTTGGCCTACTCTTTTCTATTGTTTCATTACTTGCTACTTGGATTGTTTCCATTATATCCCTATGTTAATTTGTGAGAACTGCTTTTGATTAATTAACTTGTCCACGCTTCACATGCTTTCTATTTGACATTTCTTTTGGCCCACTGTTTAAAAATGATATCTGATGTGAAAATAAACTTTCAAACAAACATTACCACTAAAATTTACACCTCACAGTGGATCCGTGTTGCAATGGTAGTGCGTCTAACTCCAGATCAGAAGGTTGCGTGTTCGATTCACATTGGGTTTAATTCCCTTATCCATCACGGATTATCTTTTTCCTCACCATAACGTCGGAATTTAGAATATTATTAAACTATAACAAATTAACAACTTAACAGCCCGTCTAGCTCAGTTAGTAGTGCGCAAGGCTACCACACCTTGTGGTCGTGGGTTCGAGCCCCATGGTGGACATTTTTGTATTTCCACTAGGCTACCATTTGTCTATATTACATTATTAACACTCCAATATACAAAATCAGAATACGTGAAATAGTGAGAAGGAAACACACCAACTAAGAAACCGCCGTTAAAGCATTATATATAATTTTAAAAAATGTTTTATGAGTTAATACCATCTGAGGTCCTTGAAGTATAGTTTTTTTGCCACGTTTAATTAGTCCTAAACTTTTAAATTGAAAATATGTGATTTTTCGACTTTCAAATTTAACCATTCGTGGTCCAAGTTAACTACCTATGGTGCTTCAACTATTAAATTTTATCCAACCATTGTCCATTCAAGAGGATCACGACTGGTTAAATTAAATTTAAAAACTTGAAGGAGCATGGGTGGTTAACTTGGACCACGAATCGTTAAATTTGAAAGTCGAAGGATCACAGATGGTCAATTCGAAAGTTTAAGACTAAACGTCACAAAACCATAATACTCGGATGACCTCAAATAGTATTAACTCAATGGTTAAATTTGTTGCAAGTATGCTATACTTTGATCTCTTTTATGATTTAGGGTTCAATTATGCTTGAGAAACTTTGGAATTATAATGTGTGTAGCTATAAAAATAGGACACGCATGCAATTAGATAAACTACTTACAATTTCGATCTCACTTTTAGTAAATGGGATTGGAATAAGATTCACATTAATTTGGAGGTTATTTGTTTGCTAAATTATTCCAATTAAAATTGAATTGCCATAAGAATATGAGTCTTTGCTAATGGGTAGTCCAATGACTGAGAATATCATTGACACCATTGTTACCTCTTCCGTGATCGTTGCTAAATCTTTCAATGATCATGAGTTAAACATCACATAGCATTTATAGAAGAGTTGGCCTACTCTTTTCTATTGTTTCATTACTTGCTACTTGGATTGTTTCCATTATATCCCTATGTTAATTTGTGAGAACTGCTTTTGATTAATTAACTTGTCCACGCTTCACTTGCTTTCTATTTGACATTTCTTTGGGCCCACTCTTTAAAAATGATATCTGATGTGAAAATAAACTTTCAAACAAACATTACCACTAAAATTTACACCTCACAGTGGATCCGTGTCGCAATGGTAGCGCGTCTAACTCTAGATCAGAAGGTTGCGTGTTCGATTCACATTGGGTTTAATTCCCCTATCCATCACGGATTATCTTTTTCCTCACCATAACGTCGGAATTTAGAATATTATTACACTATAACAAAATAACAACTTAACAGCACGTCTAGCTCAGTTAGTAGTGCGCAAGGCTACCACACCTTGTGGTCGTGGGTTCGAGCCCCATGGTGGGCATTTTCGTATTTCCACTAGGCTACCATTTGTCTATATTACATTATTTACACTCCAATATACAAAATCAGAATACGTGAAATAGTGAGAAGGAAACACACCAACTAAGAAACCGCCCTTAAAGCATTATATATAATTTTAAAGAATGTTTTATGAGTTAATACCATCTGAGGTCCTTGAAGTATAGTTGTTTTGCCACGTTTAATTAGTCCTAAACTTTTAAATTGAAAATATGTGATTCTTCGACTTTCAAATTTAACCATTCGTGGTCCAAGTTAAAAACATGTGGTGCTTCAACTATTAAATTTTAACCAACCATTGTACTTTCAAGACGATCACGACTGGTTAAATTAAATTTAAAAACTTGAAGGAGCATGGGTGGTTAACTTGGACCACGAATCGTCAAATTTGAAAGTCGAAGGATCACAGATGGTCAATTCGAAAGTTTAAGACTAAACGTCACAAAACCATAATACTCGGATGACCTCAAATAGTATTAACTCAATGGTTAAATTTGTTGCAAGTATGCTATACTTTGATCTCTTTTATGATTTAGGGTTCAATTATGCTTGAGAAACTTTGGAATTATATTGTGTGTAGCAATAAAAATAGGACACACATGCAATTAGATACACTACTTACAATTTCAATCTCACTTTTAGTAAATGGGATTGGAATAAGATTCACATTAATTTGTAGGTTATTTGTTTGCTAAATTGTTCCAATTAAAATTGAATTGCCATAAGAATATGAGTCTTTGCTAATGGGTATTCCAATGACTGAGAATATCATTGACACCATTGTTACCTCTTCCGTGATCGTTGCTAAATCTTTCAATGATCATGAGTTAAACATCACATAGCATTTATAGAAGAGTTGGCCTACTCTTTTCTATTGTTTCATTACTTGCTACTTGGATTGTTTCCATTATATCCCTATGTTAATTTGTGAGAACTGCTTTTGATTAATTAACTTGTCCACGCTTCACTTGCTTTCTATTTGACATTTCTTTGGGCCCACTCTTTAAAAATGATATCTGATGTGAAAATAAACTTTCAAACAAACATTACCACTAAAATTTACACCTCACAGTGGATCCGTGTCGCAATGGTAGCGCGTCTAACTCCAGATCAGAAGGTTGCGTGTTCGATTCACATTGGGTTTAATTCCCCTATCCATCACGGATTATCTTTTTCCTCACCATAACGTCGGAATTTAGAATATTATTACACTATAACAAAATAACAACTTAACAGTACGTCTAGCTCAGTTAGTAGTGCGCAAGGCTACCACACCTTGTGGTCGTGGGTTCGAGCCCCATGGTGGGCATTTTCGTATTTCCACTAGGCTACCATTTGTCTATATTACATTATTTACACTCCAATATACAAAATCAGAATACGTGAAATAGTGAGAAGGAAACACACCAACTAAGAAACCGCCCTTAAAGCATTATATATAATTTTAAAGAATGTTTTATGAGTTAATACCATCTGAGGTCCTTGAAGTATAGTTGTTTTGCCACGTTTAATTAGTCCTAAACTTTTAAATTGAAAATATGTGATTCTTCGACTTTCAAATTTAACCATTCGTGGTCCAAGTTAAAAACATGTGGTGCTTCAACTATTAAATTTTAACCAACCATTGTACTTTCAAGACGATCACGACTGGTTAAATTAAATTTAAAAACTTGAAGGAGCATGGGTGGTTAACTTGGACCACGAATCGTTAAATTTGAAAGTCGAAGGATCACTGATGGTCAATTCGAAAGTTTAAGACTAAACGTCACAAAACCATAATACTCGGATGACCTCAAATAGTATTAACTCAATGGTTAAATTTGTTGCAAGTATGCTATACTTTGATCTCTTGTATGATTTAGGGTTCAATTATGCTTGAGAAACTTTGGAATTATATTGTGTGTAGCTATAAAAATAGGACACGCATGCAATTAGATACACTACTTACAATTTCAATCTCACTTTTAGTAAATGGGATTGGAATAAGATTCACATTAATTTGGAGGTTATTTGTTTGCTAAATTGTTCCAATTAAAATTGAATTGCCATAAGAATATGAGTCTTTGCTAATGGGTAGTCCAATGACTGAGAATATCATTGACACCATTGTTACCTCTTCCGTGATCGTTGCTAAATCTTTCAATGATCACGGGTTAAACATCACATAGCATTTATAGAAGAGTTGGCCTACTCTTTTCTATTGTTTCATTACTTGCTACTTGGATTGTTTCCATTATATCCCTATGTTAATTTGTGAGAACTGCTTTTGATTAATTAACTTGTCCACGCTTCACATGCTTTCTATTTGACATTTCTTTTGGCCCACTCTTTAAAAATGATATCTGATGTGAAAATAAACTTTCAAACAAACATTACCACTAAAATTTACACCTCACAGTGGATCCGTGTTGCAATGGTAGTGCGTCTAACTCCAGATCAGAAGGTTGCGTGTTTGATTCACATTGGGTTTAATTCCCCTATCCATCACGGATTATCTTTTTCCTCACCATAACATCGGAATTTAGAATATTATTAAACTATAACAAAATAACAACTTAACAGCCCGTCTAGCTCAGTTAGTAGTGCGCAAGGCTACCACACCTTGTGGTCGTGGGTTCGAGCCCCATGGTGGGCATTTTCGTATTTCCACTAGGCTACCATTTGTCTATATTACATTATTAACATTCTAATATACAAAATCAGAATACGTGAAATAGTGAGAAGGAAACACACCAACTAAGAAACCGCCGTTAAAGCATTATATATAATTTTAAAAAATGTTTTATGAGTTTATACCATATGAGGTCCTTGAAGTATAGTTGTTTTGCCACGTTTAATTAGTCCTAATCTTTTAATTTGAAAATATGTGATTCTTCGAATTTCAAATTTAACCATTCGTGGTCCAAGTTAACCACATGTGGTGCTTCAACTATTAAAAGGTTGAAAGGTTGCGTGTTCAATTCATTTTGGGTTCAATTCCAGATTAAAAGGTTGCGTGTTCAATTCATGTTGGGTTCAATTCCCCTATCCATCACGGATTATCTTTTTCCTCATCATACGGTCGGAATTATAACAAAATAACAATTTAACAGCCCGTCTAGCTCAGTTGGTAGAGCGCAAGGCTCTTAACCTTGTGGTCGTGGGTTCGAGCTCCACGGTGGGCTTTTTTCATAATTCGACTAGGCTACCATTTGTCTATATCACATTATTTACACTCCAATATAAAAAATCAGAATACGTGAAATAGTGAGAAGGAGACACACCAACTAAGAAACTGCCATTAAAGCATTATATATAATTTTAAAAAATGTTTTAAGAGTTAATACCATCCGAGGTCCTCGGAGTATGGTGGTTTTGCCACGTCTAATTAGTCCTAAAATTTCAAATTGACAATATGTTATTCTTCGACTTTCAAATTCAACCATTCATGGTCTAAGTTAACCACCTGTGGTCCTTCAACTATTAAATTTTAACCAACCATGGTCCTTTCAGGAGGATCACGACTGGTTAAATTAAATTTAAAAACTTGAAGGGGCATCGGTGGTTAACTTGGACCATGAATGGTTAAATTTGAAAGTCGAAGGACCACAGATGGTCAATTCAATGATCACGAGTTAAACAACACATAGCATTTATAGATGAGCTGGCCTACTCTTTTCTATTGTTTCATTACTTGCTACTCGGATTGTGACACCCCGTAATCCAAATTCGTTTTAGGGATTAATTAAGTAATTAATCCTAAACCAATTGGTAATTTAATTCCTTAAATTCCTAAAAATTCAATAGTCGGGGACTAGTAATTGACTAGTCAACCCAAAGTCAAGGTTGTACCTTAAGCTTTGTGAGTAGTTTACCTTGTTCCCTTACACCTCTTCATTTTAGTAAGGGTATTCATGACATTTCGCCTTGTGTTAGTAATGCAAGCTAACCTAGTAGACACTCCTCATTCTTTCTCCTTACGCTTTCCAAACTTGAGCTCTCCATCCTCTCTAAAAGTTAGATAGCTTTTCTTCCAAGCCAAGTTGGAGCTTCGTCAAATCTTCAAAGGTTGTCTCCAAGATTCTACCTTTCATACATTTGGGCATCTAGGACGGTAAGATCTATGTTCATCTTGTGTTTTTAGTGTTTTCTAAGGTGTCTTTCTTTAAAGATAGAATCTTTATGATCTTTTGGTGTGTTCTTGAAGTGGGTTTGGAAGGTGAGCCTTAGTAGGAGCTTGGTGTAGTGTTAAGTGAAGGTTTTTGTCTACAAGAGGTAACGCATGCTCTACAAAATCTATTTTTCTTACCTATTTGATGATTCTTAGATTCTACATGTGATTTTGCTATGAAATGTGAGTGTTTATGCATTGTCTTGTGAAAATGCATATCTAGAGCTTCTGTTTAGGGTTCTTATATGCCATTGCTTGGCTATTCCTTTGATTCAATTCATTTTGTTGTATTAGGTGAGATTTGGCATGTTTAGGACTTGAATTTGAGTTTGGCGTTGAAAATCCACGAAGGGATATTTTCGTAAAGGTTGGTGTACCCGCGGGCGGAGCGGCGGGCAGTGGCCTAGCCGCCGCCCCACCCGCGGGGAACGTCTTTTGGTGGGTGTGTACATACGGGCAGAACCACGGGTGAGGGATCCACCAGTGGGCCCACCCGCGGGGAACATATGTTGGCTTGGCGGGGATTTGTTCCCTGTGAATCTTTAGACTCGGTATTGGCCTTTTGACTTCCAGATGTTCTTTTGTGGAACTATTTGAGCGTCTTCTTGGTGTTTCGTATGTCTAGAACTATATGGTAGGAATCCATGTAGGTTTTGGTGTCTTGAATCGTGCTAAGTGTTAAACATTGTGTTTCGTTGAACCATGATGAGTCTGGTGTGTTCTTCGGAACTACGTCTGGTTTACCCGTTTGATAAGCATGCTAGTTCGGTGTTTAAATGCTAGCATGTTTGTTATTTTTACCTTCCTATTGTTGATGATGACTTGTGTTATTCATCGTTGTTGTTGGACTGTGGTCCATTCCTTGATTGAGTATGGTTTCATATCTTCTTTGTGATCCGTTAATTGATTCCTGTTGAGGTGTGATGTGTGTGTGGCTGTACCTGGATAACACGATTTCAGTTTATGGGGCCTTAATCACCAAGGTACGGCAGTGGTCCTCGTGGTGGCCTTGACGTGATTATGGAGTTTGTGGATGTGACACCCCAAAAATCCACATTTCAATCCTTGAATTAATTGAGTAATTAATTCTATATCTTTTAAGGAATTGATTCCTAAATCCTGATTTTTAATACTCAAGGACTAGAATTTGACTAGTCAACCTTTAAGTTGTGTTGTACCTTGTGCTTTGAGGGGAGTTCCCTTGTTCCTTACACTTTCTAAGGGTTAGTAAGGGTATCCTTGTCTTTTCACCAAGAGTTAGTATTGTAACCTAACCTAGAAGACTTCTTCAATTCATTCCTTACAATTCCTAGAAAAATATCTCTACCTTCTCTCTATAAAAGAAGTGTAGCTTATTCTACAAGCCAAGTTGAGACCCTTGTCAAGATTCCAAGTTTTGCTTCCAAGATTCAACCTTTCACCTATTTGGGCATCTAGGAGGGTAAGCCTGTCTTGTGTTTTTGGTTCCATCTTAGTTGTCTTTTTCTTAAAGGTAGGATCTTTATGATCTTTTGGTTTTATCTTGAAGTGGGTTTGGAAAGTGAGCCTAGTGGAGAGCTTGTTGTGGTGTGAAGTGAAGTCTTTTGATCTTCAAGAGGTAACCCATGCTCTACAAAACCTATTTTGCTTACCTATATGTGATTTCTTGGATTCTACATGTGTTTTGCTATGAAATGTGAGTGTTTATGCATTATCTTGTGATATTGCATATCTAGAGCTTGTGTTTAGGGTTCCTTTGTGCCATTGCTTGGCATTTTCCATGGTTCAAGTCATTTTGTTGTGTTGGGTGAGATTTAGCATGTTTTGGACTTGAATTTCTGTTTGGAGAAGAAAATCCCCGAAGGGATTTGTTGTGGAACAGGGATGTTCCCGCGGGCGGGGCACCACCCGCCGGCCTACCCGCGGGTACATAGGCCTGGGGGGTAGTGTACCCGCAGGCGGGACCACGGGTGGGCACTACCCGTGGGTCCACCCGCGGGGAACACGATGGTGTTCGTTCGGGATTTGTTCCCCGTGATTTGTTTGTCTTGGTATTTGATCTTTTGGCTTCCCGATGTTCTTATGTGGAACTATTTGAGCGTCTTCTTGATGTTTTGTAGGTCTAGAACTATATGGTAGGTATCCATGTAGGACTTTGGTGTCTTGAATCGTGCTAAGTGTTCAACATTGTGTTTCGTTGGACCAAGAGGTGTCTTGTGTGTTCCTCGGAACTATCTTGAGTTTCCCCGTTGTTAATCACGCTAGTTCGTTGTCTTAATACTAGCGTGTGTGTGGTTTGTACCTTCCGTTTGGTTGATGATAACTTGTGTTATTCATCGTTGTTGTTGTTGGGCTGTGACCCGTTCCTTGATTGAGTATGTTTCATACATTCATTGCAATCCTTTGATTGATTTCTGTTGAGGTGTGGTGTGTGTGGCTTTACCTGGATTGCACGATTAGTGGTATGGGACACTAGTCACCAAGGTATTGCAGCGGTCCTCATGGTGGCCGTGACGTGATTATGGAGTGTGTCCTGTGTGTCAGGTTCACGTATTTCTTGGGTAAGGCGTGTGTCGCCGAGGCGGGTGTCGCCATGTGTGTGAAATTGGTGGTTTTGTTGGTGGTCTGTTGGTGGGGGACGACGGTCCCAGGAGGGAAAAGGTTGGACTAAGAAGTACAGGGGTTCCAGGAGGTAATGGTTGGAAAGAAGATACAAGGTTGGGGGTAGCCATAAGGTTGGAACAGGGCATAAGGCAGGCATACCAACTCGTTATGGGTGATGTTGCGAGGGCTTGTAAAGCCGGCGTTGTGTAATCTTCTCTTGTGACGTGTGTAGTCACGGAGTCTTGTGTTGTTTGGCATGTGTTGCCGTTGGGTGAGTCTTTATCCTTGCGTGTGGTTAACCTTTGTGGTTTGGGATGTGTTCCCGGTGTTATCTTTGTGAGTGGTGAGTCTTGTTTTAACTATTGATCTTGGCTTTTGACTTATATACTTATGTATTCCATTTCGAAAATGGTTTTATGGCTTATATCTATCTATATATGATACTTAACGGTATTGGTGGGTTACCAGCATTATTCGCTGACCGGGCGTCGTCCCATGTTTATCTTGTATCTTTCAGGTGATGTTTAGACGAGCACGATGTCTAGAGCCTGGTAGCTTAGCTCCTTTACCTTTGTGGTTTTTGTGGCCTGTGCGCCAATGTAGTTAGATAGACCGATGTTTGGGATAGATGTACACTTGCAGATTGTTTGCCGTAGCGTTTACCGTGTTTGGTAGACGTGGCGTGACACCCCGTTGGATTTCTTTTTATCCATTTTCGTTTTTATCTTCCGCTGTGCTAGTTTTGTCGCTTAATCTGCATGTGTTTAAAGCTTTTATATAGGTCTTGCTTGGGGGGTGTTACAGTGGCCTTTGTGTAAGGTTCACGTGTATATTTCTGGAATAACATGTGTTATCCAGGGCATGTGTTGCAGTGTGTGATTGGTACCCTCGTGTACAATGAAATCGGTGGTTCTATTGGAGGGGGAACGACGGTTCCCTGGGGAATAAGGTTGGATTTGGTGTACAGGGGTCCTGGAGGTAAAGGTTGGAACTAGACATAAGGTTGGGGCTAACCATAGGGTTAGAATCGGGCATAAGGAAGGCATACCAATTCGTGATGAGTGATGTCACGGAGGCTTGTGTAGCCGTGGTTGTGTATTTCTCTATTTGTGACATGTGTTGTCACACAGGCAATGTGTTGCCAATTGTTGTGTCATTTCTCTTGTATCATGCATGTCGGGTGTTAATCTACTGTGTGATGGTAGATTATGCCTTGAGCCGTTCTTGTGAGTTGTTCTTACTTCTTGTGGTCTTGGGATGTGTTCCTGTATTCTTGTTGTGAGTGCATTGAGTCTTGTGTTGACTTCTGCTCTTGGTTTTGAACTTATATATATATATATATATATATATATATATATATATATATATATATATATATATATATGTATATATATATATATATATATCTGCATGTTTAAGGCTTAATTCAGTATGGAAATTAGGGGGTGTTACATTTGGTATCAGAGCCAAGGTTTGAGCCTAGGTTGATAAAGTCTAGACTTCTAAAAGGCTAAGTGTTGTTTGAGACCTTAAAGTGACCTTAAGAATCTAAGTGTTAGGCTTAGGACTCTAGGTTGCGCGGTGAGCTAAGCGTTTCTTATAGCTGTTGCTTGTTTGTTTTCTTTTTGGTAACGGTGTTGTTGTTATAGAAGCTTTGCGATGCCTCCTCGTCCACGTGCGCGTACCCCGGAGACCCCGACGAATGAGCAGCTTGCCCAGAACCTGCAGCAGTTGACGCAGATGATGCAGACTCTTAGTGAGGCATTGTTGAACAACAACCACCCCGTGCCACCTCCTCAACCTGCC
Source organism: Ipomoea nil (assembly GCF_001879475.1). Lineage (NCBI taxonomy): Eukaryota > Viridiplantae > Streptophyta > Magnoliopsida > Solanales > Convolvulaceae > Ipomoea > Ipomoea nil. The sequence goes on along the minus strand of NW_017618708.1, from coordinate 684,603 downwards.
GGGCACAGGGACATGGGTCGTTTGGTGTCGGGTCACAGACCACCGACCTTCGCGGGTGAAGAAGACCCGGTTGTTTTGGAGGAGTGGATGAGAGCGTTCGATAAGATCTTCTCGGTTGTGGGTTGTCCCGAGGAGCGGAGGGTAGAGCTGGCAACGTTCTACTTCTGTCACGAGGCTGATCTATGGTGGATTCATGAGGGACCTGCCTACCTTGAGGAGCCTGAGTTCGATTGGTCTGCACTTAAAGATAGAATGCGCGAGAGGTTTTATCCAGCACATCTCCGCGCCGCGATGTACGAGGAGTTCCTCCACCTTCAGCAAGGATCTCTGTCAGTGGTCGAGTACCACAAGAAGTTTCTTGAGTTAGCGCGCTTCACTCGGATGCTTGTGCCTACAGAGCTCGCCAAGGTTGAGAAATTCATTGCTGGCTTGAATTATGAGGCACGAAAGGCCTTGACCGTGAGTAGGCCGAGTTCTTTGAAGGATACTTATGTGAGTGCCGCGGATCTGTATCGCGTTCAGTAGCTTCAGCGAGGGTCCTATGAGCTTGCTAGAAAGAGGACCGAGAGTGGAGGCTCTTCTAACCACAAGAAGACGCGACCGAGTTTTCTAGGCAGGAACGCGTCATCTCCAACCCAAGGATCCAACCGAGTGGAGCATGGAAATCAAGTCAAGACATCTCCTTGTCATCGATGTGGGAAGGTACATGCCGGTCAGAGTTGTAATGGTTTCGCATTACGATGCTTTCGTTGCGAAGATAGGGGCCACAAAGTTGCCGAGTGCCCTCAACAAGTCAATCAAAGGGCGTTGCCGCCACCCCCAGGAGCCGGAGGAGCAGCGGGAGGTAGCTCGAGCCGTGGAGTAGTTGGGGCCAGGCCATCGGGGAAAGTCTTCATGATGGGGCGTTCGCAGGCGGAGACCGAGGGTTTAGTGGAGGAGGAGCTAGCAGGTAATCCTTTTCTAGCCTTCCCTTGTCTTTAGAACGCATTTTGTTCCTTGTTGCCTTGTGTGTTGTCTTGTGTTTCTTTGTGTCTACTTGAGTTGCTTTGCTATCCTTGTCACGTTTTTCCATCGATGAATGACTCTTTTGGAGATTAAGTGTAAGCCTTTCTTGATAAATGATTCTCTTCATCTTATGAGCGAGCCTCGTTGTGGATTTAGTTGTTTATTCTTTGAATCAGTCATGCTTGGGCTAATTCCATAATCTTTTACTTGGAAATTCTGGCGACCTTTCCTTTGAGAACCACCTAAATTTCTCCAAGTATTCTTTGAATTGGGGAATAGGAAACCCATATAAAAATCCTTTCTTGTGTAGCCTAAAAGTTAAGTAAAATATTTATTCACAAGCCTTGAGTTTCAAACCAGGGCATACTCTTTGCCAAGCCAACCCTTAAACCACTTAAGCTAATTATCTCTCTTGAAACCTACCCAACTTTAATTCCATCTAAACCATAAATTTCCACTTTACCCAAATCCCCAAATTAAATCATCTCCTTTCCCAATTTTCCCCCAAATCCCTAAATTTCCACATCCTTCTTCTATTTCTCCTCTTCCTACCCGTGTGCAGCCGAAACCCCCCCAACCTGTCGCCTCAGCTGCCACCCGCCACCACCACCTGCCCGTCGACGCATCACCGCCGCCTGCCGGAGCTAGCTCACCGTCGCGGCCGAGAGAGAGAGAGAGAGAGCAGCGAGAGAGAGATAGTGAGCAGCGAGAAGAGAAGAAGAAGAGGAAAGCTTGGGTTTCTTTCGTTGAGCTTTGGGTCATCTCCTATCATGCCTAGAAGGTCAAGTTTGGCAAGGAAAGTGGAATGGGTGGATGCCCATTACCTTGTTCTTGAAGGTAAAGCTTTCGACCCGGAAACTTTTCCTAATTCTTTGTTGGATATGCTTAGATTCCTAGGTTTGTTAGATGGGTTCCTCGCCATAAGGGCCGAGACCTACCCAAGTTTGGTTAAGGAATTTTATCGTCACATGGTTGTGACAAAGGATGGTGATAAGCTTGAAATCACTTCTAGAGTGAGAGGTGTGAAAGTGGTCTTGTCTGAAAAGAGGCTAGCTCAGCTTTTGAGTTTATCTGCTTCGGGAGTTGCTCAGTACAGTGGTAACTCGTGGATTAGTACGGATACGATGGGGTACCGGGACTACTTGAGTTATTTGTTGGGTCGCACGAGTGGTTTCACTCAAGCTTTAAGACCGGAGAAAAACTGGTTGTCCGCTGAGCAAAGGATTTTGGTGATGCTGGTGTCAGATTGTTTGTTGCCCAATAACAACAAAAGTTGGTTGCTGGGAAAGTTGGAGTGCACCTTTGCTTTCTGCCTTAAGAATATGGTAAAGTTCAATCTGCCGGCTTTAATGTTGCAACATATGCTCTTCTGTCGTGATCACAATCGAAAGAGCCTACCGTATTGGATGGTGCTGAGCTGGATTCTTGTTAGGAAGTGTGTAAGTGTTGATGGTTACATACTGAAGCCCATTGGGAAGATGATGTTGGATGCCACAAATCTTCGAAGTTGCAACTTGTTTCAGTTGGACGATGGTGATTACATCACTCTTGAAGAAGTTGCAAGAAAATCCCCTGAAGAACGAGCCGAGTTGGCAGCTGAGCTCGAGATTCATGCTGGAAAGTTGAACCTCGCAGTCCAGAGTTCGGGAGGTGATAATGATGATGAGGGGGAAACGGGCCATGATGAAGAGGTGGAAGCACCGGAAGCTACCGAGGCCGAGGAAAGTGATTCTGAAAGCGAAGAAAATCAAAGAAGAAGGGAAGCCCGCACCAAAAGGGAGCATGATTCCATGATGCATGAGGAACGTTTAGTCACCTTGCTTCGTCAACAGAATCGTATGTTTGAAGAAGGTTTCGCGTACATGAAGGCGCAATTTGTTGCCGTTCACCAGAGGCTAGATCAGATTGAGGCCAGCTAAAGCCGTAGAGGAGGGGATGACGAACAATCCGAGGAGAGCACCGATGAGTCGGAGAGCGAGTCGTTCTAGCACGGTGTTGTGGGAATCCCGTTCGCCTTTCCTTAGTTGTTGTTATCCTCTTAGTTGTTTCTGTTCGCTAGTTGTTTGTTGCTTGCCTTATGTGCTTGTTCTTGCTTGTTTGTTTAGTTGAGTAGTTAGCTTTGTTGGTTGTGCTTTGAGCTAGTTGTTAGTTTTTGGTTGTTGGTTAAAAGTTGGTAGTTGTGTTTGGTTTTGAGTTTGATATGCTCATCATTTCCGATGGTTAAATTCTTCCAATCCTTGTTTTGATATACTTTTTTGCTTACTTTGATGTCTTGTGAATCCTTTGGGTTTGACCAAAAGAGACTGTTCTTGACACTCTTGTCACATTGTTGTTCCTTTTACCGTTTGTTTTAATTCGTCATACCCAAGCTTCGGGGACGAAGCTTCTTTGATGGGGGAGAGGATGTGACACCCCGTAATCCAAATTCGATTAAGGGATTAAGTAAGTAATTAATCATAAACCAATTGGTTTGGATTTTTTTTTTTTTGAATGCTACTAGCTCTATTACATTGTAGTATCTGTTCATATACTTTCTCAACCTACTGAAACACAAAGAGCTAATAACGCCTCCACTGAGGCTCGAACTTACAACCTTCCAAATGGAAGTCCAACCCGGGTACCATTAGACCACATAGTCCTGGTAACCAATTGGTAATTTAATTCCTTAAATTCCTGAAAATTCAATAGTCGGGGACTAGTAATTGACTAGTCAACCCAAAGTCAAAGTTGTACCTTAAGCTTTGTGACTAGTTCCCTTGTTCCCTTACACCTCTTCATTTTAGTAAGGGTATTCAAGACATTTCACCGTCTGTTAGTAATGCAAGCTAACCTAGTAGACACTCCTCATTCTTTCTCCTTACACTTTCCAAACTTGAGCTCTCCCTTCTCTCTTAAAGTTAGATAGCTTTTCTTCCAAGCCAAGTTGGAGCTTTGTCAAATCTTCAAAGGTTGTCTCCAAGATTCTACCTTTCATACATTTGGGCATCTAGGATGGTAAGATCTATGTTCATCTTGTGTTTTTGGTGTTTTCTAAGGTGTCTTTCTTTAAAGATAGAATCTTTATGATCTTTTGGTGTGTTCTTGATGTGGGTTTGGAAGGTGAGCCTTAGTAGGAGCTTGGTGAAGTGTTAAGTGAAGGTTTTTGTCTACAAGAGGTAACCCATGCTCTATAAAATCCATTTTGCTTACCTATTTGATGATTCTTGGATTCAACATGTGATTTTGCTATGAAATGTGAGTGTTTATGCATTGTCTTGTGAAAATGCATATCTAGAGCTTGTGTTTATGGTTCTTGTATGCCATTGCTTGGCTATTCCTTTGATTCAAGCCATTTTGTTGTATGTGTTGAGATTTGGCATGTTTTGGACTTGAATTTGAGCTTGTTGCTGAAAATCCCCGAAGGGATATTTTTGTACAAATTTGGTGTACCCGCGGGCGGAACGGTGGGCAGTGGCCTACTCGCCGCCCCACTCGCGGGGAACGTGGTTTGGTGGGTGTGTACCCGCGGGCGGAACCATCGGTGGGGGGTCAACCTGTGGGCCCACCCGCGGGGAACATGTTTTGGCTTTTCGGGGATTTGTTGCCCGTGATTCTTTTGACTCGGTATTTGGTTTTTTGACTTCCTGATGTTCTTTTGTAGAACTAATTGAGCGTCTTCTTGATGTTTCGTATGTCTAGAACTATATGGTAGGAATCCATGTAGGTTTTGGTGTCTTGAATCGTGCTAAGTGTTCAACATTGAGTTTCGTTGAACCATGATGAGTCTGGTGTGTTCTTCGGAAGTACGTCTGGTTTCCCGTTTGATAAGCATGCTAGTTCGGTGTTTAAATGTTAGTGTGTGTGTTGTTTGTGCCTTCCTATTGTTGATGATGACTTGTGTTATTCATCGTTGTTGTTGGATTGTGATCCATTCCTTGATTGAGTATGGTTTCATATCTTCGCTGTGATCCGTTGATTGATTCCTGTTGAGGTGTGATGTGTGTGTGGTTGTACCTGGATTGCACGATTTCGATTTATGGGGCCTTAATCACCAAGGTACGGCAGTGGTCCTCGTGGTGGCCATGATGCCATTATGGAGTTTGTGGCCTTTGTGTATGGTTCACGTGTTTATATATGGGATAACATGTGTTATCCAAGGCATGTGTAGCCGTGTGTGATCGGTACCCTCGAGTACTATGAAATCGCTGGATCTGTTGGAGGGACTGTTGGAGGAGGAACGATGGTTCCCAGGGATATAAGGTTGGACTTGGTGTACAGGGGTCCTGGAGGTAAGGTTGGAAATAGACATTAGGTTGGGGGTAGCCATAAGGTTGGAGCCGGGCATAAGGAAGGCATATCAATTCGTGATGACTGATGTCACGAAGGCTTGTGTAGCCGCGGTTGTGTATTTCTCTATTTGTGACATGTGTTGTCACAAAGGCAATGTGTTGCCAATGGTTGTGTCCTTTCTCTTGTATCATGCATGTCGGGTGTTAATCTACTGTGGGATGGTAGATTATGCCTTAAGCCGTTCTTGTGAGTTGTTCTTACTTCTTGTTGTCTTGGGATGTGTTCCTGTATTCTTGTTGTGAGTGCATTGAGTCTTGTGTTGACTTCTGCTCTTGGTTTTGAACTTATATATATATATATATATATATATATATATATATATATATATATATATATATATATATATATATATATATTCTATTTCGCAAATGATTTTACATACGTATAACCTATCTATGAATGATATTTCACATGTATTGGTGGGTTACCAGCATTATTCCCTGACCGGGCGTCGTCCCATCTTTTATGTGTTTCTTTCAGGTAATGTGTAGACGTGAGCGCGGTCTAGAACCTGCTAGTGTAGTTCCCTTTGTTTGTGTTGTTATGGCCTGTGTGCCAAGGATAGATTTTAGTACCTTGGTTATGTATGGATTTTAGATTGTGAATTATGCAGATGTTTAGCCTATGCGTTCACCTCTGGGTGAGCGCGGCATAACACCCTTTTGCATTGCCAGATTATATAATCTTTGTTAGTCTTCCGCAATGTTTGATGTTTTGGCTAGTTATCTTCATATTTAAGGCTTAATTCAGTATGGAAATTAAGGGGTGTTACATGGATTGTTTCCATTATATCCCTTTGTTAATTTGTGAAAACTGCTTATGATTAATTAACTCGTCCATGCTTCACTTGCTTTCTATTTGACATTTCTTTTGGCCCACTCTTTAAAAACGATATCTGATGTGAAAATAAATTTTCACACAAACCTTACCACTAAAATTAACACATCATAGTGGATTCGTGGCGCAATGGTAGCGCGTTTGACTCCAGATTAGAAGGTTGCGTTTTCGATTCACGTCGGGTTCAATTCCCCTATCCATCACAGATTACCTTTTTCCTCACCATAACGTCGTAATTTAGAATATTATTATACTATTACAAAATAACAATTTAACAACCCATCTAGCTCAGTTGGTAAAGCGCATGGCTCTTAGCCTTGTGGTCATGGGTTCAAGCCCCACAGTGGGATAGTTTTCATATTTCCACTAGGCTACCATTTGTCTTTATTACATTATTTACACCCCAATATACAAAATCAGCGAGAGGGAGACACACACACCAAATCAATATTGAACCCAAAGAAAAAAAGACACACCAACTAAGAAACCGCCATTAAAGCATTATACATAATTTTAAAAATTGTTTTAAGAGTTAATACCATCTGAGGTCCTCGGAGTATAGTGGTTTTGCCACGTTTAATTAGTCCTAAACTTTCAAATTGACAATATTTGATTCTTCGACTTTCGAATTTAACCATTCGTGGTCCAAGTTAACCACATGTGGTCCTTCAACTATTAAATTTTAACCAACCATGGTCCTTTCAAGATGATCACGACTGGTTAAACTAAATTTAAAAACTTGAAGGAGCATGGGTGGTTAACTTGGACCATGAATGGTTAAATTTGAAAGTCGAAGGACCACAGATGGTCAATTCGAAAGTTTAAGACTAAACATGACAAAACCACTATACTCGGATGATCTCAAATAGTATTAACTCAATGGTTAAATTTGTTGCAAGTATGCTATACTTTGGTCTCTTGTATCATTTAGGGTTCAATTATGCTTGAGAAACTTTGGAATTATATTGTGTGTAGCTATAAAGATAGGACACGCATACAATTAGATACACTACTTACAATTTCTATCTCACTTTGAATAAATGGGATTGGAAGGAGATTCACATTAATTTGTAGGTTATTTGTTTGATAAATTGTTCCAATTAAAATTGAATTGCCATAAGAATATGAGTCTTCGCTAATGGGTAGTCCAATGACTGAGAATATCATTGACACCTTTGTTACCTCTTCCATGATCGTTGCTAAATCATTCAATGATCACGAGTTAAACATCACATAGCATTTATAGAAGAGTTGGCCTAGTCTTTTCTATTATTTCATTACTTGATACTTGGATTGTTTCCATTATATCCCTATGTTAATTTGTGATAACTCCTTCTGATTAATTAACTTGGCTATGCTTCAATTGCTTTCTATTTGACATTTCTTTTGGCCCACTCTTTAAAAACGATATCTGATGTGAAAATAAACTTTCACACAAATGTTACCACTTAAATATACACCTCACAGCGGATCTGTGGCGCAATGGTATTGCATTTGGCTTAAGATCAAAAGGTTGGGTGTTTGATTCACGTCGGGTTCAATTCCCCTATCTACCACGGATTATCTTTTTCCTCACCATAATGTTGGAATTTAGAATATTATTATACTATTTCAAAATAATAATAACAGCCCATCTAGCTCAGTTGGTAGAGTGCAAGGCTCTTAACATTGTGGTTGTGGGTTCGAGCCCCATAGTGGGCGTTTTCAGATTTCCACCAGGTTACCATTTTTCTATAAATTACATTATTTACACCCCAATATATAAAATCAGAATCAGTGAGAGCGAGAAACACACACCAAATCAATATTGAACCCAAAGAAAAAAAGACACACCAACTAAGAAACTGCCATTAAAGCATTATATATAATTTTAGAAAATGTTTTAAGATTTAATACCATCTGAGGTCCTCGGAGTATGGTGGTTTGTCAACGTTTAATTAGTCCTAAACTTTCAAATTGACAATATGTGATTCTTCGACTTCCAAGTTTAACCATTCGTGGTCCAAGTTAACCACTGTGGTCCTTCAACTATTAAATTTTAACCAACCGTGGTCCTTTCAAGAGGATCACGACTGGTTAAATTAAATTTAAAAACTTGAAGGAGCATGGGTGGTTAACTTGGACCACGAATGGTTAAATTTGAAAGTCGAAGGACCACAGATGGTCAATTCGAAAGTTTAAGACTAAACGTGACAAAACCACTATACTCGGATGATCTCAAATAGTATTAACTCAATGGTTAAATTTGTTGCAAGTATGCTATACTTTGGTCTCTTGTATCATTTAGGGTTCAATTATGCTTGAGAAACTTTGGAATTATATTGTGTGTAGCTATAAAAATAGGACACAAATGCAATTAGATACACTACTTACAATTTCAATCTCACTTTGAATAAATGGGATTGGAAGAAGATTCACATTAATTTGTTGGTTATTTGTTTGATAAATTGTTCCAATTAAAATTGAATTGCCATAAGATTATGAGTCTTTGCTAATGGGTAGTCCAATGACTAAAAATATCATTGACACCTTTGTTACCTCTTCCGTGATCGTTGCTAAAGTTTTCAATGATCACGAGTTAAACATCACATAGCATTTATAGAAGAGTTGGCCTAGTCTTTTCTATTATTCCATTACTTGCTACTTGGATTGCTTCCATTATATCCCTATGTTAATTTGTGAGAACTGCTTCTGATTAATTAACTTGTCCGTTCTTCACTTGCTTTCTATTTGACATTTCTTTTGGCCCACTCTTTAAAAATGATATCTTATGTGAAAATAAACTTTCACACAAACTTACAACTAAAATTTACATCGCACAGCGGATCCGTGGTGCAATGGTAGCGCGTCTGACTCCAGATCAGATGGTTGCGTCTTCGATTCACGTCGGGTTCAATTCCCCTATCCATCACGGATTATCTTTTTCCTCACCATAATGTCGGAATTTAGAATATTATTACACTATTACAAAATAACAATTTAACAATCCGTCTAGCTAAGTTGGTAGAGCGCAAGGCTCTTAACCTTGTGGTTGTGGGTTCGAGCCCTACGGTGGGCGTTTTCATATTTCCACTAGCCTACCATTTGTCTGTACATTACATTATTTACACTCCAATATACTGAATCAGTGAGAGGGAGACACACACAAAATCAATATTGAACCCAAAGAAAAAAAGACACAACAACTAAGAAACCGCCATTAAAGCATTATACATAACTTTAAAAAATGTTTTAAGAGTTAATACCATCTGAGGTCCTCGGAGTATAGTGGTTTTGCCCGGTTTAATTAGACCTTAACTTTCAAATTGACAGTATGTGATTCTTCGACTTTCAAATTTAACAATTCGTGGTGCATGTTAACCACCTGTGGTCCTTCAACTATTAAATTTTAACCAACCATGGCCCTTTCAAGAGGATCACATCTGGTTAAATTAAATTTAAAAACATGAAGGAGCATGAGTGGTTAACTTGGACCACAAATGGTTAAATTTGAAAGTCGAAGGACCACAGATGGTCAATTCGAAAGTTTAAGACTAAACGTGACAAAACCACTATACTCGGATGATCTCAAATAGTATTAACTCAATGGTTAAATTTGTTGCAAGTATGCTATACTTTGATCTCTTGTATCATTTAGGGTTCAATTATGCTTGAGAAACTTTGGAATTATATTGTGTGTAGCTATAAAAATAGGACACACATGCAATTAGATACACTACTTACAATTTCAATCTCACTTTGAATAAATGGGATTGGAAGAAGATTCACATTAATTTGTAGGTTATTTGTTTGATAAATTGTTCCAATAAATATTGAATGCCATAAGAATATGAGTCTTTGCTAATGGGTAGTCCAATGACTGAGAATATCATTGACACCATTTTTGATATGAAAGGTGAGTGTTTATGCATTTGTATTGTGAAAATGCATACCTAGAGCTTGTGTTTATGGTTCCTTAGTGCCATTGCTTGACATTTTCCATGATTCAAGTCATTTTGTTGTACTGGGGGAGATTTGGCATGTTTTGGACTTGAATTTGTGTTTGGAGAAGAAAATCCCCGAAGGGATTTGTTGTGGTACAAGTGTGTACCCGTGGGGGGAACGGCGGGCGGGGCACCACCCACCGGCCTACTCGCGGGTACGTGCCTTGTGGGAATGTGTTCCCGCAGGCGGAACCACGGGTGGGGCACAACCCGTGGGTCCACCCGCTGGTACATAGGTGGTGATGTGATGGGATTTGTTCCCCGTGATTCTTTTGGCTCGGTATTTGGTTTTTTGACTTCCCAATGTTCTTTCGTGGAACTATTTGAGTGTATTCTTGATGTTTCGTATGTCTAGAACTATATGGTAGATATCCATGTAGGACTTTCGTGTCTTGAATCGTGCTAAGTGTTCAACATTGTGTTTCGTTGAACTGTGAAGTGTCTTGTGAGTTCCTCGGAACTATCTTGAATTTCTCCGTTGATAAGCATGCTATTTTGTGTCTAAATGCTAGCGTGTGTGTTGTTTATACCTTCCGTTGTGACCTGTGTGTCAGGTTCACGTATTTCTTGGGAAGGCGTGTGTCGCTGTGTGTGTGTACGGTACCTCGTGTACTATGAAATCGGTGGTTTTGTTGGAGATCTGTTGGAGAGGGGATGACGGTCCTCAGGGGAATAAGGTTGGAGTGGTGTACATGGGTCCTGGAGGTAAAGGTTTGAACTAGATATAAGGTTGGGGGTAGCCATAATGTTGGAACAGGGCATAAGGAAGGCATTTCAACTCGTGATGTGTGATGTCACGAGGGCTTGTGTAGCGTGGTTGTGTGTTCTCTCTTGTAACGTGTGTAGTCACAAAGGCATGTGTTGCCTAGGTATGTGTTGCCGTTTGTCGTGTCTTTTTCCTTGTGTTGTTGTTATCCGTTATGGTCTTCGGATGTGTTCCCGTGTTGTTTGTTGATGAGTGATGAGTCTTGAGTTGGTGTTTACTCTTGGTTTTACACACACACACACACACACACACACACACACATATATATATGTATATATATATATATATATATATATATATATATATATATATATATATATATATATATATATATATATATATATATATATATATATATATATATATGTATGTATTCCGTTTCGAAATGATTTTTGTATATATATCCTACCTATGTATGATACTTAACAGGTATTGGTGGGTTACCAGCATTATCGCTGACTCGGCGTCGTCCCAATGTTTATCTTTGTGTCTTTTAGGTGATGTCTAGACGATCGCGATGTTTAGTGGCCGGTAGTCTAGTGCCTTTACCTTTGTTTTGTGGCCTGTGTGCCGTTGTAGTTTTAGACTGATGTCTTTGGGGATAGATGTATACACTTTGCAGATTGACCGCCGTAGCGTTTACCGTGTTTGGTAGACGTGGCATAACACCCCGTTTGGATTTCTTTTATCCAGTTATCGTTTTATCTTCCGCTGTGCTAGTGTTTGTTGTATGATCTGCAGGTTTTAAGGCCTTTTTATATAGGTCGTGGTTGGGGGGTGGTTACATTTGGTATCAGAGCCTAGGTTTGAGCCTAGGAAGAGTTAAGTCTAGACTTTCTAAGTGGCTAAGTGTGGTTTGAGACCTTTAAGCGACCTTAAGAATCTAAGTGTTAGGCTTAGGACTCTAGGTTGCGCGATGAGGTTGTGAGTTCTCTTATCGTTTTCTGTTGTGTTGTTTGTGCTTTATTTTCCTTTTAGTTTTGGTTCTTTTTAGTTAAGGCACCAGGTAAGGGTGCGGGCCCTGAGTTTCCTCCTGTGATCGTGCTGTTGCTGTAGAAGTCGAGGATGACACCATCGAGACGTCGTGCAAAGTCTTCAGAAGCAATCACCAATGATCAGTTGGCTACGTTCTACCTTCTGCAAGAAGCGGACTTGTGGTGGATGCTTGAAAGGCCAGCCTGTAGACAAGATCCGGAGTTCAGTTGAGAAGACCTGAAGGTTAAGTTCCATTAGCGGTTCTATCCTACGCATGCCAAGGAGGCCTACCTTTGCGCAACCGACCCTACCGAGTTCTGCAAGTTTAGAAAGGAATCCGGGAGAACCGTAAGAGGAAGCTTGAAGGAAGTGTTGCACCCGTGGTTAGTAGTTTGATAGCTACCGATGCCGAATCTACAGGATGTTTCAAAGAGATGGCTCTAAGAGAAGTAGGACTACCCAGCCAATCTGGAAGATCAAGGCTAAGGGAAGGCGCTCCGTTTGCAAGAAGTGTGGAAGTGACCACCCCGGCGTTGGCTGTCATGGGAAGCTGATAGAGTGCTTTGCTTGTTGCAAGAAAGGTTATCGGTCCTTTGAGTGCAGGGCTAAGAGGAAGACTTTAACGGACTCAACAACATCCTCGGCAAGGCAAGATCAATAGTTGTGAGACAGATGCAAGTGGGAACTGTGGAAGTAGGTTTTGTACCCTTTTGTTGCACCTCCCTTCGTCTTTGTGCCCATCCTTGCGTGTTAGCTTCGAGTGTTAGCTTGTTCGAGAGTTATCCCTGACCCTCGTTAATCTTTTCTTTCCTTTAGACAAACCCTATCACCCTTTTTGCCAAGTAATCCTTTTCTTCCGAACCTTGTTCTTTACCAAACCATCTTGTGCAAGGCGGCGGTGTCATCTGCTTTTGAAGGAATCTGGCAAGGTTTAAGAGTTAAGCCGCGTCCGAGTCAAAGTAGTAGCCTGAAGTCGAGAATCCTTAACCCTCTTTAAGTCGTCTTTTTATCATCTTCCTGTCAAACCAATTGTCTCATTCCGAGAAATCTTTCCTATCTCTTCGAGCGTCGTTCTCGTTTCCCTTCCTAATTTGATTCTGTACAAGATGACAACCTCGTTTTCCTAAGTTGTAATCTTGAAAATCTTTATTTCCTTCTTAACCTACGCTATTCTTGAGCCTAAATCTAGTACCTTCATTAGGAAATCCTTTCAATCTTTTCAAACCTCGCTCTTGTTCCTTCCTTGATTTGATTCTGTTCAAGGTTACGACCTCATCTTTCCTAAGTTGTGACTTTGAAAATTTTGATTCCTTTCCTCGTCAGCACTACCCTTGAGTTTAAACCGGATACCCTCCGTGGGGAAATTCTTTCAATCCCTAAAACCCCGTTTTGATTCATTACTCCTTGAGTTGTAGCCTTGTTTACAACTCTCTTCTTCTTAATCAACATGGTCCTCGAATTGTTGAACCTAAACTCTCATCTTGACCTTCCCCTTTGAATCGAATCTCGTTCTTGTATTCCCCACTTGCAACGATTCTGTGCAAGGTGGCAACCTTATTTCCTAAGTTGCAACTTTGATGACTTTGATCCTACTGCTAAGTAACGTGGTCCTTGAGTTTCTGAACCTTAAAACCTTTCACTCTAATCCTTACCGTTGAACCGCATCTCTTCTTGTGAGCCTTCTTTCCCTTGAGATACCTTTCTCCTTTGTTATCGTTCCTGTTTGAACCTTTCATCCGAGCTGAAGTTTTGAAGTTTTCAAGTGTTTCCTTGCCGCGAGTTGTGGGTTGTGTGTTAATGCAAGTGTTAAGTCGGTAGCGTGCATCAAGTTAGCTCAAGAACCGGAGAGAAGGACATCCTGCTCGTGTTTTGGATCTTGCAGTTGTGGCCTTGTCGGAAGTGACATATCAAGTTCAAGCAAATGCCGAGCTCAAGTTAAGTAGTGGGAGTTCTTTGTTTCCTTGGGTTCAAGAAGCCAGCGGAGATCAGTTGAAGATGTAACCCTGGTTCTGTGATCCCTAGTGATCTAGTTTAAGGTTCTTGTGGTGTCAGTTTCTGTTTGTGGCTTGTTCCTTAGCTGAGCCGTCTCGTTTTGAGTAGATCGTTGGTAGTTTTGAGCTAGAGTCTGGCTAGGTGTGAAGTTAGCTTTCCTTCCCGGTAAATCTTTTATCTATCACCTTATCTTCCTTTCTTGTCTTACCTTTGTGAACCCTCAACTTATCTTTAAGTCTTGTCTTTCGCTTTGTTAACCGATGGTTTTGGTGTTGAACTTCGTTGTGACCAAGCCTATCAATCTTACCACCTTAATTCGAACCCTTGTTTCCTCTAATTCTGGTTAGTGGCGAATATCTTCGTTGCTTGAAACCTCGTTTGCAACCGATCTCTTGAGCTTTGTCATCCATTTCGCAAGTCGACCATTTTTTTGTGGCAACTCGTTTCTTCTCTCGTTTGCTGTTTCCGCTCTGTTGTTGTCGCATTTCGGCTGTGCTTAGTTGTTCTCTCTTGTTTGTCGTGGTTGTTAGCTTGTAGTTTGGGTAGTTGGTTTAGTGGCTTTGCTTTTATGAAGATGTCGTCCGTCGCGGTTAACCAGAGGTTGGACTAGCTTGAAGCTAGTTCAAGCCGTAGAGGAGAAGATGAGGAAGAGTCCGAGGAGTCGGAGAGCGAGTCCTTCTAGAAGCTATGGCTACCTTGTTCGCCTTTTTCCTTAGTAGTTGTATCTCCCTAGCCGTTGTTGCCGTTGTTGGTTGCTCGTTGTTGCTTTTGTGCTTGTTTTGCTTGTTGCCTTGTGGCTTAGTTAGCTTCGTAGTAGTAGTGAGTGTTTTGTGTTGGTTGTCTTGTCCTTAGTGTTTGGATAGAAGTTGATGTTGGTGTTAAGACTAGAGTTTGTGATGCTCAATCTACTCCTTTGTTAAACTCTTGTCAATCCTTGATTGATATACGAACTTTCCTGTTTGAAATTCTTCTGAAATCTTTTGAGCTTTGACCGAAAGGATTCGTTCTTGAACCTCTTGTCACAATGTTGTTTCCTATCACCGTTTGTTTCTAATTCGTCGTACCCAAACTTCGTGGACGAAGCTTCTTTGAAGGGGGAGAGGATGTGACACCCCGAAAAATCCACATTCAAACCATGGATTAATTGAATAATTAATCCTATTTCATTTGAGGAATTAATTCCTAAAATCCTGATTTTTAATACTCAAGGACTAGTATTTGACTAGTCAACCTTAAACTTGTGTTGTACCTTGAGCTTTGAGGGGAGTTCCCATGTTCCTTACACTTTCTAAAGGTTAGTAAGGGTATTCTTGACTTTTCACCAAGAGTTAGTATTGTAACCTAACCTAGAAGACTTCTTCATTTCATTCCTTACATATCCTAAAAATTAGCTCTATCTTCTCTCTAGAAAGAAGTGTAGCTTATTCTCCAAGCTAAGTTGAAACCCTTGTCAAGATTCCAAGATTTGCTTCCAAGATTCAACCTTTCACCTATTTGGGCATCTAGGAGGGTAAGATCTAAGCCCATCTTGTGTTTTTGGTTCCATCATAGTTGTCTTTTTCTTAAAGGTAGGATCTTTATGATCTTTTGGTTTAATCTTGAAGTGGGTTTGGAAAGTAAGCCTTGTGGGGAGCTTGTTGTGGTGTAAAGTGAAGTCTTTTGGTCTACAAGAGGTAACCCATGCTCTACCAAAACCTATTTTGCTTACCTATATGTGATTTCTTGGATTCTACTTGTGTTTTGATATGAAATGTGAGTATTTAAGCATTTGTCTTGTGAAAATGCATATCTAGAGCTTGTGTTTAGGGTTCCTTAGTGCCATTGCTTGGCATTTTCCATGTTTCAAGTCATTTTGTTGTATTGGGTGAGATTTGGCATGTTTTGGACTTGAATTTGTGTTTGGAGAAGAAAATCCCCGAAGGGATTTGTTGTGGTACAAGTGTGTACTCGCGGGTGGAACGGCGGGCGGGGCACCACCTGCCGGCCTACCCGCCGCAGGTACGTGCCTTGTGGGAATGTGTTCCCGCAGGCGGAACCACGGGTGGGCCACTACCCGTGGGTCAACCCGCGGGTACATAGGTGGTGATGTGATGGGATTTGTTCCCCGTGATTCTTTTGGCTCGGTATTTGTGCTTTTGACTTCCCAATGTTCTTTCGTGGAACTATTTGAGTGTCTTCTTGATTTTTCATATGTCTAGAACTATCTTGTAGGTATCCATGTAGGACTTTGGTGTCTTGAATCGTGCTAAGTGTTCAACATTGTGTTTCGTTGAACCGTGAAGTGTCTTGTGAGTTCCTCGGAACTATCTTGAGTTTCTCCGTTGATAAGCATGCTAGTTTGTGTCTAAATGCTAGTGTGTGTGTTGTTTGTACCTTCCGTTTGGTTGATGAGAACTTGTGTTATTCATCATTGATGTTGTTGGGCTGTGACCCGTTCCTTGATTGAGTATGTTTCATACCTTTGTTGCGATCCGTTGATTGACTCTTGTTGAGGTCTGATGTGTGAGTGGCTTTACCTGGATTGCACGATTAGTGGTATGGGACACTAGTCACCAAGGTATTGTAGCGGTCCTCGTGGTCGCCGTGACGTGAATTTGGAGTTGTGACCTGTGTGTCAGGTTCACGTATTTCTTGGGAAGGCGTGTGTCGCCGTGTGTGTGTACGGTACCTCGTGTACTATGAAATCGGTGGTTTTGTTGGAGATCTGTTTCAGAGGGGACGACGGTCCTCGGGGGAATAAGGTTGGACTAGTGTACAGGGGTCCTGGAGGTAAAGGTTAGAACTATATATAAGGTTGGGGGTAGCCATAAGGTTGGAACAGGGCATAAGGAAGGCATTTCAACTCGTGATGTGTGATGTCACGAGGGCTTGCGTAGCCGTGGTTGTGTGTTCTCTCTTGTGACGTGTGTAGTCACAAAGGCATGTGTTGCCGTTTGTCGTGTCTTTATACTTGTGTTGTTGTTATCCGTTGTGGTCTTGGGATGTGTTCCCGTGTTGTTTGTTGATGAGTGGTGAGTCTTGAGTTGGTGTTTACTCTTGGTTTTACACATATATATATATATATATATATATATATATATATATATATATATATATATATATATATATATATATATATATATATATATATGTATTCCGTTTTGAAATGATTTTTGTATATATATCCTACCTATGTATGATACTTAACAGGTATTGGTGGGTTACCAGCATTATCGCTAACCGGGCGTCGTCCTAATGTTTATCTTTGTGTCTTTCAGGTGATGTCTAGACGAGCGCGATGTTTAGTGGCCGGTAGTCTAGTGCCTTTACCTTTGTTTTGTGGCCTGTGTGCCGTTGTAGTTTTAGACTGATGTCTTTGGGGATAGATGTATACACTTTGCAGATTGACCGCCGTAGCGTTTACCGTGTTTGGTAGATGTGGCATAACACCCCGTTTGGATTTCTTTTATCAAGTTATCGTTTTATCTTCCGCTGTGCTAGTTTTTGTCGTATGATCTGTAGGTGTTAAGGCTTTTTTATATAGGTCGTGTTTGGGGGTGGGGGGTACTGTCTTTTTCCTCACCATAACGCCGCAATATAGAATATTATTACAGTATTACAAAATAACAATTTAACAGCCCGTCTAGTTCAGTTGGTATAGTGTAAGGCTCTTAACCTTGTGGTTGTGTGTTTGAGCCCCACGATGGGCGTTTTCATATTTCCACTAGGCTAACATTTGTCTATATTGCATTAGTAACACTCCAATATACAGAATCAGTGAGAGGGAGACACACCAACTAAGAAATCGCCATTAAAGCATTATACATAACTTTAAAAAATGTTTTAAGATTTAATACCATCTGAGGTCCTCGGGGTATGGTGGTTTTGCCACGTTTAATTAGTACTAAACTTTCAAATTGACAATATGTGATTCTTCGACTTTCAAATTTAACCATTCGTGGTTCAAGTTAACCACATGCGGTCCTTCAACTATTAAATTTTAACCAACCATGGTCCTTTGAAGGGGATCACGACTGGTTAAATTAAATTTAAAAACATGAAGGAGCATGGGTGGTTAACTTGGACCACGAATGGTTAAATTTGAAAGTCGAAGGACCATAGATGGTCAATTCGAAAGTTTAAGACTAAACGAGACAAAACCACTATATTCGAATGACCTCAAATAGTATTAACTCAATGGTTAAATTTGTTGCAAGTATGCTATATTTTGATCTATTGTATCATTTAGGTTTCAATTATGCTTGAGAAACTTTGGAAATATATTGTGTATAGCTATAAAAATAGGACACACATGCAATTAGATACACTACTTACAATTTCAATCTCACTTTGATTGAATGGGATTGGTAGAAGATTCACATTAATTTGTAGGTTATTTGTTTTTTTAGAGTCTTAATATAATTATGTGGCTGTGCTTAGTCTTGCTTGTACATAGCCTATAGTTTAGGAGCTCTTTAGGTGTCCTCTTTTATTAGGACTCTCAGTGTAACAGTTGCAATCAATTCAATCATCTTATCGTAAGTTCATCTGGTTTCGGCGAGTGTTAGGTTCATACCGTATCCTAGCCATGTCGACACACTCTTCGGAACGCCCGAATACTGCTGCCACCCTTCCCTCACCGATCACCACAAACAATCTCACCTCCGCTCACCACTTCATTTCCCTAAAACTCACCAACCGGAATTTTTTATTTTGGCGCATGCAGATCATACCGTTCCTACGTGGACAAAGGCTCATCGGTTACGTTGAAGGAGATGTGCCGTGTCCCCCAGCCACCATTGCAGCGGTCTCCTTCGGCGATGGCTACGGCAGTTCATCTCCGCCACCAATCGCGAATCCGACGTACGCCCAATGGATACAACAAGATCAGTCAATCCTTAGTCTCCTCGTCTCTTCTCTCTTGGACGAATGCATGCACTTGGCTGTTGGCCGTGAGACCTCCAGGGCGGTGTGGCTCTCCATTACCGCCGTTCTTCGATCATCAACGCGTGCCAGGTGCCTGAACCTCCTCGGTCAATTCCAATCTCTCCGGCAAGGAGACAATTCGGCGGCCGAATATCTGGGACGTGCGCAGCTTTTGGTCGAGCAACTCTCGTAGGCAGGTAGGCCCATGTCTCTTTGAACAAAATTTATATGTGTTCAGGGGATTGAGGCCGGAGTTCAGAGCGGTGGCCGTGTCACTCACTGTTGCGGGATCACCGGTGACCATCCCACAGCTCGCGGACTTCCTCCAAGCGCAAGAGTTCATTTACGCGGACGAGTTTCTCCCGGCTGATTAGAACCGCATCACCTCCCCGATCGCCATGTACGCCAGACAGGGACAGAACCGCCGGCAGAATGGCAACGGCGGTGGCCGTGGGCAGAGTCGCGGCCTCGGGCAGAACCGGGGACGCGGCGGACGTGGGCAGAATCACGGCGGTGGTGGTGGCTCCCCTTGCTGTCAGATATGCAGGTCTCATAGGCATACAACTGTGTATTGCTTGAAAAGATACACAACCCAGCCGCCGGCGCCACCGCAGGCTCACGTCGCAACCACCGGAGATGACGGGGCAGGCTCTGCGTCGGAAACGTGGTTTCCGGATACTGGCGCGACTGCACACGCTACACCGGACTCCGGGATGATCGGCCAGGCCGAGGATTACACTGGAGGTGATGTCCTGCGGGTTGGAAACGGTGCAGGTTTGGGAATTTCTTCTGTTGGTCACGCATCTATTCCGTCAGTTTCTAAAAATTTAAAACTGTCAAATATTCTGCATGTCCCAAAATTGTATGTTCCCCTTCTCTCTGTTCATCGTTTTACAAGTGATAATGCAGTGTTTTTTGAATTTCATAACACTTATTTTGTTGTTAAGGATTCAATTACCAAGGAGGTTCTTCTTAAGGGTCCTAGCATGGGTGACCTATACAACTGTCAATTCCACGTTCTTATGTTCCATTCCTGAGTTCCCGGGCGTCCCCCACTATTTGGCATCATCGGTAGGGTCATCCACACTCGAAAGTTCTCCAGCAAATATTACCACAATGTCCAGTCACCACAAGTCGTTCCATTTCGTCTGAGTTATGTTCAGCTTGCCAACACGGCAAATCCTCCCGATTCCAATTAGATAGGGTTCCTTTTATTTCAAATAATGTATTGGACCTTGTATACACGGATATTTGGGGGCCGTCACCTGTTATTTCGGTGAACGGCTTTAAGTATTTTGTCTTATTTGTGGATGATTATTCACGATTCTGCTGGTTTTACCCACTTCGGCTAAAATCAGATATTTATGCTGTGTTTAATTCTTTTCGTGTCATGGTAGAACACGACAATCAGACTTAGGCGGCGAATACCGTCGCCTGCACAAAGTGTTTGAGTCGTTGGGTATAGTACATCGCCAATCATGTGCTTATACCCACGAGCAAAATGGGCGTGTAGAACATCGCAATCGGCACATTGTCGAGACGGGTCTCGCTTTATTAGCTGAAGGGTCTGTTCCTACTAAACACTGGGATTCAGCCTTTGAAACAGCCACTTACCTCATAAATCTCCTACCCTGCTTCGCTCTCAAATTTGAAAGCCCACACTATTGACTATACAGAACCACACCTTCATACACTTTCCTCCGAGTCTATGGGTGTTGTTGCTTTCCCTATCTACGCCCATACAACAAACACAAAATTGAGTTTCGGTCAGCCCCATGTGTTTTCCTAGGGTATCCCCCGTCCTTTAGAGGTTACAGATGCATGAACCTCAGCACAGGGAAAACCTTTATCTGTAGCCATGTCCATTATGATGAAAATGTATTCCCTTTTGCCACATGTACAAGTGATCAAGAAGTCGTGCACCAAGCCAATACACCGTGGGCATCTAGCCCTATTGTGTCACAGGCTGGTCCTACAACAGCTCATCAAGCACCACCGACTGCACCCTTGGATGTTGTTAATCCCTCCTTAGCCATTGAAGCACCACCAGCTGCACCCAAACGTGGCCGTGGTTGCCCAAGGAAGAACCCCCCACAACAAACACAACAACCACAACAACCACAACAACCACAAGATCATGGCCATGTCATGAGGCTACGGCATATGACAAGGGGTGCAGATGAGCAATTTCAAGCTCTCATGGCGTTTGTGGATCCTACATGCTACTCACATGCCGTGGGCCATTCACAATGGCGAGAGGTAATGGACCAAGAGTTCAACTCCCTCATTTACAACGAGACATGGCTACTCGTCCCGGCTCAACCAGAAATGAATGTAATTGGGTGTAAGTGGGTTTATCATACCAAACGCAAGGCAGACGGAACCATAGAGCGCTATAAGGCACGCTTGGTAGCCAAAGGTTTCAATCAAGTCGCATGAGAGGACTTTTTTGATACATATAGTCCTGTGGTCAAACCGACTACAGTACGCATGCTTCTGTCTTTCGTCGTCTTCCGCAATTGGACCCTACGCCAACTGGACGTCCATAACGCCTTCTTAAATGGGCGCCTGGCTGAAACCGTGTACATGCGGCAGCCACCAGGCTATGAAGATCCCCTACACCCGGATCATGTCTGCCACCTACGATGATCTCTATACGGCTTGAAACAGGCCCCCCGAGCCTGGTTCAAGCGTCTATATGATTTTCTAATCTCTACAGGGTTTATGTCATCAAAGACTGATGTGTCTCTGTTCCACTACACTGCTGGGACATCTCGGGTCTTCTTACTAGTCTACGTGGATGATATCATCCTTATGGGAGATGACGTCGTTCTCATCGACACGGTTTTACACCGCTTGAGCACTACGTTCAAGATCCGTGATCTCGGAGTATCGAGCTTCTTTTTGAGCATTGAAACCATTCCGGTAGATGGCGGGCTACTGCTGTCTCAACGACGCTATATGAGTGACCTCTTGAAGCGAGCAGGCATGTCAGATTGCAAGTCGTTGGCTACTCCAGCTGCTCTTACTTAGCCTGTTACACCATCCACTGAGGACTTTGACAACCCCACTCAGTATCGCCGCCTAGTTGGAGCACTTTAGTACCTGACGATAACACGACCGGATCTCTCCATCGCCGTCAACCGCCTGTGTCAATTCATGCATACACCGACTGCTGACCACTAGGCTCTCCTGAAACGTGTCCTCCGATATGTTACGACCCCTAAAACCAAATTAATCATTTAACCAATTTCCCAAAAGAAAGAATTAAATTACAATAATTAATTAGGAAAAGGCCCACCATAGTCTGTGGGCCCTCATCTCTAAACCCAACCCCTAGTACTAAAAGGAATAAAGTTAGCAAGCCTATAGTAATTGGACCCTAAGTAAGACTCTTAGATATATAAATAGGGAACATAGGAGGCACCTAGAACCCCCACCACAATAATCTCTCACCACACCAAGAATTCCAAGAATTCCCCTAGGAGAAATCAAGAAAGAAGAAAGCTTAAAGAAAGACCCTTCATAGCCAAGGAATTAATTAAGGCAAAGAGGTAACCCATATCTCAACAAAACCTATTTTCATAGCTATGATTCCCCTCTTAGGATTTCCCCCATATTCTTGTGTGTTGATGATTCGTTATAATGATCTTGATAATTGGTGTTATGATTCCATGGGTGATCTTGATAATAAGAGGTTCTTGATGATTACATGGCGTTCTTGATGTTCTTGATGATTATATGGTGTTCTTGATGTTTTTGATGATTATATGATGTTCTTGATGTTTATACGATATTCCTACTGAATCTCGATATTAGAAGACGAATTGTGTTCTTGTTGATTTAAAAATAATTAGAACCCTAGGTTATATCGTGGAATTCGTATGGTGTTATTCTTGGTATATTGGTTGGGAATTCGCATGTTTGGGTGTTGATTATGTTTAGAAAAGCATGATAGGTTATGTGCCGTATGTTCTTGCTTTTGAATCCGTTAATTATCTACGTGTTGTTGTTAATTGCGTTTGGAAGTGTCTAAGCATGGTCTCGGGTAATGGTTCCCGGGGCGTTTTTCTGTGATAAAAGATTCAGTGGGGGGTAGGTGGGGGTAGGGGACCCGCCACCTACCCGCGGCCAATGATGGTAACACCGGCAGCGGGCAGCCGGCGGGCGGGCAACTGCCCGGAATCACGCCACCGGCGGGCAGCAGGCGGGTGACCCCTCGGGATTTTGGCTTCCCCGTTTGATGTTCCCCCGACCCCCGTGGCGTCCCAACGGACTCTGTCTATCGTGCCTATGTCGAGTTTGATATTTCGAGTACCGTTTTATGTTGTATGAGTCTTATATATTGCATGCTAGTTGAATTGGTATCCCGTTGACCTAGGTAAAAGAAGTATGTACCCCTTAGGATTATTCTTAGTATGTGAAGGATCACGCATAGGTTTTGTTCTACGTTTTCTCCCCCTTCCAAATGTGTTAATGTGGGTTGCATGTGCTTGCTATGTGTTATGTGTGCATGATACCCCAATCCGGTTGCGATCGGATTGGTTATTCCTGAGCTGCGGTTCAGCAGCTGGCTGCGGTCAGATTTACACTCTTGGGCTGCGGTCCACCGTTTGGTTGCGATCAAACGTTTCTACATGAGTTGCGGTTCATATTTCCTGGCTGCGGTCAGATGACATACTCTTGGGCTGCGGTCCACTGTTTGGTTGCGATCAAACTATGATGAGCTGCGGTTCATCGGTCGGTTGCGATCGACCCCTCCGTGTTGCGATACGGGGCAGGGTGCTGCGGGGCCGTGTCAGAGCTATATGCACTGACCCTCATGTATGGGCATGCGATTGGTCCTATGGCGCCAACAAAGTGTGCTATGTGATGAGATATGGATGATTGGATTGTTATGAAAGCGTGACAATAGGATACATGCTAGTATCTGTATATGCTTGATTTTGATTATTGGTTGTGCTTATCTCTATCTGTCGTGTCTGTTCCCTACACCTGTGAATGGTGGATGCTTGGTTATGACTGTTGGTTGTGCTTATCCCTATCTGTCGAGTCTATTCCCCGTTTTGAAAGCTAGAGTCTCTTAGGATATATCTTCATGCTTCGAAATGTATTGTATTTCAACGCGTTGGAGTGGGTTACCAACATCTCTCGCTGAACAAATATATTTGGCTTTCAGGCACAGAAGAGTAGACACTGGAGTGCGCTAAAATCTTGGAGCGTAGAAGTAGTTGATTTCCCTTTCGGCCTGCGTGCCATGAGGGCATAGTCAGTTAGCCTGTGCACCTGAGTTCTCTAGCTCAGGTGTGGCATAACACCCCGTACTCTTCGTATTATGTTTTGAGAATTAATGAGATTTCACCTTTATTATATAAGCTTCAAAAGTTTCAAAATTTTGGGGTGTTACAGGCTCCGCTTGACTGCCTCGTCCTCAGCAGATATCCACGCCTACTCGGAATCAGACTGGGCGGGCTGTCCAGTAGATCGCAAGTCTACCAGTGGGTATGCAGTTTTTCTTGGGACCAACCTCGTCTCTTGGGTCTCGCACAAGCAACGGACGGTGGTGCGTTCGTCAACTGAGGCAGAATACAAGGGTCTCGATGATGTTGCTACAGAAGTCACGTGGGTTTCCCCTCTTCTACGTGAACTTGGTCTGCACTCCGGGGTACCACCCACGCTATGGTGTGACAATCTCGGTGCCACCTGCTTGTGTGCTAATCCGGTGTTCCATGCACGCACAAAACACGTAGAGATCGACTTCCATTTTGTTTGGGACAAGGTTACCTCTAGCGAGTTTTGAGTCAATTTTGTGTCCACCAAAGTCCAGCTTGCGGAGATCTTCACGAAGCCCCTTTCGGGTCCACGCTTTGCAGCGCTTCGGGACAAGCTCAATGTTGCTTCCCATCTACCTTGTGCTTGAGGGAGAGTGTTAGAGTCTTAATATAATTATGTGGCTGTGCTTAGTCTTGCTTGTACATAGCCTATAGTTTAGGAGCTCTTTAAGAGTCCTCTTTTATTAGGACTCTTAGTGTAACAGTTGCAATCAATTCAATCATCTTACCGTAACTTCATCTGTTTGATAAATTGTTCCAATTAAAATTGAATTGCCATAAGAATATGAGTCTTTGCTAATGGGTAGTCCAATGACTGAGAATATCATTGAAACCTTTGTTACCTCTTCCGTAAACATCACATTGCATTTATAGAAGAGTTGGCCTAGTCTTTTCTAATATTTCAGTACTTGCTACTTGGATTGCTTCCATTATATTCCTATGTTAATTTGTGAGAACTGCTTCTGATTAATTAACTTGTCCATGCTTCACTTGCTTTCTATTTGACATTTCTTTTGGCCCACTCTTTAAAAACGATATCTGATGTGAAAATAAACTTTCACACAAACTTACCACTAAAATTTACACCTCACAGCGCATCCGTGGCTTAATGGTAGCGCGTCTGACTCCAGATCAGAAGGTTGCGTGTTTGATTCACATCGGGTTCAATTCCCCTCACCGGCGGGTGACCCCTCACCCTCGTGGCGTCCCAACGGACTCCGTCTATCGTGCCTATGTCTAGTTGATGTTTCGGGTACCGTTCATAGGATAAACGAGTCTTATATATTGCATGTTAGTTGAATTGGTATCCCGTTGACCCAGGTGAAGGAAGTATGATCCCCTTAGGATTATTCTTAGTATGTGGATGACCACGCATAGGTTTCGTTATACGATTTCTCCCCCTTCCCAATGTGCTAATGTGGGCAGCATGTCCTTGCTATGTGTTATGTGTGCATGATACCCCAATTCGGTTGCGATCGAATGGGTTATTCCTGAGCTGCGGTTCAGAAGCTGGCTGCGGTCAGATTTACACTCTCGGGCTACGGTCCACCGTTTGGTTGCGATCAAACGTTTTTCATGAGCTGCGGTTCATATTCCTGGCTTTGGTTAGATGACTACTCTTGGGCTGCGGTCCACTGTTTGGTTGCGATCAAACATTATGATGAGCTGCGGTTCATCGGTCGGTTGCGATCGACCCCTCCGTGTTGCGATACGGGGCAGGGTGCTGCGGGGCCGTGTCAGAGCTATATGCGCTGACCCTCATGTATGGGTATGCGATTGGTCCTGTGGCGCTATCAAAGTGTGCTATGTGATGAGATATGGATGGTTTGATGTTATGAATATTATGAAAGCGTGACCATAGGATACATGCTAGTGAACTGTATATGCTTGGTTATGATTATTGACTGTGCTTATCCTTATCTGTTGAGTCTGTTCCCTACGCTTGTGAATTGTATATGCTTGAGTATGACTGTTGGCTGTGCTTATCCCCATCTATCGAGTCTATTCCTTGTTTTGAAAGCTAGAGTCTCTTAGGATATATCTTCATGCTTCGAAATGATTTTTCGTATATCTATGTATATATCTATATGTATTGTATTTCAACGCGTTGGAGTGGGTTACCAGCATCTCTCGCTGAATAGATATATTTGGCTTTCAGGCACAGAGGAGTAGACACTGGAGCGCGCTAGAGTCTTTAAGCGTAGAAGTAGATGGTTTCCGTTTCGGCCCGCGTGCCATGCTTATACATTTACATTATTGAGGATATTAGTTAGTTAGCCTGTGCACCTGAGTTCTCTAGCTCAGGTGTGGCATAACACCCCGTACTCTTTATATTATGTTTTGGGATTTAATGAGAATTTACCTTTATTATATAAGCATCAAAAGTTTAAAAATTTCGAGGTGTTACAGACATACTTCCTAGGACTGCAAGTTAAGCAAAGGTCTGAAGGGTACTTTATCTCACAAGAAAAGTATGCTAAGAATTTAGTCAAGAAGTTTGATTTGGAATCATGTAAACCATCCAGGACACCGATCTCCACCTCCACAAAAGTATCCAAAGATGAGACAGGTGTATTAGTGGATATCACAGTTTACCGAAGCCTGATAGGAAGTCTGTTACACCTGACGGCTAGTCGACCAGACATAATGTTTAGTGTTGGAATATGTGCAAGGTATCAATCTGATCCAAAGGAATCACACATTATAGCTGCCAAACGTATTCATAAATATGTAAAAGGAACGATTCAGTATGGTCTATGGTATTCCAAGGACAGTGAACTAAGTCTAATTGCATACTGTGATGCTGATTGGGCAGGGAACATTGATGACCGTAAGAGTACATCTGGAGGATGCTTCTTTTTTGGTAAAACTTGGTGTCGTGACTGAGTAAGAAACAGAACTCAATTTCCTTAAGTACTGCAAAAGCAGAATACATAGCTGCTGGTGGATGCTGTACTCAGCTAGTATGGATGAAGCAGATGTTATTAGATTATGGTCTCACTCAAGGAATTATGGGACTCTATTGTGACAATGTCAGTGCTATCAATATTTCAAAGAATCCAGTTCAACACTCCAGAACGAAGCATATTGATATAAGACATCACTACATCAGAGACCTGGTAGAATCAAAGGAGATTGAGTTGGAATATATTCAAACTGAGAAACAGTTGGCCGATATCCTGACTAAGCCCCTAGATGCAAACCGGTTTGAGATTCTCAGATCTGCTCTGGGAATCTGCAGAATTGACTACTGGGGCAGATCATCACTCAGAAGGAGAGTACAAAGTTTACGTATACTGGTCAAATTTCAGTTTTGACTTCCTTTTAAAACTCCATTCTTTTTTTCTTTTTTTTTTTTTGTTAAGAAAATATCTTAACCTAAATTACCATAAAAGTGATTAGGCTTTTTCAAATTTGAAATATGCCTAGCATCCGTACCTTGCCTAAAAAGGACGTATACCGTTGCGTCAATCACATAAGCTCTGCATGTATTCTGACTAGCTGCATTTATTGGGGTTTTTCTCCCTTGGGTTTATAATCGAGTATCGAGTAAGACTTGAGAGAACAAACAAGAGACTATCTCTGCACACAGACTGTATTCTCTTTGATCTCCTATCAAGGGTTTACTTCTTCGTCTTCTCGAATCTCTCATCAATGGATGATGCAGTTCGTAATATGATCATCAAGCTTAGAAGAAAGGTTCATTCACAAGAAACAGCCACCAAACATGTCAAAACCTTGCTTCTGTTGGCTATGAAGAAAAAATTGAAGTTTGATCCCCTTCTCCGCGATGAAATCATTGTCACTGTACTGTCAGATTATCCAGAGTTTTATGCCGACTGGTCCGACGATGACACCAGTGAACAATTGTTGTTGGCCTCCGAAGCAGGTGATGACATTAATCCGGCGTCTATTCCAGAGCCCTCAGATGGAAATCGCGCTGGGGCGTTCCTCCATTACTTTGCTCAAAGAGCCCTTGAGTCTGAAGAAATCTCCCGTCGTCGAGAAATTGCTCAACCCCTGTATCTTCTGGCTGCTGAGAATGAAGCCAGACATCGTATTGAGATTCTGCGAAACAGGTCAAATTCCTCTGACTGCCCTATTGAAATTTCACCTGATAAACCTGAGGATCTAGTGTCTAATGCTGCCCCATCTATTGTTCCTGTTGATTCTGAGAATGTGCCTGATTAGTCTTTGAGAAATCATCTGTATCTGTTGATCCTCCTTGCTTACCTGTTGTGAAGTCTGATCCCTTGAATAGTGAGTCTCTTAATGCGTCTGTAGAGGAAGACAAACCGATTGATGAGTCTAACAATCTTAGTCTGGTTGTGTTCTCTACTGATAATATTGATCTGTCCCCTGTTGTGATTGCTTATGATCCTAAAGAAATTTCTTCTGCTGTACCTGCTGATGACTTTTCTGTTTTACCTGCTCATGTTGAGCCTGTTAATCTCTCAAGCCCCCATAAGTCTGAGAAAAAGGGTGGAATCCCAGTCTACACTTCCACATCATTAGGTGAAAGCCTGGAACATGTGCAACACTTTGCTGGTTTACCTTCTGCTTCCATTCCACAACCATACCAAGTGATTCACCCATCTGAATCCTCGAGTGAAGATGAAGAAATACTGGCTGAAGTCTATGGCACCCAAGCTCCTACGCTTCAGGTTCCAACTGTTGAGGCTACTGCTCATCCTGATTCCACCACATTCAAAATACGAGAGGTCACTAATCTCCTTGGTGGTTCATCTGCTCATATGTCTGATTCTAGTCACTCTGTGTCTCCTGTCCACTCCCCATCCAAGGAGACAAGAAGGTCGAAAAGAATGAATGTTCCTGTGATGGTTGTGGTTGAATCTGGTGAAGACACTGCTGATGTAGATCAACCAGAGAAGAAAAGGAAGTCTAGTGAGCCTGCAAAACCTGAGACCAATCTTCCTGTTCAACAAGTGTTTAAGACTCTACGGTCTTCTGTTAAGTAAAAGGGTTCTGTTGCTGCTCAACCAACTGTTGTCCCCACATCTTCCACCCGAAAAGTGAAACCTGCTACCCGTGCCATAGGTCGGAGCATTACACCTGAGGTTCAAGCTATTGAAATCCCTGACACATCCATTTACAGACCTCAGTTTGTTTCCCCTACTACTCAAGCCAAGTGGTCCACCATGGTCAGAAGAGATTTGATTGTCCAAAGATCTGTTGATGAAAACCAGGTGAATTCAGTCTGTGATGTTCTGCCTTTGCTAAGAGAAGTGGGTTTGTTGAAGACTGTCACTGCCATCTGTCCTTATTCAAAGCTGCTCACCTACGAATTTTACTGTAATCTCAATGATGAGATGGACAATTTGTCTGGAGTGCGTCCAATGTAGATTTTCATTCATGGGAAATGGTATGTGTTTGGCCCTGACATGATTAACGAGTACTATGGCCTGCAAGGAGTCCAAGAGTACTATGGCTATCACTGACTGGATGCAGTGGCCAAAATGATCACTGGTGGAAAAGCTGACAGATGGCCTACTGGTGATAAGGATACTCTACATAGCTCTCAGCTCACCTCCAAGTATGTGATTCTTCATCGTCTTGCTTTGCATAACTGGCTCCCTTCGGCGCATTTCCACACTATCGGCAAGCAACTGGCCAGTTTCTTATTCAGAATTGGAACCAAGATGTCCTTTGATCTTGGGTCGTGGATCTATTATCATATTCTCACTCTGATTCACCCGAGAGAACAAAAGGTACGGCTGCCCTTTCCTAATTCGATCTTTGGAATTCTTACATCTCACGGCCTTGAGCCTATGGCGAGTGAGGTAATCAATCCGACCCTTCTCTACACGGTTGACCAGCGTCTATTGACTGGAGATCATATATGCGATGTTACACCGGTGACTGCCCCCTCCAATCCTGAGACTGATACAGTGTCGGAGGACTCACCACATGCATGAGATCTTCAACTCTCTATCCAATTGAAGGAGAGATTCTCTGAGCTCGAGACAGTTCATGGCATAATTGCTAAACAGCTAACAGGGGCTCGCACGGAATTGGCTACTGTTCTTCTTCGTTTAAGCCTGACTGAGGCCACTGCTGTTGATCCTGTGAAGTCTGACAGTGAGACTCCCTCCAACACTTGACCTGGCTTTGGCTCTCTTTTGGCAAAAAGGGGGAGTATGAACTCAGGGGGAGTTATTTGTGTTTGTGTACCTTCTGGCCCAGGTTGTGCGATTGACTGTGATGGCATCTTGGCGATTGACTGTGATGGCATCTTTTGTTTGAAGTTTGAAGAATGTTTCTTGTCTTTGTTTTTTATCCAGCATGACATGTATGCTGTGTTTTTATCTCTACTATGTAATCGAATATTGGGTCTGTTTTGTTTTTGATATCCTATCTGATTTCTAAAAAGTTGTACGCGGTTTTACAAAAGACAGATTTGGAAAGAAGATCAGCGTATCTGCTTTGGAAAGGTATGGACCGAATCTTTAAGATTACATTCTTCAAATATTGTCCTACCATCTACAATCAAAGACATCTATGGAAGGAGTGTTCTATCGACGGATCTATAAGTATCCTCATTCGAAGTGAATTAGGGTTACGCCTTTAGAGAGAAGAAACACTCCACATTAGTTTTATGAGATCAGATCTTTGATTATCTTGCCTCTTCTCAATACAACATGTTCATGGTGATTAAGATGACAAACTTGAGAAGAATCACTGCTGCTTAAACGAAAGGACATTGTGATCACACTGTTGTGGGAACAACTGTAAAGAGCGTCATTGAAGTGGACTGCATCAGAGTTGGCTCTCCAAGTGAAGGGATTTCATTGGACTTCTGTATGCATGGCTCTCCACCTTCAACAATCCACTAAACCTGTGTAGACTGGGTATGTACCTTATGTGGGGCACTTGGGTAAGATTATTGTATATCTACCTTTGTACATTGGATTATAATTTAGTGGATTGGACGCCTATGTGATCGTCCCCTAGACGTAGATACACACTGTATCGAACTGGGTAAACATTCTGTGTCTTTGGCTTTGTGCTGTTATCTTTTCTTTAAACATCTCTATGATCTGTTATTACTGACTGACTTCATCGCTGAATCTCTTGATCATTAATTTGTTGTTCAGGCAAGTGACTAAATTGTTCAACCGTTGCAGGATGAGCAATTTGAGTAACTCCAGGTACAGTAATTTGTCGCACATGAACAACAATTTGAGAAGAAGATATCAGAGAATCTTGCACTGTAACTTCTTTAAGTTCCACTTTTCGTGGTTCAACGCTCCCACTTAGGTTATCATTCTCAATGAACTTGGCATTTCCAGTCTCAACAATTCTAGTAGTATGGCTAGGACAGTAGAATCTATACCCTTTAGATTTATCTGGATAACCAATGAAAAACCCACTAGTTGTTCTTGAGTCCAGTTTCTTTTCATGTGGATTATAAATGCGTATCTCCGCTGGGCATCCCCAAACATGAAGGTGCCTTAAACCAGGTTTCCTTCCTGTCCACAGTTCAAATGGTGTTTTTGAAACTGCCTTACTAGGAACCCTGTTTAATAAATAGGCAGCGGTTTTTAAAGCATATGTCCACAATGATAAGGGTAAAGAAGAATAACTCATCATACTCCTAACCATTTCCATCAATGTACGATTACGCCTTTCTGCAACGCCATTTTGTTGTGGCGTACCGGGCATTGCGTATTGAGCACAAATGCCACGTTTTTCAAGAAATTTAGCAAATGGACCTGGGCATTGTCCATTTTCAGTATACCTTCCATAATATTCACCACCCCTATCGGATCTTATAATTTTTACCTTTTTGTCCAATTGTCTTTCAACCTCATCCACAAATACCTCTAAGGCATTTATTGATTGAGACTTTTCATGCAACAAATAGACATAACCATAACATGAAAAATCATCAATAAATGTGATGAAATATTTTTCTTTTCCGAAGGTTGGGACATTAAAAGGTCCACATATATCAGTGTGTATAATTTCAAGGAGCTGTGTGCTTCTTGTGGCTACATTTTTATTTATGTGGTTTGAATGTTTTCCTTTAATACAATCCACACAAATACCGAGATCAGTAAAATCCAATTCAGGAAGGATTTCGTTCTTTACAAGTCTTTGAATCCTTTCATTAGATATGTGACCCAAACATTTATGCCACAAGTAAGCTGATCGTTCATCCACTAAACTTTGTTTAGTTCCAATACAATGATGCAGGGTTAAAAGAGTTTCAGCAAAAAGATTTTCTAGTTTAGTTTGTTCATGCCACTCAGCAAAATTCAGCCCATTATACTTAAAAATAGACGCAACTTGCGAATGAATTGAAACACAACTCGATGATGCAATGAATATAAAATACTCAAACATTAATTATATTTCAATACATAAACAGATAAACAGATTTAATCAACATAATCATAAACAATTAAGTATATTGAAGGTCTCCTTTGGGTGATCCAACAACATATAACTTTAAACATAATCCGATGCTTAAAAAAAAAATCATATAATTGGCCATTAAATATATTATGAATAGACTTGTTTGCTATCTTTGGATATGCTAAACAACTCAATCAAATATAAATAATTAACCACTATTATGTTTATAATTATGAAATAATTGATCACCTTTGGGCGACTCTAAAATATTTCAAAATTATTAAACTTCAATTTACCCAGTACTATAGAAAAAAAATCATGTCATCTATTATAAGCATCACATAATCATGGGTAATTGAATTTTATTTGAATTTGATATCTATTAAAACTTTATAATTTGGCCACTTTGGTGACTAACAAATTAATCATAATTAGATACCAAGTTAAGTGGATATAATATAATAATTAATATCATAAGATATCCACATACATAATTATCACTAATTATACAAATTAATATGGAGTAATATAGCGGAAGCGATAAACACAAATAATTGTGAAAGCATATGCAGTAACTGATACTGTAAACAAATTAGATATGACTGGAAGCATCTGATACATGAAAACATCCACCGAATTACAAAAGTTTACTGCATGGTTTGACTCACAAGACAAATACCACGTATTAGGATGTGACCAGTGCATACATACATATGCAATACAAAATCAACAGTTTGTAAGAGATACATAATCTAATTCTTACATAATAAGAATTCTAATATAATAACATCACTGCATGATGAGTATATATTATGCTCTTAGCAATTCTAATAAGTATATATATACATACAGTAACACTATTAGCAATTTGCATATTAAATAACACAAATAGATTGGAATTGCAGCCATTCATGTGTTTAATACTTTAAACATATCTAATTCATACTATCATACACATACGAAAAACTTGAATACATATATGCAGTACTGCAGAATTAGCATTTATGGCTTACACAATATACGCAGCACTATACGGTTCACAGGTACGAAATACATATACACATTATACGCAGACCAATAATGCCAGAAATATATATATATATATATATATATATATTTGCAGCACTGTAGAGATTTATCATTTAGTGTACGTAGTGAGATGCTATCAACAGTGAGATGAATATATCCATATATTTGCGTACAACAGTAAGATAAATCAATTTATTCATGCAATTTCTTAATGCTTGTTCATCATAATATATGGAAAAACATATGTTATACAACTTGGCTCATGATACCACATGTAAGTTAATCCTAAAACATAAGATCTTCAGAACACATGCCTTTCACATACTGTATTTAAATAGCGTTCTGGGAACATACCTGGCTCCATTGTTTTCCCGTAGTTGCTTGAGTTAGAATCTTGGTTTCTCCCTCCAGACCTTTAACATTCACTTAATCTAATTCCCTGATGAAGAGAGTTTTAGTTTTTAGAGAGGTTGGGGAGAGGACCAGAGTCTCAGAATGAAATATAAATAATATTACGTTCCATCAACATAAACCTGATGATATGCAGTTGAAACTGCAATCTTATCTTCTTAATTGGCCAATCACAAGATTATCTTCATTATTAAAGTATAAATAAATATTTAATTATGAGCCACAATAAATTATAATGAACCATAGAATAATAATAATAATTATTATTATTCTAACACCTTATCCATCACGGATTATCTTTTTCCTCACCGAAACGCCGGAATTTAGAATATTATTACACTGTTACAAAAAAACCAATTTACCAGCCCGTCTACCTCAGTTGGTAGAGCGCAAGGCTCTTAACCTTGTGGTCATGGGTTCGAGCCCGCGTTTTCATATTTCTACTAGGCTACCATTTGTTTATATTACATTAGTTACACTCTAATATACAAAATCAGAATCAGTGTGAGGGAGACACACACACCAAATGAATATTGAACCCAAAGAAAAAAAGACACACCAACTAAGAAACCGCCATTAAAGCATTATATATAACTTTAAAAAATGTTTTAAGAGTTAATACCATCTGAGGTCCTCGAAGTACAGTGATTTTGCCACGTTTAATTAGTCTTAAACTTTCAAATTGACAATATGTGATTCTTCGACATTCAAATTTAACCATTCGTGGACCAAGTTAACCACCTGTGGTCCTTCAACTATTAAATTTTAACCCACCATGGTCCTTTCAAGAGGATCACGACTGGTTAAATCAAATTTAAAAACGTGAAGGAGCATGGGTGGTTAACTTGGACCACGAATGATTAAATTCGAAAGTTCGTGGACCAAGTTAACCACCTGTGGTCCTTCAACTATTAAATTTTAACCCACCATGGTCCTTTCAAGAGGATCACGACTGGTTAAATCAAATTTAAAAACTTGAAGGAGCATGGGTGGTTAACTTGGACCACGAATGATTAAATTTGAAAGTCGAAGGACCACAGATGGTCAATTCGAAAGTTTGAGAAGAAACGTGACGAAACCACTATACTCGGATGATCTCAAATAGTATTAACTCAATGGTTAAATTTGTTGCATGTATGCTATACTTTGATCTCTTGTATAATTTAGGGTTCAATTATGCTTGAGAAACTTTGGAATTATATTGTGTGTAGCTATAAAAATAGGACACACTTGCAATTAGATACACTACTTACAATTTCAATCTCACTTTGAATAAATGGGATTGGAAGAAGATTCAAATAAATTTGTAGGTTATTTTTTTGATAAATTGTTCCAATTAAAATTGAATTGCCATAAAAATATGAGTCTTTGCGAATGGGTAGTCCAATGACTGAGAATATCATTGACACCTTTGTTAACTCTTCCGTGATCGTTGCTAAATCTTTCAATGATCACGAGTTAAACATCACATTGCATTTATAGAAGAGTTGGCCCAGTCTTTTCTATTATTTCATTACTTGCTACTTGGATTGCTTCCATTATATCCCTATGTTAATTTGTGAGAACTACTTCTGAATAATTAACTTGTCCATGCTTCACTTGCTTTCTATTTGACATTTCTTTTGGCCCACTCTTTAATAACGATATCTGATGTCAAAATAAACTTTCACATAAAATTACCACTAAAATTCACACTTCACAGCGGATCTGTGGCGCAATGGTAGAGCGTCTGACTCCAGATCAGTAGGTTGCGTGTTCGATTCACGTCGGGTTCAATTCCCCTATCCATCATGGATTATCTTTTTCCTCACCACAACGTCGGAATTTAGAGTATTATTGAACTATTACAAGATAACAGTTTAACAGCCCGTCTAGCTCAGTTTGTAGAGTGCAAGGCTCTTAACCTTGTGGTCGTGGGTGTTTTCATATTTCCACTAGGCTACCATTTGTCTATATTACATTATTTACACTCCAATATACAGAATGAGTGAGAGGGAGACACACACACAAAATCAATATTGAACCCGAAGAAAAAAAGACACACCAACTAAGAAACCGCCATTAAAGCATTATATATAACTTTAAAAAAATATTTTAAGAGTTAATACCGTCTGAGGTCCTCGGAGTATAGTGGTTTTGCGACGTTTAATTAGTCCTAAACTTTCATATTGACAATATGTGATTCTTCGACTTTCAAATTTAACCATTCATGGTCCAAGTTAACTGTAACACCCCCCAAACAAGCTAGATAAAAAGCCTTAACACATGCAGATTAGACAACAAAACTAGCACAGCGGAAGATAAAACGAGAACTGGATAAAAAAATCCAACGGGGTGTCACGCCACGGCAAACGCTACGGCAAACAATCTGCAAGTGTAAACATCTATCCCAAAAACATCAGTCTACCACTACATTGGCACACAGGACACAAAACATGGATAAAGGTGCTAAGCTACCAGGCACTAGACATCGCACTCGTCTAAACATCACCTGAAAGATACAAAGATAGACATTGGGACGACGCCCCGGTCAGCGATAATGCTAGTAACCCACCAATACCGTTAAGTATCATACATAGATAGATATAAGTTGTAAAACCATTTTCGAAACGGAATACATAAGTATATAAGTCAAAAGCCAAGATCAACAATCAACACAAGACTCATCACTCACAAAGATAACACGGGAACACATCCCAAACCGCAAAGGTTAACCACAACTCAACAAGAGTCAAACAACAGATCACAATGAAGGTATGAAACATACTCAATCAAGGAACGGGTCACAACCCAACAACGACAACGATGAATAACACAAGTCATCATCAACCAAACGGAAGGTACAAACCACACACACGCTAGCATTAAGACAATAAACTAGCATGCTTATCAGCGGAGAAACTCAAGATAGTTCAGAGGAACACACAAGACACCTCTTGGTCCAACGAAACACAATGTTGAACACTTAGCACGATTCAAGACACCAAAGTCCTACACGGGTACCTACCATATAGTTCTAGACATACGAAACATCAAGAAGACACTCAAATAGTTCCACAAAAGAACAACGGGAAGTCAAAAGACCAAATACCAAGTCAAACGGATCACGGGGAACAAATCCCGAGCAAACACCACCATGTACCCGCGGGTGGACCCACGGGTAGTGCCCCACCCGTGGTTCTGCCCGCGGGAACATCATCCCACAAGGCCATTGTAACACCCCAGATTTTCAGGATATTTAAAACTTATAAAATAAAGGTCAAATCTCGTTGAATCCCAAAACATAGTACAAGAGTATGGGGTGCTATGCCACACCTAAGCTAGAGAACTCAGGTGCATAGGCTAACTGACTAATATCCTCAAATAGTATCAGTACTAAATCATGGCACGCAGGCCGAAAGGGAAAACTATCTAAGCTACGTCCAAGCTTCTAGCGCGCTCCAGTGAACTACTCGTCTGTGCCTGAAAGCCAAATATATCTGTTCAGCGAGAGATGCAGGTAACCCACTACAACGCGTTGAAATACAATACTTATAGATATATATATAGATATACGAAAACCATTTTAAAGCATGAAGATATATCCTATGAGACTCTAGCTTTTAAAACCGGGGATGACTCGACAGATAAGGCTAGACACAAGCAACAGTTATAACAGGCGTATACAATCCTCCACAGGCAAGACAGATAGAGCTGAGAACAATTAATAATCATAACCCAATGTAACCAATCCCCAGCATAGATCCCATAGTCACATCCCCCAATATAATCATAAACACACTCATCCATATCTCATCACATAGCACACTTTGTTGGCGCCACAGAACCAATCGCATGCCCATACATGAAGGTCGGCGCATATAGCTCTGACACGGCCCCGCAGCACCCTGCCCCGTCTCACCTTACGGAGGAGCTGATCGCAACCGACTAATGAACCGCAGTTCTATATAATATTTATATACCTGACCGGTCTCTACCAGCCTGGTTAACAGTGGGGATGGTTGTCAACCCATTCAACTGCATGTATAGTAGACCTTTATCCTATATAGTATTTATATACCTGACCGGTCTTTACCAGCCTGGTTAACAGCCGGTATGGTTCTCAGCCCATCCGACTGCCCGTATAGTGGAACTTAGTCCTATATAATATTTATATACCTGACCGGTCTCTACCAGCCTGGTTAACAGCCGGTATGGTTCTCAGCCCACCCGACTGCCCGTATAGCCCGATTGATCTCAACCAAATCGGGGTTACATGCACACATAACACATAGCAAGAACATGCAACCCACATTAACACATTGGGAAGGGGGAGAAAACGTATAACAAAACTTATGCGTGATCCTTCACATACTAAGAATAGTCCTAAGGGGTTCATACTCCTTTCACCTAGGTCAGCGGGATACCAATTCAACTAGCATGCAATATATAAGACTCATACAACCTACGAACGGTACCCGAAACATCAAACTAGACATAAGCACGATAGACGGAGTCCGTTGGGACACCACAGGGGTCGGGGGAACATCAAACGGGGAAGTCGGGGTCCCAAGTGTGGGAATTTCCAGCGGGTAGCTGGTGGGTGGGGGGGCCACCCGCCGGTAACACTGTTCCGGGCAGCGGGTCGCCGGCGGGCAGCTGCCCGCCCGCCGGCTACCCGCTGCCGGAACTGCCTTCCTTTGACCGCGGGTTGGTGGCGGGTCCCCTACCCCCACCTACCCCCCACTGACTCATTAACACCAAAAACGCCCAGGGAACCTTCGTGGAACCCGAGACCATGCTTAGACACTTTTAAACGCAATTGACAACACACGTAGACGATTTAACGGATCAAAATCAAGAATGAAACGGCACATAACCTATCATGATTTTCTAGACCTAATAAACCCCCAGTCATGTGAAATCCCACCCAATATACCAAGAATAATACCATACGAATTCCACGAGATAACCTAGGGTTCTAATTACTTTTATATCAACAAGAATACGGTTTGCCTTCTAATTACAAGATTCGGTATAAATAACACATAAGCATCAAGAACGTCATACAATTATCAAGAACACCATATAATCATCAAGAACCCCATGTAAATGTTAAGAACACCATAGTTATGAAGAATCTCCCAATATCAAGATCACCCATGGAATTATCCCATCCATCATCAATAATAATATCATAAAACATCAATACACAATAATATTGGAAAATCCTACGGGGTAAATCATAACTATAAAAATAGGTTTTGTTGAGACATGGGTTACTTCTTAGCCTTAATTAATTCCTTGGCTATGAAGGGTCTTTCTTTAAGCTTTCTTGCTTTCTTGATTTCTTCTAGGGGGGTTCTTGGAGCTCTTTGGGGTGGTGGGCATTATTCCTGTGGTGGGGGGATTTCTAGGTGCCTCTTAAGTCCCCTATTTATATATTTAGAAGTCCTAGTTAGGAACTAATATTATGGGCTTGCTAGTTCTATTTCTTTTGGGACTAAGGATTGGGTTTAGGGAAAAGGGCCCATGGACTATGGTGGGCCTTCATAATTAATTATTGTGATTTAATTCTTTCTTTTGGGTAATTGATTAAATGATTTAATTGATCTTAGGGGTCGTAACACGGGGTGTTACACTCTCCCCCCCCCCCCCCCTTATGAGGGGCTTCGTCCCCGAAGCCCGGTGTGTTAATCCACTCTTTCACCCCCAGGCATCCCGCATCTTGGCCTCCCGGCTGGGAATGTGGCCCCACGTTTTGCCTTAGCTGGGGTAGACTGGATTTCTAGTGGGGTTGTGATAGAAGGGTTTTAGGTCTACCTCGGTCTCCTGCTCCTGAGCTGGACGCCCCGCGAGAGCCCAAGGTGGCCTCGATGGCTGCCACCCTCTGATCTAGTGCGCGTGTCGTACGGATCAAGGATGAGAACCCTTCCTCCATGATTTGGTTTTGCCGGTTGAGCTGTGCGAGTATGCGTTCATTGATTGAGCCCTCGTTTTGCTCCCTTGGGTTCCCTCTTGATCGTGGTTGGATCGATGGGTTGGGTTCGTCTTCCTCCTCCTGGTCCTCATGTCCCTCTAAACCCCCGCAGTCTTGCATAGCTCGTTTGAGCTTTTTGTTGGAGATGTCCAACCGGTCGACCAATTCCCTTCGCTCTTCCTCGGGTTTTTGGCAAATTTCTTCGAGGGTGAGGTAATGTCCCCCTTCGGTGTAGTAGATGTCGTTGTGGCGGAGGTTCTGGGCGTTAAAAACCATGCCATTTGCGGTCTTGACCTCGGTGTGGCTTAGGTCTACCCCCTTTTTCTCCATGATCCAACTTAGGATCATCACGTAGGGTAGGCTAAGCCGGTTGTTTGACTTGCAGAATTCTATGTGCTTTAGCATGAGTGCCGGCAGGTTGAACTTGATTTTATGTTTCAGGAGGTAAGCAAAGGTGCACTCCAAGCTTCCCACATCCTTGCTTTTGTTATTGGTGGGCAAGAGGCTATCGGTTACAATCATAACCAATATCTTTTGCTCCGCCGATAGCCACTTTCGGTTTGGTCGAGAGGCCGAGGTGAACCCGTCCTCCTTTCCGATTAGGTACCCGAGGTAGTCCTTGTACCCCGTGGTTTGGGTATCAATCCACCCCTTGCGGTCATAGTTGGACACACCCGTGGTGGTCAATTTCAAGAGCTTGGTCAAACGTCCTTCGGAAAGCATAATTTCCTTGCCACGGACCTTGGTGGTGATTTCTACTTTGTCACCCCGTTTGGTGGCCACAAGGTGTTGGTAGAATTCTTTCACCAAGTCGGGGTATGTATCCCCTTTGATGGCGAGGTAAGTATCTAAGAGCCCTTGACGTTTAAGCATATCAACCAATTCCGGAGAGAATTGGTTGGGTTCAAGTGCTTTACCTCCGATAACGGTGTAATCGGCATTGCTCCACTCCGGGGTGCGGATTCCGAGGGGCTTTTTCAGCGAGAGATGCTGGTAACCCACTCCAACGCGTTGAAATACAATACTTATAGAGATATATATAGATATACGAAAACCATTTTAAAGCATTAAGATATATCCTATGAGACTCTAGCTTTTAAAACCGGGGATGACTCGACAGATAAGGCTAGACACAAGCAACAATTATAACAGGCGTATACAATCCTCCACAGGCAAGACAGATAGAGCTGAGCACAATTAATAATCATAACCCAATGTAACCAATCCCCAGCATAGATCCCATAGTCACATCCCCCAATATAATCATAAACACACTCATCCATATCTCATCACATAGCACACTTTGTTGGCGCCACAGGACCAATCGCATGCCCATACATGAAGGTCGGCGCATATAGCTCTGACACGGCCCCGCAGCACCCTGCCCCGTCTCACCTTACGGAGGAGCCGATCGCAACCGACTAATGAATCGCAGTTCTATATAATATTTATATACCTGACCGGTCTCTACCAGCCTGGTTAACAGTGGGGATGGTTCTCAACCCATTCAACTGCCCGTATAGTGGACCTTTGTCCTATATAGTATTTATATACCTGACCGGTCTTTACCAGCCTGGTTAATAGCCGGTATGGTTCTCAGCCCATCCGACTGCCCGTATAGTGGAACTTAGTCCTATATAATATTTATATACCTGACCGGTCTCTACCAGCCTGGTTAACAGCCGGTATGGTTCTCAGCCCACCCGACTGCCCGTATAGCCCGATTGATCTCAACTAAATCGGGGTTACATGCACACATAACACATAGCAAGCACATGCAACCCACATTAACACATTGGGAAGGGGGAGAAAACGTATAACAAAACTTATGCGTGATCCTTCACATACAAAGAATAGTCCTAAGGGGTTCATACTCCTTTCACCTAGGTCAGCGGGATACCAATTCAACTAGCATGCAACATATAAGACTCATACAACCTACGAACGGTACCTGAAACATCAAACTAGACATAGGCACGATAAACGGAATCCGTTGGGACACCACGGGGGTCGGGGGAACATCAAACGGGGAAGTCGGGGTCCCAAGTGTGGGAATTTCCAGCGGGTAGCCGGTGGGTGGGGGGGCCACCCGCCGGCTGTCCGCCGGTAACACTGTTCCGGGCAGCGGGTCGCCGGCGGGCAGCTGCCCGCCCGCCGGCTACCCACTGCCGGAACTGCCTTCCTTTGACCGCGGGTAGGTGGCGGGTCCCCTACCCCCACCTACCCCCCACTGACTCATTAACACCAAAAACGCCCCGGGAACCTTCGTGGAACCCGAGACCATGCTTAGACACTTTTAAACGCAATTGACAACACACGTAGACGATTTAACGGATCAAAATCAAGAATCAAACGGCACATAACCTATCATGCTTTTCTAGACCTAATAAACCCCCAGTCATGTGAAATCCCACCCAATATACCAAGAATAATACCTTACGAATTCCACGAGATAACCTAGGGTTCTAATTACTTTTATATCAACAAGAATACGGTTCGCCTTCTAATTACAAGATTCAGTATAAATAACACATAAGCATCAAGAAAGTCATACAATTATCAAGAACACCATATAATCATCAAGAACCCCATGTAATCGTTAAGAACACCATAGTTATCAAGAATCTCCCAATATCAAGATCACCCATGGAATTATCCCATCCATCATCAATAATAATATCATAAAACATCAATACACAATAATATGGGAAAATCCTACGGGGGAAATCATAACTATAAAAATCGGTTTTGTTGAGACATGGGTTACCTCTTAGCCTTAATTAATTCCTTGGCTATGAAGGGTCTTTCTTTAAGCTTTCTTGCTTTCTTGATTTCTTCTAGGGGGGTTCTTGGAGCTCTTTGGGGTGGTGGGCGTTATTCCTGTGGTGGGGGGATTTCTAGGTGCCTCTTAAGTCCTCTATTTATATATTTAGAAGTCCTAGTTAGGAACTAATATTATGGGCTTGCTAGTTCTATTTCTTTTGGGACTAAGGATCGGGTTTAGGGATAAGGGCCCGTGGACTATGGTGGGCCTTCCTAATTAATTATTGTGATTTAATTCTTTCTTTTGCGTAATTGATTAAATGATTTAATTGATCTTAGGGGTCGTAACACGGGGTGTTACAGCCATGTACCCGCGGGTAGGCCGGCGGGTGGTGCCCCGCCCGCCGTTCCGCCCGCGGGAACACTCTTGTTCCACAACAAATCCCTTCGGGGATTTTCTTCTCCAAACACAAATTCAAGTCCAAAACATGCCAAATCTCACCCAATACAACAAACTGACTTGAACCATGGAAAATGCCAAGCAATGGCACAAAGGAACCCTAAACACAAGCTCTAGATATGCAATATCACAAGACAAATGCATAAACCCTTACATTTCGTATCAAAACATAAGTAGAATCCAAGAAATCACAGTTAGGTAAGCAAAATAGGTTTTGTAGAGCATGGGTTACCTCTTATAGACCAAAAGACTTCACTTTACACCACAACAAGCTCCCCACAAGGCTTACTTTCCAAACCCACTTCAAGATCAAACCAAAAGATCATAAAGATCCTAACTTTAAGAAAAAGACAACTAAGATGGAACCAAAAAGACAAGATAAACTTACATCTTACCCTCCTACATGCCCAAATAGGTGAAAGGTTGAATCTTGGAAGCAAAACTTGAAATCTTGACAAGGGTCTTAACTTGGATTGGAGAATAGCTACACTACTTTTCTAGAGAGAAGGTAGAGCTGATTTCTAAGAATTGTAAGGAATGAAATGAAGAAGTCTTCTAGGTTAGGTTACAATACTAACTCTTGGTGAAAAAACAAGAATACCCTTACTAACCTTTAGAAAGTGTAAGGAACAAGGGAACTCCCCTCAAAGCTCATGGTACAACACAACTTTAAGGTTGACTAGTCAAATACTAGTCCTTGAGTATTAAAAATCAGGATTTTAGGAATTAGTTCCTCAAATAAAATAGGATTAATTACTCAATTAATACATGGATTGAATGTGGATTTTTGGGGTGTCACATTAACCCCCTGTGGTCCATCAACTATTAAATTTTAACAAACCATGGTCCTTTCAAGAGGATCACGACTATTTAAATTAAATTTAAAAACTTGAAGGAGCATGGGTGGTTAACTTGGACCACGAATGGTTAAATTTGAAAGTCGAAGGACCACAGATGGTCAATTCGAAAGTTTAAGACTAAACGTGACAAAACCACTATACCCGGATGACCTCAAATAGTATTAACTCAACGGTTAAATTTGTTGAAAGTATGCTATACTTTGATCTCTTGTATCATTTAGGGTTCAATTATGCTTGAGAAACTTTGGAATTATATTGTGTGTAGCTATAAAAATAGGACACACATGCAATTAGATACAC
Source organism: Ipomoea nil (assembly GCF_001879475.1). Lineage (NCBI taxonomy): Eukaryota > Viridiplantae > Streptophyta > Magnoliopsida > Solanales > Convolvulaceae > Ipomoea > Ipomoea nil. The sequence goes on along the minus strand of NW_017618708.1, from coordinate 640,317 downwards.
TACTTACAATTTCAATCTCACTTTGAATAAATGGGAATGGAAGAAGATTCACATTAATTTGAAGGTTATTTGTTTGATAAATTGTTCCAATTAATATTGAATTGCCATAAGAATATGAGTCTTTGCTATTGGGTAGTCCAATGACTGAGAATATCATTGACACCTTTGTTACCTCTTCCGTGATCGTTGCTAAATCTTTCAATGATCACGAGTTAAACATCACATAGCATTTATAGAAGTTGGCCTAGTCTTTTCTATTATTTCATTACTTGCTACTTGGATTGCTTACATTATATCCCTATGTTAATTTGTGAGAACTGCTTCTGATTAATTAACTTGTCCATGCTTCACTTGCTTTCTATTTGACATTTCTTTTGGCCCACTCTTTAAAAATGATATCTGATGTGAAAATAAACTTTCACACAAACATACCACCAAAATTTACACCTCACAGTGGATCCGTGGCGCAATGGTAGCGCGTCTGACTATAGATCAAAAGGTTGCGTGTTCGATAAACGTCGGGTTCAATTCCCCTATCCATCACGGATTATCTTTTTCCTCACCATAACTCCGGAATTTAGAATATTATTACACTATTACAAAATAACAATTTAACAGCCCGTCTAACTCAGTTGGTTGAGCGCAAGGCTCTTAACCTTGTGGTCGTGGGTTCGAGCCCCATGGTGGGCGTTTTCATATTTCCACTATGCTATCATTTGTCTATATTTACACTCCAATATACGGTGGGCCTTTTCATATTTTTAAAGCATTATATATAACTTTAAAAAATATTTTAAGAGTTAATACCATCTGAGGTCCTTGGAGTATAGTGGTTCTGTCACGTTTATTTAGTCCTAAAATTTTAAATTGACAATATGTGATTCTTTGACTTTCAAATTTAACCATTCGTGGTCCAAGTTAACCACCTGTGGTCCATCGACTATTAAATTTTAACAAACCATGGTCTTTTCAAGAGGATCACGACTGGTTAAATTAAATTTAAAAACTTGAAGGAGCATGGGTGGTTAACTTGGACCACGAACGGTTAAATTTGAAATTCGAAGGACCACAGATGGTCAATTCGAAATTTTATGACTAAACGTGACAAAACCACTATACTCGGATGACCTCAAATAGTATTAACTCAAAGGTTAAATTGGTTGCAAGTATGCTATACTTTGATCTCTTGTATCATTTAGGGTTCAATTATGCTTGAGAAACTTTGGAATTATATTGTGTGTAGCTATAAAAATAGGACATACATGCAATTAGATACACTACTTACAATTTCAATCTCACTTTGAATAAATGGGATTGGAAGAAGATTCACATTAATTTGTAGGTTATTTGTTTGATAAATTGTTCCAATTAAAATTGAATTGCCATAAGAATATGAGTCTTTGCTAATGGGTAGTCCAATGACTGAGAATATCATTGACACCGTTGTTACCTCTTCCGTGATCGTTGCTAAATCTTTCAATGATCACGAGTTAAACATCACATAGCATTTATACGAGAGTTGGCCTAGTCTTTTCTATTATTTCAGTACTTGCTACTTGGATTGCTTCCATTATATCCCTATGTTAATTTGTAAGAAGTGCTTCTGATTTATTAACTTGTCCATGCTTCATTTGCTTTCTATTTGACATTTCTTTTGGCCCACTCTTTAAAAATGATATCTGATGCGAAAATAAACTTCCACACAAACATACCACTAAAATTTACACCTCATAGTGGATTCGTGGCGCAATGGTAGCGCGTCTGACTCCAGATCAGAAGGTTGCGTGTTCGATTCACGTCGGGTTCAATTCCCCTATCCATCACGGATTATCTTTTTCCTCACCATAACGCCGGAATTTAGAATATTATTACACTATTGCAAAATAACAGTTTAACAGCCCGTCTAGCTCAGTTGGTAGAGCGCAAGGCTTTTAACCTTGTGGTCGTGGGTTCGAGCCCCACGGTGGGCGTTTTCATATTTCCACTAGGCTATCATTTGTCTATATTTACACTCCAATATACGGTGGGCCTTTTCATATTTCCACTAGGCTACCATTTGTAGAATCAGTGAGAGGGAGACACACACACAAAATCAATATTGAACCCAAAGAAAAAAAGACACACCAACTAAGAAACCGCCATTAAAGCATTATATATAACTTTAAAAAATGTTTTAAGAGTTAATACCATCTGAGGTCCTTGGAGTATAGTGGTTCTGTCACGTTTATTTAGTCCTAAAATTTTAAATTGACAATATGTGATTCTTTGACTTTCAAATTTAACCATTCTTGGTCCAAGTTAACCACCTGTGGTCCATCAACTATTAAATTTTAACAAACCATGGTCTTTTCAAGAGGATCACGACTGGTTAAATTAAATTTAAAAACTTGAAGGAGCATGGGTGGTTAACTTGGACCACGAATGGTTAATTTTGAAATTCGAAGGACCACAGATGGTCAATTCGAAATTTTAAGACTAAACGTGACAAAACCACTATTCTCTGATGACCTCAAATAGTGTTAACTCAATGGTTAAATTGGTTGCAAGTATGCTATACTTTGATCTCTTGTATCATTTAGGGTTCAATTATGCTTGAGAAACTTTGGAATTATATTGTGTGTAGCTATAAAAATAGGACACACATGCAATTAGATACACTACTTGCAATTTCAATCTCACTTTGAATAAATGGGATTGGATGAAGATTCACATTAATTTGTAGGTTATTTGTTTGATAAAATGTTCCAATTAAAATTGAATTGCCATAAGAATTTGAGTCTTTGCTAACGGGTAGTCCAATGACTGAGAATATCATTGACACCGTTGTTACCTCTTCCGTGATCGTTGCAAAATCTTTCAATGATCACGAGTTAAACATCACATAGCATTTATACGAGAGTTGGCCTAGTCTTTTCTATTATTTCAGTACTTGCTACTTGGATTGCTTCCATTATATCCCAATGTTAATTTGTAAGAACTGCTTCTGATTAATTAACTTGTCCATGCTTCATTTGCTTTCAATTTGACATTTCTTTTGGCCCACTCTTTAAAAATGATATCTGATGCGAAAATAAACTTTCACACAAACATACCACTAAAATTTACACCTCATAGTGGATCCGTGGCGCAATGGTAGCGCGTCTGACTCCAGACCAGAAGGTTGCGTGTTCGATTCACGTCGGGTTTAATTCCCCAATCCATCATGGATTATCTTTTTCCTCACCATAACGCCGGAATTTAGAATATTATTACACTATTACAAAACAACAATTTAACAGCCCGTCTAGCTCAGTTGGTAGAGCGCAAGGCTCTTAACCTTGTGGTCGTGGGTTCGAGCCCCATGTTGGGCGTTTTCATATTTCCACTAGGCTATCATTTATCTTTATATACACTCCAATATACGGTGGGCCTTTTCATATTTCCACTAGGCTACCATTTGTAGAATCAGTGAGAGGGAGACACACACAAAAAATCAATATTGAACCCAAAGAAAAAAAGACACACCAACTAAGAAACCGCCATTAAAGGATTATATATAACTTTTAAAAATGTTTTAAGAGTTAATACCATCTGAGGTCCTTGGAGTATAGTGGTTCTGTCATGTTTATTTAGTCCTAAAATTTTAATTTGACAATATGTGATTCTTTGACTTTCAAATTTAACCATTCGTGGTCCAAGTTAACCACCTGTGGTACATCAACTATTAAATTTTAACAAACCATGGTCTTTTCAAGAGGATCACGACTGGTTAAATTAAATTTAAAAACTCGAAGGAGCATGGGTGGTTAAATTTGGACCACGAATGGATAAATTTGAAATTCGAAGGACCACAGATGGTCAATTCGAAATTTAAAGACTAAACGTGACAAAACCAATATTCTCGGATGACCTCAAATAGTATTAACTCAATGGTTAAATTGGTTGCAAGTATGCTATACTTTGATCTCTTGTATCATTTAGGGTTCAATTATGCTTGAGAAACTTTGGAATTATATTGTGTGTAGCTATAAAAATAGGACACACATGCAATTAGATACACTACTTGCAATTTCAATCTCACTTTGAATAAATGGGATTGGAAGAAGATTCACATTAATTTGTAGGTTATTTGTTTGATAAAATGTTCCAATTAAAATTGAATTGCCATAAGAATATGAGTCTTTGCTAATGGGTAGTCCAATGACTGGGAATATCATTGATAATTCCCGTATAGTATGTTTGTACGGTCGTAAGCAAGGCTCGGATCTCTCATGTGGGTCGGGAAGGTCCGGTCTTGCCTCGTCCCCAAAAAGGTCCCTTTCAAGGTGCATTTAATGCGCTATTTATAGGGTCAGAAAGGTGGGTCACGCCGGGCTTCCGGCATGTTAGACACGTGGTGGGCATGCACCGGGTGTTACCTGTCGCCGTGTCGATGTCTGCCACGCGGCGCTAAAGGTCTGACTTTTCCCTCTCCACCCGGGAATCGCCTACGGGTTGCCGGTTGTGACCCTCCGACGTGCCGATTGTCCAGGAGGTGCTGCGGGGCGACCTCGCCGTCCGGGGTTCCCTAGAAACCACCGCCCGGCATCGGTCGAGTACGACGGGAGGGCCCATTTCTGAGGGTCGGGCTACGACCCGGTCTATACGCGGTCTGTGATCGTTGCTAAATCTTTCAATGATCACGAGTTAAACATCACATAGCATTTATACGAGAGTTGGCCTAGTCTTTTCTATTATTTCAGTACTTGCTACTTGGATTGCTTCCATTATATCCCTATGTTAATTTGTAAGAACTGCTTCTGATTAATTAACTTGTCCATGCTTCATTTGCTTTGTATTTGACATTTCTTTTGGCCCACTCTTTAAAAATGATATCTGATGCGAAAATAAACTTCCAAACAAACATACCACTAAAATTTACACCTCATAGTGGATTCGTGGCACAATGGTAGCGCGTCTGACTCCAGATCAGAAGGTTGCGTGTTCGATTCACATCGGGTTCAATTCCCCTATCCATCACGGATTATCTTTTTCCTCACCATAACGCCGGAATTTAGAATATTATTACACTATTACAAAATAACAATTTAACAGTCCGTCTAGCTCAGTTGGTAGAGCGCAAGGCTCTTAACCTTGTGGTCGTGGGTTCGAGCCCCACGGTGGGCGTTTTCATATTTCCACTAGGCTATCATTTATCTTTATTTACACTCCAATATACGGTGGGCCTTTTCATATATCCACTAGGCTACCATTTGTAGAATCAGTGAGAGGGAGACACACACAAAAAATCAATATTGAACCCAAAGAAAAAAAGACACACCAACTAAGAAACCGCCATTAAAGCATTACATATAACTTTAAAAAATGTTTTAAGAGTTAATACCATCTGAGGTCCTTGGAGTGTAGTGGTTCTGTCACGTTTATTTAGTCCTAAAATTTTAATTTGACAATATGTGATTCTTTGACTTTCAAATTTAACCATTCGTGGTCCAAGTTAACCACCTGTGGTCCATCAACTATTAAATTTTAACAAACCATGGTCTTTTCAAGAGGATCACAACTGGTTAAATTAAATTTAAAAACTTGAAGGAGCATGGGTGGTTAAATTTGGACCACGAATGGATAAATTTGAAATTCGAAGGACCACAGATGGTCAATTCGAAATTTTAAGACAAAACGTGACAAAACCACTATTCTCGGATGACCTCAAATAGTATTAACTCAATGGTTAAATTGGTTGCAAGTATGCTATACTTTGATCTCTTGTATCATTTAGGGTTCAATTATGCTTGAGAAACTTTGGAATTATATTGTGTGTAGCTATAAAAATAGGACACACATGCAATTAGATACACTACTTGCAATTTCAATCTCACTTTGAATAAATGGGATTGGAAGAAGATTCACATTAATTTGTAGGTTATTTGTTTGATAAAATGTTCCAATTAAAATTGAATTGCCATAAGAATATGAGTCTTTGCTAATGGGTAGTCCAATGACTGAGAATATCATTGACACCGTTGTTACCTCTTCTGTGATCGTTGCTAAATCTTTCAATGATCACGAGTTAAACATCACATAGCATTTATACGAGAGTTGGCCTAGTCTTTTCTATTATTTCAGTACTTGCTACTTGGATTGCTTCCATTATATCCCTATGTTAATTTGTAAGAACTGCTTCTGATTAATTAACTTGTCCATGCTTCATTTGCTTTCTATTTGACATTTCTTTTGGCCCACTCTTTAAAAATGATATCTGATGCGAAAATAAACTTCCACACAAACATACCACTAAAATTTACACCTCATAGTGGATCCGTGGCGCAATGGTAGCGCGTCTGACTCCAGATCAGAAGGTTGCGTTTTGGATTCACGTCGGGTTCAATTCTCCTATCCATCACGTATTATCTTTTTCCTCACCATAACGCCGGAATTTAGAATATTATTACACTATTACATAGTAACAATTTAACAGCCCGTCTAGCTCAGTTGGTAGAGCGCAAGGCTCTTAACCTTGTGGTCGTGGGTTCGAGCCCCACGGTGGGCGTTTTCATATTTCCACTAGGTTATCATTTGTCTTTATTTACACTCCAATATACAGTGGGCCTTTTCATATTTCCACTAGGATACCATTTGTAGAATCAGTGAGAGGGAGACATACACACAAAATCAATATTGAACCCAAAGAAAAAATGACACACCAACTAAGAAACCGCCATTAAAGCATTATATATAACTTTAAAAAATGTTTTAAGAGTTAATACCATCTGAGGTCCTTGGAGTATAGTGGTTCTGTCACGTTTATTTAGTCCTAAAATTTTAATTTGACAATATGTGATTCTTTGACTTTCAAATTTAACCATTCGTGGTCCAAGTTAACCACCTGTGGTCCATCAACTATTAAATTTTAACAAACCATGGTCTTTTCAAGAGGATCACAACTGGTTAAATTAAACTTAAAAACTTGAAGGAGCATGGGTTGTTAAATTTGGACCACGAATGGATAAATTTGAAATTCGAAGGACCACAGATGGTCAATTCGAAATTTTAAGACTAAACGTGACAAAACCACTATTCTCGGATGACCTCAAATAGTATTAACTCAATGGTTAAATTGGTTGCAAGTATGCTATACTTTGATCTCTTGTATCATTTAGGGTTCAATTATACTTGAGAAACTTTGGAATTATATTGTGTGTAGCGATAAAAATAGGACACACATGCAATTAGATACACTACTTGCAATTTCAATCTCACTTTGAATAAATGGGATTGGAAGAAGATTCACATTAATTTGTAGGTTATTTGTTTGATAAAATGTTCCAATTAAAATTGAATTGCCATAAGAATATGAGTCTTTGCTAATGGGTAGTCCAATGACTGAGAATATCATTGACACCGTTGTTACCTCTTCCGTGATCGTTGCTAAATCTTTCAATGATCACGAGTTAAACATCACATAGCATTTATACGAGAGTTGGCCTAGTCTTTTCTATTATTTCAGTACTTGCTACTTGGATTGCTTCCATTATATCCCTATGTTAATTTGTAAGAACTGCTTCTGATTAATTAACTTGTCCATGCTTCATTTGCTTTCTATTTGACATTTCTTTTGGCCCACTCTTTAAAAATGATATCTGATGCGAAAATAAACTTCCAAACAAACATACCACTAAAATTTACACCTCATAGTGGATTCGTGGCGCAATGGTAGCGCGTCTGACTCCAGATTAGAAGGTTGCGTGTTCGATTCACGTCGGGTTCAATTCCCCTATCCATCACGGATTATCTTTTTCCTCACCATAAAGCTGGAATTTAGAATATCATTACACTATTACAAAATAACAATTTAACAGCCCGTCTAGCTCAGTTGGTAGAGCGCAAGGCTCTTAACCTTGTGGTCGTGGGTTTGAGCCCCACGGTGGGCGTTTTCATATTTCCACTAGGTTATCATTTGTCTTTATTTACACTCCAATATACGGTGGGCCTTTTCATATGTCCACTAGGCTACCATTTGTAGAATCAGTGAGAGGGAGACACACACACAAAATCAATATTGAACCCAAAGAAAAAAAAGACACACCAACTAAGAAACCGCCATTAAAGCATTATATATAACTTTAAAAAATGTTTTAAGAGTTAATACCATCTGAGGTCCTTGGAGTATAGTGGTTCTGTCACGTTTATTTAGTCCTAAAATTTTAATTTGACAATATGTGATTCTTTGACTTTCAAATTTAACCATTCGTGGTCCAAGTTAACCACCTGTGGTCCATCAACTATTAAATTTTAACAAACCATGGTCTTTTCAAGAGGATCACAACTGGTTAAATTAAATTTAAAAACTTGAAGGAGCATGGGTTGTTAAATTTGGACCACGAATGGATAAATTTGAAATTCGAAGGACCACAGATGGTCAATTCGAAATTTTAAGACTAAACGTGACAAAACCACTATTCTCGGATGACCTCAAATAGTATTAACTCAATGGTTAAATTGGTTGCAAGTATGCTATACTTTGATCTCTTGTATCATTTAGGGTTCAATTATACTTGAGAAACTTTGGAATTATATTGTGTGTAGCTATAAAAATAGGACACACATGCAATTAGATACACTACTTGCAATTTCAATCTCACTTTGAATAAATGGGATTGGAAGAAGATTCACATTAATTTGTAGGTTATTTGTTTGATAAAATGTTCCAATTAAAATTGAATTGCCATAAGAATATGAGTCTTTGCTAATGGGTAGTCCAATGACTGAGAATATCATTGACACCGTTGTTACCTCTTCCGTGATCGTTGCTAAATCTTTCAATGATCACGAGTTAAACATCACATAGCATTTATACGAGAGTTGGCCTAGTCTTTTCTATTATTTCAGTACTTGCTACTTGGATTGCTTCCATTATATCCCTATGTTAATTTGTAAGAACTGCTTCTGATTAATTAACTTGTCCATGCTTCATTTGCTTTCTATTTGACATTTCTTTTGGCCCACTCTTTAAAAATGATATCTGATGCGAAAATAAACTTCCAAACAAACATACCACTAAAATTTACACCTCATAGTGGATTCGTGGCGCAATGGTAGCGCGTCTGACTCCAGATTAGAAGGTTGCGTGTTCGATTCACGTCGGGTTCAATTCCTCTATCCATCACGGATTATCTTTTTCCTCACCATAAAGCTGGAATTTAGAATATCATTACACTATTACAAAATAACAATTTAACAGCCCGTCTAGCTCAGTTGGTAGAGCGCAAGGCTCTTAACCTTGTGGTTGTGGGTTTGAGCCCCACGGTGGGCGTTTTCATATTTCCACTAGGTTATCATTTGTCTTTATTTACACTCCAATATACGGTGGGCCTTTTCATATTTCCACTAGGCTACCATTTGTAGAATCAGTGAGAGGGAGACACACACACAAAATCAATATTGAACCCAAAGAAAAAAAGACACACCAACTAAGAAACCGCCATTAAAGCATTATATATAACTTTAAAAAATGTTTTAAGAGTTAATACCATCTGAGGTCCTTGGAGTATAGTGGTTCTGTCACGTTTATTTAGTCCTAAAATTTTAATTTGACAATATGTGATTCTTTGACTTTCAAATTTAACCATTCGTGGTCCAAGTTAACCACCTGTGGTCCATCAACTATTAAATTTTAACAAACCATGGTCTTTTCAAGAGGATCACAACTGGTTAAATTAAATTTAAAAACTTGAAGGAGCATGGGTTGTTAAATTTGGACCACGAATGGATAAATTTGAAATTCGAAGGACCACAGATGGTCAATTCGAAATTTTAAGACTAAACGTGACAAAACCACTATTCTCGGATGACCTCAAATAGTATTAACTCAATGGTTAAATTGGTTGCAAGTATGCTATACTTTGATCTCTTGTATGATTTAGGGTTCAATTATACTTGAGAAACTTTGGAATTATATTGTGTGTAGCTATAAAAATAGGACACACATGCAATTAGATACACTACTTGCAATTTCAATCTCACTTTGAATAAATGGGATTGGAAGAAGATTCACATTAATTTGTAGGTTATTTGTTTGATAAAATGTTCCAATTAAAATTGAATTGCCATAAGAATATGAGTCTTTGCTAATGGGTAGTCCAATGACTGAGAATATCATTGACACCGTTGTTACCTCTTCCGTGATCGTTGCTAAATCTTTCAATGATCACGAGTTAAACATCACATAGCATTTATACGAGAGTTGGCCTAGTCTTTTCTATTATTTCAGTACTTGCTACTTGGATTGCTTCCATTATATCCCTATGTTAATTTGTAAGAACTGCTTCTGATTAATTAACTTGTCCATGCTTCATTTGCTTTCTATTTGACATTTCTTTTGGCCCACTCTTTAAAAATGATATCTGATGCGAAAATAAACTTCCAAACAAACATACCACTAAAATTTACACCTCATAGTGGATTCGTGGCGCAATGGTAGCGCGTCTGACTCTAGATTAGAAGGTTGCGTGTTCGATTCACGTCGGGTTCAATTCCCCTATCCATCACGGATTATCTTTTTCCTCACCATAAAGCCGGAATTTAGAATATTATTACACTATTACAAAATAACAATTTAACAGCTCGTCTAGCTCAGTTGGTAGAGTGCAATGCTTTTAACCTTGTGGTCGAGGGTTCGAGCCCCACGGTGGGCGTTTTCATATTTCCACTAGGCTATCATTTGTCTTTATTTACACTCCAATATACGGTGGGCCTTTTCATATTTCCACTAGGCTACCATTTGTAGAATCAGTGAGAGGGAGACACACACACAAAATCAATATTGAACCCAAAGAAAAAATGACACACCAACTAAGAAATCGCCATTAAAGCATTATATATAACTTTAAAAAATGTTTTAAGAGTTAATACCATCTGAGGTCCTTGGAGTATAGTGGTTCTGTCACGTTTATTTAGTCCTAAAATTTTAATTTGACAATATGTGATTCTTTGACTTTCAAATTTAACCATTCGTGGTCCAAGTTAACCACCTGTGGTCCATCAACTATTAAATTTTAACAAACCATGGTCTTTTCAAGTGGATCACGACTGGTTAAATTAAATTTAATAACTTGAAGGAGCATGAGTGGTTAACTTGGACCACGAATGGTTAAATTTGAAATTCGAAGGACCACAGATGGTCAATTCGAAATTTTAAGACTAAACGTGACAAAACCACTATACTCGGATGACCTCAAATAGTATTAACTCAATGGTTAAATTGGTTGCAAGTATGCTATACTTTGATCTCTTGTATCATTTAGGGTTCAATTATGCTTGAGAAACTTTGGAATTATATTGTGTGTAGCTATAAAAATAGTACACACATGCAATTAGATACACTACTTGCAATTTCAATCTCACTTTGAATAAATGGGATTGGAAGAAGATTCACATTAATTTGTAGGTTATTTGTTTGATAAAATGTTCCAATTAAAATTGAATTGCCATAAGAATATGAGTCTTTGCTAATGGGTAGTCCAATGACTGAGAATATCATTGACACCGTTGTTACCTCTTCCGTGATCGTTGCTAAATCTTTCAATGATCACGAGTTAAACATCACATAGCATTTATACGAGAGTTGGCCTAGTCTTTTCTATTATTTCAGTACTTGCTACTTGCATTGCTTCCATTATATCCCTATGTTAATTTGTAAGAACTGCTTCTGATTAATTAACTTGTCCATGCTTCATTTGCTTTCTATTTGACATTTCTTTTGGCCCACTCATTAAAAATGATATCTGATGCGAAAATAAACTTCCACACAAACATACCACTAAAATTAACACCTCATAGGGGATCTGTGGCGCAATGGTAGCGCGTCTGACTCCAGATCAGAAGGTTGCATGTTCAATTCACGTCGGGTTCAATTCCCCTATCCATCACGGATTATCTTTTTCCTCACCATAACGCCGGAATTTAGAATATTATTACACTGTTACATAATAACAATTTAATAGCCCCTCTAGCTCAGTTGGTAGAGCGCAAGGCTCTTAACCTTGTGGTCGTGGGTTCGAGCCCCACGGTGGGCGTTTTCTTATTTCCACTAGGCTATCATTTGTCTATGTTTACACTCCAATCTACGGTGGGCCTTTTCATATTTCCACTAGGCTACCATTTGTAGAATCAGTGAGAGGGAGACACACACACACAATCAATATTGAACCCAAAGAAAAAAAGACACACCAACTAAGAAACCGCCATTAAAGCATTATATATAACTTTAAAAAATGTTTTAAGAGTTAATACCATCTGAGGTCCTTGGAGTATAGTGGTTCTGTCACGTTTATTTAGTCCTAAAATTTTAATTTGACAATATGTGATTCTTTGACTTTCAAATTTAACCATTCGTGGTCCAAGTTAACCACCTGTGGTCCATCAACTATTAAATTTTAACAAACCATGGTCTTTTCAAGAGGATCACGACTGGTTAAATTAAATTTAAAAACTCGAAGGAGCATGGGTGGTTAACTTGGACCACGAATGGTTAAATTTGAAATTCGAAGGACCACAGATGGTCAATTCGAAATTTTTAAGACAAAACGTGACAAAACCACTATACTCGGATGGCCTCAAATAGTATTAACTCAATGGTTAAATTGGTTGCAAGTATGCTATACTTTGATCTCTTGTATCATTTAGGGTTCAATTATGCTTGAGAAACTTTGGAATTATATTGTGTGTAGCTATAAAAATAGGACACACATGCAATTAGATACACTACTTGCAATTTCAATCTTACTTTGAATAAATGGGATTGGAAGAAGATTCACATTAATTTGTAGGTTATTTGTTTGATAAATTGTTCCAATTAAAATTGAATTACCATAAGAATATGAGTCTTTGCTAATGGGTAGTCCAATAACTGAGAATATCATTGACACCGTTGTTACCTCTTCCGTGACTGTTGCTAAATCTTTCAATGATCACGAGTTAAACATCACATAGCATTTATACGAGAGTTGGCCTGGTCTTTTCTATTATTTCAGTACTTGCTACTTGGATTGCTTCCATTATATCCCTATGTCAATTTGTAAGAACTGCTTCTGATTAATTAACTTGTCCATGTTTCATTTGCTTTCTATTTGACATTTCTTTTGGCCCACTCTTTAAAAATGATATCTGATGCGAAAATAAACTTTCACACAAACATACCACTAAAATTTACACCTCATAGTGGATCCGTGGCGCAATGGTAGCGCGTCTGACTCCAGATTAGAAGGTTGCGTGTTCGTTTCACGTCAGGTTCAATTCCCCTATCCATCATTGATTATCTTTTTCCTCCCCATAACGCCGGAATTTAGAACATTATTACACTATTACAAAATAACAATTTAACAGCCCGTCTAGCTCAGTTGGTAGAGCGCAAGGCTCTTAACCTTGTGGTCGTGGGTTCGAGCCCCACGGTGGGCGTTTTCATATTTCCACTAGGCTATCATTTGTCTATATTTACACTCCAATATACGGTGGGCCTTTTCATATATCCACTAGGCTACCATTTGTAGAATCAGTGAGAGGGAGACACACACACAATCAATATTGAACCCAAAGAAAAAAAGACACACCAACTAAGAAACCGCCATTAAAGCATTATATATAACTTTTAAATATGTTTTAAGAGTTAATACCATCTGAGGTCCTTGGAGTATAGAGGTTCTGTCACGTTTATTTAGTCCTAAAATTTTAAATTGACAATATGTGATTCTTTGACTTTCAAATTTAACCATTCGTGGTCCAAGTTAACCGCCTGTGGTCCATCAACTATTAAATTTTAACAAACCATGGTCTTTTCAAGAGGATCACGACTGGTTAAATTAAATTTTAAAACTTGAAGGAGCATGGGTGGTTAACTTGGACCACGAATGGTTAAATTTGAAATTCGAAGGACCACAGATGGTCAATTCGAAATTTTTAAGACAAAACGTGACAAAACCACTATACTCGGATGGCCTCAAATAGTATTAACTCAATGGTTAAATTGGTTGCAAGTATGCTATACTTTGATCTCTTGTATCATTTAGGGTTCAATTATGCTTGAGAAACTTTCGAATTATATTGTGTGTAGCTATAAAAATAGGACACACATGCAATTAGATACAGTACTTACAATTTCAATCTCACTTTGAATAAATGGGATTGGAAGAAGATTCGCATTAATTTGTAGGTTATTTGTTTGATAAATTGTTCCAATTAAAATTGAATTGCCATAAGAATATGAGTCTTTGCTAATGGGTAGTCCAATGACTGAGAATATCATTGACACCATTGTTACCTCTTCCGTGATCGTTGCTAAATCTTTCAATGATCACGAGTTAAACATCACACAGCATTTATACGAGAGTTGGCCTAGTCTTTTCTATTATTTCAGTACTTGCTACTTGGATTGCTTCCATTATATCCCTATGTTAATTTGTAAGAACTGCTTCTGATTAATTAACTTGTCCATGCTTCATTTGCTTTCTATTTGACATTTCTTTTGGCCCACTCTTTAAAAATGATATCTGATGCGCAAATAAACTTTCACACTAACATACCACTAAAATTTACACCTCATAGTGGATCCGTGGCGCAATGGTAGCGCGTCTGACTCCAGATTAGAAGGTTGCGTGTTCGATTCACGTCGAGTTCAATTCCCCTATCCATCATTGATTATCTTTTTCCTCACCATAACGCCGGAATTTAGAATATTATTACACTATTACAAAATAACAATTTAACAGCCCGTCTAGCTCAGTTGGTAGAGCGCAAGGCTCTTAACCTTGTGGTCGTGGGTTCGAGCCCCACGGTGGGCGTTTTCATATTTCCACTAGGCTATCATTTGTCTATATTTACACTCCAATATACGGTGGGCCTTTTCATATATCCACTAGGCTACCATTTGTAGAATCAGTGAGAGGGAGACACACACACAATCAATATTGAACCCAAAGAAAAAAAGACACACCAACTAAGAAACCGCCATTAAAGCATTATATATAACTTTTAAATATGTTTTAAGAGTTAATACCATCTGAGGTCCTTGGAGTATAGAGGTTCTGTCACGTTTATTTAGTCCTAAAATTTTAAATTGACAATATGTGATTCTTTGACTTTCAAATTTAACCATTCGTGGTCCAAGTTAACCGCCTGTGGTCCATCAACTATTAAATTTTAACAAACCATGGTCTTTTCAAGAGGATCACGACTGGTTAAATTAAATTTTAAAACTTGAAGGAGCATGGGTGGTTAACTTGGACCACGAATGGTTAAATTTGAAATTCGAAGGACCACAGATGGTCAATTCGAAATTTTTAAGACAAAACGTGACAAAACCACTATACTCGGATGGCCTCAAATAGTATTAACTCAATGGTTAAATTGGTTGCAAGTATGCTATAATTTGATCTCTTGTATCATTTAGGGTTCAATTATGCTTGAGAAACTTTGGAATTATATTGTGTGTAGCTATAAAAATAGGACACACATGCAATTAGATACACTACTTACAATTTCAATCTCACTTTGAATAAATGGGATTGGAAGAAGATTCGCATTAATTTGTAGGTTATTTGTTTGATAAATTGTTCCAATTAAAATTGAATTGCCATAAGAATATGAGTCTTTGCTAATGGGTAGTCCAATGACTGAGAATATCATTGACACCGTTGTTACCTCTTCCGTGATCGTTGCTAAATCTTTCAATGATCACGAGTTAAACATCACACAGCATTTATACGAGAGCTGGCCTAGTCTTTTCTATTATTTCAGTACTTGCTACTTGGATTGCTTCCATTATATCCCTATGTTAATTTGTAAGAACTGCTTCTGATTAATTAACTTGTCCATGCTTCATTTGCTTTCTATTTGACATTTCTTTTGGCCCACTCTTTAAAAATGATATCTGATGCGAAAATAAACTTTCACACAAACATACCACTAAAATTTACACCTCATAGTGGATCCGTGGCGCAATGGTAGCGCGTCTGACTCCAGATTAGAAGGTTGCGTGTTCGATTCACGTCGGGTTCAATTCCCCTATTCATCACGGATTATCTTTTTCCTCACCATAACGCCAGAATTTAGAATATTATTACACTATTACAAAATAACAATTTAACAGCCCGTCTAGCTCAGTTGGTAGAGCGCACGGCTCTTAACCTTGTGGTCGTGGGTTTGTGCCCCACGGTGGGCGTTTTCATATTTCCACAAGCCTATCATTTGTCTATATTTACACTCCAATATACGGTGGGCCTTTTCATATTTCCACTAGGCTACCATTTGTAGAATCAGTGAGAGGGAGACACACACACACACACAATCAATATTGTACCCAAAGAAAAAAAGACACACCAACTAAGAAACCACCATTAAAGCATTATATATAACTTTAAAAAATGTTTTAAGAGTTAATACCATCTGAGGACCTTGGAGAATAGTGGTTCTGTCACGTTTATTTAGTTCTAAAATTTTAAATTGTCAATATGTGATTCTTTGACTTTCAAATTTAACCATTCGTGGTCTAAGTTAACCGCCTGTGGTCCATCAACTATTAAATTTTAACAAACCATGGTCTTTTCAAAAGGATCACGACTGGTTAAATTAAATTTTAAAACTTGAAGGAGCATGGGTGGTTAACTTGGACCACGAATGGTTAAATTTGAAATTCGAAGGACCACAGATGGTCAATTCGAAATTTTGAAGACTAAACGTGACAAAACCACTATACTCTGACGACCTCAAATAGTATTAACTCAATGGTTAAATTGGTTGCAAGTATGCTATACTTTGATCTCTTGTATCATTTAGGGTTCAATTATGCTTGAGAAACTTTGGAATTATATTGTGTGTAACTATAAAAATAGGATACACATGCAATTAGATACACTACTTACAATTTCAATCTCACTTTGAATAAATGGGATTGGAAGAAGATTCACATTAATTTGTAGGTTATTTGTTTGATAAATTGTTCCAATTAAAATTGCATTGCCATAAGAATATGAGTCGTTGCTAATGGGTAGTCCTATGACTGAGAATATCATTGACACCGTTGTTACCTCTTCTGTGATCGTTGCTAAATCTTTCAATGATCACGAGTTAAACATCACATAGCATTTATACGAGAGTTGGCCTAGACTTTTCTATTATTTCAGTGCTTGCTACAAGGATTGCTTCCATTATATCCCTATGTTAATTTGTAAGAACTGCTTCTGATTAATTAACTTGTCCATGCTTCATTTGCTTTCTATTTGACATTTCTTTTGGCCCACTCTTTAAAAATGATATCTGAAGCGAAAATAAACTTTCACACAAACATACCACTAAAATTTACACCTCATAGTGGATTCGTGGCGCAATGGTAGCGCATTTGACTCCAGATCAGAAGGGTGCGTGTTCGATTCACGTCGGGTTCAAATCCCCTATCCATCACGGATTATTTTTTTCCTCACCATAATGCTGGAATTTAGAATATCATTACACTATTACAAAATAACAATTTAACAGCCCGTCTAGCTTAGTTGGTAGAGCGCAAGGCTCTTAACCTTGTGGTCGTGGGTCCGAGCCCCACGGTGGGCGTTTTCATATTTCCACTAGGCTATCATTTGTCTTTATTTACACTCCAATATACGGTGGGCCTTTTCATATTTCCACTAGGCTACCATTTGTAGAATCAGTGAGAGGGAGACACACACACAAAATCAATATTGAACCCAAAGAAAAAAAGACACACCAACTAAGAAACCGCCATTAAAGCATTATATATAACTTTAAAAAATGTTTTAAGAGTTAATACCATCTGAGGTCCTTGGAGTATAGTTGTTCTGTCACGTTTATTTAGTTCTAAAATTTTAAATTGTCAATATGTGATTCTTTGACTTTCAAATTTAACCATTCGTGGTCCAAGTTAACCACCTATGGTCCATCAACTATTAAATTTTAACAAACCATGGTCTTTTCAAAAGGATCACGACTGGTTAAATTAAATTTTAAAACTTGAAGGAGCATGGGTGGTTAACTTGGACCACGAATGGTTAAATTTGAAATTCGAAGGACCACAGATGGTCAATTCGAAATTTTAAGACTAAACGTGACAAAACCACTATACTCGGATGACCTCAAATAGTATTAACTCAAAGGTTAAATTGGTTGCAAGTATGCTATACTTTGATCTCTTGTATCATTTAGGGTTCAATTATGCTTGAGAAACTTTGGAATTATATTGTGTGTAACTATAAAAATAGGATACACATGCAATTAGATACACTACTTACAATTTCAATCTCACTTTGAATAAATGGGATTGGAAGAAGATTCACATTAATTTGTAGGTTATTTGTTTGATAAATTGTTCCAATTAAAATTGAATTGCCATAAGAATATGAGTCTTTGCTAATGGGTAGTCCAATGACTGAGAATATCATTGACACCGTTCTTACCTCTTCCGTGATCGTTGCTAAATCTTTCAATGATCAAGAGTTAAACATCACATAGCATTTATACGAGAGTTGGCCTAGTCTTTTCTATTATTTCAGTACTTGCTACTTGGATTGCTTCCATTATATCCCTATGTTAATTTATAAGAAATGCTTCTGATTAATTAACTTGTCCATGCTTCATTTGCTTTCTATTTGACATTTCTTTTGGCCCACTCTTTAAAAATGATATCTGATGCGAAAATAAACTTTCACCCAAACATACCACTAAAATTTACACCTCATAGTGGATCCGTGGCGCAATGGTAGTGCGACTGACTCCAGATCAGAATGTTGCGTGTTCGATCACGTCGGGTTCAATTCCCCTTCCATCACGGATTATCTTTTTCCTCACCATAACGCCGGAATTTAGAATATTATTACACTATTACAAAATAACAATTTAACAGCCCGTCTAGCTCAGTTGGTAGAGCGCAAGGCTCTTAACCTTGTGGTCGTGGGTCCGAGCCCCACGGTGGGCGTTTTCATATTTCCACTAGGCTATCATTTGTCTTTATTTACACTCCAATATACGGTGGGCCTTTTCATATTTCCACTAGGCTACCATTTGTAGAATCAGTGAGAGGGAGACACACACACAAAATCAATATTGAACCCAAAGAAAAAAAGACACACCAACTAAGAAACCGCCATTAAAGCATTATATATAACTTTAAAAAATGTTTTAAGAGTTAATACCATCTGAGGTCCTTGGAGTATAGTGGTTCTGTCACGTTTATTTAGTCTTAAAATTTTAAATTGACAATATGTGATTCGTTGACATTCAAATTTAACCATTCGTGGTCAAAGTTAACCACCTGTGGTCCATCAACTATTAAATTTTAACAAACCATGGTCTTTTCAAGAGGATCACGACTGGTTAAATTAAATTTTAAAACTTGAAGGAGCATGGGTGGTTAACTTGGACCACGACCACGAATGGTTAAATTTGAAATTCGAAGGACCACAGATGGTCAATTTGAAATTTTAAGACTAAACGTGACTAAACCACTATTCTCGGATGACCTCAAATAGTATTAACTCAATGGTTAAATTGGTTGCAAGTATGCTATACTTTGATCTCTTGTATCATTTAGGGTTCAATTATGCTTGAGAAACTTTGGAATTATATTGTGTGTAGCTATAAAAATAGGACACACATGCAATTAGATACACTACTTACAATTTCAATCTCACTTTGAATAAATGGGATTGGAAGAAGATTCACATTAATTTGTAGGTTATTTGTTTGATAAATTGTTCTAATTAAAATTGCATTGCCATAAGAATATGAGTCGTTGCTAATGGGTAGTCCAATGACTGAGAATATCATTGACACCGTTGTTACCTCTTTCGTGATCGTTGCTAAATCTTTCAATGATCACGTGTTAAACATCACATAGCATTTATACGAGAGTTGGCCTAGTCTTTTCTATTATTTCAGTACTTGCTACTTGGATTGCTTCCATTATATCCCTATGTTAATTTGTAAGAACTGCTTCTGATTAATTAACTTGTCCATGCTTCATTTGCTTTCTATTTGACATTTGTTTTGGCCCACTCTTTAAAAATGATATCTGATGCGAAAATAAACTTTCACACAAACATACCACTAAAATTTAAACCTCATAGTGGATTTGTGGCGCAATGGTAGCGCGTCTGACTCCAGATCAGAAAGTTGCGTGTTCGATTCATGTCGGGTTCAATTCCCCTATCCATCACGGATTATCTTTTTCCTCACCATAACGCCGGAATTTAGAATATTATTACACTATTACAAAATAACAATTTAACAGCCCGTCTAGCTCAGTTGGTAGAGCGCAAGGCTCTTAACCTTGTGGTCGTGG